>NC_091837.1:65589053-66330719 GCF_037783145.1 Equus przewalskii
CCTAGGTGAACACACTCTGCAGGACGGTTTCAAGGTAAGGATCTAGGCATTTCTTCCACACTTTTCCACATTAGTTAGGGTGACAGGATCATAATCTGGCATACTATTCTTAATTCCAAGTGCTTATGAATTTTTACTTGCTTTTGACATCTTCTGTTTCTTGAGGCTTAATTTTTCTTTTTCCCCAGCTTCATCAGGAGAACCTACTTCCTCCAGCAGCAAGGACTTCAACCTTGTATTCATCAGGTGCCTGCCGTGGTCCTAGAAATGTGCTCAGGATTCATTCTTGGCAGTCCCACCTAGACATCAGCATATGTCTATGGAAAGATCTTGTATTCTGTTCTGAGCACTCGTAACCCTCACTTAAGAAGTCTAATAGGTCATGCATTCATTTGCTCATTCTCTAAATAGCATCTTCTTTGTGCAAAGCACAAAGTATGGATTGAAAAAAGGCTTTTTAGGTGATGTAGATGGGAGACTAGATTGACATCAGATTGCAGAGAGCGATGAATATCAAATAAATGAGTTTGCATTTAATTCTGTAAGCAATGGGAGCACTCAGCAGGCTTTGAACTGGGGAAAGGGAAGAGTTGGGAGCCCTGGGAACATAATGAGAGTGATACGGGGTAGAGAAACTTAAAAGGGGAGCCTCTGGGTAATGCAGTTGTCAGTGAGGAAGGACTGTGCTGGCTTCTCCATTTTTCCCATAGGGTGCTGAGAGGCACATTGCTGTCTTGACCCCCTATGTTTTTAACAGTTTGGTACGTCAGGTAGTTGCGGGGCCCGCTCTGGGAGAGAGCGTTAGGCAGGGGACAAAGCTCAGATTGCCTGACATCTGGCTGCTGCACCATCGTCATTTCCTATTCCCCTCTGGTGGATGGTCCTGGGTATCCAACAGAGAGCCTTCCATCCTCTTAGAGTTCAAGTGGCCTTCCCTCGCCACCATTTTGCCCAGAACCCTCACCTTCTCTGCTCCCTCCTAGGTGCATTGCTTGACTGAGGACCTGCCCTCCCTCCTTCTGGGTGTGTGAATGTGGTGTTTGAACTTCTGAGAGTAAGAGCATCTTCCTTCACAACAGCCTCAACCTGACTCAGAGAGCAGGTCTTGCCAGCGTTTCTTCACAAGAGGCTGAATTTCCCCTCTTGTTTAATCTTATATTTTCTCTCTATAGATTTTTCTTTTAAGCTACACATTGCTATTTATTCAGCAGAGTGCCTGGAATTTTTGTGTCCTGGTAGGTTTCCCTCTAGCTATTTTATAGCTAAAGCCGCATGGAGGGTGGTGAGTGATCTTTTCCTCAAAGTATTTGTCTCCACGGAGCAAGAGGGAACATCTGACACCTGGAGCTGAAGGTGTGGGGGACAGAACTCTGGACTTGGGGACAGGAGCCCCGGGCACTACTTTGTCTCTGTTATTAACAGTTTCACCGAGAATGTTTCACCTTCCTGGGTCTCAGCTTTTGTGTGTTAGAAAAAAAAAGGAATAAACACGAAAACAGCCTTTGACCTCTGAAACCTCATTTCTGTTCTAAAAACTGGAAACTTCAAGAGTCATTCTATAAACGGGGCAAGTCTTTCTCTTTAAGAAAACTAATTACTATAAACAAAACTTCTGACTTCTCTTTGGACCCACTGTTCCGTCATCAGATTGTTTCCTTTCTGCCCCAGTGTCAAAAGGCCTAAAGTCATGGGAGCAAATGTCAGAGCTGAGCTGAAAAAGTGGTGAGATTTGCCATGCGTTTCACGAGGATATTCTGGGAATGTTTGGGTCCCTCTTCCCTTCTTGTATTTTTTTTTTTTTTAACCTCCTGTGTTTGGGATTCTCTGGGGGTTTAAAGCACTGAGCTGACCCTTTTCCTCCTGGTTTAGTTGTTCCCTCGGTAGTCAGCTTCACTTTGAACTTCCCCAAGGAGCAGTCTTTGGTGGCCTCGGTGCCATTGAAGATAAATCTGGCAGGATAACCAAGCAGGAAAACCACGTGCTGTTCTGATGGAGAGTCGTTCGTTCCGTGAAGGGTTCAGATTCTGAATGGAGAATAGAGATCTCTTAGAAAGAGTCCCTGTCCTGAGAAGGGATTTGAACTTGGATCCCCTGATTCTAGGGCTCTCTCTGCCTTTGGTGGAAGAGAACCTGCACTAGAACCTGGGCGCCTATAAACTTAGGCAAGTTACTTAACCTCTTGAAACTGTTTCCTGATTGTATGGAAATAAGGAATAAGAGCAGCACCTCCTTGTTGGTGTCTTATGGGACTGAAAGTGCCTGCAGGCACTTAGCACAGCACCTCACTCGGTATGCATTACTCTTATCCCTTTCTGCTTCCATCTCCTCCGGGCCACCCACAGGACCTTCCTCAGTCCAGGCACAGCTAGCACACAGTGACCTGCAGTGGTGCTGGGTGCCTGGGAGGTGTGGGCTGTCTCAGAAGCTGTGTGTTTCTTTGGGCCATGCTGCTGATCCTGCTTTCATATTGCTGGTGGCTGTGTTGAATTGTGTGAGCTGGACGGCAGTGCCAGTGTCTTATCTCTGATACCTGCACAAGCATCTACTAATACAGCATGTGTCTAAGGCTTTTTTTTTTTTTTGGTGGTAGTGGGGATTGCTATGGGGATTTATTTAGAGATGGTTCAAAGGTCTTTTATCTCTGTGGTCACTTATCTGCCAAACCAGGATTGCTGCTGAGCTCAAAGCATGACTCAAAATGAAAGTTTTAAAGCAGTGTCATAAGAACAACCAAGTGGGGTGGTGGCTGCCTTCCACCCCTGCCACGCTTCCAGCATTTGCACATCACCCCCCCTTCTCCATCATTGCAATTCTCTGTCCTCAAGAAGACCTCTCCAGCTGCATTTCCAGTTGAACTTCAGTTACATTGCTGTTTTTATTTTTAATAAAATTCAGGAAAAACAACTCCTTTTTGCCCTGTTCTGCCCCATCCTTTGATCCTTCTGATTCATGCAACTTTAAGTTAAAAACGTCCCACCTTCAAAGCTCTACAAGGCAGGACATCCCAGGACAACCTCCGCCTGTTTTGCTGTTCATGAGACGCGGCTGGCTTTGGTCAGGAAGTCACTGGTTAAGGGCCAACGCGGAGAACACGGGGACGTGGCAGGGAGGTTCTCAGAGCCTGGGGCCCAGGCCTTCCTTCTGGCTCCTGACTGCATTACATATGGAAAACAAACAGCACGAGGTACTGAAGTCACGTGCCACGGGGGCTTTGTTTATCCACCATAAGCTGAAAATTCATGTTATGATTTGCACACAGCCAAACTGCTTTGGAGAAATGGTTTCAACTTGGATAGTTCTCAGGGTGACTTGACTTGGAAGGTGGTGTTAAGGCCCTGAGAACCCCCCACCAGGGAGGAACCAGTGGCCAGGGGGCGAGGCTGCCAGAGAGGAGGGCAGAAGTTCAGTTGAGCCAGGTTCCCAGGAGGCGTGCAGACAGACACAGCCTGCAAATGCCCGCATGGACTCGCTGTTGGACCCAGTGTGTGGAAGAGTCTGAATTATATGCTGACTGGTGAAGCAGTGAGCCCTCTGTGTTAGCTGAGGCCACTGTCAGAATACAGACAAGCTGCCTCGTGGGCAGCTTTGGAATACATAGCTTCTAAAGATCCTCCTGACTTTCCACAGTATCCCCATGAATCTTGCCCTCTGAAGGCAAGGAGCTCCCTTATATACCTTGAGTGTGTGCTTCTCTCTGAAGTCCCAGGTTTGTTTTTTTTCCCTGCCTGCCCCTCCCTCCCCAAGCTAACTTCCATCACCTCCCCACCAGCCTGTGACCTCAGCAGGGGAAACAATGGAGGCCTTTATTTACTCTGCAAAGTCCAGGCAGTTCTCCTCTTGGTCCCAGGCTCCTGGGGCCACTTGATAATCATCATTAATATCAAATGGAGGTTGCTTCAGTGTGTTTTCTAGACCTTGTTTATTGTGGTTTTCCCCAGATCGTCTTCTCTGCCTCCCACAAGTTTCTAGCCAGTTTCACAGGGGATCAGAGGTAGGGGAGAGAGCACAGAGAATTCTTGAAGTGACACAGAAGACAGCAGCTCTGCCCCTCAAAGTGGGCCACCATGCTTTGCTAATCAGAAGTAATCAATTACAAGCATGAATTTGCCCGGTAATGTGGGCAGCCCTTCGTGATGGGCCAGTTAGTTCATTTGCTTAGGGCTGTGAATCAGAGTTCAGCTCAGGAGTTTCAGCATTTTTCACAACGGAATGTCCCACTGGAGAACCAATGTAGAGGAGTTGCTTCTCTTGGTGGGTCATAGATGTAGCTAAAGGGGAACTATTTGTAGCCTATAATGGGAATCTCTGTGATTTCTTCATCCTTGTCTTTTTTGGGGAACAAGGAGGTGGAAACCGATTTAGTTGGCTGTGTGGCTTTTCCTGGCACCATCAGGTTCCTGAACTTCCTGGTCTTCCTGCTGGATTGCTGCCGTTGAATAAGTGGCAGGTGGGTGTCATGCTGGGATTTGGGTGCTGTTGGATCGTGAAGGAAGCCAAGATTAGGAGAGCCAGGAAGGATCTGAAAAGTAGGAGTTAAGCCCATTGAGGACCCAGGCTTAAATCAGGAGGCTGGGGAAGGCTGACCACAGAAGCTATGGATCAGAAAAAAGGAATGGGTCCACAGTTGGGTCACACTTCTAGAATCATGGACTTCAGGGAGAGTCAGAAGAGCCTCTGAATATTTCTCTTTCAGCATCCCTCCTGAACAAACAAAAGACACCCTCCAAAATCCCTCACAGACAGTTATCGGGGTGCTGCTCAGTGGCCCTCAGGAAGGGCACTTGCAACCTCCTGAGGCAGCCCTGGTTTTAGGGGAGCTCTTTCTTATATTGCACTAAAGTCATCCTTGGTGCAGTCTTCTAAGTCATCCCTTTTAAGGCCTAAATATTTCCAGTTCCTGAAACCGTTCCTTGGATTCCATGGTTTCCTGATGCCAAACCACCTTGGTTCCTGTGCTAGCGATGCCTCCTAAAAGGCCTAAGTGGGGAGGGCTCACAGAGTAGAATACAGTCCAGGAAGGTGGGCTGGCCCTGCAGAGCACCAAGGGATTGTGACCTCCTCCACTCTAGAAGTATGCTACCTCTCTTAATAGGACCCTGGCCTATACTGGCTTTCTAGCATCTTCATCAGTGTTCACGTGTACTGAACTCAAGGTCAAAGAAACTCTCCAATTTAATATCACTTTACGCTACTTTTCCTGGTCCAGATTGTCACATCCTGCATACAGTGGATTCTTCAGGCCAAAATTCAGGTGTTTGCCTTATTTTATTATCATCTCTCTTTGCACAATTCTAGGCAGAGTTGTGAATCAGCAGTCAGTCAGATGGTCTGGCTTGAGGCTGGGACTACACAGAAGGCAGAGAAATAAGGCAGCTTTGAAATGTACATGGGCACCTCACTCGGAGCAGGACTTCTGTGCATCCTTTAGTGGGGCGTCTCTAAATGGCTCCCCACCGTCTGTGACACTGGTTTCTCATTTACGTATTGGCCTTGGATCTAACTGAGAGGGTTGTTAAAAGTGTGCTGTCAAAGGTAAAGTATTTTCTTCTCAGTTACGGTGCAAGCTTTCTGAGGACAGGAGTTATAGCTCTTAGTATAATATCCACTTATTTTATTTCCCTAGCCTGGATGTTAAACAAGTTCTTGTTAGCTCTGTGCCGATGAAGATAATTCTATGGAAAACACTCTTTTCTACCAAAACAGTTTTTGCTTAGTCAGCCCCGTGTATTTTGCATTGATTCCTTAGGAACATCTGAAATCTTTCATCAGGCTGCCTTTTTTGTGCTCCCATCCAGATACGCTGTAGCAGCGCTGAGGCATCTAAATTCTACACCAGTCTACAGAGTTGTATGGTGTGTTCAGCATAAGTGCTGTGTGTGGGGTATAGAAAGATCTTATTAGGGAGAATCGATCTCAGAGCATTTAGGGAAAACCCAGAGCAATATAATAAACTGTCAAACTATGTGTTGCAGATAGTGCATAGTATGGAAAATTGGTAGCAGCCATCACATCTGCCCAGCACCTTTGCAAAGCATTCACGTCTGCCCAACTGTTGCCTCTTTCTGGTTGGTTCTTAAGATAGTTCAGTGAAGTAGCTGTTATTCCTCCCCATTTTATAGACTGAGGAAGAGACTGGTTTTTAAATAGCTTGCCTTGAGGTTACAACTAATTACCAGCGGGGGTGGGGAAGAGGGACTCAAATCCTTATCAAACCCTCAGGTCTCCTGGTTACCAGCAGCAAGAAGCCATCCTTGAAGTATTCCTCTGTAGCAGGTTTTGCTGGTGCATCCTCAAGGAGAGACTAGTTGTGTCCTGTGCAGTTCACCTGATTATTTCTGCTGCTTGCTGCTGGCATAGGCTGCGGGTGAACCTGGGCTTCATCCTGGAGACCCACCCTTTCCCAGACTGCCCACAGCCATCTCCCTGCTGGCAAGCACAGCAGGCACAGTGGCAGTGAGGCATGGTGAGATGTGATTGCTGGCAGGGCAGCACAGGCCTGTGGGATAATGGGCTCACTCTGACTTCAGCTAGAAGGGTATTCCAAAGTGTCCTGCTTCAGAGTGAAAATGTGGGATTCAGCCAGAGGCCCCTCCAGAACAAGATTCTGTGAGCACTGCTGTCTGAGACTTGAGGGGAGGATGGCTACCGCATGCTGGGGATCTGAGTCTGAATCCGTGTCCTGCCCTTAACAAATGAATCTCTGTTTCCTCATATTTAACAAGGGGTTACTACTGTCTCTCTTCCTTCCACATAACTTTGAAGATAATCCGAGCGAATGGTTGTAAAGTGGTTCTGAAATGTTAAAAGTGCAGTGGAAATAAAGGTGCTCTTTTGCAGAACTGCCCTGTAGTAGATTCCTAACCAACTGTAGTCTCTAATTAAACTTTTCCATCGCTTCTTCCAATGTCCCCTCATTCCCTGGCCTCTCTCTTCCCCTGCTTTGAATAAAGCCCCCAGACGTGGCTGTGATGAACAGCAGCTGTGGGTTAGAAGCGGTCAGCAGCCTAGTCCAGATACCCGCCACATGGTCTAATTGCCCTTTGTGAAATTCCGGGGTGAGAGGTCAGCCCTCTTTGCCCATCTTTGTCACTTCTCAGTCATCTGTATCCTGGTGGCAGTTGTGTTATCCCAGCATCCTTCCCCTACCCCCACCGCCCCCCTCTTCTCATGGAGCCCAGGAAAAAACCATCTGCTGAGTTGGCTTTCAGAAGATTTTTTTTTTAAATACCAATTTCCCTTTGTTCCAAAGCAACCTCCAATCAGAGCCGGGGTCTGCTGGGTTTGGCGAAAGGCTGGTATTGTGTTTCCTGCTCCCGGAGGAAAGGTTGTCCACTTGCTTTTCTTTTTGATTCAATTCCCTGCCATTCTGCGGGAGAGTCAGAGGTTGCAGCTGCCGCTGTCAGCTGTAAGTGGGGGACCCCCTTGTTTAAGAACCTACGCGTTAATCCTTTGACAGAGGGAGAAAAAAAACCCAAACAACAACAACAACAACAACAAAAAAAACAGAGAAAAAATGAAAACTACCACTAACTGAAGTGTTTCTTCCTGTTCCCGTCTCATCCTGTAAGTCACACTGGATCTTACTGGTTGTTGATCTCAGGCCTTGCTGTCTTTGGAGGTTTTCTTGAAGAGTCTTTGGTGTCCAGCCTCTTATGTTTCCTGATTTCCTGCTGAAGAATATGAACTGCACTTCAGAGGCCTAGGAGAGTCATTCTTTTATGGAAAGCTTGAATCGCAGAGAAAGCCAGTTGGCTGTGTAGGCTGCTTTTCTGGGCATAACAATGGCCACCATTTTGGTACTTAGAGTAGCTGGGAATTTTGCCAAGCACTTGACACATTGTCTACTAAATCCTTCTCACAACCACAATGGAGATGTTCTCATCCCCATTTTACAGATATATAAATTAAGGCCAGAGACCTCCAGTTACTCACCTCAGGTCTCAGAGTCAGGAAGCTGCGATCCTAGCGTGCCCACCCTCTGAGCTCCGAGGCAGCTGGCTCATGGCTCCTCACACAGGCCTCAGGTGAGCTGAACTTAGGGTAGGAGCCAGAGATCTTCACCTTTGGAACTTGCCTTTCAGAAGACGTGTGGGCGAGGCACTTTCTCAGCGCTTCCATTTCTGCCTGTAAAACTGGAACCACAATAGCTAGAGGCCAGGGAACTCAGAGAAACAATTGGTCAAATCTTGTGAAAGCTTCATACGTTCTTCTATCTCTGAAGTTAGTACTTTCGTCCTCTTTTTCTATCATGTTCCACAAAATGTGTAAAAATCCTCTTGGCAGATTTAGGAGATGCTCTGACACATTCTCTCAAGTTATCCTGCAACTTGCGAGCCCAGCAGTCCGCTGGTGCCACCCTGGCCTTGTGGGGTCTGCCTTCACTGCATACAGCCCCATCTTTACTCATGAGCCTTTGTGAGGTGTTGGCCCTTTACAAACCAAAGGGTGTGTTTTGCTCCTTGATGGTGATGAGAGTGGAGTTCAGCAAAGGGATAGGTGATGAATTCCGTAGATGGGTGAAAATTCGTAAAATCCATAAAGCTGTTTTGAAACATGCCTTCTCCTCCCTCCTCTCACTGTTGGGTTGAGACCATGGCCCAGAGCACTGAGGGACCTGAGGATTCCCCTAGAATGGAATGTAAAGTAAAACAAACACAACAGAAAGAGAGAGAGAGAGATCAAAGAGTTCTCTTTCGCTTCCTCCTGAGGGTATAGAATTTTCCTAGGTAACTTAAAACATGTATGTGTGTCTATATTCATTTTAATTTTCTTAAAATACATTGTGGGCTCCTATTAATGTGCATTGAATGAAATGTAGTAGCTTTGCTGAGCAATGTACTCAGCTTTACTCCCGAAGCTATCTAATGGAGTCCTTGCTCAGCACCTCACTATATGAAATGAGGTAATTTTTACTAAATGTTCTTTCCTTCACTTTCGAATACAATCCAGGAGTGAAAACAGATCTTGCCTGGAGCAATAGGAAAGAGACAGAAGCCAGCATATAGATGCTTTGGACTAGGTGAGGGAGGTTGTATGTTCCTAGACCAGGTGGCAGCGGGTACAGGGGCAAACAGCGGGCTTGGGGTCAGGAAGAATTGTCCCGTTGCTCAGCTCTGCCAGCTGACTCGGCTGCACCTTGGGTTAGCCAGGCCTCCCTCTTTAGCTCGGTTTTACCTAAGGATGCAGATCTCAAAGGTGTGTGAGCAGGGGGAGCAGGAGGAAGTAGGAAAGGGAGAATGTTGACTTCAGAACAGTGGACTCTTCTGGATCTGAAAAAGATGCCCTAACAAAGACAGAATCGTAGAGCTAAGATGAGTGGAACTTGGGTGCCCCTGCTGATGCAAATGGCCCCACTTACAGTGCTTTCTTGCTTCTGCATCACTGCATCGTTCATTAATTTATGCATTCAATTAATCAAAGGTATTTTCTTCAATAACCAGTTAGTGCATGCCAGGCACCATCATGGAGATATAACTGGGCATTGTTCCTTAAATGTCTCAAGTGGGGTAACGTCTGCCTGACTTGCAAGCTCCATTAAAGTAGGAACTGAGAAAGAAAAGCTTCCCCATAGCATCTTGACTAAGAAGAAAGAAGTCAGACTTTTCAAAAAATAGCTTGTAGTTGACTGATTGATTTGATTGAGTGATAGGGACAGTGCCTGGCTGATTAAAAAGGAAGACAAGAAGCACCTTGAAGGAGAACAAGGTGAGATGTGAGTTGAGGGTGTCCATTCTGATGGACACAGGTGGCTTTATGGTACTGATGTATTTAATTGATGGGATGTCCTTGAGATTTCCAGCATAGGAAGAGGAAGAGAGAATAGCAAGGTTGGCTGGAAACCTGAAAATTCATGTCACCCATTTTGGCAGAGGGAGCAGAATCCAGGAAAAGTAGTGGAAGAGATAGAAGTAGAAAGGCCTGGTGTACTGGGGCAAGATGGGTGCAAGTGTGGAGGCCATGTGAGACTGGCTACTGCAAGGAGGGGAAGGGCAGGACAGCATTGGAGAGAAAAGGTGTGCAGGGGGTGGAGGGCAGGGAAATGGCATGTGCTTATGGACCACATCAGCATTGTAGTGTCTGGGGGAAGGCGCAGCCTCTGAAAGGCTCCATCAGTTTCGATGGGCTTTGCAGAAGAGGAGTGGAAGAAGTGGTGAGGCTGTGGGTACTCCTGGAGAAGCTTGACCTGTGGTCCTGGACCCTCTCAAAATTTCTTATTGCTCCACCCAATGTATTGGTGGCTTTCTACTGGCATGGAAGTCACTTCTGATACTCCTAAGGGGGGGTGTTGTGCAGGTGGGCTTAGAGAGGGGATGCTGCAGGCTGGACCAGCTGTGCCCCTTTCCACCTCCAGGGAGGAGCAGGTGCTGAACTTCTGGATGCCTGGCTTTCCTTCTGGCTTCAGTCCTAAATGACAGCTGACCTTTGCTCCCAATTTTAGACATGCAGCAGATTCCTCTCTGTTGGGGCTTGAGTGCAGGGGCAGCAATGGCTGCTTCTGCTCATTTCGTTTAACTCAGGGAGGTAATAGCTGGTCCATGGGGCTTCCTTTTCTCAAAAGAGGACAGCCCAGTGTGGGGGTTGAGCCTGCAGGTGGTGGAGGCAAAGAGCTGGAGGGGAGGACACATATTCGAGGAGATGGTCCAAGTCAAATCCAGAGAACATCAGAGAGGGACCCACAGGCACATATGTCCTTCTGTCATCCTATTTCCCTGAGGAACTCTGTATATGAAGGTGTTATGCTTTGGTGCATGTGTTAGAGAGAATTTGGTGTGTGTGCACATACATAAGTGTGTGTGCCTGCATAGCCTCTGGGAAGACAGACACTGCATATGATGTAATAGAACCCTGGCCCGAGATCAAGAGATTTAGTCTCTGCCCCAACCTCCTGTTTCCACATATGCCTCTTGTACTTAGGGGCCCCACCTTGAAATGAAGGCAATTGAAGCAGAAGATCCCCATGTCTTTTCCAACTCTGATATTCCAAGAAATCACCATGTTAGTACTGATTCATATAGCCAGGTATTTACGCATAGCTGATATCTCTCTATATATCTATATATAGACGTGATTGTACCTCGTCCTCAATGTAATAATGGGCATAGTTTTTTGAATAGCTGCCTACTATAAATATCAGATACATACTTATTTGAGAAAAAAGTTGACATATTAAGCCACACCCGATGTGAATGATGAGGATTGAAAAAGGAGGGAAATCATGCACTCACTTGGGCAGGTGAAAGAATGCAGAGCCATCACTCCCAATTTATAAGGATTTGTCTGGCATGAAAAGAAACCTCTGAGGTTCCCCATCTTGTTGGGGAAGTTAGACCCAAGCACGATGCTCACGTGGCCGGATGCTGGGCTATGTGAAGAGTTCAGGGAGGGATTGAGGAAGAAGGAAGGCCTGAATGGGCCTTGAAGGAAGTGTGGGACTTAGGCAGGAGGAAAATTGGCCAGGGGCATTGCTTGAGCCATTGTACAGGGGGCCGAGTGCTCATGGTGCACCTTGGGCTTGACTTGCTGGCCTGCATGGTTTACCTGGAGAGTCTGGAGTGGAAAGATGCCTTGGTAGGGCAGATTAGGGAGATCTGACTTTTTTCTGAGTGTGACAAGAATGAAGTGGAGTCGCCCACTCCCATATTGGGGAGAAGAGAATGCGGGAGTGTGCAGAGAGCTGCTTTAGGACATCATCATACAGCCAGCCTTGGGGGAGGTGAGCCCAGAGGTGGACAAGAAATAGAGGTTGACTGGAGCACCCCGTGAAGAGAGTAAGTGCCATTGGTGTTTGCTATCAGACTGAAGAGGCCACGAGAGCCTTCAGGCAGGTGACAAGGAGCCCCGCTAACATTTTGATTCCTGCGACTTACAGAAGCTCTGTCATTTTCTTAAGAACGCATTGACTTATTTCCTTAAGAATTCATAAGTGTCTTACTGACGCTTATGAAAAGCCAATTGGAAGGCACCTTGAGTGGAGAAGAGCTGAAGGCATCCACAAAGGTTCCAAATCCAGCCTCTTCACCCTGGAGTTTTGTTTCCGCTAGTAGTGCCCAGAGCAGGAGTGCCGAAAGGAAAGGAGCTCACCAAATCCCTCTTCTTTTTCCCGGATAAACTCAAGCTTTGTTTCCTGTATTTCAAGGTTTTAGCCCATGATGTGGGGGCTTTGGATTTCATCTGGTGTCTTCACTATTTCTACTCTTTTTTTTTTTTTTCTTCTGCTATGTTTTGCCACCCATTCCTCTGCTACTGCTGAGTTCTCCAGCTTGGCATGGGACTCAAGAAATCTCTTCTTTTCTACCCCTTCTCCAAACAAACCTGTCAGAGAAATGGGGTGGGGGGAGCCAGCATATGTTTGCTTCCACTATCACCTCCTTTCAAACCTTTTTAACCACTTTAAATGTGACCCACCCATGCACAATGTGGAGGGGCAAGTTGCTCCTTTTCTGTGTTAGAAAGGAACAAAAATGCATATGGCCATCATGGGGAATTTCCCCTACCCTCAGAAGGTGGGGGAACAGGGCAACGGTGTGAAAGAATAAATTAGTTATGGCAAATCTTGTTAGTGTCCATTGTAAGCAGAGAAGCTAAGCCATCTGTGGCCACTTGCAAAACGGTTCCTTGTTTGTTCAGGCTCCCCACTGAAGCAAATCTTTGTGGCTTCTGCTAATTTGCGTACTGTCACTTGTTTGCCAACTGGAGGGTGTCCGGACATGAGTATGTGAGAGGGCATTTGTGTGGACATATACGTGTATGCTGAAGACAGCCCAGTGTTGGTATGCTGGTGAAATAGATGTCTAGGGTCCTGGCTTTGACTGGGCTCTGGGCGTAGGAGGAGAGGGGGGGATCCTGGGAGATCCTGTTTATATTATTTTTGGACATTCCTACTCAACACCTCCAGTTGCCTTCCTGTGCTCCCATCCCTTACTCCTCCCCGGAATCTCCTGCTACACTGATTTTTCTCCTACCTTTGCCTCAATGTCTAAGTTCTTAATTGGTGGTGTGTGTTCTGCAAGAGGCAGAACATGTTCAGAGCAGCTTACATCCTAGTTATAAGCTAAGAGAGGTGTCTTAGGCTGGTGTTTGCCACCAGTGTGACTGAATCGTTCTGTGTCAAAGATACTGCTGTTTCAACTCTATTCATTCTACCGGTGTTTACAGTGGACTCACTGCAGACAGTGGTGCTCCAGGTACTGTACGGGTCTGACGGCTGCATGACCTCCATTACCCCTGTCTTCAGAGAGTTTCCATGGAGTAGAAGTGATGCATGATGAGCAACACATGCCCTATGGATGGGGTGAACAAAGTTCTGGAGGTCATGAGTGCAGGGATTGCTCATTGCGGTCCAGTGGCCACTGGAGGCTTTTTGCCTGAGATGGTGTGGAAGACAGAAGATTGTGTAGGGCTTATGGTTAGGAAGGCTCTCATGCTAGACTTCTAGAATGTCCAGGATGGCCAAAGATAATAGCAAATGCAAATGTGCAAAAGTTAAACAGCAAAAATGCTCCTTTTGCTTATCATCACACCATTCTATGGGAAAGATGCTATAACAGGATAAGGATCTGAGACAAGAGTTGGAGTCCTTCTATGATTATTTCTAGCAGCACCAATAATTTATTCTCTCTATGACGTTGGCAACTTACTTGGCCACACTGCAGCTTAATTTCCCCTTTGAAAAAAGAGCATCCTGCTTTTTCCTTCTCCTTCTCTTCCTCTCACTTTCTTTTAGGCTAACGCTAGCTACACAGAAGGTTGATGCTCTCATCTCTTCAGAAGACCTCTTTTTATGCTGTAGGGTAGCATTCTCCATAGCTATCTGAGAGGATCAAACTGCTTCCATTGCTTGGCAGAGACCCACAAAGAATATTAAAGATGAAGGATACCTTGAAGAGCATCAGAACACTCTTCCCTTTACAGATGAGGACACGGCTCAGTAATGTTTTATGATTTGTCCAAAAGCACATGGCCAATCACTGACAGTCTGGGAAAAATCACTCTTTCTAGTTGTCACAATGCTGGGTGCTAAAAAAGAGGCAGGACACTCCATGGCTGTGGCCAGTCATTGCCACTGCATGGGAGTCAGCCCTGCCGATTTGCTGGGCCCATCTTATTATAGTTTGGCACTTCTCTCTTGAACCCTCCTGAACCCACCATAGCTTTGCCCAGGAGAATCAGATAAAGGAGCCTTTTATTTCTCAGCTGCCCTGTGCGTGCAGCATTCAGAGAAGAGGGGCTGGCAATGGGGGTGGGGAGGGGAGAAAATATTTGTCTTTCAATACTGGCCTGACATGAAAGCTGCACTGACGGGCACTTTGAGAACCCAGCTAAATAATGGTCGCAGCCAAGACAAAAGATAAAACTGACCCACTAGTTATGCGGTTACTTAAACATGATTTACCCTGCATAATGCTGGCTGGGACCTGGGGGTCTCGTTTCTAACGAGCCAAGAGACAGCACAATTAATTACGTGGGAAGGAGTGCTATCAGAAGCAAACTAGTCATTGCGAAAGAAAAGGTCCTTCACTATTCTCCACCTTCCTCAAGTACCCACAGAAACACACAGAAATAGCACAGCTTACACACTGGAGGACACAGGCAAGGATGGGAAAATGATGAGTGCTAGTAGTCCCCGTGTAGGATGTAGTGGGGGATGGGTGATTAGCTGGAACCAGAAAAATTGCAGTGATTGGGGGAGGGAGGGGCCAGGGTTTGGAAGGGAATTGTCAGGTGATTTGGCTGACTGTGAAAAGTCAGCCAGGAGCTCTGCATCCTAGCGGCCCTGGTGGACTTGATTTCCATCTTGTGTGCACATCTGACAGTCAACCCTGAGCCTCTAATCTTGATGACATGCCCACTTGAGGTAGTTAGGATGTGGAAGTGGGGTGCGGGCTAGAGTAGAGAAAAGGCTCAGGAGGCAGAGGCTGGGAGGCCACATTTAGGCCAGTGAGAATGGGAGCCCATTACAGGAGGTCTTCAGTGTGATGTGTGCATTTTTCTAATCTTTTGATCATGCAAGCAAATCCCAGCAACACCCTTTGACTCTAATTTCTTTAGGGCTATCGCCATATCGCCCTTTGGTTAAACATGGTAGCCTGAGAAGTCAGCCCTGGAATGGAGTGTCTGAGCTGGAAAGATGAGAAGGTGAAGGCTGGAGGATTTGAAGAGGGCAGGGCCAAAGGTTAAAGGAGAAAGGTTAGCAGCAGGCAAAGGCCCAGGATTGAAATATTTGCTGAAGGCTGACAGGCAACAGAATAGAGGCAGACAAGTGGCAAATTCCTATTTTCTCCTCTAATTGAGAAAATATTTTGAGTGGTATTCAATCAGACTGCATAATGAGTAGGGGTGGGGGCTGGAGATGGAGAAAGAGAGAATATGAATGAGAGAGAATATTATTAAATTGCTGCAGGAAGCCACAGTGCCGCCAGAGTTCAAGGAGTTGGGTAAATGTGCCCGCCTACCTTGCCTCTTCACTAGGGCAGCACAGCATTCATTTCTTCACTCACTCATTCAGCACATGGTCACTGAGGACCTGCTTTAGGTGGAGGCTTAGCAGCTACCCATTGGAGATAGCATCAGATAAATGAAAAAGGGGCCAGTCCTTCCTCCCAAGGGTAGGCGGGCACATGACCAAGTGAGTCCAACGCAATGTGAGACCCTTGATTAGATGCTGTTATTGTTTTCTTTCGACTCCTAAATCTTGTAATCATCTGAGTCTGCTCACCTCTTAGTGAATAATTTTATATAATCTTGCATCAAAGGGAGAATATAAAGTGATCACAGCACTAGGTCTGGCTATCCCAGGGCGTTGGTTCCTAGTGGGGTTGCCCTGCACCGCCTGGAAGTTGCATAGCAGGGCTGGGATGCAGAGTGCGTGGATGAGAGAGTCTGGATGTAAGGCAGTGGTGAGGAAGTAAAGTAGTTGTTTCGTGACTCAACCAGAGCCAGCTCCTCCTCCTCTTTGCTGGGCCCTGCCTGCTCTTGCTTGTGAGAAATGGCTGCAGTATTAAGGGCACGAGTTCATTTAGGTTTCCAGATTGATGGTGAGTAGCACTGATGGTTTATTCACCAGGATATTTGTGAATTACGAGAGTGTAGAACTGGGAAAGCTGTGAGGGTCATTTTGCAGAAAGGAGCTCACAGAAGTTAAGTGATGTCCCCATGGTGCCTTGTGAGGTTGTACAGTGCAGGGACCCTGCCTCAGCCCCCTGACTCCCCAGCCAACTCTGGGTACACTGCCACCTCTTCCAGGAAGTGATGACTCAGATTATTTTCATCAACATCTCTCACCCCCACCCCTCCTCCATTTTCTTCCCACAGCCACCAAAGCCAATAATAGACCAAACCAGTTTCAATTTTAGGCAATTTCCTTTTTTACTTAGAAATCTATGGTTAGTAAAGGGTGCTAGGGTGGTAATGTGGCTGGGGGTGGGGAGGGAGGCATGAGAAGCTTCAAAGAGGATGGGTTTCTCCTGGTTCCAGGTAGCCTGGAGGAAATCAGACTGAGTACCTTCATGGAACCTTGAGTAGGTCTCTGAAAGATTCCTTCCACTCTGAAGTGCTTCAGCTTTTCAGCTCAGAAGGGAATTTTCCCCCTGCCAATTCAGGGACCATTCCTAAAGCTTCATAAAATTCTTATGTAAGTTTTAAACTTTAACAGCTAACTCACGTGAGTTGTTACAGATAATTTGTAAGTGACATTTCAGGCTTCTGGATTTTAGTTCCAATAGTCCTGGATACATATTACCTTCTTTCTGAGGAAGGCAGAAACTTTGCTTTGTTACAGGGCCTAAAATTGGAAATCATTGAGAGAGATTATGGATAATCTAATGGTAATTGCTATCCCTTAAGTACTGTATATTAGGCATTGAGCTAAGCCCTCCACATTCAAATTTATATGTAATCCTCCCAACAACTCTAAAAGGTAAATCTTATTACTCCCTATTCCCATTTTGTCGATGAGTAAACTGAAGCATTAGGAGGTCAGATAGCTTACCAAATGGCATGTAGCAAGTCCAGAGGAGAATTAGTGTTTGAAATCAGGTCAGTCTGATTTTAAAGTTCATACTCTTAATCACGAAGCTACACATACAGGTCCTCCCATTTGCAGTTTGAAGGTCCTAAACTGTAATAATATTGTCATTAATTCCATTAAATGTTCGATTCCAAATGGCCCGTACTTCCAGTTCATTACATTTTTAAGGTACACAAAGACTTCATGAAGGCCCCATTTTAACAAATGCCTCAAGCCACACAACTGTGTGCTCCGTTACATAATTTGTTTTTAGAATAACATGTGGAGAAGAGCCCAAGATGAAAGGACCTAGCTAAATTGTTGTGTGTCAGCCATGGTCCCACTCTGGTTTCTGCTTTCACATTCTGTGGTCAACTGGGGAGATAAATCCTTTTGCCATTGATCTTAGTGGGGAGGATGGGAGGACTGTGGAGATGATGGTTATCAAAGGATCTGCAAAAATTTAAAGCATTATTCAAATGCAAGAATAGAATATATTAACAACTTTTTTTTTTTTTTTACAGTCTTAACATGCTTCAGTCTCACTTTTTAGGTCCTTCTCTTTGAGATCTTTTTTCCGGAATGTTCATTTGGGTAACTAGAATAAAGCCTATTTTGTTGGAATGTTTGGGTAGCTCAATGTTTTAGCTCTCAGGAAGAGTTATATACATTTGACTCAATTTGGTCAGGATATGTATAGGAATGTGGTTGTGTGTGTTTGTATTTTGATACCCAAACAAAAACAATCTTTTAAGGTTTTACTGTCAATGTCCTTATTCCTGTCACCCACTTTGGGGTAACAGATTATGATAAATGATATCCATGGAGGTTCCTGTCTTCGGGGCTTTCTTATCCTTTCCTTTTCATTGGAAAGCATTTTAAAGATTTGTTGCTGAAAGTCCTGTGTGGTTCATTTAGATGAGATTCTAAATTTGCTGTTCTAGAGGCAGCCTGTCCACTGAATGGCCAGCATCACTTTTCAGTCCAGGGAGAGTGGGAAGTAGGCAGACTCTCTTTGTATGAGCACTGTTGGATGTTGCCAACTGGATGATTTGAGATTCCAGAATGTTCCCTTCAACCTCAACAAGAACAGGAATCTTTTAACCAAACTTATTGTATCTTCACCAAGCTCTCAAAACACCCTTAGATGTGAAATTTCTACTACCCTCATAAAATTAGATTCTTGCGTGTGAAAGGGACCCATGCTGCTGTTCCCGACACTTAGCCAGCCTCCTCTGTGCTTTGCGAATGGCCTTTCCATTGTTGGATAGTTCTGGGCTCGATGCTGTATCCTCTATTGGGTCAAAGTATTCTTCTTTGTAACCTGACTTTTAGTCCTATCTAACTCTAAAACACAGAAGCTATGCTAGAGATTGGATGATGCTTTTCTAAGACCCCAAACTAAAACCAAGATCAATTTTACCCAATAAAAAAAGAGACTTGATTTGAGGGAAGATCCTTAGAAGTACCATTCATGCATTCCCTTGTTGCTCTGCTGTCACTTTTTAGATTGATTCTAAAGAATTAATGAAGGTTATCTCAGGAAGAAAGGCAAAGTTTTCTCTTCTCTCTTTTTAGACTCATTACTTAGAAATATACTAATTCTGAGAGACCGAATAATATGCTTTTCCATTGTGATCACTTTAGCACAGCTTGGCTACGTTATTCAAATTCCTGTGTTGTACTGTCTCATTTATTCTAGACAGCAGGGCAGTCAGGGAGAAGTAGGAACCTTCAGGATGTTTAGTGGCTATTCACTATTAGAAACTTGTGGTTCTCAGAACTGGCCATCTCCCTGGATTTCATCACATTTCAGTGTAATCTATTCAAAATCACAGAAGGCCTGCATGTTTGGGAAAAAGTCACTGTTTGTTTCAAGTGCAAGTAATCAAATTTAAGGTGCATCTGGGTAGCTGTTGTTAATGTCCCATCATGATCATTTTTTATTGCACCAACATTGAGTTTTGATTCTTGGTAGTCATTGTACTCAGCATTAAGAATATAAAATCAAATAAGACATGTTGTCTTCTTTCAAGAATTACACAAATTTGAGTGAGATAGGCAAAAAAAGTGGAGCTTGTAAAAGAGTGTAGACGGTAGACAGAAAGGATGACCATCTGAATCACGCTGGGGTCAGGGAGAGAAAGCTTCAGGGATGGTGTGAAGGTAACCCTTGGGGCAAGTTTTGAGGGACAAGAGGAGTCAATTGGGCTAAGAAGGAGAATGGACATTCCAGGAAGAAAGAATGGTGTGTGTAAAAGTATGGAGGGTGAAACAACAGATTGGATTAGAGGAAATACAAGTAGTGCTGCTCAAATTAATGATGCAAAGAGTGTATTGGGAGCAGAGATGAAGACTGAGCAGTCAGAAGAATGTAGAGAAGAACTAACTAGTAGTTGATAGATCCTTACTATGTGCCACATAGAGTTCCCATGTATATCCCATGAAATCCCCATAAAACCCTAGGAGACAGCTACTATTGTTATCCTCACCTTACCAGTGAGGAACAGAGGCACAAACATCAAGCTATTTGCCTGTCACAGAATTAGTAAGAGGTGGAGTTTGGATTTGAACCCATAAAGGCTGGCTCCAGACTCCACTCTTTGAATCACTATTCTTTGGGTCTTGTATACAAAGAGGTTGAACATTAGCTCTAAAACTCTAGTTTATTCTAGACACAGGAATGACATGGACAGAATTATGTTCTGGAAAGGTCACATAGAGAGCCATGTGGAGAGTAGATCTTATGGGAGGGAGAGAGGCTGGAGGAAAGGAGGCCAGTTGGAGGCCTTTGACATAATCTAGGTGAGAAGTGATAAAAACCTGAAACACACTGCTGACAGGAGACGTCATCAGGAGTGGAGTGATTCAAAAGGCGTTAAGCAGGTAGGATCTGCAGGACTCAGTGGTTAATGGGATTTCATTGTTGAATGAGAAGGTGAAATTTAAGTTATCTCCTAGGTAAATGGATATCACCATCCATAGAGAGGGTCAGTCTTGGAGAAAGGATGCTAAGGCAATTCAGTGTGGTTCCTGTTGAGTTTCAAGGGCCCATGGGACACCCATGTGGGGAGGCCTGATAGGCAGATGAATATTTGAGTTCTGCAGAATATTGTGGGCTTTGGGATCTGTTAACAGTTGAAAGCATAGGTGTGGCTTAATTTTCCCGGTATAACATGTAGAGTCTGAGAACTGTGGAGAGAGCCTTGGGGATTACAAGCATTTAAAGGAAAAGTGGAGGAAAAAAAATAGGCAAAGAGTGGTCGGGCCAGAGCAGGAGAAACCCCAAGAGATCCCCAGGAGTATGTGGCTTATGTAGCACAGGCTTTGGCAACACTAGTCACTGTGATTTGTTGAAAAGTGTTTTCAGTGGAGTTATGGTGGGTTCAAAGCCAGTGAAGAAAGGGATGCAGAAACAATAGTATAGACCGTTCCTTCCAGAAGCTTGCCTGCGAAGTGGAGTGTAGCTATGCATCAATGTGAGTCAACTTCTTGAAAACGTATCATGGAACATTTGCGGACACCTGGAGTAGTGAGGCTGGGACATAATCTGCCCTTGGTGTGTGGGTAATACAGAATTTCTGTCCATAGACACATGTTGAGTAGGACTTGCATTACTGTCTTCAGATCGGGGCCCAGACCTTCATGGAGTATGAAGGAAAGTTATATAAGTTCTGCTATCAAACAATTTTTATTCTAGTTGTAGGGATAAGACAAACCTGGGAAAGTCAGAGAAAAAAATGAGCTAAGCTGTCAATCAACAGGCTATCAAAGAAGGGAAAGATCAGAGTTTGCTGGAGTCCTTGGTGATGCAGGCAGTGAACTCTGTCCTGAAGGATGGAGCCAGGGAGGATTGGGGAGCACGGTGTGGGTTTTGATGCAGAGATGTGCACAGGGTGGTGTATGGAGGCTGGGGGAGGGAGGCAGTGAGGAGCCCAGCTCATGCCTCTCAGACTTAAGCATTTTCTTTTCTTGAATTATCTCCTTTACTGTATGCCTTTGTCCAGCTTCCTTTTTCAGGAACTTTCCAGGTGCTCACAACCTATGTTGCTTGGTCTCTCCATCCAAGAGGTTCTCTCATATCACTTCTGCCTACTATTCTGACATCTGCTATGTTTTATACGTGTACTTTTTTTCAGTCCCTCAACAGATTCTTCTTTCACTATTGACCAGTGGTCCAAGATTGACATCAAGGGAAGCAATGAGAAGTTAAAGGTGGGGGTGGGGGAAAGAGGAATTTTGCATGATTGGATTGTGCTGGGAGCGCTTTATCAAGGAGATAGAAGTTGCTCTAATTATCTACTGCTGTGTAATAAATCACCCAAAACTTAGTGGCGTTAAAGTTATAGCCATTTTGTTATGCTCTCGATATTGTGGATGAGCACAGTGGGGATGGATCATCTTTGCTCCTCGAGTATTGGGGAACTCAGTTGGAGTGATTGGGACAGCTTGAGTTTGCAGGACATGTGACTGGGGCCTCGGCTCTAGCTGTTGGCTGATGATCTTTTTCTGTCATGTCTGCTGGGCATGCCTGGTGCCTGGGCTGGGCTAGTTGGAACAGCTGGGGCTGCCTGGTACCTCTCTCTCCACACGAACTCTCAATATGACTGACTTGAGTTTCTTCATAGCATGGCAGTCTCAGGGTAGTTGGATTTCTTCCAGGATATCCTTCGGAGAGAACTGGGTGGGAGTTGCGAGGCTTCTTATATACTAGCCTCAGAATTTCCAGATGTCACTTCTGCCACATTCTATTGATCAAGCAAGTCACTAAGGCCAGCCCAGATTATCAGACTCTATAAAAGCCTTGCTTTTTCTACATGGCTGTAGGAGAGAAAGGCACCACTTATTTAAATGATGCTTTCCTGACAGAAAATGGGGTCCACAGAGAAGTTTATGAGACTGTTGGAATCCGCATTGGGAAGGTGCTTGTCCAGTGGTTTAAAGAGCCCTAAATTAGGAGCCAAGAGACCTGGGTTCTGGTTCTGGCTTCATCTCCATCTAGTCAACGCTAGAATAGCTTTGACTGATGAATTAAAATCCTGGTCATATTGATTTTATATTTTTCTCTCCTAGACCAAGACCAGGGGTTAAATGGAGATAGACAGATTGTAGAAGATAGGGTATAGTTCTTTCTCTCTTTCTTACACACACACACACACTCCAGGTACACACAAATCCTTATATTCTCTAAAAACTGGAGAAAATGTTGAATGACTGACTCTAATCAGGCAGACCTTGGTCCAGTTCCTATTTCTGTCACTTAATAAGCACATGATCTCCCAACCTCATTTTCCTCATCTGTCAAATGAGGATACTACTACTTACCTGGTCAATGTGTAGCCAATATGAAATAAAATGTTCCATGTCTGTTTAGAGTAGACTCTCCATAAGAATCATCTTAGTCATTCTGATTACTTGCCCTGATAAGAGTCATAATTTCTGTAACATCTGGCTAGACTCCTTTACCTCTTCCTTATGCCATGTCTGATCCCTCTTTGATGTATTTTCTCTATTACAAAATCCCAGTGGCTGGGCTGTGTGTGTATTTGTGAGGTGTATGTTGTCAGGTTTGGTGGGACTGTCTAGATCTATTTGATGAAATATGTGCCTGAGTGAGTGTGCAAATGTGAACAAAGGATTTAGAATCAAAGCTGGCCTAATAAACTTAGTTACCTCTCAAAGTGATGATCACACATCCTCATTATGAGTCTTGAATTGGTTGAAATTTATACCTAAATGAGCTATCTTGAAATTTACCTTCCTGCTCCTTGAAGATGAACGGGACTCTAAGATTCTATTTTCTTTAACATGCGACAACTTGATGGCAGAGGCTGCCCGCCCTAGAGCCCCTGCTGTCTTCTTTATGTACAAGCACAAACTCCTATCTCCGGGAACTTGGTGTGCTGAGCAGGCATCAGTGAAGGAGGAAACCCGGGGCCTGTGTCCCGACGGATAAATAAGTAAAGATGTTTGTCAAAATGCATAGAGTGCTGTTTCTCACCCTTGCACTTTTGACAGGAGCGACCATATTGTATGTTGCATTTCTTTAGGCCGTTCCTGGTCAGGATAAGTGCTCTGCAAACACGCCCTATTTAGCTCTCACTGCATATACTGCTGTCTTTCTGAGGTCTTTAATTCAATGAAATAAATTACTTTAAAAAGAAGTGCTGTGCAGCCTCTTAGAACAGTAAACAAGAACAGTTCAGGTCTTTTCAGGAACCTGAAGCCAAGGGATGGTTTGTTTTTTTGGTCTCCAGGAAGAGCCAGTACAGAAGGAGGTATTGACCTCGCTACTTTGGCTGGCACCCACCAGGTCCCTTCCTGGCGCTCACATTCCCCAAGCATGTAACTTAACACCTGTCCTTCTGCTGCAAACAGAGCTCACAGTGATGGCCGAGCCCCCTCCTGCCCCAGCCCTACCAGCAGCTCAGCGCTCTTTCACCTATGATTTCAAACCCTGACAAACCAGAACCAGAGAATACATTTCCCCCTGGGATTCTGACTTTAGGCCAAGAAAAAATTTAATCAGAAAAACAACTCCCAGGGGAGGTCCTGGGCTCAGCACATTCCTCCATTTCTATTTCCAGACCTCGATGAGAAAAATGATGTAGGGATTGTAAAGACCTTTAAGACTCACAAGTAGCTTCCCTTTCTACCAGAGATGGGCATGTGGTCTGAATGGCATCCTCTCATACTATTTCAATGCCAGCCCCTATGAGCTACACAACACCCCCGTTATTTCCGTCTGACATGGCCAAGCTGAATCTCTGGTAAGTAAATAATTAATTTGGAAGTTGGGGATGTCAGTGGAAAAGTCAGCTGTGACGAGTCAAATAACAAGCCTCAAATGTGATAGCCGCTCTCTGGCCCTCTGAGGGAAGACCTGTCGGTTCTATTAGACTGGGACAGTCCTGTCTTCCGGCCTGTCTCTCCACATTAAAGTCAAGGAACGTATCTCTCCATCTTTGAATCACATCTTTGTCCCCAAATGCTTGTGCACACTGGGTAGACTGGTGTTTTCTTTCCTAAGTCCACCAGGCCCATGCAAGTCTGCATGACTCATGAGAGAGATGAGTCTCGGTTCCAATATCTCTGTGGGTTTGGGGAGGGGTCAGACTGTGAATAAACCATTACGTGGCTGATTCTACATCCTTCTCTTTCACCACAAAAACCTCAATTTCCCTTTTTGTGGAAAACAAAACCTTCTTTCAGTACCCCATCAACAGGACTGTGGCCTTTGAATTACATGGTGTCCTCGGGAAATTTTAAAGATTAATTGGCTTTTGGATGGAGTAGCTGGGACAGCCCCTGCCCCCTGTCCATTGGGGAATGACAGGTCTCCACTTCCCTCCCTTCTTGCCTTGCTTCCAACTTTGTGTGTAGATGAGGAAATTGATCGGCCTATGAATGATTTGCAGATCCACAGATGTGTGGCTGAGAGACCCTGAGGGCATCCACTGCAGGACCAGCTGGGTCAGAGAGCTCCCTCACTCCCACCACAATTCAGGGCCTCCATGGAGCTGGGCAAAGAAGGGAGTGATGTTGGGGCTGCAAATCCAAGATCACAGCAAATGGGTACAAGAGTGGGGACTAAAATCAGAGGGCATCCTTAAGCCTAGTCCAGGGGGCTTTCTAGCACACTTGGTTGAGATCGTTTCTAGAAAGAAACAACAGAATAAAATCAGAAACAGACAGTATAAGAATTTGTAAACTATAAATGTGATGGGGGTAAAATATGATTCTTCTTGCTTAAGATATGATGTTCTCTGCCTTTTTGTGCATCTGCATTTGTCATCCATGAACTATTAAATACCTACTCTCTGCTCATTTTGGCTTCTTCCCTGGGCCTTCCCAAAGATGCATGCATATCCAGCTAGCTGTCTGCTATTTCAGCGCTGTTGTATACTTTGGGAGTGTATATGGATCTACTTAGGCCCTTGTAAATGCCATTGCTCTTTCAAGACATAGAAAGACTGTGAAATAACTTAGTAAGGCATTCAAAGATGCTTCCAATTTTATCCAAACTGCTATTTAAAGACTTATCTCTCATAACTCTATGACTGGTCTATTTGTTCCCTGACCAAGTTTCCATTTTCCCACTTCCATTCTTCTTTTCACCTTACCACGACCGTAAATGCCTTCCTCCCTCTCCCTCCTCTAGCCAATAGCCATCTCTCCATGAAAACTCCCCCCGACTCCTGATCTCCCTAGCATACACCTTCCTCCCCCCTGAAATTCTAGCACACCTATCACCAGTGTCAGTTATTTAGCGGCAGAATGTCTCCCCATTGTCACACTTCTTCTTTTGGACTTTTAAAATTGTATTTACTTGTTTACTCTTTTTGTTATTTTTCTCCTATTTAGACTAGGAAATCTCTTTTAGGGGTGAAAGATTTAATTTATTGTCATTCCCTACAGCACTTAGCATAGCACCTTGCACACAGCTAATATTCAGTAAATACTAATTGACTCTATGTTGTTAATTTCTGGATAATGTAGAAATATATTATATTCCATTCCTGCTGCTAGGGGATTTTGCTGTCCAATAAGTAGGAGGAGAGGAGGTTACCTATAAGTTTTCATAGAAATCTATGTAAAGATGCTCATTAGGTAAACATTGTAGAGAGTTGGAAAAGCAAAGCTAAATTTCTCAATATTTGTTGGAGAAGACAACCCAGAGAAAGGGGAATTGGTGTAGGGGCAAAGATTTAGTACATGTTACTAAATCCTGTTGAAAATGTGTTTGAAGATTCACCTGTGGAAAGCTGTGGTTTCAAGTGCTCAAGTCAAGAGAGGTTATAGGTTGAATTTGGACATCAAAGTGACCCGTCACAGGGGGAGCTGAATTCAACAGTGCCTCTCCCAAAGCATTCTGTAGTTTCTCTTGGAGAATATGCTCCCTTTGTGGAAAATTAAGAGTTTAATTAATTGGAAGAGAAAATATTGAAATTCAGGAACATGACCCAGTAGTGACAACTCTCAGACACAGATGTTCAACTAGAACACAAAAGGATTTCAGCAGCTACTTGGAAGATGATGGGGTGGGCTGCAGGAAACTAGGAGGGTCAAGTGGCCTTCTGGTGAAATCATCAATGCCAACCAGAGCAGGGGAATGATCCCTGGTGGGACCACAATTGCATGTTGGTAACTGATTTCAAGCAGTGATTTCAGGCTGTTAGCTAAGGTGGCGTGACTGTCTTTTATATGGGTTCAGGTGGATGGTTTCCTTGAAGCAGGGGGGTCAACTTGAAGACCTTTAAAAGTGTCTTCCCATCTGCATATTTAATAGCATCAAACTCTTTACCAAGCCTTGAACCAGCAGGCTGGAATAATAATACTTGCTTTAGGTCCACAATCTGGGGTTTGCTCAACCTAAGTTTTCATTTGGAGACAATTTATGGTTTAACCTATTTCTGAAATATGATCTCTGAAATATGGCATTATGGACCACTTTGTAAGAGGGGTTGACTGATTCCAACTGGTGCACTGGAACCTAGCAAGGATGTAGAGAAAAGGCTCTGTGTTAGGAGGTAAGACACCTGCATTCTAGTTCCTCTTCTTCCACTTACTAGCAGTTCAACCTCGGGCAAGTCATGTAATTTCCTAGGCTCAGTTGTTCTTCCTTACAACGAAGGTTATGTTAGCTGCCTGAGTTTGGAAGTCAGAACCTCTGTTAAATCTATTAAATTTCCTTTATATATCTAAATTCTTTGATTCCATTATTTGATGAGATTAATCTTGCTTGCTATTGCACAAAATGTTTTAGCAAATAAAAGTTCAGCTGAACTGACATAGCAGAAACCAACGCCAAATATCCAAAAGACTGAAGATTAAGAAGGAAGACAGACAATGTTGGAGACAGAGGAGCCATGGTAGGCTGCACTGGGCGTGGTGAGGTTCAAATACTGGACAGGCTGCGTTTTCCTGGAATGAGAATGAAGAGGATGAGGAACACCTTCGAAAAGATTCTGGATAAAACCTGTAGGGTAGCATGGTCCTTCCTTCCTCATCTAAGCCTCACCAATGTACTGTGACTTCACACGAGTTCCCAAAGGACATACCTGCTGCTCTTGGGTTCAAGGAGACTCCAGAAAGATGTTTTGCTTGGCTCCTTGTGGGGCCCTTTCCCTGAAATATCTGGGCTGAATTCAGCCTGAGGAATGTCTATTGCCATCTTCAGATACTGTGATGGGAGAAAAGGCCACATTACTTGGATTCTTAGCTATCAGCTGATGCTGCCTTGGAATGAAGAAGAATATGTTTACCTCCAAATACAGACCTCCAGATACAGCTGTACTGGTCTTTTGGGATGGCCAAGAAAAGAAATGCCATATTCATTAAGAGGGTCAGTATCAACTCCTTCTTGAACATAAATTGTCTTCCTTGTGTTTGCCTAGGCCCTCTAGAGTATACAAAAGAATGCAAGATATGGTCCTCAATAGCACAGAATTCACACTGTTATTGCAGAGATCAGGTTTATAGACCTAAGGGTGTCATTACCTTTAGTTGGGAAGATACTGCTGTCTTGTCTGGGAAACTTTCCCTGATAACATCAGCCCACTGTGATATTTCCCTTTTCTGATTCTGCTTTGTCTGTATCATATTGTTAGTAACATAGATTCTATCATATCTCACTCTTTCTGTTTTTAATGCTCCTTTCAAATCAGCATATGTTTCAATTATATGTAGTGTTGTTGTGTATACATTTTATCACTTTAATAACTGGAAATTTATCAAAACAGAGTTCTTGACTTATCTTCCTCTCATAACCCACAGTGCATTTAGAACAAGATGCAGACGTATATGTGCCGACTAGGAATTTGTTGATTGATTAATTGCCACCATGATTCTGTTTTGTGGAATTTGCGTAGTTCCCTGTTCTTTGAAGGGGTGACACTGCTGGAAAAGACAGGACTGGTGTGAGTGGGAGATCTATCTGGAACTATCACAGAAAGCCTTCTCTGACCTCCATTGTCCCCCAGGCAAACTTGGCCTCTTTGTTCTCCGTACTCCCTCTCTCCCTCCTACACACCAGCTTGGCCTCCTTCTCCAGTTGTTTGTCTCCTTAATTATATCTCCAGTGTCAAGCACAGGGCTTGGCACGCAGTAGACTTAATCAATCTTCGTAACTGAATGAATGGTTGATGAATTAATGAATGGATATTGAGTTCTAGGAGCTCAGATGTGATAGATGTGAGAAAGAAAGGCAAACTCAGTTGCAAGTCTAGCAAGTTGCTTGGTGGGTCCTGGTCAGCAGGCCTGGCTTGTTGGAATCCTGTATTGAGTTTGTCTAGGTGAGGCCTTCTGGAAAGGCCCACTTCTATGACCCAACAGAAACAGCTTTCACTGCACTACAGGACCTAGCCTTCTTGGCTTACTGCCTAGCAAAGCAACGTGTTAGTCTCTAGAAGTGTGAGTGGACTGGTGGCTGAGGTGTGTATAGCCCACTTGGACACAGATCGTCTGTACTCGGTTATGGCTCTAGGAGGAGAAATACTGGCAGCCTGGCTTCTCATGATATGTAGACTCAGAGGCTGTCTACACAAACACATGCTCACACACACACGCACACACACACACAACTACTGATTTGGCTTGGGAGTACATTGTGCTTATTTGTGATAGACCACATGATGTAGTGTAAAATACACTGGATTTGAAATTAGAACACAGATCCTGCTTCCAACTTGGGTCTGCCCTGAGTGCGTAACCTTAGAAAAGTCACTTCCCCGTTCCCAGTTTCTGTCCATAGGATGAATGTATTGGACTGCATGATCTCAGAATTCAAGCTAGGAATTTCCAAAGACAGAATAGGTTGCCTTTGAAGGCAGTGAGTTTCCAGTTGCTGGAGGTATTCCATAGCAGGAATTCTGAGCCTTGGAAGTATGGTTTTGTTAGATGACCATGAGGGCCTTTCCAGCCTCAGACTCTGATGGGGTGACTTTCAGCTGATTTGAAATTGCATCAGCATGGGGCCAAACTGATGTCAGGGGAGAAAGAGAGGTTGCACTTTTTGCTATGTACAACCCACAATTGAATTAATTACCTGCCATGGCTATTTTGATAGTATCAACCCCATTGTCCACCATTTTTGAGTCGTCTTTTTTCAGGCCTGTTTGTTGGGTATCTCCATATCCAGAAGCACACACAACTCCACATGCTCATGTGCTCATGCCCTTTCTCTTCCTCCTTTGAGAACCTGGCACCTACAGTCCCTAAGAACTTGCCATGTAAACTGCTAATGAAGCTGGGGGCTGGGGTGCCCTGCACTGGCTGCATTCCTCTTCAGGAGGCTCAGTCACTAAGGTCTCCAGTGGCACTTAGTAGTCCAATTGTCATTGTTTGGAGAGTGACATTCTCTCTGTAGTCATATGTGGCCTGTGTTGAAATCCCTTTCCACTCACTCTTTGCAATTCTGTCCTAGTATCTATGGTGCCAGAGATCTTTATTAACATTAAAATGCTTCTGAATCTTCATAGTCCTGAGAGGGAAATTATGACGTCATCTCCATTTTACTTGATTTTATTTTCCTGAAACCATAAGAGGGCAGATTTTCACATTTTTTAGAAATATTTGTGTTTTTAAGAAGAACGTACATGGATACACACACACACACACGTGCACAGTCACACCTTGTGTATTAGTTTCCTATGGCTGCTGTATCGAATTGGCTTAGTGGCTTAAAACAATACAAATGTATTATCTTACAGTTCTAGAGGTCAGAAGTCTGAAATGGGTTTCACTGGGCTGAAATCAAGGTGTTGGGCAGAGCTGCATTCCTTCTGAAGATTCTGGGGGGCGGGGATTTTTTTCCTTTTCTTTTCACTTTCTAGAAGCTGCCAGCATTTCTTGGCTAATGGCCCCGTTCTTCTATCTTCAAAGCGGGCAACATCAGGATGAGTCCTTTTCACACTGCCATCTCCCTGGTTCTTTTCTGCTGTTTCTTCCACTTTTAAGGAGGCTAGGGAATACATTGAGCTCACCTGGTTCATCCAGGACACGTTCCCTGTTTTAAGGTCAGCTGATTAGCAACCTTAATTCCACCTGCAATGTTAATTGCCCTCTGCCAGGTAACAAACCATATTCTCAGGTTCCAGGGATGAGGGCATGGGAAATCTTTGGAGGACCATTCATTATTCTACTTACCACACCTTATTTTAGTGAAGTGATGATAACTTAGATTAATGAAACATTAAAAAGCAATCTTACCTTGCTGTTACCTCCTTGATCTGTGACTACTCTGCCAATCACAATCCTTTATACTTGGAAATGATAATAATTGCTTTCTGTTCAATCAAATTTGCTATAATTTGTAGAACTATTGGAGTCATAACACTTTTAAGATATGTTTTAATAATAAGCCATTTGTGTATTTGTAAAAGCTTCTGACTAAATATTTTTATTCATCAGAGGTTCTGAAAAATCTGCTTTCCATTGTCAGTGATATCTGAATTTGGATTCAGGTCCTTCATGTTTGAAGGAAATGTGAAAACGATAATTTGCCGATGCTGCTTTAATCGAATGCGTAAAGGATACAGAAGAGCTTGGCAGTGTGTTTATGAAATTCACAAAGCCAGCATACTAGGTTATAGTCCAGTAAGTACACTCTATATCTTGGCAGGTGTCTGAACTCCAGGTAGGAGCGATTCCAGTTACCGGGCAAAGACTTGACTCTCGTGGAGTTGCAGGTGCACACATGGGGAGTCGGGGAGTTGCCCTGTGACCTTCCACAACCATCAGAAGAATAGAGAGTCTGAAGAATAGACTTTAGTCAGAAAAATAGGAAGTCTGCCTCTAGTTGCTCTGGAATGCCAGAGGATGAGGTAGTCCTGTTTACTGAGAGTTGTCACAATTCCCTGGACCTCATCTTCCCAATCCCTGGCAGAGAACCATCCCAAAAGACTTGCCAAGATTAAGCATTCACAGGTTTTGCTGGCTTTGAGTCTAGAAGTGCTGAAATTTTGGTTATTATTCTCGAGTGGGGATTGTGGCCAGTATGGCTCCAAGGATTCAATGATAGAGTTACATCAACTCCTTTTGGCATTTCGAAATGAGAACAGGCATATGCTTTGTGCTCTGCTGACAGCTTAGAAGGGTTATGTTAGAAAGGTACGTTTCACCTTTACACTAATGGACCCATTACACATTACACACTGTGGCCATTACACCAGGAAAGGAAACAGCAAGAAAGCTGGTATTAGGAGAGGTGAGGGCTGCCAGGGTTTAATACTTGTGATCAATTACTTCATTTCCTCATGCTTGGGTTGGAAATAATGATAGGTGCCCAGCTTATCTCAAGAATTATTATAAATACCACGTATAATGTGAATGTACTTTGAAAGTGTCAAGTATTGAATTTCCACCACTTCAAAAGAAAGTGGAACCAAAAGGGAAAGGTCGAGGTGAGATGATCCAGTTCAACTCTCTGATCCTGTGTTGTTTTTTTTTTTTTTTGACCACATCTCTCATAGAAACTGGGAAGGGATAGATTGTCTTTTGTTTTGAGTCACACGTCCTACACATTAATTGATGTTTCATTGATTAGTAGAACATCATCCATGGGATGGAGTTTGTGGAGTGTAGGCTGGAAGGCATAAATGTTTGGGGAGGGTGAGCACAAGTTGTATGATCCATTATCAGTTTCATTCTCATTTTTAATTGTTTTTATTTGGGTGTTTTACCTCAAGTGACGAACTATATTCACAAAATGTTATTGGATGGCTCTGTAGGGAAAAGAAACTTGTACTTGAAAAGATTTGAACTTACATTTTGTTTTCTTTATATTCTTGTAAATGGGGAGCCTACTGCATCTTGGACTGTAGGCTAGTAGATTGTAAGATTACAGAATGTTAGAGATTGAAGTGACTTCAAAACTATCTGGCCCAGAGAGTTTTTTCCAAAGGAAAAAAAAAAAACCTTTCAGCAAAAATTGGGCATTCATTCATTGTAATTTATTATTTTCATTCAATCAGTGAATATCTTTGAGTACCTCTTCTGTGCCTGACCTTGAACTAAGAGCTAAACACACCAAAATGACAGACCCAGTGCCTACCTGTAAGGAGTTCTTGGTCCAGAGAGGAGATGGGCATTAAACAATTAGTGTTCAGTGCTTGTGCTGGATCTGGCTGATAGGAGGATATGCAGGATAAACTGACAACAATAGGAACTGTCGCTAAGATTGCCTGCCTGCGGGTCGGGGGTGGGGCAGTAAGCAAAGGCTAAGTATTTCCTCTCTCTTTCTCTACATGAGTAAAATAAGACTGGGTCCATAAGAGACCAGCTTTCGCTGCTTGCCCCATCAGGACCTCTTTTCCTTTTCAGTTCTACGCCAACCCATGACCCTGGAAGCCTAAGATCTATTTTTTTACCATCGTTCTTCTTATTGTTATTATTTATGACGGTCATTGTTTTAACTGCTCCAAGGAGATAATTGCCTTAGTTGCTAAGGCAACCCAACATATTGGGTATAAGAGCAGCCAGCAGAAAGGGTTTGCCAAATTGCAGGGCTGGGTGGGAGGTGTGGGGTGGGAGAGCAAGGAGCTCAGCTGTGGAGCTTGAAAATAGCCATGTTCAAATTATCTCTGCATTTCTTCCACTGAGGAGCGTGAAGCCACTTGGAATCCGGTGCCTGCCAACTCCTCACCCACCCCTGACGCTTCCTATTTTCAACCCAGCTAGTGCACTCTTTCGCTAACCCTCACTGCTCAGCCAAGAGCTTCCTTGGGTTCCAGTTCCCAGACTCACAACGCCTGTCTGCTGCTATTCAGCCCTGGAAATGTTCTTGCCCTTTATTTCTGGGGCCTGCAAGGGTAGAGATGGAGCAGGGTGCAGCTCACATGAATGCATATGTGGACCCCTCTCTCTGGGCACCGAACATTACCTGTTTCAAACAGGTCATAGTCCTTGGTGGTCTTGCTCAAAGCTTGTAGTCTCCTCCCAAACTTGAGGAAGAAAGTCTGGATCAGTGACAGTGACCTTTTCCATTTTAATTTTTGCCGACTGAAACATCTTGGAAGGTCAGTTTTGCTGCCCCATTAAGTAGAGAAATTGAAGCTGAGGGAGAAGGTATTCGGACACAGTGACGCAGCAAAAGTGGCTGATCTAGGCCTTGAACCACAGGCTTCTTTCACCTAATGCCTTAATCAATGCCATCCATCGGCTTTTGTCCCTGGCCGCTGACCATATTAGTCCAAGGTCTTCAGGTGATTTAGCTCCAGTCTCTGTGTTGTTTAGTTAGCTCATTTTTTGTCTCCGGGTCCTGGGTTTCATGCCAAGTTGGAGAATGGTCCAGAGGGGACACTGGGGCAGGAAGATGCACGAGACAATTGTATGTCATTGACTAGCTTTGCTTTGCGATATTTGGCCATCCAGAAGCAGTTATTGCCTTGAAACAGGATAATGGGTAGGGGAAAGGGCAAGATGACAAGAGTCCCTTACCAGGAGATTTGAGTGGGTGTCAGTGACTTCTTTCAGCAACTCCTCTCTCCTCTTCTTTCCTGTTCACCGAGCGCACACTAGCCCCAGGATGTCTGTGGGGAGGGCCAGCATGCTGCTGTGTCCTGAGCAGTCTCCAGGGTGTCTCCCTAAGTGTGTCCCAGGGCCCTCTGCTAGAGCGCCGCCTCGGAGTTGATCTATCTGAGCAGGTTAAATAAACAGGTCTGTGTTTGGGTTAATTATCACTGGTTCTGTTGCTCTCCATTACTGCTCCATCCGGGACTCTGGCCAAGGAGCAGATGGGAGAGGCTGCGTCATCACCCCTGCCTCCTCATTGTGTCTGGCTCTCCCTCCTTCCTTCTCACTCTCTCTCTCTCTCCCTCCCTCCCTTATTTTTCTCCCTCTCTCTCCCTGCTCCCTCCCCTCCCCCTGCTTCCTTGTTTTCCCTTCCCCTCTTCCTCCCCCAACCCCCCTGCTCTCTCTCTCTCTCTCTCTTTCTCTTTCTCTCTCTCTCTTTCTCTTTTTGGCTGAGCAAATAGGCCAGATGGCAGTGAGGGGAACAGACAACAAGTGAGGCATGGCATATGGGGAGCTTGTTTAATTTCAGCTCCTGTAGGGAAGTAGATTGGAGGAGGTGAGCTACAAAGGCAGAAAATGGAAAGGAGAAGGGTAAAAAAAACCACAACAACAACTGACCCTTCCAAGGGGGAAATTGGATTCAATTTACTCTTGTTGGCCAGTGGAAGCAGTTGAGAATGAGGTGACTCTAAAGCAGAAAGTGCCCTTTTCGCATCTCGCAGGTTCAGCCCCTTCCCCTGTCAGCCCCCCTCACACCAACTCTTCACGTTGCCGTTTCCCAGGGGTTTGGCTCTGCAGGATGGTCTGACAGGGGCAGAGGAGGCGGGCAGGATTTCTTATGTAACACGGTCAATGGCTGTCTGTTTGTTTATCAATTCCAGGAAGAAGCTTGGCCAGTAATTTAGGGAGAGAAAAAATAGAGGTGTCTGGGGCTAAAATAAGGGGCGGAGGAAGCCTGGTCCCCATTAACCTAGTTCTTGCTTCTACTCTGAGCCTTCTCGTTGGTTCAATGCACCTTTTCAGTTGATTCAGCTCTCTCCTCAGGCAGCTACCTACGTAACCACACCTCGGCCTGCTGACCCTGTCCACTCCCAGTGCTGATATGGAAAAGTCCAGGCAGGATGGCGGACATCAGACCGTAGAGACCACGATGAATGGCCCTCAAGCAGAAGCCCTTTGTTTCCAATCAAAATTTATTTAACCTTCCTGGTGGCCACCTAAAATGTCAAATTTAAGGCAACATTGGCTGGAATTTCTGGAGAGATTCTGGCCAAGGCACATAGAATGGACCATGCCTTGCTCACTCAGTGCACACATTCCCACAGATCAAATACACTGTTACCCTAGGCTCCTTTCACTCTGCCATTGCTGGGGGGCCCTTCTCCCCAGGAGCAGGTCCATTCCTACCATCCAGGGAAGGCTGTGGCCCAGTGCAGTGCTGCGATCTTAGGGGGACTGGGAAAGACCTAGGAGCGGTAACAATGACACTGGGAAAGAATACTAGCCAGGCTCATGTGCTGGAGCGGCAGCCTGCCCCGCTTCCCTGCAGGAGCCTCCCCAGCTCCACCAGGCAACCCGTTCTGCAGCTGATAACCGGATTAGGCAGCAGAATGGGGCAGATGAGTACCCCGAGGGGCCCTGCCTGGGAACAGGGGCTCCCTGGCCTGGCGTGGGGGCTGCCACTGTCAACACCCTAAGCCGCCGCCTCCCTCAGGCGGGCATTTGCATGTGTGTGCGCCCTACTGTACTGTACGCGCTGGAGCCAGTGGGAAAGGCCGCCGGTAGAGGTTCACACGGGCCACGGCTGCACAAAGCTCCCAGGCCAAGCGGCACAGTGGCCCTTGCTGGCGAATGTCGCGCACTCCGTCCCTTGCGGCAGCACCGGCGCGACGACTGCTCAAAGCTGGACCTAACACAGCCTTGGGCTGAGTGTGGCCGGCGTGTGAGCCGGAGAACGGCCACCGCGCGCAACGGGCGCGGGCGGCCTCCTGCCGCCCCCAAGCCTCCTCTTTAAAAAAAAAAAAAATGTTTTCTTCGTGCTCGCTTTCAGTGGCAGGCCGGCAGTTTGATCTCCCCTGAATGCTGTCCCCTCGTTTGAGCCTTCGATTCTGAGAAGATTCGGGGCATTGTCCAGGGTGGCGGGATGTCGGATTGATTTCGGGGCCTTTGTGTGGACGTGGGGCTCCTGAATGAAGCTGTTATGCGCGTCTGGAGCTGGCGGGCAGGCTGTCCGGCTGCAAGCTGGGCCTCCCTTTGTTGTGGGGGCCTCATTGAGTCCACGGAAGAGGCTCATTTCAGGGTGATTTACTACCACCCAAACACCAGCTGTCTGTTGTGCTGCTGCCACTGCTGCGACGCTGCTCGGCCCCCTCTTGGGGGGAACCTCTCCGCCTTCCAAGCTCTCAGGGTCCCCACCCCTTTCTGTAACACGAGATACATTCATATTCATATATATGTGTGTATATATTCATATTATACGTTTGTGTATGTGTATAAATACATATATGTATATAGATATAGACACATATATATGTATACATTCTTTTATTTATTTATTTATTTATTTTAATACATGGCCTTGGACTGAGGCGGGGGCAGGTGAGAAAGCCGCTGAGCTGGGAGCTGTGTGATCAGGGTTCCAGCCTCAGCTTTGTCCCTCATTCGTAGTGTGACCTTGGGCAAGTCACTTGATCTCTCAAAGCCTCAGTTTGTTCATCCGAAAAAATGAGAGCCTTCTTTTTGGTAGGAGGAAAGTAGAAATGTATTTCTTGAAATATCAATGTATTTTAAAGCTATGAGGAAAAAGGAAAGAGAGTGTTGTATGACTCTAACATTTTTGTAAAGCGTTATTCAGTGAAAAATAAAGGCACAGGCTATGGGAAGCAAGGCATTGTGCTGAAAGAACAGGCTTCTTGACCTTGCCAGGCAATGTGCCAGGTGTGGAGGAAGCAGCGTGCAGACCCGCCTGTCCAGGATCTCAGAGTCAAGGGTCAACAAGTAGACTGGGGCCATGTTCTGTTGGAAGGGCTAAGCCAACATCAAAGAGGGGCACAGGAGGAAACCTTGGGTGGGGGATTGCGGTCAGGGAAGGCTCCTGGAGGAGGAGGTGGTGCAGGATCATTTTGAAGTTCAGGGCAGTCTGTCTGCAAAGAGGCTGGGAAAAAAGTTATTCTGTGGAGCTTGGGCGGCCATCACTCTCTGGGCAGCCTTCCCTCGTCTCAAAGGCTCCTGGGCACCAAGGAAGCAAGAGAGGGTTTGAATGGGGGTGGGAGACATGGTCAGTTGTGCAGGGCAGAGGGGTTGCTCTGCTGTTTCTCTTTTGGATGATTTGAGGGTGAATAGGTTGTCAATCAGCCAGAAGACCACTTAGAAGGCGACTCTAATAGTTCAAGCAAGAATAGTGACTAAGGTTTGGTGGATCACAGGAGTGATGACCAAGGCAGGAGGGGAAGACATTTTTGATGTGCAATGGACCTCAAGGCTGGTTAAATGTAGAGAGTTGGAGAGCGAGGCATGGGTCTGCGATGATATCCACATTTCTGTAAAACAGGACAAATAATAGTACAAAATTCATAGTATTGCTAGGCTGGCATGTAATAAACCCTCAATAAATGTCATCTCTAATAATGATGATTAATATTGCTTTTGTAGGTGACTGAGTGAGTGGTTGCCTCCAGGCCATGTCCCAAAATGGGGTATACAGGAAAATGAAGAGATTTGGGGAGGGGAGTGGGGGTGGGAGAAGAGTGAGATTGTAAGTTTTGGCATAAAGTCTTCACAGGTGTTAGCTAATGTAATTTCTTAGGGGGCAGGGTCTAAGTTGGAATTATCTCTTGGTTCCTGCATAATGTCTATGCTCACACTATGCAAAGCACTTAATAGATGTTTGATGAACTTATAGATTAATGTATATTCTTTTTTTTTTTTTTTTGAGGAAGATTAGCCCTGAGCTAACATCTGCCACGAATCCTCCTCTTTTTGCTGAGGAAGATTGGCCATGAGCTAACATCCTTGCCCATCTTCCTCCACTTTATATGTGAGACGCTTGCCACAGCATGGCTTGATGAGTTATGCGTAGGTCTGCACCTGGGATCCAAACCAGTGAACCTCCGACCGCCAAAGCGGAGCACGTGAACTTAACTGCTATGTCACCAGACCAGCTCCTAGATTAATGTATATTCTGACTCTTAACAATCAGGAACTATCAACTTAGAAATAATCATCTATTCTGCAGATATTAAGGGGTACTAATTAATGCTGCACAGTGGGGACACAGTGAGGAGCAAGGAAGCCAGCTATGTGCCAATATGGAGACTGTCTTCTGGTGTGGCTATGTGGATGACGGAAAAGCTTTGTGCTCCTGTGATTGGAGAGGATTTTTAAAGTTGTTTGTGGGGGTCTAAGCATTGCCTTGAGGTAGGGGAGAGGAACAGGTAGATATGCTGTAGATGCGTAAGGCATCTAAGTTGTGCTGAAATATCTTCATGTTTTATCTAGTGCCTGGTGGCCAGAGACAGATCTTGGCACAACAGTTAATCACAAGCCAGCCCCAGCCTTGGCTGCTGTCTAAAGCTGTGTTCCCAGCGTTTAGGGGCAGCGTGTGGGTAGGGCTGTCCAGTTCCTGCGGGCTCTAGCATCAGCCATATGCTCTGACTGCCTCTACGTACAGGTGATGACCTGAACTCCAAGGACCCTCTTCTGCCCTGTGCTTCCTTTCAGAGGTACCTTCATAATACATGGGGGGGCGGTGGGGAGGAGCTTGCTATTGGTTTCTCCTTCAATGGGTTGACAATCTCATGAGATTTTTAAAGTTTAAATTTAGCACAACTATAGGCTCACACTTCTGGGACCTGCTCCAGGAAGTGTTACAGCAAGTATTGGAGTCTCTCAGTATTCCAGAAAAGGGAACTGAAAAGATCCTTAGAAATCCTAGGGAGAAAAAAAAAATCTTTTTTTACTGAGAATGAAAATAACTCTAGAAAGGAGAGGTGCTGGCCCAAGCCACACAGCTAGAGAATGGCAAGGAGAAGATTTGACCCAGACATCCCGGGCTCCCAGTCCAGAGCTTGCTCTGCTTCTTATGTACTGTTTCATATTGCCATGCACGTAGGAGATTAAGTGAGTTAATACCCCTCTCTGTTTCTTACTTTTCCCATGAGAAAATGAAAGTATTGGATTAAGTCAGCATTTTACAATATGTGGTCTGTGGAACACACTTATTCAGAACATTAAGAGGTGTTAGAAGCCAAAAAGGATTCCGTGAGCAAGAAAGATTGGGAAACACACGTCTTTGCAGTAGGATGTTTCAAAGCCTTTAATATGTTAATGACCATCATGGATCTCCAAGTGTGGTCGAATTTATGGTGTTTCACATATTCATTAGATCACAAGCTGATGCCTACTAGGCCAGCCATCCCTGGACCACTCCCAGCTCTGATTCTTGTGTAGAAACAGCCTCCCTGGCAGAGAGGTGTAGATTTCTGAGTCAGAGGGACTTTGTAAGGATGTTGCACTGATTCTTCTGCCTCAGGAGGCTGGATGGGGTAGGGAGGCAAGAGGAAAAAACTGGAGAATGAAGCTTTGTGAAGTACCAATTCCACTGTCACTCCATCCCACCCGCCCCCTCCCCCCCGCAAGAGAGAGGAAGGAAAGAAGGAAGGGAAGGTCATTCTACTGACATGAAGACAGGGCATGCCTATCTTTCTCTGAGTTAGGATAAAAGGTGATCTCTTTGTTTCCTCATTAATCAGGAAGAGCAAACTTTAGAAATGCAGGCCTCGAAAAGCAAAGGGGAAGAGGGGAACAAATAAGAACACTTGTTTACTTTTCCAGAGGAGGAAGGGGAGGAGGATAAGCAAGGGGAATATCAGAGCATTATAGTTTTATCAGCTTTGGCCTCATTGCTTTTATTAAGAAAACATCAGGATGGTTCCTGATCTTGGTCAATCCTCAAGTAGCTCAAGAGTCCATGGTTTTGCAAAAGGTCGATTGATAGCATGAGCTCAGTCTAAGACTGTTCAAGATGCCTCTCAGAAGGAAGACTGTCTGTGTGCATGTTCATGCATGCATCTCGAAGGAGCAGCACAGGTAAAGGGAATTGTGTCCAGGGCTCTTTTACCTTCTACCTAATTGGATTGGTATTTCTGGACCTTGGATCCAGATGTAAAGATTAGCCTCTGATAAGCTGCTCTTGGCAACTTAGATTGTGTCTGTTATTTATTGGGCAACACAGGATGGATCGTGTAACAAGACATATTTGCACTCGCTGCCTGGGCGTGTGGGAGGACACACAAGTAGACACAGACTGATGAAGAAAGGTGGTGTCTTCTAAAGACTGCGGTGGAACCCTCTGCTAGCTCTCCTCACTATCCATATTCCCTCATTCTCTCCATGACCATTGAGACTTCCCTGTTTGTCAGCAGAGTATTTTCTGGGGTAGTTATTGTGGAAAGAAAGGAGATGGGCTTAAGAGGAGTTGTCATGGTGATGGAACGGCAACCTTAGGAACTCTCCAACCTACTTCTGCCTTTCCATGATGGGGAGCAACACTCCCCCAGGGCAGATGCTTATTAATACTCATGAACTCCTCTGCAATATTTAGAAGATATCATCCTTTAGTTCTGTTCCAGTCATTACCCCTTTCTGAGGAGGTCAACATTATTGGGCCCATTTTACAAAAAGGAAAGTGAGGTACAGAGAAACAATTGTTATTCTGGGATTCAGAGAGAGAAATCACAGTGGAGCCAGTGTATGCTTCCAAGTCTAAAATTCTCTGATGTGGGAAAGAAATGATCAATGATTAAACCCCCTCGCCATCCAACATACCCAAATCTCTGGCTGTTCTCTGCTTATCTCATCCTTTTTCAGCAGAGAAGGAACAATTGGAGAAACCAGACCCTGGGAGGCCGAGCTTCTTACTGGATTTCAGGGAAGCAGTTTCTTCTTGTAGCAAGAAAGTATGGAGAATCTCTGCTGTCCTCAGGAACTTTGCTAGGCAAATGAAGGAAAATCGATATATAATGTGTGAGTCCTTCCCTAAAAGAGCTTGCATATATATGAAAAGCAAAACACCATCTATCATCAAATCTAAGATGCCATGGACCGTAAGACAATTTCAGAGATGTTAGAAAGGAAAAATTGTGCATCCTAGAATCAATGGGATATGATAACAATACAAAAGGTAAATAAAAATAAAAGTTGATCATCCAGAGTTGTCATAAAACTGATGGGTTCATTCACCAGTTGTTTCCGCTGATATACCAATGCATGATGAAGTAGCCAAAGAATGGTACAGACAGTCATTGCTTTGAGCTCACAGTGAGGACGGATGCCTCTGGTGGACGTAGAGTGGGCTAGTGAGGGACGAATTCATGGATAATGGAGGACTGGGTGAGGACTTGAAAAACAGGGAAGATTTCCAGTGAGTAGAGAGGAAGGAAGTGTGGTGGGGAATGTTCAGCTCTGGTGGTAAATTGCTGAAGAGAATCATGGAGACTCTAATTTATTTATAGGTCGATTAGAATATTGCTGTCTTGGGGCCGGCCTGTGGCGCAGCGGTTAAGTTCGTGTGCTCCACTTGGGTGGCCTGGGCTTCACCAGTCCAGATCCCAGGTGTGGACCTATGCACTGCTTGTCAAGCCATGCTGTGGCGGGTGTCCCACATATAAAGTAGAGGAAAATGGGCACAGATGTTAGCTCAGGGCTAGTCTTCCTCAGCAAAAAGAGGAGGATCCACGGCAGATGTTAGCTCAGAGCTAATCTCCCTCAAAATAAAAATATTACTGTCTTAGTCAGCTTGGGGTGCTATAGAAAAATACCATAGACTGGGTGGATTAAGCAGTAGACATTTATCTCCCACAGTTCTGGAGGCTGAGAAGTTCAAGATCAAGGTGTTGGCAGAATCGGTCCCTGGTGAGGGCCCTCTTCACGACTTCCTTCTCCCTGTATCCTCCTATAGCAGAGAGAGAAGCCCTGATATCTCTTCTTCTTGCTAAGCAAGGGCTCTACCAGTTGAGCTAATTCCCCATGTGTTCCTTCTTCGTCTTATAAGGGCACTACTCCCATCTTGGGGACTCCATGACCTCATCTAAACCTAATTACTTCCCAAAGGCCCCATCTCCAAATACCATTATATTGGGAGTCAGGGCTTCAAGATATGAATTTTGGGAGGGCACAAACATTTAGTCCCTAACAATTGGGAACCTGTTTAAATTAGGTATGGGTCCCGGAACTCAAAACAGTGGACAGGCTTGGGGGAGCTTTTGAGTGTCTGAGTGAGGTAGCATTATCAGGTGAATGTTTTGAGGGGTTGTGGACATCTGAGTCAGCCTTTAATCAAACCAAATGCCACTGGGATCCTTCTGGGTTTCACACTCCAGCTTTTATAGACTTCTGTTCTGCGGAGGATATAAGGAAATGAAACTCATGGCCTCCGCTCTCAGGAGGCACAGCCAGGGTATACAAAATTTGAAGTTATGAAAGATTTTAAGAATAAGACCAGGAGAGTTGGAAGGTGTCTGAGGTACTGACAGTCTGTTATAAATGTGAAAAGGTAGGTCAATGTGGGCTGGTGGAGTGGGACTAGCCTTCCTGGGGGCAGATGGGATTTGTGTTGAACTTTGAAGATGGCGGGGCTGATGGAGTGGGGCTGGTGGAGTCAGAAAGGGCGTGAGCAAATAAACGCAAACATGGAGGAGCCAGATATTTGGGGGGTCACTGAGAGGGATGGCCAGAGGAGCGTCCTTTCCAGCATTTACCTATCTCATACAGGATAGGGCAAGGCAACGTTTTTTGTTGTTGTTGTTGTTGTTCACTCTTTGTTTTTCCAGGAACTAGTTAGTAAAATGTCTAGGTAAGGTAAGGGCAAGAACCTTGCACATCAGCCTCACCACTGTTCCCACATCTATGGGGAGGGAGATGGAGGGAAGTTCACAAACTTACACTATCAAGTTGTAGAAACTTTGCTGCTTACCCAGTGGCAGGAGTTTGAGAGAGTTTGAAACAAAAGAGCAGAGAGCTGGAGGAGAGAACATAGATGAGGGACGCTATTGGAATGGAAAGGGCAGGAGTTCATTATTTGGAGCAGCATCCATTCTTTGCTTTCTATGCCCCTTCTGCTTTTTCTACCACTATTTGGCAATTAAACTTTTAGGACTGTGGGCTCTATTTTATTATTGTTTATAGTAATTTGCAGGTTGTATTGTTATTTCATTGATCTCTTACTTGTTATTGTATTTATTGTTATTTGATTAGTTTCTTCTTCCTCCAATTACAGTGCCAGGTCCTTGAAGGCAGGAGCTGTTTGTTTGTGTCTCTCAAAGTATTGGGATATGTTTTCTTTTTCTTAGTAAATACATAATAATATTGACTTTAGTACTTTTGGGAAATAGAATACAATTTTTAAATACAAGAAAAAAATGGCATAGCAAGAGTAGAGGAAGAACAATCCATGTTTGTTTATTTGATTTGTATTTATTTGATGGATTACCCTCCCAACCCAGCTGATTTACCAATCACAGTATGAGACACTTCAGAACCCCAGCGATGCTTTAATGCCTGGATCATTGGAACATTGACTGATGCTCAGTGCTTGGGTGGGCCTAGGACAATCTTCTTCATGAACAGAGCGCCTGGACAGCTGTCTCTGGGATCATGAGACGCAAAGTGCACATGTCATGGTGAGAGACATAGGCATGCAACAGAAATGCTTCTGAAGAATGCGGCAGCTCTTGGGGAGTGATCTAAATGGAGGACTGGTGGGCACTTAAGTCTTTAGTTGAGTAGAGAAACTGCACTCCAGTAGTGGCGACTGCAGACTTGACTGATTATCTGTTGCTGTCTCTATGTCACCAGTTAAAATAAGTACAACTTACACATTTTGTATATTACTTTAAGAGCCATGTAGGTGTCATGAGAACTCTATGTAACTGACTGGGAACTAAAGAGCAAAAAAATACTTAATAAAAATTAGCATTTACAGAGAAAGTTTGCTAGAAAGCTAGGTAGAGAAGCATCATAGAGTTAGAATTGGCTGGAGTTTTTAACCTAGGGTCCAAGCTTGCTATGGAATCTCTACAGATGGTCTTTAGGTTTTCCCCTAGCCTTCTGAAATTGGATGCACAGTTTTGCCTGTATGTGCATTTGAGCCTTTTCTAGGAGTTGACTGCTTTCATCAGATTTTCAAGATCGTGTGTGACCCAGAAAAGTTAGGAACTACTGTGTATTCAAACTCCTTAGATCTGCAGATGAGGAAACCAAGACTTAGCGAGGGTAACTGACTTTCTTAAGGTCACTCGGAGCTGTGACAATTTTGCAGGCTTTTAGTCTTACAGCACAGTGTTCTTGCCACTATTCCCCTCTGACAGATCAAGAAGTCACCTTTGCTTGTGGATTATGTCCAAAATCCTACTGAGAAGGATGAGCCACTAGAAAGAGATTAGAGACTGATTTCCTGCCAGGGCCTGTAATCCACCAAGGCTACTCTTGTGTTGGAACCAATGTGAACCTGCCACTGGCTCAGCACAGAAGAACAGGGATTTTGTGCAATGAATCATAGAAACCCAGAAGGATAATCTGGATAGATCCTAGAAGGCAGGTGTGAAAACACTCCTCCACCCTTGGCGAACATCGTTTTAAGGAACCTCACCTCCAGGGAAGGGGGCCTAAGAATAGAGAATAGAAACGTGGTCTCACTTCCTAATGTCATAGAAATGCTTTTGCCTAGCCTATGAGAGTCTTGTGTACTAGAAATAGTGCTACCTCAAAAATAATAGAAGCACACCAGTAAGGAGCCCTCCCAGGCCACTGCTTCAGCCTTCCACAACTAAAGAAATCCTTCCCTCAAATTCCCAACAGATGGGCATTGACCTCTTTACCCCATGACTGGTGTGACCATGAATGACCCATACAGAAATGTTTTAGGTGAGCATGAGCTTTGTGTTGGAGGCAAGGCATGTGGTGTGACAAAGCATGTGTCCTGGGTGGAAGTCAGGGTTAAGCATTTAGGGAAAAAAAATAGTGAAACACCGAGGATGGCGTGTAGTGGACCAGGGAGACCATGGTGAGGGAGGAAGGGAAGAGAGACAAATCATAGTCATGAATGGTAGGAAAGTCCTGAAGCTGGGAGACCCAGGGTGAAGAAGCATGGCAGAACTCTTGGGGAAAATTTGAGGCCATCCTGCTTAATTATGGCAGACAAAATCTAGTTAGAGGTGGCCATTCAAAGGATGCTAGACATCTTGCTACCTGCAATTCATGTGCAGCTCAGACATTTAGAAAGTTATTTCTTATATTGCACTGAAATATTTTCTTCTTGCATTCTCCATCATTTGCCTCGGTGCAATTTGTAAAAAGCTTACGAACTAGGTCCTTCCTTTCCTCCACAGGAGAGCTTCTCCTGAATTGGGGAAATACAGGTGTGTACAGCTGTGATACAACCTTCGTCCTCTCTATCTTCAACAACCTTAGTTTCTCCAATTTCCACTCACTCTGCAGGTTGTTTCTTATAATGCTTCTTGAGTGAGAGACACTCCCTCTACGAATGTCTTATTTAAATATAACTCAAATATGAATAAAGTGGAATCCATTCCTTCAGATGTAGTCTGATTGGTGCAGAACACAGTGGGATTTGTGTAGGGTACTTTAGTGATTACCTTAACTCCTTATGCTGTGCTTATAACTTAAACCTAACTAGCTTTATCAAGGCTAACTTGATATTGGATCAACATCCCAGTCTATGGAGATAATTTCAAATTTGTTATCTTTTGTCCATTATTTTGGTTATTTTTTTCCATTTTATGTCATTAGTGGAGTTAACTTAAAAAAAAAAACCCTTTTATGACTTCATTTAAAAAGTGGATGGGGACACTGAATAGAGCAGAGTTAAGTTAAGAAGTTAGGCATTCTGATAGAGAAGTACCTTTACATCTGTGGTCTTGATCTCTTAAAATGAGTGTCGCAGGTTCTTAGCAACCCACACTAGAACATGTAAATATCCAGCCCATGGCATGGAACTCCATCCCAAGAGTTTATCTAGACCCAGCCACAATGCAAGTGTGAACTTTGTCCCTGTGGTTCTCCTTGGCTCTCCCATACTCTGTTGGACTCTGCATCTCAGCTTCATGCAGCTGTGACTGGCCTTGATGACCACTTTTGGATATGGTTTTCCTGTTCAAACTTAAAATCCTGGCTCAAGAATTATTCTAAAAATTTATAATGCCCCAAATCCAAACATAAGGGGTGAAAGACCCCTTCTTAGCCTACTGTTAATTGGAGAGTGTGATCAATAGGTTGATAATGATCTGTTGATCGATATTCTGTCCCATTATCTTTGCTGATTTTCTTGAACCTATCTGCAAAATGTCATATGTCTTTAACTTACTGAAAAATAAGAACTGCTAACTTATTTGTGACCCTTAGTAGGTCACTAAGACCTCAGTGTATCTATTTTATATTTTGTAAAATGAGAGATCTTGGAGTGGAACAACTTTTCTGAAAATGTTTTCTAAAATGAGATTTTGCTAGATATTAAGTTACAAAATGAAGAGAGGAGGAAAATTCAGTGATTAACTTTTATAAATACTCAATTAAAAATAAATTTCTTTATAAAGCATTTCTTAGAGCCTTCCACTTGCTAATTTGCCTCATGAATCTCCAAGAATGAGCTGTAGTATGTAATTCTCCCCAAACTTGATTTGGTCATGGAACACTTTCAGTTGGGACAAGTATTCTGGGGCACCCCTTTTGAGAAACACTGAACTAGCTGGTTTTGCCAGAATCTTTAGGGATCTCTGTGCTGACAAGTGCATTCTTCATTCAGAAACCCTGGAGCTGGATGGATGTGAAGAGCAGGTCACTGCCCAGCCATCAGCCAGGTTCCAGTGCCCGTCAGGAGAGCTTGTCCTTCTGTTACAATTATTACCATGAGGAGGGCACCTCCTGACCACGCCTGACATTGAAGAATGGGAGCAATTCCCTGCATGTGCCTTTTCTACTACCTCCTCTTCTCTGCTGTCCCCTCCCCTGCGTTCAGGGCATCTGCCTTGCGAAGCTCATTAACCTCTTTAATGATGCAATATCCTTTTTCCATCTAAACCTCTGTCCTGAAAATTTGCCACTCTCAGTGCTTCCAAGGAGGAGAGATTTCACTCATGGGCTGCTCTGTGAGTTGGAACTCGCTGCTCTATGTGGGGAAAATGATGGGTGCTCTATCTCTGGTGTGGGCGCTTGCTTGAGAGAGCACCAGGGGACACTTTTGTGGATTTCTTGAATTTACAGAATGACTTTACCAATTTACAAGTGTGGCATTTTGGTGCCCTACAGATTGGTGCAGTGCTAAATCCATTTGACAAAAGACAAATTTGGCATTTTTTATTCTTTTTGAGGGGAGAATGGCGTACATAATTAGTTCACGCATTGGACTCCTGAGCCATCCAAGATAAGAAGCAGTTATCAGGATGTGCCTGTTTGATTCTGTAGAGCAGTCCCAGATAGTATAGGGCAGTGGAGAGGAGGATTTGGGTTAATTTCTGAAATCTCCCCAGTGGCAAGAATGCCACGGTACCCTCGCCTCTGCCCTGAGTTTGGCTTTATGGCCAGATAGGTTGGGTTGATATCTCAGTTCTGCCACTTTCTAACAAGGTGGGTGATCCTGAACAAGTCACTCTGATGTCTCTCTGTTCATTTTCATCAATGCAATATCATCTGAATTAAATACTCTTAGTCTCTGTTAGTGGTTTTCCCGCTACCTGTCGTCTACAATACAGCCACACTCTTGCTGGGACATATCGAGCATGGCATTATTATGGAGCTTGCCTCACTGCTAATGCCAGTTCTCTAGATTCATCCACCCTGCCCACCAACTAGCCATGGGTACACGCATGTACACATACCACAGATATGCATGAGCTCTATATCTACTGCCAGTCTCCACTATAGTTAATGAGATTGTTATTATGAGGTTTAAATAACATTGTGCTAATAATAATAGCTAACATCTATTCTACACTTCCTTTATGTTTCTCTGCTATGTGCTTTGTCCTCCCTATCTCATTTAATCTTCCCAACTATTCTGAGGAAGGTATTTAACAGACAATGAAATGGAGACTTAGAAAGGTTAGATAGCTTGTCTGAGGCTGTGCCACTGAGATTTAAACACTGACTCCAGAATCCAGGCTCTCAACCACTCTGTTATAAAGTATAAGGAAGCGATTTATACATCACATAGTGCTATGCAGATCAGGGACCATTACTGTGGCTGCTAACCCTCTCACAATTCAAAATGTTCCAAAGGATAATGAGAAGAATCGAAGTCTCAGTGCACCCCAGCTACATTGTTGATGTTCGTTAGGAAATGTGTTTCTGACCACTCCAGTTTTGGTTGGAGATGGGACTGTTACACGTGTCTCTGAGGGTCCTAAGGTTGAGGAGACAGAGGGGGTAGGGGAACCTCAGTGTGACTCTCCACTTTGTCAGAAGAGAGAGATGGGAAGTTCTAGCGCCATTCCTCTCCTATCTGTCACCCACTTAGAGTCCTGTTCTAATCTGGTCTCTGAACCAGGAGAGAATAGTATGGGCACAAAGACTACTGAGGTAGAAGATGATGTCGGAACACCAAAAAGCCCAGAGACCAACATGGCACACTACTGAGCTTTAGGTGAATTAAGGAGATGATGAAATAAATCAGTCCTCAGATCATTCCCTTGACTTACCAGAACTTTCTTTGGGGCAAAAATGCAAGTAGTACCTGAGAATAGATCTCAGGACCTAAATCTTGAGACTCCAAAAGTTGCAGGGCTAAAATAGATGCTTTTTAAGATCTTGCTGCTTATTTAATAACTTGTGTCAATGAGCCATTGCAGATTCTTCACAGTTCAACTTTTCTGAATGCCTCTCTGCTGTTTCTTGTTTGATCATTATCATGGTCTATGGAAAACTATGGGATTGGACTCCCATCTATGTTTTCCATACAAGAAAATATAGACTTGGGTTAAGGGGCATGTCTTCCATTGTCCACTGATGGAAAAGCATCCTGTGGGTTCCTGGGATGCCTGCAGGGACCACCACAGATACTTTATCTGTGTGATATTAGTTCATGGTCTAAACTCAAACTCTCTTCATAATCAGTTTCTCAAAGTAACAACTTTCTCCACCAGAAAATCTAAACTTAAGCTTTTCCAAACGGGAGAATATCATCTTTCTTCCCTTTAGTTTGCAGTTGGTGAATTGGGTCCTTTTGTGATGTGGAAGGGGGACAAATTTATTTCAGTGATCAAAATGAACTCATGGTGGCACTAGGCACAGCAGTGCTGTTCATAGGCCGTCATGGAAAGGTGGCAGCCTCTTGATTTATCTGTGCTGGTCCACTAGCAGTGATCCATGTGCTCCGGTTTTCTTTCTGGAGGTGTGTTTTCAATCAGCAGACTGTTGCAGCTCTGCACTTGTCCCCAAGAAATGCCAGGTCTGCTAAGCTTTCCCGCGTGGGGGATGCTTTCAGCATGTAAAACATAATCCCTCAGCGAAACCTTGAATTATCCAAACTGAAAGAACTTTTCGAGTCTAACTGGCTTTTCTCAGTGAGGTGGTTTGTTTTCATTTGCTTCATTTCTCTACTTTTGGCCTTTGAGCTGACTCTTGTCAGTTTCGTGCCTATTTAGGGTCAGTTTCACCTTTCAGTTCCCTTCTTCCACCTTGGCCTTACAGAGTTTCATTTCCCCTTACAGTGTGTGCATGCGGCGAGGTGGGAGCTTTGTAATTAAGTCTAAAATATGAAAATTTCCCTGAAATATAACCAAAATATTGGACAATAAGGGGAAGGCAATTTGATTTAAGAACAAATCACTCATTGGAAATCTTTGACCCTCGTATTCCTCATCTATATGTAATGGTATTGAAGTAGATGATAATTCTCAATGCTGGCTGTGTGTTGGAATCGCTGGGAATTTTTTTAAAAAACCCAATGTCTATACCTTATTCCCTACCAATTAACTAAAAATCTAGAAATGAGTTCCAGGCAATGGCATGTCTTTTAACTTCCCCAGGTGATTTTTATGTGCAGTCAGGGTGGGACCCACCGGCCTGGATGCTTGTTGAGGACCTCGGCTCCTCTTGGCTGAGCACTGTCAGGAATGATTTTGCTGGTGGTTCCTTTGTGACAGCAGCATCAGTCACAGAACTAGTGTAAGGTGTCTCCTGGACTGATGATTACTTCTCCTGTCAGATCTCCTTTCCTAGCTTTGTAAATACTGTTTCTGAAACAGTCCTTGTTTTAAAGGTGATCATCTAGAATATTTTTGCCTTAAACTTCTCACTACTTCCTTATTGTGACAGAGGGAGGGGGCCTCTCCTTCATCAAGCCTCACACAGCTCTCCCTGGATGGGAGGGCAGGAAGTTGGTCTGTGTATAGCGCTGCGGAAAGCTGAATGAGTGCCTGTGCTCCAGGATGCCCAGCCGAGCCTCTAAATGGCCACCCGGAACCTGTCCAGAAGCCCTGCTCTGCTTTGCTACCCTAAGCTATCAATGCATCAATGACTAGCAGAGCCAAACTCTAAATTTCAGTCAACTGAGCTTATTCCTCACATCTTAGAAAGGAGTGAGGCTTTGACTGAAATCCAATAGATTTCATGAACTTTAATGCTTAAATGTTTATTCTGAGCCATTCTGGTTTATGCACCTCTTCTTTCCCTTCCCTTCTCTACCCCTCCAGCCCCTGCTGACCCAGACATGATAGAAACACAAAATGTTGTCCAAATTACAAGTGTAGTATGGGGTAACAATATATTTTTCAGTTATTCCACAATCAGTAGACCTGGACCTTTTTTTGAAGGTAGGTGACGAGATAGATAGGGAGAGGTCTATAGAATATTTTCTAACACATAATGTATTTAAATAGCATTGTATACTGATTTCCATCACATCATTTTGAGTTATAAAGGACATACCAAAAGAAGCGAAGAGTCTCAAATAAGATTTAAATTATGTTTATAATATCAAAAACATTGCAATCCTTTGCAAATGGCTGATGAATTTGATATAGTATCTACTGTCCGTGAGGTCTTTCACGTTGAAGCTAATTATAAAAATGCCACAACATTTGTGGTTGTCTTCTCTGTGCCAGGAACTGACTGAGAAACTTTACACGAAATCATCTCTAATCTTCCCCACAAAGTAGGCAGTGTTGTTTTAATTTTACTGATAAATAAAACAAGACAAAAATGGGGGTTTAGCAAGTTTACACAACTTGCCCAAGGTCACGCAAGATAGCAAATAACAGAGCTAGGAATTTGTCCAAGTTGGTCTGATCGCAATGTTCTGGCCAGCACCTCACTAATTCTGAAGAAGTGACTGGAGTCCCTCATCAAGAGAATGTCCTCTTTGAGTGAGGGGCAACAGTGGATTAACAATGCTCTCATTGGGTCTGTGTTAAGTTATACCAATATATTTCTTAAGACAACCTACCGTATTTTTGTTAGAGGTTTATTTCATATAAATATTGCTTTTGAATAGAGCTTTGATAATGATTATTGTCTATGAGCCTCATGATAATCATATGAGATGGGCAGAGCCATTATTTCCCCCACCCTCCACTCTGTTTTTCCCCTAAAGGGAGAAAAGCAAAGCAAGGAGAAATTGATCACGTTCTTTATAAGTTTTTTCAGTGGCAGAGCCAGGGCTGGGACCTAGGCTCTGAGTCCTGGTCTAGTGCTCTTTGCATTACTGTGATTAATGGTAGAACTTTGTGCATAGCCTGGCCTTATGGCTCTACCCTGACTGACCCAGGCCATCAAAGGCCCAGAGGTAGCTATATTAGGACCATTAGGTAACCAACTGGACTAGCTGGCCGGACTGGTCCTTCCAGCTTTATCTCTCACCTTGACCAATCCACAGTTCTAGGAAGCTTCTAAACACTATTTTGTTTTTCTGCTTCAGGGTCTGCTAACTTCTTTTCTCACTCCTGGCAGGCTCTTCATCCTGTCACCACTCTAGCAAATCCTTCCACTTCCAGAACCTACCTTTTCAGGAACTCTTCCTTGATTATAGCCAGTTCTTGATATTTCTCTAGGCCCTGAGTTCCTAATATGTTTTCCAGACAGTACAACTCATTTAGCACTTAGCACATAGACATTTGAGTTTTGTTTAGTTACGCCAGTGTGTGTAAACCTAGAGATATTTGTCTATTCTTTTCTTCTTGCCAAGTATGGACATCAAGGTGGGGGCGGGGGTGGGGCTGCTTAACCTGGCTCCAAGTACAGAGTGGACCCTAACAGATATGCATTCACTATTTGCTTTTCTCTGGTTTGCTTTATAGTATATATAGGCTATCAGGGTATGCTGTGAAAGAGAAAGGAAAGAGAAGTAATTATCTTTAAAACAAGAATAGGTCAAGAGTTTCCCATTGAGGCTGGGAGTGTGGGAGTGGTGCCCAGAGAAGGAAGATTTGTAAGCCCGTTTCTGGAGTGGCTGAGCCAAGGCCTTCAGAGCATATTTAACAGTTCTGTCCATCAACAATTGGAATTGGCAGAAAAAGGAAAAGACATGTCTGAAGAGTGGATCTGGGTGTCAGAATTTAAAGGTCCTGAACTGAACTCAACTGTTGACTTGCTTTTAGCTCTTAAGCTCCATCATTCTTTGTTAAGTCATTCACTCATCCTCGAAATAATTTCTGGCTACTTATTTGGGGCAAGGCAGAGTGTTAACTGATACACAGAGTAGAGATGATGAACATATGGCACCTGTCACCAAAAAGTTATCAAGTTCCTAGGATGCAAACAATAATGTGTATATAATAAGTGCTTTGTAGGCACAAAGAGAAGGGAGAAAATATTCTAGACTTGGGAGGAGACTCATTGACAGAAATCTTCATTGATGAATTTAACTGGGCCTAAAAACTATCTTAAATAGGCAGAGGTAGGGAAGGAAGCATCCCAGTCCAAAAGAAAGGAAATGTTCCAGGTGTTGAAGGAACAGTGAGTAACCTCATGGATTGGAGTACATAGTGGGGATTATGGAATAGTAGGTTATAGAGGACCTTGATTGCCAGGTTGTGGGAGTCGAACTTTGATGGGCAAAGAGGATAATTTAATGGTATAGACCAATGTGGCGTAGCATCCAAATTAGTGTCCTAGTGTCTTCACATCTAAAACAAGGAGAGGTAAAGTGATTGCTCCCTCTAAGCCACCCCTGGCATGTGGTGAGGAACAGGGAGACAATTGACATTGAGTCATCTATGTCCCTTAGGAGGAAGCAAGCATCGCCAGCTACATGCAGCATGGGGCTGGGTTATTTGAGGTCGATGGCTACCATATTGACTCTCTAAACTCACTGTGAACATTTTGGGCACTCAGGTGGAATGATCAATGACAATGCTCATTTAAAGCTGTGCAACCCTTTCTCCAGTAATCTTCTGATGTCTCCTGAAAGCCAGAATTTAAATAATCTTTGGAGAGAGATTCTTAAGCTTCTGATAACATTAACTACTATCTGATCTCTCGGCCACATGTGACACTTTTGACCCTTCCCTCCTTGAAACACTTTTCCCTTGGCTTCTGGGTGAGCACTGTCTCACTGCTTTCTTCCTACCTCTGCCTGCTCCTTTTCTGAGTCTTTTGCTAGTTCCTCCTCATCTCCCTGACCTCTAAACATTGGAGTGCCTGAGGACTCAGTTCTCCAACCTCTTCTTCTCTTCTTCTTTTCTCTTATGCTCTCTCATGGCATTGAATATCATCTACACACATAAAACACTCAAATGTTCATCTCCACCCTGACCTATCAGCTAAACTACAAACTCATTTATGCGTTCTATTTTCCGCAGTAGCTAGAGTGATCCTTTAATAAAACATCAGTCAAATTAGGATGCTTCTCTACTACAAGCCCTCCAAAGGCTCCCCATTCCATTCCATACAAAAATCAACTCTTTACAATGGCCTATAAAGTCAAACATGAGCTGGTCCCTGTTCCCTGTCTGGTCTCCTCTCTGTTTCACCTGACAGAATACTCTAAGCACCAATCTGCATCAGGCACTTGGCTTTTGCTGTTTTCTCTGCTTGAACGCTCCTCCCCAGACATTCGTAATGCTTGCTCTTGACCTCTCTACTTAAATATCAGTTACCACAATGCCATTTCTGACCGTTCTGTATAAAATAGCAGATTCCATCCCTTCTGACTTTTCCTGTTCCTCTTAACCTAACTTATTCTTATACCTGGCACTTATCTCTATCTTATGTAACATGTATTTTACTTGCTTATTTGTTTATTACCTGCCTTTCTCTTAGAATAAAAGCTCTTTGAGGACAGGGACTTGGTTCTGCTCACTGCTGTGTCCTTGTGCCTAAAAGAGTGCCTGGCACATAGTGGGTGCTCAATAAGTATTCGTAAAATGATTCATGAAATGATCTCTTCTAAAAACAGAACTCAGAAATAACAGTCTGGGTTAAGATCTGGCCCATGATGAATTTTGTCAAAGGTCACAGTAAAGGGTCGGCCTTAAGGTGGAAGCCTTGGATTGAGACCAGGTTTTGCCACAAACATGCTCTGTGGTTTTAGGAAATCTGGGAGTAAGTCTCCCAAACCACTGCGTCCCTGGGTATTGTATGGGTGCTCATACCTTACCTACAAGATAGGAGTAAAGATTGAGGAGAAGGTTGTACTTCTGCCAGGAAGAGGTGGAACCTTTTCCCTCTCTGGAAAAGGAACCAGACTTGGAGCCTGTTTTTTTCTTGGAGAGGGTTTGTGTCCAGTCAATTATTTTTTTGTCTTCCTTTGGCATGAGATAGTGACATAGGGTTTTGTTGTTTCTAGCATGAACCAGGCATTTTGTGGGTGGATGTGAAGGCATTTGGCTTTATCTGGGGGATAGTTTCTTATTTTATCTTCTCTTGTTTATGTAGGTTTTTTGTTTTGTTTTCATGTGATAAATGGCCAGCAACTTCCCTGAACCCTGTGGAAACGGTATCCAGGCTACAGAATAATTATTTAGTGAATGGCGGATCTAGTTTATGTTGGTGCAGATCAGATTAATCATTATTAGTCATGCCTTCTCTGACAGTAACCTCATCCCTTGCAGAAGTGCTCCTCTTTATTAAGAAGTAATAGCTGTGAGGAATGCTCGGCTCCACTCTGGTTACACTGTACTGTGACTTCCCCCATGTCTTGGCAAGAGAGATAGCAGCACATATCCAGATTAAAAACCAAAACAAACAAACAAACAAAATCATCCATGAGGCGTCTCTCTCCTTGCTACTACAGTAGCCGCCCCTTATCCAAGGTTTTGTTTTCCAGGGTTTCAGTTACCCACAGTCAATCATAGTATGAAAATATTAAATGGAAAATTCTAGAAATAAACAATTCATAAGTTTTAAATTGCACACTGTTCTGAGTAAGGTGATGAAATCTCATGCTGTCCGACTCCATCCCCCCCCACCCCTGAGATGTGAATCATCCCTTTGTCCAGTCAATCCAAACTGTATACACTACATGCCCCTCAGTCATTTAGTAGCCGGGCATGGTTATCAGACTGGCTGTCGTATATTGCAGTGCTTGTGTTCAAATAACCATTATTTTACTTAATAATAGTGCCAAAGCACAAGAGAAGTGATGCTGGCAAATAGAATATGCCAAAGAGAAGCCATAAAGGGTTTCCTTTAAGTGAAAAGGTGAAAGTTCTTGACTTAATAAGGAAAGAAAAAAATTGTATGCCAAGGTTGCTAAGATCTATGATAATAACGAATCTTCTATTATGTGAAATTGTGAAGAAGGAAAAGGAAATTTGTGCTGTTTTTTTGGAAGATTAGCCCTGAGCTAACATCTGCTGCCAATCCTCCTCTTTTTTTTTTGCTGGGGGAGACTACTCCAGAGCTAACGTCTTTGCCCATCTTCCTCTCCTTTATACGTAGGACGCCTGCCACAGCATGGCTTGACCAGTGGTGTGTAGGTCCGCACCCGGGATCTGAACCCATAAACCCCAAGCTGCTGAAGCAGAACGTGCGAACTTACCCACTGTGCCACTGGACCGACCCTGAAATTTGTGCTAGTTTTGTCGTTACATGTCAAATACGTATGTATAGGAAAAAACATAGTATCTATAGTATTCAGTACTATCCGCAGATTCAGGCATCCCCTAGGGGTCTTGGAACGTATCCTCTGTGGATAAGTGGGAACTACTGTACTCTTCGCCACAGGAATTCAGATTCCACTATTAAAAAGAAAAAGACAAGAGGCTTTGCAGTATGCTGCCCCCTCAAAGGGAACAAAGTAAATTAGAACAGCAATTTGAACAATCCTTAAGGAAGTGATGTTTGTTACAGTCGGACTAAACCCGCCGGGTTCCTATCCTGGTTTCCTGTCAACACTTGGATCTTGGGGACAGCAGTTCTCTGAACCTCTAAAGTCCTTACTGTCTGACAGGTACTTCCCATTCTGGGGGGTGTGTGCATTGGCTTCCAAGAACGAGATAAGCTCTTTGCCTGGGGAAAGTTGATAATGGAGCCTCCTCATCAGCTTGAGTCCAATTTGAAGTATGGAGCATTTGGAAAATACAGAAAGATGAGATGAGCAGGCAGAGGACAGGGAGGCAGGGGACCTGCCCTCAGTTCTGGTTGTGAGACCTCAGGAAAGCTCTTAGCTTCACAGAGCCTTGATTTTCACATCTGTAAAATGGAATGGCAACATGGAATATTATTTAGCCTTGAAAAGGAAGGAAATTCTGACACATGCTACAACATGGAACCTTCAAATCATTATGCTAAGTGAAATAAGCCAGTCATAAAAGGACAGGCACTGTGTGATTCCACTTACATGAGGTCCCTAGAGTAGTGAAATTCACTGAGACAGAAAGTAGAGTGGTGGTTGCCAGGAAGTGGGGAGAGGAGGGAATGGGGAATCGGTGCTCAGTGGGTGGAGTTTCAGTTTTGAAAGATGAAGAGAGTTCTGTGGATGGAGGGGGTGAAGGTAGCACACCCATGTGAATGCCCTTAATGCCATAGAATTGTACATTTATAAATGGTAAATTTTATATAATACTATTGTACCACTATTTAAAACATTTAAAAAAAATAAACTAGTAATAATCTCTAAAACTTATATTTTGAGTCTGTGATCTATTGTAGTCCCTCAGAGTGGTGAGGAGTCCTGAAACTGAAGAAAGGACTGGAGGCCAATCTCTAGGGTCTCAACACATTTGGAAATGAGCTTCTTACTTCCCTTGGGATATCTCTCTGAGGGCCTGTCCCATGAAAGGGAGAATTTCACTCCTGCATGCTTCCACAAAGCAGATTTAGAACCAATCGACAGGAGTGACATGGGGGCAGAACTTTGTTTCAACTTAAGAAAATGTTTCTTTAAAAACAAGTAAATAAAAAGGCTGTCCAAGGGGAACGAGCTTCCCCAGGAAGCAATTGACTCCCTTTCATGGGAGTGTCTGAGCAAATGATGTGGTCCTGTGCAGGGTCCTTCCTCCTCTCGTGGGATGCAGGATGACATTGCCTAAATTGTCTTCTTTCCCAAGGTTCTATAGTCTTCTTTTCCTTTCCCTTGTCATTGGCATGAGTCTTTTCTTTCATTCCCCAAAATAACAGCATCTATTACTCTGAAAAAAAAAAAAAAACAGCTCTGCAATTAAGGACTCCACAGTTTACATGGGAGTAAGTTGAATTGTTTAGAGACAGATCAGATCTGCCTGTAAGAAACTGTTTTGCTCAGAAGACTCATAACTGCGACTTGGACCTCAAACTTTCTAGCTCAGCAAAGGGAAGGAACTCAAATCACCAGATTGGTATTAAGCTTAGGAACTCTTTATCTCTTTAAAATGGCTCTATTAAATACTGGTAAGAAAAAGGTTTAATGGGTAACTAAGTTGTATCAAATGTTATACATACTTGTAACCTTAATCTTTGTGATCAGTGCCAACGTAGGCCACCATATCATTCACAACATCATATACTGTTTGGTACAGTGTGAAAATTCTGTTATTCTTATGTCTAAAAATTTGGCATCATCGCTAATTTACAGGGTGGATAGCAAGTGCTTTTTACTTAATTCTTGGGAATAAAATGAAATAACTTCATTTTATAGAATCTATCTCACACATTCCTTTAATACACTTATTCCTTGAGCCAATCTTCCATCCTGAAGTTAATGAGCTGTTAAAGTCATAGTCAGTTCATTGTGAAACAGGTGCAGTGTCCTGAAACTTTTGGTGAGATGAAAATTGGAATCTCATACCATCCTGTGACTGACTTTATCATATTACTTATTTGAATGTTTTGGAATATTCTGATGACTTGTCTTTCCCATAACAAGACTTTGAAAGTCTATACTATCCCCTATGAAGAGAAGTCACACTTTTGTTAGTAACTGGGCTTGTGGTCTTTAAGATGTGATTTGGGAAGCCCTTGATGCCTCAGGGGCCAACGTTGGGCGCCAAGAGATTGCTAAATGACTAAGACCCCACTCTAACCACAAAGACTTTGCTTTTTTTTTTCTTTTGCCTGAGGAAGAGTCACCCTGAGCTAACAGCTGTTGCCAATCTTCCTCTTTCTTTTTCTTTTGCTTGAGGAAGAAGAGCCTTGAGCTAACATCTGTGCCAGTCTTCCTCTATTTTATATGTGGGATGCTGCCATAGCATGACTGATGAGTGGTGTTTGTCCATGACTGGGATCTGAACCTGCAACCCTGGGCCGCCAAAGTGGAGTGCACTGAACTTAACCAGTATGCCATGAGGTCGGCCCCAGAAGCTTTGCTTTTTATCTATTTTACATCTTAGAATACCATATAAAGTTTTTAATGAAAATATTCTGAAAAACATACACAAATACTCAAAACATTAGGAAATACTTTTATAGTGTATGTATGTCTGTGATGTACGTGTGTTGTGTTGTGTGTTTCAGAGCTTGGGATAAGGTATAACGTTTTTAAGTTTCTTTACTTAAACTCTCCATTAAATGTTGCTCAAGTTTGAAGGAATTGGACTAGTTACAGTACAGGTTGTTCCGTTAGGGATCTGTTAAGACTAGCTAAGGATTTCGTTCATGTTTACCAAGTTTTTTGGTGACTACCAGGTATTTTGTTCTTTTCCTTCTAGGGAGATTTGAGCTTCCCGTTAGTGGATTTATAGTGATCTTAGCTTAACCATATCAGACAATGAATTGCACAGGAAAACTAGTTTCTGAATTGTTCCAAACCCTATAAATTGTATAGAGGATGTATTTCACCATGGACTCTGTTACTTTGACAATTGTCCCTGGTTGGAAATCCTCAGGAATAAGACAAAGACTCTGCAGCTCTGCAGTCATGCCCCATACCCACAAGGGGATGATGGAGTGGAGGACAAGCTCGTGGACTCTTTTATCTCTGCAAAGGGCTCTGTGATGAGAGATGGGGAATGTGACCTGTTGGGTATAACACACCTGCTGGTGACTTTCTTTAAGTGACAGAATGAGGAGGTGCACTAGGAGTAGGGAAAAGGAGAATGAATAGGCTGGAGGCTCAGCTGAATGATCAGAGCTGGGCTTGAGGGTGCTGCAGCTGGGTTTGGTGAAGCGGCTGTTCCAGGAAAGGAATTCTCACCTGTGAAGAGTTCAAGAGACCTCAGTTGGACACTTCCCATGGGAACCTGGATCAATCCCTTCTAGTTGAAGCATCTCCTTTTTAAAATCTTTCTTTTTTGTCTTTCTTTACACAATGACTCAACCTCTAGGAACTTTTCGCTTAGCCTGAAATTGATCTTTACGATTTAGTATTGGTTCTAAAAACTGCAAGTCCCTTGGGAACAAAAAGGGTGATTTTCTTCAAACTTCAAGGTCTTTTTGAATTCTACTCTTTACCTGTGCTCTTATTGGCTGGTGATTTCTTGGAGGTGTGTCAACTAGAAGAGACCCACCTAGGTGACCTTGGCTCAAGACAAGTCCTGGAGATTCTGATCTAAATGCTTCCTCCTTTTCTTCCACCTTGTGTGGAATTGAGTGTCTACAAGTACGTATTGGGATAAAGTGAGAATGGAGAGTAAAGAATTAAATTTTTTATTCTTTCTCGTGACTGTTCTTGTAAAGAAATCTAGTACAAACAAGCAAAACAGAAACCACACACAAAACTCAATTTCCTTCCCGCCGTTACGCTGCACAGAAGTTCATGTAGGGCCACCTTTCTGTTGTCACGGAATGGAAGAGGCTAGGAGATGACTGACAGCCTTCCATGCACTCATATTGGTGTTTAACTGTGTGAGGATCCTGTTTCAGCATCGGGACCTGACACCACCCATGTGCCCACATGCCACCCAGACCGTGTAAATGAAGGCATACCAGCCTCTCTATGGGCTCACTACAGATGTTTAATGGCAGAAATTCCAGAATCTTCACTCTCAACACCACCCTCCAAAGAAAGCCCCAGAGTGTTCCTAACTGCTAGTGAATCCAGAAATTTTTTCAAAAGTAAAGGGAAAATACTCTCCCCACTTCCTCCTTCCCTTCCCCTCAGCTCAGTTGAGAAAGAAAACACAAAAAATGCAAATTCCGTAGGAGAGATACCATTGGTTTGTGTTCAAACTGAAGTGTCAATGACTGGTAACTGATGTGTCCCTGAGAAGAGTTTCTTTGGAAGTAACTGAGGAAGAAGAGAGAAGGGCCTTGTGTCCAGCATATTCAGGTGAGAGAGAGCACAGAACCAGGAATACAGGATGCTGAACGAAGGCTGGGAACCTGGAAAACACAGCAACATCTCCTCGGTTTGCCTAAGCCTGGCCCTGAGTTGGTAAACCAACATCCTCGCTCTCCTTGGCTCTTGATTGGTTCGACATCCTGTGTTCTGAGTTTACCTGCTTTGTTTGTTTTTCATTTACCTATTTTTCATCTGTTGCTTTCCTTTGGCTTATTCTTTTATTCTAGAATTTTGGGATTTTTTTACAATGTCCTTGAGATTACCAGTGAATTCAACTTTTTGTGTTTTACGCTTGGATGATACATGCAAAGTACCTCACTATTTCTGTTTTTAGTACTTTCCAGTGCAAAACATTCCCCAGCCTCAATGGTTTAGGAGCAGTTTGCAAAAAGTTTTGAGTCATTCCTTGAGATGTTTTTAGTGATAACCATAGAGATGTCAGGGAGCTCAGTAAACCAAATCTTATCATAAAGTAAGGGAAACCTTATAGACCAGAGTGTAGGCAGCCACATATTTAGTAACAGTAGGGTGGTACCCGGGAAAGGTAGATTAGAGAAGGCCTTCCTGGCACTCAGGGAAGGTGTGAGGACAGAGGTGCGCCTCTGGACTCAGACTGTCTCTTGAATGCAACGCATAGAACTGCATGGCACTTCGAATGGATGTTCTGACTCAATTGTGGCTCATGGTGACTATCACAGTGGCCTGCTCTCCTGGACCACTGGTTTGGACTTGCAAGGAGGCCGATACTGTGATCTCTAATTTCCTAGAGCACCACTTGCAGACTGCTCTTGGGGTCATTGACTGCATCAGAGTTACCTGGGAGCTTTTTAAAAATACGGATTCTCAGGATCCACTCCAGCCTAACTGAATCAGAACTTCTGAGGGTGGGATTGGGGACTACACACATGCACACATGTACACATAGACACGTGTGCATTTTTAAGTTTCCCGGGTAACCCAGGTGAGCAGCCAGCATGGGAGACACAGAGGGAATGGACAAGAACTTGCAAGTGAGCCAAGCCCAGGTCAGCCATCCGGTGCATTCACCTTAACAGCCTTGGGCTCAGCAGAGGGACATTTTTCATGTGGATCCTCTAGACAGAGGTGGGAACCCCACAGAACTGGGCACAGACACAGGATGGAGACCTCCACAGTGAGGAGGATGCAGGGAAGCCCATTCATCTCAATGGGCTCCGTGGGACCAAGTCACGCCTGGGAAAGAGTCAGCAGTAGGCTGAGGCAGGGTTGTGCCCTGCATTCTCATCAGCATGTGACCCTTTCCACTCTTATCAGAATCTGTGTGGGTATTTCCTGCTGACAGGCCACTGGAGGTGCAGCAAGAACAGAGGCCAGCTGGGGAGGGAATGAAGGAGAAGCTCTGTATTGTGGATTCAATATCAGCTCTGTGATTTTCCCCCCAAGGGATAAATATTGTGCTTTGCAGCTTATATGATGGAACAGACTTCCTATGTGTACGATTCCAGGAAGAGAGTTAATAAAACCTCCTGATACCTTGCCGCCCCGGCAACATTTATTTGTCTAGCAGTGAGGCTGTGTGCTGTTCATACAGTACTGGTGTTAGGTTGACATTTGTTTTGACCTTTAAACTTTATGCTTCCTCCTTCTCTATCCTCTCCCCACCGGCCTCCCCACCTCCTGTTGTTCCTCATTGAGTGAGTTTGATCTTCTGCGACCTGGGCTTTTCCAAAGGTTGACTCTCCCAGGCTTGGACTGGGTGGGGTGCAGGCTTTTCCTCTTTTCTCTGCACAAGGGTCATTGTGTGACTGTAAAATTATTGTCTGGAGGCAGCGCAAGCGGCGTTTCACTTGTGGGGAGTGTGGAGAGTTTTGTTTTTTCTTTCAATAAGAAAAGGAAAAGAAAACACCTCCAGGGTCTGCCTCTGCCTGGGGAGTGTGGGGTTGGGCCTCCTGCACTGGCTGGAGAACGTGCTCCTCCTCTGGAGTTGCCCCCGGCCCAGCGGGGATGGGGAGCCGCATCCCTGGGAAGGCTGGTGCTTGTCAGGGAAGGGAACATTCTTGGCTCCGAGGCTTCTTCAGGTCCTGGGGGTATTTTCATAAGGGTGTAACCCCCGGGTTAAAGGAAAATTCCACTCTTGGGCAGTCTGACATTTCTGTTCTTGCTCATCTTCCCAAGTTGCTATGTGTCCTGCTTAAGCTTTCAGGCTTTGCGCTCATGCTTACTGGGTTTGAATCCAGCTCTACTGATGACCACTGGACAACCTTAAATAGGTTATTTAATGTTTCTCCACTTCAGTTTTCTGATCTGTTTATTCGGATTCATGGGGACATCTTGAGAGTTAAATATAGTGATACATATAAAAATGCCTATCATAATACATGGCATAAAATACACACCGCAAAGATGTCAGACTTTAGTGTTATGATTCCTCCTTAGGTATCTCTTACCTGAAAGAATCTTTAATTCTATTAGTATTTTTAGAACTCGGTGGGACTTTTGAAGGTATGAACTGTGCCCTTTTGTGTAGAAATATCTAGAAGAAGTTCATTTGTTCTTTAAGTTCCTTTTCCTTTCTTGATATCTGTTGAAGACCAGAGACAATTTCTTCATGCAGATCCATGGAATGGATTGTTGCTGTCCCTCCTCTTCATTCGCCGTCGACCCCTATTAAATAAGGGTTCATAATTATCCCTCTATGACCCAGGGTGATTTATAGAAAATAAATGTAGAGACAACCTGTAGAGGAAACATGCTCACTAAGGGTGCCCCTAGACCTCCTGCCCGTGGAATAGACTCGCACAGCTTTTCTCTACCCGTGTTACTTGTGTTTGGTGTTACTTGTGTTGTGAGCCGTCTCTTTTTACCACTACGTTTTAGAGAGAGGATGTCTGTAGAGGGGACCATGATGGTTTGGACCCTAACCAGTGGGTCTTAGTTGCCCCCAAAGACCTCATGGCAAGGTTGGCTCATTGCCAGGCACAAAGGAAGAAACTCTAGCAGACATAGCAGTTCTGGCTCCGAGGACTGCGGGTTCTGCCGGTTACCGGTTACCTGCCCACTCCTTCACGGCAGGCAGCACACTGAGGTTGTGTTTTAGTACATCTTTGCTACATCCACAGGAATTTGCTTTCTTCTTGCTCCCAGAATGTAGAGAAGTGGTAGTTGGGATGTTTGGAGCATCTCTCTGTAAGTGCTTGTTCCCAACTGATGGAAACCAAACCCCAAACCAAAACAAACAAACAAATAAACAAATACTCAATCCAACCACTAGGGCCCTGCAGAATATCTCAGGCTAGCTGAAGAGAATGTGGTCTTAAGCTAGGTTCATACTTCAGATTCCAAGAAAGTATTAATCTCTCTCTTTCTCTCTCTCTCTCCCCCTTCCCTCTCTGAATGTGTGTGTGTGTGTGTATTCATTTTCTTCTTGACATGGCCTGGTAGAGGTGAAAGGCATAGCTCCTAGATGACATGTTAACATACCTCTATTCTCCTGCCGCAAGCACTTATAGGTGCCTAGGGACAACATGGCCATTGAAGCAGATTGAAAACAAAAGTTTGAGCCAGTGGTAGATCATAGTTATTGAAGGGTAAGGTGAGAAGGAGGAAGAGAAGCCCAAGATTTATACACTAATTCCTCCTAGAAATGAACTTGGTTTGTTGTGGGTTGCAGCTGTGACTTTGAAGACATTCTTCTCAAAAGGTAATACTCCTTACTTCCGATTTAGATGTAGACATTAGTCTCAGCACAGTCGGGGGGGTCTCAATCAGAGTGAGGGTGAGGACACGGAAAATCATTCTGCCTGGGGAACTTTATTGAAACATACAGTCTTGACCTCTATTCTTGGAAGTGTTCTCCAGGAGTGTGTGCTTGTGGTCTAGATATGTGCATGTGGTTAAAGACCTACGTAGAATTTCTGATGACTTATCTTTGATTTTCCCCCGCATCAACCTGAGCATTAGCGAACCACTGTTCTAGATGACGGTCACCAGCTGTGACAAGAGATTAGTAAGAGCGGGCAGTCATGCAGAATGTGACTTGGAAGTAGATGATTTGGGGACAGGGTGGGAACACCTCAGATTATGAGAATGCAAAGTTGGAGATAACTTGAGGGTCATCTAATCTAACTTCTCCACAGACACTCTGGAAAATGCTCTACAACTTCAGGTTGAAAAAAGTGATAAAATCTGGAAAGGTCCAAGCCAGGATTTGAACTCGGGTCACCTGATTCCAGAGCTCACACTCTTGAGACTTAGGCATCTTGACTAATGACAGTAACCTCTCAATTTCAGTGAATTGTGTGTCTCTAGGTACTTAATAGACTCATGGCAGTCTACATTTTTACTTGGATTTTATTCTAAGTCAAATTACTTCAAAGTTGGTGTAATGCTTTGCGGAGAGGATAATGACAAGGTCCCTTGAGGTAAATTTAGAATTTTTTTTTTACTTTCCTGAAAATGCTAATGAGAACCCAGAGAACACTGATACTTTGTAATCAGTGTACCTTGCTTTGCTACTGAAGGTCTTCCCAGAAATTGAAACCTTTAGCCAGTGACCTGGATCTTTTTTCTTTTAATTGCTATTGAGGAATTAATTTCAGTGATTATTCATTCAAAATATGTTTGACCAATTACTTTGTCCAGACTCTGTGCAAGGTCCTACACATTCAAATTTGAATAAGATGTGCTCCCTGTCCTCAAAGGACTCACCGTCTTCTGGGAAAGATTGACAACTAAATGAACATGGATATGTCTGTGACAAATGCAGTTAGCACGATGCAGAAGGTGCTATAGTAACATAGCCTGGGAAATAAGGACGTTTCCAGAGGAGGTAATATAAGGTTATGACGTCTAGACTCCTCTCTCTTTCTCACTGTGTGCCTGCAAGAGTTCAATCCTTAAATTTTGGTTCCATTTTTTTTCTGCCATCACTTCCTCCATAGCCTTGTTTCCAACAAATGAACTAAATATAACTTTTGTCCACCTTAGTTTCTGGTCTATTTTTCTGCAGTAGTTTTATCATACCTCTTATTTCCTTTACTCAATCCAAGTAATTAAGATGGAGCATAATTTTCAAATTTAGGTCAGTTCAGGAATTCCCAAGCTTGGAAAGCACTACTTTTGATCATTTCTTTCACTATCTTAGACTGAAAAATAGTGAGTTGTGGAGGTTGGACTTTGATAGAATTCAAGACTGCTAGATTCAGAAGGGACGGTAAGGCCATCTTCTCAATTGCCTGCACGTTATACTCCATGAATCTGTAGCCTAGGTAAGCCGCTGACCTGTCTCGGTCACCCAGCCACTTAGGCTTGGGCAGATTTCTGCTCAGACCACTTACTTTGCACCTTGATCTTGACCTAAACTGTTCAAATTGTGTTCACCCCAGAATGACCCCATCCTGCTTCTATGTCTTAATTGCCCTCCAACATTCAACGAACAAGGCCATGTGCACTTCACTGCTATTGACTTGTATCTGTCTTCTATCTTATGAAGTTGTGAGGCATGATCATCTATGTGGAGCTGCCCTGGCAGGTAGGAGGGGGTTATTATGAACAGTCACCCCTTCCTGAGGGCAGTGTGTGGACAGGCAGTCCAGTCCCGGATATAAGTTAAGAAGCACTGTTTTAGGACACTTGTATCCCTGACATTTTCTGCCCCCCATCTTCTCTTTCCGTGATTCCGTTGGATACCCAGCCCCTGGTGCTAATGTTCAGCTGCTCCTGATTGACATCAGGGCTGCAGAGCCCTCGCTTTTCACTCCACAGCACAGTCCGTGCTTTCCATGTGGATGCCCATTCGCACCAGCCTAGATTGATTTTTCCTAAAAGGCCAAAGAAAATATGATTTCCAAACCAGAATGAATCTACTCTCATTTTATTTAGCGGCACTGTCAGGTGAAACTGTCAGGATAAGACTCTATCTAGCAAGTTAGAAACTCCTAAAGCCAGAGGGACAGGAAATTTCATGGTAAATATTTAAGCTCCTGGGCTCCAGGGCAATTGGAAAGTGCGTGTTAAGAAGCTTTCCTCTTTCCCTCTAATTCCCCGTATTCATCACTTGAGCTGTGCCATTTGAGCTTATCCTTTATACCTAAAGAAGTCCTACCTTTTAATCTGTTAGCCAGGAAAAAAAAAATGTAAAGAAATATAAAATACTCTAAATAATGCCACAGAGAGATAATACCCTGGGGGGACATTTAGTGCTCAGATGTCCCTAACTTGCACGAATGTTTTCACAGATGCCCGTCTCTGATGCTAACCAGTTTAATAGAGGAAGATACTTGATGTAGGATAAGAAGGACTTGGGGTCTGGTCCTGGCATTCTGCTTACACTTTGTCTGTTTCTGCCTCAGTTTCCACACTTAAGTGTGAAGATGAGCTTTTCCTTCGGCTGTCTCCCAGAAGGCTGGGAGGTTAACAATGAGACAAGGAGGGAAGAAATGCTTAGAGGTCAAGCGTGGGCAATAAAAGTAAAGTATAACTGTGGCCTCCTCAGTGCCAGCATTGTGCTGATGTGTCATTTGGTGTTCGTTCAGCGTGGAGCGCTGCCTTCTCTCTCCTCCCAAATGTGGAAGGAGAATCCAACCATCAAAGTGGTGAATAACTTGCCTGATATCCCCCCACTTATAAGTGGTAGAACTGGGTTACCCAGTCAGCTCAGATTCTCTCTGAAACTCAAACTCAGGGCCTGGTGTTTAGCGATCATCCCGTCAGCATGACCTTTTATGTTGTGGCCGTTGTGGTCATCCTCAGCTATGCCGTGTTTCCCTGTGGATCTGACTTTGCTTCCAGGCCTGGCACCGTCTATTGTGTGTCCTTGTCGGGCAGAGAGAGTTGCACCTATTCACTTTCTGCTGTTCTGTTCTCTCCTTTAAAGCGGGCACCCTCTCTCTAGGCTTCTGAGCAGGCAAACTGAGGACATAGGAGCTTCCTGGACACTAGTCAAAAAGAAAGCAGGGAGTTGTGACAAGCTGAAACAGGCCCATTTGGGCGCCAATAATAAAAACCTGATTTCTCCAACACTTTGTCCATTGGGTCAGAATGGCACTGATTAGTACTTTCCATGGAAAAGCAGAGACTGGGGAGCAGCCTTCCCATTTCCCAACTTGACTTTTGTATTTACGATCTCTGAGCAAATTTCTGGACTTCAACGATGGGTTCCCTGGGACATGGAAATCAAATTCCTTGTGTGTGGACAAGCTGGCGTGTGCTCTAAAGCGTCTTTATCTGCCAGGCCCCCTCTTTCCTTCTCCCTGAAGGAGACAGTGCCAAGATTCCAGTTGTTTAGTTTGGCTTGAGTTTGGAGGCATTGATACTGAGCCGGCCTTGTATGAAACCCACTTGCTGAATCCCTTCGTCTGAAAGTTGAAAGTGTAACAGCCTCTGGAGGACAGAAGCCACCCTCCTGCCCACGCCTCTCTCGTTCTCAGCCTACAAGGGGCTGATGCCCCAAGACCTGGCGATCTGCTCAGTGAACTGTTAGAACTGGGAGGGGACCCCTAATCACTCACGATATTCCCCCTGGCTTTTATTCTGGGCATTTTTAACCTTGGGCTCAGTGTTGAGAAGTTCATCAGAAACTTACCAGTGAGAATTTGGTGTCACTTGCTGGGCATATCCATAAAGAGCTTTCAGGCACTGAGTCATAAGTATTCCTGAATTTCATCATTTGGTTTTCTTTATCTCATCTCATGAATTTTACTAAGAATGCAAATTTTTAAAAAGGCTATATTTTATCTTTTCTGGTGTCAAAAATGTAATTTTCTTAAATCGGCTAATCCAGTGGTGAGATACTATACTTTTTCTATTAAGTGATTCATTTTTTTTTTTTGTTCTCCAAAGTTTTACTCTAGTTTTTGCCCATGCCACCCGCCCCCTCCCTGTGCTATCCAGGTGCCACAGAGGAGGGCTCGGGAGCCAGTGGAAGGCTCCCATGGAGGCCGGAATTGTGGAATTTGTAATTCCTCCCCAAAGCTTGGGGCAGACCTGGGATCTCCCCACTGCAGCCCCTGCAGGGACTGAACTGCCTGCTGAGGTCTATTTACTTAGCCCCAGAGCATTTAATCCTGTTCCATGTGGGGTGATGTCAGTGGGTCAGAGCCTTGCAGCTGGGCAGCCCAGTGGAATAAGAAGGATGAATGGCCGGTTGAGGCACGGGGTGTTGGGTGGCCATCCAGCAGTGGCTGGAGCAGCCCCGCAGCCACCACCGAGTGTTGATTTTGTAGTGAAATCATTACCTTTCCTGGGTTGTTAAATGCAGTTTAATCTTTCTTAAGACAGGGCTGGACAGTGTTGCTTTTGTGACTTCAGAGAGTCACTAGACAGGTTAGAGAAGGCTGGGTTTCCAGAATTCCACCAGGAGAAAATTACAGGCCTGCCAGAGAGTCAGGGGATGTGTAATGCTTCTGTTCTCTCAAAATATGCACCACGTCATCGTCATCAGAGCCTCACACTTGATGGGGGGGTGTTTGGAGGCTGGGGGATATGCATGGAGCCCCCACAAAGTGCTTAGAGCCAGGGAAGACTTGCCTCAGACAGCATAACACTTCCCCAAAACCAGGAGTGTGGGCTCCAGGCGTGCCAGAAACACCTCATGCACTACAGATGTCAAAATATATAACCTGCCTTGGCATGCATTAGTTTCCTTTTGTGACTGGGGTGACTCTTGCAGTTTCTTTTCCTTTTACAACAATAATGGCCTGTCTGTGGTTACTTTGGGGACAAACAGTTGGCAGGAGAGGATGAGGACAAAGGAAAGGGAGGGAGAGAGGAAAGGAGGCAGAGAGAGAAGGATCGCTTATCCAGGCTGCCCACTGCTAACTGTAGGAAGACCTTGTGAAGAGGTACTTTTTGAAGAAGTCTAAAACCATGTTTGGAGTCCGTATGTGAGCTTATCCAACCCTGTCTAAGGGTCGCCACCTAATTACCTTCCTGTACGAATGTCTTCCTGCCTCTCTACTCTTCTGTGTCAGGCACGTAAGTTACTGCATTTCCCTCCTACTGCCTTTTATTTTTCTCTGTGGTTAAGTTTTCTTCTCTCACGTTCTCTTAAAACTCTAATAGTAAAATTTAAATTACAGTCTCAAAGATTCTACCAACCACCACCATCTCACACACACACACTCACGTGTACACACACCGCACTTTTCTACCACACTTTGGGGCTCCAGAGTAGAACTCCCTCCTTGCTTGAGAGTGAGGAGCTCACAGCCTGTCTGCTCCCAGCATGACTTGTGCCCAACTGTGCAGTCATCTTGTTATTCAGAAACAAGAAACACTCAGGGAAGCTGGGCCCCAACTCTCACAGGGAGGCACGTGTTGCAGGAGACTCGGTTGTGCTCCATGACAATAATCCTCAAAAGGCTCCAGGAATAGCCATCCATTCCCCTGCCTTTCCTCAATTACCTTCCTAATATCTGACAGAGGAAGAAGACATACAGCTGGGTGGTGAGGAACCCCAGTCCCCAGACTCCTCGTCCCACTGAATTGTGGCTTTCTCGTTTTCAGACTGTCATTTTTGTATTCCTTTCCTCCTTGGGGTACCTAAGATTTTAAATTACCTCATCACTTTTTAGAATAATGAATTTTAAATGCTTTTTCCGCAAAGGTTTCTTTTTCATACTTTAGGACGTGTCGACTTGTTCTTGAGTTCCAGCATGGACTGATCAAGTCCATGCTGGAACTTCATCCCAGTCACGGTTTCATGGCATTCTTCATTTGAAATGTCCAAATGCACACCTTCGTGTATTCATTCATTTATCCATCTATCTATCCAGTCAAGCAATGAGTGTTTATGGAAAACCGGCTATGTGCCAATCACTGCTCTAGACCTTGGCCTTACAGTGAATAAGACAAACATAATTCTTGCCCTCATTGGGTTATAGTCTACTAAGGAAGAGAGACCTTAACAATGAAAATATAATAAAGCTGTCGAATGTAGGGCAAAGGAAGTGGGGTGCTATGGCAGCCCTCTCCTAGAGTTGGGTGTCACAGAGATCTCCCTAAAGAAGTGTCCAAGCTGAGAGCTGAAGAATAAGGAGTCAGCTAAGTGAATGACTGGTTGGGTGGATGGTGACAAGTCTGGCTAGGTCAGGAGAAAGAGTTCCTAAGAAAGGGGAGAGCATGTCCAAACGACCCTAAGGCAAGAGTAAGTCTAGTGCTTTGGAGGAACTGACAGGGGCCATTGTGGAAAGCCTGTGGCAAGCTGGGGAAGAGTGCAGCCTGAAGGCTGGTAAGAGGGTTAGGAGGGGTGAAGGGGGTGCGTGGGAGGGGTCTTCCTGTACTGCATCCCATGGACAATGGAAAATCATTGAAGAATTTAAGCAAAAGTATGACATGACCTTAGTTAATTATTTCAAAGATTGTTCTGGCTGCTATGTGGAGAATGGATTGTAGGATAATAAGGGTGGATATGTGAGATGTGCTCACCTAACTGAAATTCTCAGAGAGAGGGAAGAATTGGCCCACAGTGTTCTGATTGGTGCCACTCCCACTGTTGTACTTCTTAGTGTGCCCTTTTTATCACTAAACCTACTGTGTTGTGCTTCACACACACACACACACACACACACAGAGGGAAGGGTCCACATCATTTATGTATCCCCCATTGCCTAGCATAATTCCTGGCATAAAAGGTGCCCGGTGAATGTTTGCCAAATTGATGATTGAATGAGAAATGTGTAATCCCTCATTAGACTCCCTTTTGAAAGAATTTTCGCGTTAAGGTTTTCCTTGATGTCCAAATGATGTGCGAGGGAGAATGCAAGGGAGAAGGGAATAATGCAAAGACCTGAACCAGGCGCCTCGATTCTCATCCCACCTCTGCCTCTGAGAAGCTGAGCACATGGGGCCAACCTGCAGCTTCTTAATACCCTGTTTCTCCAAGTGTAAAATGAAGGAGTTGGACTGGAGAAAGCCTATTAATCACCCAGTTTTTGCAATTCTATGACTTAAGGCACTGTAATACTGTTTAAATCAAACGCAACCCTTACTGTTGGCAACCCTCAGCATTTTGAGTTTGTCATAAAATGTCCTTTGCTAGAGGAATGTCAGAAACCCAGGACTGCTTTATCATTGGGTATTGCATTATTCCCTTCTGGTCTAGGGGATTAGGGAAAATGAAGTAGCTGTTAGGAATGCAGGACGACCTCAACCAGAACATTAGAAGCCACTTAGAGGCATGCTGCTTCCAGCAGGGCATAGAAAGAAGAGATTCCATTAGGAAGAGAAAGGTTTGTTTTCTTCTTTCTTTCCCTTAAAGAGAAAGAATGGGGATAAAAAAAAAAATAAGACCTGAACTTTCGCATCCTGATAAGAATTTCCTGGTATTTACAACATATAAAATAAACTTTTATTTTTTTAAAGAAGTACATTTTTGCTGCTTGGCCAACATGACCGATTTGGGCAAAAATATAGTCTTTTGGTTCCAATATGTAGATCAGACAGAACAAAAGAGTACACAACTTTCTTTCTTTTTAAAATATTTATTTGCCTTATAGAGGAAGGCAAGAGAAGTCAAGAGAAAATGTGAAGGCAGCCCTGTTGAGAGTGCTAACTCAAGCAGTTTCATGGCTGTATGGAAATTGCCTAGACTGGGTGTGTTGTTTTTCCCTCGGCTTGGACTCCTGAGAGGCGTACCCTTTCTTGAAGGACTGGGATGGTTCTACTGGAGAGAGCTAGATAAACTTTTGGGCTAAACTCAGACAATCAGTCAATAAGGATTGATAGAAGCATACTGTATCCTTTTCCAGATGTCCTGGGGAGCCAGAAATATGCTGGACCAGTCCTCCCGGCCCCCCCTCCCCCCCCCCCCAGCTTATATTCTAGATGGGCAGGCACCACTGACTGGTCAAGTAATGAGGGCAGACAGAGGACGGTGGCATATCACGACCACCTTATCCTTATGATAGATGTATCTCACATCTGGGAAGCCCTAACAGTTTTCATCTCTGTGACCCCATTTGATTTTCATGAAATCCTTATCTGAAAAAGGCTCTGTAAACTTCCAAGAGTACTGGACTTGGAGTCAGAATATCTAGACTTCTGGGATTTTCCATGAGTCACATAATCACAAAAAGTCTCCAATTTCTCCTCCATAGGTTTGCTTTCCTCAACCTGGTTCTAACTCTTCCCAGGTTTATTAAAAGGATCAAATAAAATGATGGATTTTAAATTGCTCTGTAAACTCTGGAAAACTCAACAAGTAGGAGATATCTTGCATGTTGTAGGAGGCAGATAATAAGTGCTCTTCACATTTTGGGATGAAGGCACACTATATTAATGGAGCTGAATGTTCGGAGACTTGCTCAAGATCCATGGCTTCTCTTTAGCAGAATCCGGGGTCTTCATCCAGGAAGAGGTATTTCCAGTGTAATCTGTGGTTGCTTCTCCCATTGTGGGAATTCAGATGAAAAGGAAATCAATGAGAAGTGAATTCATGAGGCTAATTTCATAAATCATCAAGTGTTCCTGGAGCTCCTCAGATACAGTTTTTTTTTTAACTCACAAAATAGAAAGATCCTCCCAAGGTTTATCCAAGGTGGTGGTGATCGTGCAACAGAGTAAGATGTCGGCACAGTGCATGGTCAACGACCTAAGAGAAGCTTTGTACAAAAAAAAAGGACGAGGATAATGATATTCTATTGTGCTTTATCATTTCCTCAGACTTTCATGCGTATTGTAATATTTGGTCCTTTCAGAATCCTATAATTTGGGGAGGAAAGGTGTTTTTATTGTCTTCCAATTTTAAATCCAGAACCTAAGGCTTTCGAGAGTTTAAATAACTTGTCCAAGGTAATCAAACCTGTAAGTGGTGAGTCTAGGGGCAGGCCTGGGTATTGGGGTTTAAACTCTTGTCTCTGTGGTGCCAATGCCACTGGTGGTTTACACTAAGTTTGGGCCATTGGTTTGTTTTGCCCATATTGCAGATTTCTTGTAGTAAAATGAGTCAGCCCCAGAAAAGAAGAGGGAAGTCTTACTTCCAGGCAGCCTAATGTAGGGCTGCAGGGTGGAGCCCTCTGGCCTGATAGACTGGATCTTGGAAGATCACTGACATGGTCTCGGGTAAGTTAGGCCTTTAGTTCTTTGAACTGGAAGAGAAGGAGTTGGGCTATTCTTTCTAGCTCTAAAAATTATGTTTTGAGATACATGGATGAAAGATACTATAGTTCTAATTTTCCTAAAGATGAAATATGGAGGATAGGAGTTTTTCTTCATAGTCTGCTGGTTCTAATAATCCATTTTATTTTGTAGAGTATTTTAAATTTTTTCAAGGATCTACTCATCTTGTTTCATTCATGCTTACAACATTCTTTAGACAGGTTAGCCAATGCATGGTTTTATGACTTCTTCTGGCCTTTCTTGCCTTTCTGTTTCCTAGTAGCCCTAATCCAGACCCTCCACAGGGGCCTTGCACTTGCTGTTATCTCTGTCTGGAACATGGGTCTCTGCCATCATGTGACCTGCTCCTTCTTGTCACTTGGGTTTGGCTCACATGTCACTTCCCAGATCCTCTCAGTTAAGGTCCCTATGGCCCAGTCATTCTCTATCACACTGACTTGTTTTCTTCTTTGTTTTCTTCTCCCTAAAGCCCCCCGGTACATGGTTGTATATTCTAGTTGTAGGTCCTTCTGGTTGTGCTCATCAGCATGGCTTGATGAGCAGTGCTAGGTCTGTGCTCAGGATCCAAACTGGTGAAACCTTGGGCCACTGAAGCAAGTGCATGAATGAGTGAACTTACTTACTTGACCATGGGGCTGGCCCCTGTTACAGTGACCTGTTTTATTATTTCTTTCAGAGAATTTATTGCCACCTGAATTATGAAAATTATTTATTTGTTTACATTATCATTGCCTGTTTCCGCATGCTGGAATTTAAGCTCCAGTAATGCTGTTTTCCTTGCTCTGCACTGTATACCAAACACCCAGAACAGTGCTTTGCCCATAGTAGGAGCTTATTATTTATTGACTGAAATAGATATCTTAGGAAAACTTTGGCAACTTGCTCAAGATTATATAGTCAATGAGTGACTGACCTAGGACTAGAATTCAGTCTTTCTACTCCTAGTTTCCTGTTCTTTCCACTTGATATTATGCTGCCAAAATGGATGCGTATTTATACCTGGGAGTTCCTGATGACTACTGATAAAATTTAGAATGATCTGAGGCATTTATGTAAAACTGAATGCATTTCTTAAGGGAAATGAGGAAATCCTTGAGGCTTACACCATTCAGCTTATGATAACAGAACTTTATAATCTATGTACTTTGTATATTCGACATCCATCATCTCATATTTGTTTAACTTACTTTTAAAGGAAGCTTATTTTAGGAGCACTTTCAATATTTTTTATTGATGACATTTGGATTTTAACATAAATAAACACACCGTCATGCACACACACTCACAAGAGAACATAAACAATGACATATGGGTTTGATTCGTGGTCAAACTGGAGAGATTTTCTTTCTGACAGGAGCTCAAAGGGCTTTGTTTGTGAGACTGCTAAACAAATGAAGTTGCTGGGACATGGCTGTTCCCTCTAAAATCAGCCTCAGAGGTGACGTTACAGGTATTTCCTCAATGTGACGTTACAGGTATTTCCTCAATGGCCTAGCTTCCCTCAGTCACCTATTATGAATCTCTCAGTTTGCTGGAACTTTTTCTGGCCATCAAGCAGAGTTCATGCCACCTAGATTACCTCTTACTTATATGGTTTATTTGCTGCTGTGTGAAGCAAATTGCCTTTCATTTGCCCTGTTTTCTCTTTTGAACATTAAGGGGAGAGTCCCTCTGGATGGAAATTTTTGAGGGTTGATGAGCAACGCTGTGCTTTTTGACTTCCCAGTCTCTGGGCTTTCTTGTATCTTCACTCAGCCTTCCTCTTCCGTTTAGAGACCACATGTTATTTATCTATCATTTTAAGACCATTGTCCCGTGTCCTTGTTGATTTCAGTTGTGGTTCTTCCCCTCTGTGATCTCTTCATTGAGATATCACATCCCAACAGCATATGACATTGCAGGTTAGAGCTAAGTATGCTTTCATAAAAGAACAGGTCAGCGATGACTTTCTCTCTTATGTCTTAGTGACATGCCAGAGTTTGCCACTTTGGATTTTGTTGGTGTGACCTATTCAAAACTGAATGGATGGCATCGTTGTCCTATAAGTATACTCCCATAACTGCACCTTAAACCAAAACATTAGCTGTATTTGTGCAAACTAAACACTTTTTTAGCTCTTTCTTTTCCTTCACCCAGTCTCCCAAGAGCTTCCTATTTCCCCATTTTTACATATGACGTTGTATAGCTCTATGTTTCATGGGGTATTTCTTCCTCTAGATCGTGTCTGTCCATCAGCCCCACTATTGATTTTCCAGAGAGACTGCTGATGAGATTTGCAGAGCTATATCCATTCATCCCACTGTTTCTTTCCGATCTCTAAGCCAACTTCCTGTCTGTGACAGAGCATCTTTTTCATTTCCTTGGAAATGCAATATTTTAATCACTCTTGGTTGATATCTTTTCCAAAGTTTTTGAAAGCTACAGAGTGACATCCTGGATTTCCCCCTTATACATGTCTATTGACTCACAAAAAGAACACATGCATCCCAGACTTTTAGGTTAATGTTGACGTCAGCCCAGATTTAGACCTCAGTTCTAGCATACACAGAAATGTGAACACATAATTTTAGGGCTGTTTGATGTTTTTTCTAGAATTACATATTTTCCATACTGCCTGTCTCTGGCATCACTGTGCACTGTTATAAGTAGAAGTCATAAGAAGTCACTGACCAAAACAAAAGGGCAGATATGTTGAATGGAACTTGGAGATCTTCCTTTTGGACAAATAAGCCTTCATGGTCAAGACCAAGGGAGATAGGTCAGGTAAAGACCCCACGTAGGAACTATGGGGAAGAGAGAATGTGTTTCAAGCTCTAAGACAACATCAGCTCTTTTTGGGAAAGGGAAGCTACCCATGGGAGAAGGAAAACTTTTTTTGGCATCAGTCAAGTATTCCCTGAAGATCTGGAGCGTCCTTCTTTCCTTTTCCACCGATAACAAGTTCAGTGGCGCAGAGTTGGAGAACCACAGGGGACCTGAGGAGGGAGGGGTTGTATTGACTTTCACTTGATTTACTCGAGCAATTGAGTTTGTCTGGGGAAATGTGATCGTCTCCATCACCTGTCATGCTGAGATGCTCCTGTCATGCTGTCAATAGCTTTCAGTTTCTGATCCTTCTCTCAAATTCATTGTCTACTAGGAGAGCAGACGAAAGATGCTTTGGGTACCAAGAAGGGAGAGCATTTTGAGCTGTTACCTGGGAACCAGTTTACAGACTTTGAAGCCCTGTCAATTTAATCCTGACGGTGTGTAGTAATGTACAAAGGGCGGGAATGCTTTTGAAGGTAGTTTAGATTTCTCTCTTTGAGTGATTTTATTTATGAGGAGATGAGCATGAATGGTGCCAGGACAAGAAAGGGTGCTGCTGTGTAGGCAGGCTTGTTTCCTTAGGTATGGTGATATAGCTTAATTCAATATAGTACAGTAGCAGTAATTGGAAGGATATTTCATTTATATCGCACCTGTCAGCCTGAAGTACTTGCAGAGTCTCCACAAACAGGCCCTGTTTTCCCTCTCAGAAAAATGCCGCGGAGTCAAAGATGGAACTGACAGAAGCCCCAGAAGCCCTGACTAAATACACAACTGAGGGAACTGTTGTGGTGGACAACCTGGGGACAGGCGTCCCTCACTTTATGAGACAAGCGAGTTACAGAAAAGATATATAGAAACTGAGTTTTCTTGGAAGTCAATGCCTTAAAAAAAAAAAAAAAAAACCACAGCAATACCTTAGGTAGCGGCCATTTAAAGAAAGTATGGGAAAATCCTTCTTTAAGAAAACAAAGGAAAGAAGAGAAGAGACAAAAGCCTTCTTGTAATGTGAATAAAGACCTTTGATTTGTCTGTTTTACTCATTTGAACTTGTATATATTCATTTTGGGGGATGTTTTTTTTTCAAGACAGAAACAGAGCTATGCTTTAAGGATCAAAGATAAAATGTAGCCCCAGAGAATAATTTCCCAGAAGATGTCGGGTGGGAAAAAACCCTCCAGCTATGGAAAGAAGCTCACCCTCGGGAGTGTACAATCTTAGTTTCTGGCTGGCTCCTGGGAAAGCCAGTCACGATGGTGGAGAGAAATGGTGCCACTGCTCTTAAGCAGACGTGAACAGAGGCTGCTTCCTTCTAGAAACTCTTCCTCCAGGAGCAGGTGGTAGAAGTGGGGAGAAAGTATGTCTTTGAGGACTTATCCAGCGGCTGTAGGGAACAGCATATAATTTCTGACTCATTTGCCTGTTATGATGTCTCTATAAGCAGCTGGCTTGGTGACTGTGGAATCTTCAGTGTCTGCAGTGCTCCTGACGCCATGTCCTGTGTTTTCTCTTGATGAGGAGCCTGTGGAAGATCTCATGGCATAACTTTAGATGACGGAATCCAGTAGCAGAGGGAGGGGGAACCAGCGCCTGGAAGCCTGCCCTTGCTCTTACAATATTCTGTGGAGCTTCAAGACCTTATCTTTTCAGTATTCCAATGTCCTATTGTTGTTATTTGCTCTGCTGGAAACATGAGTAAGAGGGGAGTGGAATTGTTTATGGAAAAGGCAAGCACTCAGCACTAATTTAATTAGCAGAATTATCAGTCATAAAAATGATCATTTAAGCAGATGAACAACTCACCACTCAAAGAAACTTATTTTTTTCCATGGTTTAAAACAAATTGCTGACTAAGAAAGTCTTATATGCCATGGATCTAATGTAATCAGTGGTAAATTTTGTTTAATGACAGTGGATAAGAGGAGAAAAGGATGATGCAGAAAGAAACCTAGGGTTTGTCCCTGCTTTAGCAAAAATAGCTCTGTGACCTTAGAGAAATCATTTGACTTTCCCATGCCTCCACTTTTCTCTCTGCAAAATGAAGGGTGAAATGGTTGTTGGTGTGCTTTCCAGCTCAATGTTTCTAAGGGTCTAAAATTTAGAGCTGCATAAAAACCATTTATCTAAATAACGTTTCCTTCCTGTGTGTTTCAACAAGTACAAACGTGCTCTCTTGAATCTGACTTCGTTCAGTTTATTGGAGAATGTGGGAAAAAATAGGACAGGATCTGAGTGTTCGTCCAGACAGTAAGTAGGGGTCTGTCAGCAGAGTTTATCTTCAGGCTGTGTCCATTTCATTTTAACACTGTCAACACTGATATTCCTATTTGGATGGCAGGCTGTCACCTCACTGCTCTCTTGCTCCTGTTTTTCTCTGCTTGTCTTCTTACCGCACAAACAGAAGATTTTATTTTCTCGTGATTCTCTGTTTTTATCTATTAACAGAGAAGAAGAAAGTAGGATGGACACTGTGCTTTTTGAAAGCTGAGTCTGTCCCAACCTGTGTGCATAGTAAACTAACTCCTCCCACATTCCTGAAATTTAGCAAAACCAACTCTGACACGCCTGGTTTATGTTCGTTTTATTTCAGAAAGTACTTTTCCACACTGATTCCTCCTGATATGGCCTGCCTGGGGCTCCTTTGCGGGCCCCAGGAGAGTCAGAAGTCATTGTGTGACAAGCTGTGTGATCCAATTCACTGGACAAACCCAGGAATGATGTGATTTACCCAGATCTATTCTTCAAACCAAATCCCCACCCATTAGGAGATTTTTCTCCCTTCTCCTTTGAATCCTGGTAGCTGCTGCCCAGATTACAGTTCTGTGATCTCTGCAGGAAGAACAGGCTGTGTTTTATGTGGAAGAAATAGCCACATACCCTACTGTCAGTTTTCCTTGTAATTACTTTTGCACAGAAAGGAAAATTTGAATACTTTTGGCCCAGCTTAAAAAGCAACACAACAATATTAATAAAAAAAGAAATCTTCAACGGAAGCAGTCAGTTCGTCAACAAGCGTTATTGAGTCCTTTCCCTCTGTCAGGCATTTGAAAGATAAAAGGCAGATGTAAGGTACTACATCCAGCTTATTAGTCTCACATGGACTCATGTTTATGAAGATTTTGTTTCCTGAGCAGAAAGTATTTATTAGATCATCATTCATTAATTTTCGCATTTTGATTAATTAAAGCCAACCAGAATTTCTGACCCATGATAACCACTGTAGTCACACTAAGATGCTAGAAACCTACACAAAAGCTGAGAACTTTGCTGTTTTAGTTAATACAGGCAGCCTCCTCCCCAGCGCGTGGAAGACTTCCCTGTGTTTTTTGACGTAGATTGCCACGATTCATTCACAGACCTGTAAGGCACAGGCTCTCAACATTGGCTACACATCAGAATTAGCTGGGGAGCTTTTCAGACCTAGGATGCCTTGATCTGACCCCCCAAGATTCTGTTTAGTGGGTGTGGGGGTGCCATCTGGACACTGGGATTTTCAGGAAATGTGTTGCCCAAGTTGAGAACTGCTGTCCCGGGGGCACCGGAGTCACTTGACCAGAACTTCTTGCCTCAGAGAAGTTTGCAGTTCGTTTGGCGAGATAAAATGGACATTCCTTAGGAGACCACTCTAAAGAAATGTGTAACCTAGATAAACTGTAAGTGTCTTTGTTTCTTTAAACATACTTATTTATTCAATAACGTATTTATTTAGAAATAGGTTGTATGTGCCAAGCACTGTTGCAGACCGTGAGGGTACAAAGGGAGCAGAGCTGGTGAGGCATCTGCCTTCATGGAGCTTATAGAAGTTCAAGGATGGCTGAATTGCTGGTGGGATAGAGAGACTTTGGGGAACAGGTGGCCCTGGAGGCAGGCCTGGAAGGATTGGTGGAGAAGAACATGCTGGGGCAGGGGCCTTTCCTGGGACTAGAAAGAGAATAGGAGACTTGGCCATCAGCAGTCAGACCCGTGGAGAGCTTGTGAATCCTGGGGTGCCTGATACATGGCCTTGTTCTTTTATAAGTTTCACAGTAGAAAATGCATGAGTCTTGATGAAAATATGCAGGTTATGAATCTTCAGCTCCTTCACAGAGGATCTCAGACATGCACCTTTGAGTGAACTCTTTTCCTATTGATGTATGGTGGCAGGGTAAGACATTCTAGAACAGAAGTTCTCAACCAGGGGCTGATTTTACCCCTCTCCCCAGGAGATAGTCTGGCAATATCTGTAGACAATTTTTTTTTCTTTTTCTTTTTTTTTTTTTGTGGAAGATTAGCCCTGAGCTAACATCTGCTGCCGATCCTCCTCTTTTTGCTGAGGAAGCCTGACTCTGAGCTAACGTCTGTTCCTATCTTCCTCCATTTTATATGTTGGATACCTGCCACAGCATGGCTTGACAAGCGGCCCTAGGTCCGCACCTGGGATCTGAACCAGTGAACTCCGGGCTGCCAAAGCAAAACGTGCAAACTTAACCGCTGTACCACTGGATTGGCCCTCTGGAGACAATTTTTGATTGTCACGACTAGATAGGAAGTGCCTCTGGAATCTAGTGGATAGAGACCAAGGACACTGCTAAATATCCTACAATGCACAGGTCAGCCCTCCCAACAAAGAATGATCCGGTCCCACAACAGAATTGCATCAGTTGAGAAACCCTGTCCATGCTAGGATAAGAAAGAGAGGTAGGAGAAAGGCTTCCTGCAGGACGTTCCTCTTACTATAATGCCTGTTACTGAAATGCCTCTCACTCCACACCGAGCACACGCACAACTCTGTGCACACCTGCACAAGTAAACATGCAAATTAGTGACTTGCTTTCTGGTTCCCCCGGACGAACCCTGGCCAGGGGAGACTCACATCTTCCGGGGGTAGGGGCATATTCAGCGTCTCCACACCTCCCCCAAACCACATTGTTTCCCTGAGCTTCCAGCACTTTAGAGAAATTCTGTGGGACAAGAATCATCCTGCGGTTGTCCATGCCATTTTCTGCTCAGTTCTAACAGCATCTGGGCTTCTCCCTGTCTAAGGTTGAAACCGAAAGTTTGATTTTTCCCTTTGGGGGCTAGAGAGCACAACAAACTCCTCCCTGGGCATTTAGAAATTTAGAACTTCTAAATAAAGTTTTGGCTCCAGTCTTGAAAAGCACAGGGTGGTGTCAGCTAAGGCAGGCTGGTCAGTTGCCCTAATGTGGTGGAGGGGTGAGTAGGAAACCATTCACCATTCCTTCTTGCCCCTCACCAGCTATGAACAGGCATCGGTTTGGAGTCAGAAATCTACGTTTGAATCCTATCTCTGACATTTTTAGCTATACAATTTGAGGTAACTCATTTCATCTCTCTCTCTGCCTTTACTCCATTTTCTATAATCTGGAAACATACTGCTCATTTGGGGCTTGGGTGGGCATTAGATTTAATGTAGATAATGTGAGGGCTAGCCCAGTGGTGTAGTGGTTAAGTTGGTGTGGTCTGCTTTAGTGGCCTGAGGTTCGCAGGTTCTGATCAGGGGTGTGGACCTACATACCACTCATCAAGCCATCCTGTGGTGGCATCCCACATAAAATAGAGGAAGATTGGCACAGATGTTAGCTCAGGGCCAGTCTTCCTCACACATACACACACACACACAAATGTAGATAATGTGCCTGATGCATGGTAGATCCTCAATGAACGGTAGTTTTTAGAAAGTTATTAACTGTAAAGGGAGAAGACAGGACTGGTGATCCCCAACATTCCATTGAACCCCAATACTCAAAAATATTGTCATGTTGGAAAATGGAGAGGCTTGGCCTGCACAAAAATAAGGAGGAAGGGTTTTATATTTGTGCGAAAGAGAAGATGTGAGTCTCTGCGTATGTTCTGGGCAATTCTTAGGTCACATCCAATTCCCCCTTACTGGAAGGAGCAACAGGAGCCAGAGGGCAAGGTAAAGTGTCTGCTGTCCGGCAGAGAAATGCAGTCAGAACTGCACCTGAGCCCACCTCCCGGGGAATGAGCAGCCCACCTCCCGGGGAGTGAGCTGCCCACCTGGCTTGCCCGCTGAGTCTTTGCCGGTAGAGCCAGCACAGCGACAGCTGCCAGTGACTGCTGGCCCCTGGACATTCACGTTGCCCATCGCCACCTGGAGTACCTGAATCTGTTGCCCACGTTCCTTCCCCCTGCCAACCTATCACCAGGATGTGTTCATTGTCTTTTGCCTGACCACTTCCCTCTCTCGCTCTGCCTCCCCTCTGCGCACACCACACATAGAAAGTATGAAGATCCTTTTTAATGTTGGCTGGTGTTAAAGTTTGCCTCCCACCTTTTCTTCTCCTTCCAAAGGAGAACAACCTGAATACCACACACAGTGTTATCTAGCTCTGACTTTGAAGAGGAATTTCTCCCCTCAGGGCTCTATTCCTGGTGTAGCATAATCTAAGGAGAAAAAAAAGCTTGTCCCAGGGAAGCCAAATCAGCCAAGAGTTATTCAGTGTCTGACTCCCTGTTATATTTAGAAACTACACAGTGGCAAGCTTTAAGAATGCTCAGAGCCTTCCAACAATGAGTGGTCCTCTTTGATTCCTTCTGGTTACTTGGGGTGGCCAGATGAAGAATGTCTCCCTTAGCCTTGCGGTATCTACCTCACTATTATTTGAGTGTGATGGGTTAGGAGATAAAATGCAGCTATAGAATAGGACAACCATAGAATTAAAGACTGGGACCTCAGAATTATTCAGTTTCCAAACCACCCCCTTTGCAGATGAATGCCTCAAACTCAACATCACTTGATCCTCTGAACTTCAGTTTTGTTATCTATCAAACGAAGCGACTGGACTTGATCGATGTTCTAAACCTTTGCTGCACATTGAGATCACATGGGGAGTTTGTTAAGAATATGGCTGTCACATCGCATGACCAGAGATTCTGATTTACTAGGTCTGGCGCACATGGGGCATCAGCATTTTGCAGGCACTCCTCCTCAGGTGATTCAGATATTCAGCTTTGGTTGACAATCACTGGGCCAGATCAGGGCTTCTCAGAGTGTAGCCCCAGGATCAGCAGCAGCATCTGGGAACTTGTTAGAAATGCATTTTCTTGGACTCCACCCCAGACCTACTGAGTTAGAGATGGATGCTTGGGACCAGAGATGTGTTCTGTCATGCTCTCCAGGTGGTTCTTCTACATGAGAAAGTTTGAAAAAGCATTTGATTGGATAGCTTTTTAAGGGTCCTTACTAGGTGTCAAAATCTATAGTCCTATAAACAGCCTAGATCTGGTACAAGACCAAGCCAAGGCTGCACAGCTGGCTGAATAGGTGGAGAAGCCTTTTCTGGAATCTAGGCTTTTTGAACTACAGTTTCAGGGCTCATTTAATTATCCACATAGGAAGGTGTTTGGGATTCATGGCATGTTTCTCTCTGTCTCTCTCTGTCTTTCTGGCTCTCTCTGTCTCTGTGAGTTTAGCTTCTTTGAGCCACAGGACTGTGGAGAAAAAGTTATTTTTAGCTCATGGTGTACCTGCAGTTCAGGATATGTTTATCACAAAGAGAAACTTTCTTTAATTCTTAGGCACGTAGCAAGGGGTGAATTATTTGTTAGTTATTGGCCTCTTTATTGGTTTCTGTAACTACTGTGACTGAGCAGTTTTTGTTGAGGTTGTTTGGCAGGTCAATATCCAGATAGCAGCACAGCCTGGTGCGTGTGAAGGGGGAGGAGTGGGGCAGGCACAACACGTCCTCTTAAGGCACAGCATCATTCCTGTAGCTCCTCAAAGACATCAAGGATAGCAGTCATTGCAGTGCGTTTTGTAAAATTCACCATCTGAAGTGGTTACAGCATTTTTAACAAGATGTTCTTAAGCAGGGCCTAGAGCGAGTTTTAGGGCTGAATTTGAGATGTATTAAGAAATAATTTCATTCGATTGTCCTAGAGATTAAAGGATTTGCTTGCAGGACTCATCAACCGGGAGGCAGAACTGGACTAGAACCTTAGCCCCCTAACACCCAGGCCAGGTTATCTGGAGTCAGGAAGAGCAGTGGGAATTCCAGGAAGATTTGAACACAACTGGGCAAGTTACTGGAGGCAGTGAGATCGGGAACCACAGGCCAACAGAGCCAATGGAAGGAGCTTGGGGGGTTTTCTGGTACAACTTACTTTTTAGGAAGGGATGTGGATGTTCAGATGGGGAAAGTAACTTGCTGGAGGCCACAGGTGCTGAAATAGATCCAGTGCTGTCTCTGTTTAGCACACCACATCATTTTTTAGAGTCACCAAAATAGATAATGGGAAGATTTGCTGGTCCTCTCACCTTCCTATCCCACCTCAGACATTGTGCTTAGGTATATGTTTTTTTTCTCCCCAAAGCCTCAGCACATAGTTATATATCCTAGTTGCAAGTCTTTCTAGCTTTTCTACATGGGATGCTGCCACAGCATGGCTCAGTGAGTGGTGTGTAGGTCTGCACCTGGGATCTGAACTAGCCAACTTAACCACTCGGCCACGGGGCCGGCCCCAAGGCATTGTCCTTAAGTAGACGACATTGCGGAGGGATATGATTTAGGATTCAGTTTTTTAAGGATGTACCATTGGAGACAAATGTTTCTTAAGATGTGAGATTTATCTGTCATGATACTTCCTTGGGTTATAAAACAAGGAAACATTGATGGACACAAGATCTAACTGGGATCACAGGCAGGGCTCAGATCCAGTGCAGGATTGTTTCTTTCCCAGATTTTGCAGAGGCCTTACCTTCTGGTTTCAGGAAAACTATGATTCCCATGTGGGAGGAAAGCAAATCTCTAGAGCGCTGCTTTTACTTAAGTGAAAGACATCTAGAGAAGAGAACAGTGGTGTCTTATCAGGAGATGTTATTGTGAGTAACTTCTCTGTCCTCTTATTCACTATAGATTTTGTTAGAAGTAGAATCGGGTTGGCGGACTAATTTTAGAGAGAGTTTACTGACTAAGAACGGGCAAGGGAAATTGTTTCTCTGTCTGTGTCTCTCTTGCTCTGCCCACCTGCACATTCTGGGTTTCTGAAGTTGTTTATTGCTTACATCCAGGGGTGACATTATCTGATGAAAACCTGAAGAGTGATTCTGAGGTGGAAAAGGCTGCAGATCACAGGTCTATTTTTAAACGTCTGAGAATACAAAGGAATTTTATGCTGACCCTCACACTTTGAAAGATTGAAATGATTGCTTAGAAAATCACCAGATATATATGCAAACATGCACACATATACGCATGCCCCTGCCTTGTGAAGTAGAGTTGTCTGAACATAAACTCTTTTTCCCTGATTATTAGTGCTGTAGAGACATCATCAGAGTCTTTAAGATGAGTGGAGCAGTTTGCTCCTATGACTAATGTCCCCAGACTGTTTTCCATTGGTTCCTTTGCTGTATTTTTATAGAATTTTAGTTTTCTCTATCCTTGTAAGGCTACTAGTTCTTCCTTTTTTTTTAGGAAGATTGACCCTGAGCTAACATCTGTTGCCAATCTTCCTCTTTTTTTTTTTTGTCCCCAAAGCCCCGGTACATAGTTGTATATCCTAGTTGTAAGTCCTTCTAGAGTTCTTCTATGTGGGACGCTGCCTCAGCATGGCTTGATGAGTGGTGCATAGGTCTGCATCCAGGATCGGAACTGGTGAACCCTGGGCTGCCAAAGCAGAGCGCACAAACTCAACCCCTATGCTACTGGGCCGACCCCTACTTCTTCCTTTTTGCCACTGCTAATAAACATAACCACTTCTTTCACCAAACCGACCTTGCAACATGCTTCTAATATGTGGTGATAGGAAACGACATAACTACACTGATGAAAAATGTGCTGAAAATCATAGCAAATAGGTACCGAATGGAGACCTCAGCAGCTCTCCTGTGAGAGTTCTCCTTCCAGAGATTTTCCTGTTCAGTTGGCTTCAGGGAACTCCTGTATTGAGTATTTACAAAATGAACATCAATATTTTATGTATTGAGTTTCTTTTTCCCTCAGGATTCTGATTCCTCCCAGGGCCACAGAGGCAATGGGAAGAGCATTATGTATGACTGAGTTAAGTAAAGTTCTAGGGCTGGAAGGTTCATGAATGTCACACTGGAGGAGACCTGGGGATAATCTAGACCAGTGCTCGTCCACCTGGCTGAATGTGCATCAGGATGACCTGGGGATGCCTGTTTCCTACCTGAAGAGATTCTTCTCTGAGGTGGGATCCCAGGATCCGCGCTTTTCAAAAGCCCTTCATATGATTCTAATTGCCGCAGGGGATGCGAACCAGGGTTCTCACACAGCCCTTTCATATTACAGATGAAATATATGAAGCCCGGGGCTGGGGTGGGGGGGCAGGGAGGGACAGGTAAGACAGCATTGTCTATGCCCACCATCAGCCAACAGTCCCACACATGGCAGAATGCTGTCATGATAGCCTTCTTTAAATGTAGTTTTTCCTTGTCTAAACAGCTGTTATTTCTTCAACTTTTCCTCAAGGGACGTGATCTCAGGATTTAGCCAACACACACACATACCCACTCCATACACACACACACACACACACCCCCCTCGCTTTTATAAACTGTGGGGTGCTCTACAGTGGCAAAATGATAATTTCTTCCATCTCTCCCTCTTTCTCCTGCCCTGTTCTTTTCTTCCGGACTTCCTCCTACCTGAAAGGGGTGAATGAGGCCTCAGGAATGCACTTGCTCAATATCGCTCCCTGAACTTGATCTGCCGGTGATGTATTAATTAGCTGGGGCATTGCACCTTAACGAACAGGTTACAGGCGGATCTTGGTGTGTGTTAATACTTAACCAGAGATGCTCAGCAGTGGTCTCATTTGTGGCCTAAATGTAAAGAGAGAAATGTGGTCGACTTTATTTTTATAGATGTTTTCTTAGTTATAAGTGTTGACATATTGGTTTCAATGCCATATGTCAGCGTATTTGCTATGAGCTGTCTCACATATGTTTAAACTTTTGGATAATAGCATTTACTATGTAAGTTATAACTCCTAAGCCTCAATTTATACATAGCCATGTTTATGTTTTCTCACATGTATGTATAACTGTGTATGGTGTAACTTCCACTCTGTCATTGTATGTTTCAAATTTACCTTAAAATCAATGAATGAGATCCATTTTGCAGTAATCTAGGAACTGTCATGACTTGTTCCCTGTTACCCTAAAGAAAAGCCTCAGACCACTCCCTTGTTCCCACCCACTGTGTGGCCTGGTGTGGGGTCTCCCCATCCAGGCTAAGGAACAGATACAGACTCAGGATCTCCCAGGACTCTTCTGGCAAGAAGAGCAGCTGTGTCTAGGGCCAATTCCCAGCTGTTCTTCTCTTGAACCCAGAACTCTGGGGGCTGGTGCTAATGGAAGACAGGTGGGAAAAAGAAAGAGCGTGTGACCCTCAAGTGCACTGGAGAGAGAGCTAAATTCGTACAGTAGCCGGGAATTTTTTCTTTTCTCTTTTTAATCGAGAACACAGCATATTTTACCCACAATTATGCTTTTGCACAGGGTTCCCAAACCCTCCTTGCCTCTAACGTCCATCTCCTCGATCCTGTCCCAAATCAGGAGCCATCCTGTTCCTGAAATCTTCCTAACCATGAGGTCCCAGGGGTTTTTCTTCCTCTGAGCCCATAGCATGTAGGGGTTGGATGGTTATATTTGCTGCTGGGGTTGGTCTCCCATGAACACATTCCCTGACATCTGAGCGTTCAACCCTATGCTCCTCTGCTAAAAGCCTATAGCGCCCGTATATGGACGTAAAAGCTATGGACACTTTTTTTCCAGGAAAAAAACACATAGACCCAAAATGTTGTGTGCAATATCAAGAGAATCATGGATCTGCTTAGGAGGCCCCATTAACAACAAGATCAGAAAGCCATAGGTGACTGGATGGTATGTTATCCCGCCTCCAAAGAAAAAACACAATGGTGAGAACATACTGACTTTTAAGACATATTTGCTGAAATAAAATTTAAAAAAAGAATAGTGCCCCAAATCATGAAGTTCAAGGATCTCATAGATTATTTAACAGATTCATTTTACAGATGAGAAAACTGAGCCCCAGAGAGAGACAGTGTCTCCCTGAGGTCACATTGAGGTTAATTACAGAAATGGAACTGAATTGGGGTCCCTGTCCCACAGTCCACTTTTCTATCTGATTTGATCAAATGCCTTCCAGTAAAGTGAAAGTTGACTTTTCTAGTTCCTTCTTGGATTGTTTGTCACTCGAGGGACAGGCAGCCACAAATCGAACTTATACTCTGAGTTGAAAAGAAAGAAAAACAAAAACAGGCTAAAACTAAAATATCACTTCCCCTTTTGGAGAAAATGTGTCACTTTTCAGGCTTCAGGGGTTTCCGCCAAAGGTACCTCTGGGTTATAGGGAAACCTCCGGTCTTCTTTGATGAGCTGCATATTGGTGGGAACTGGGCAGCGTGAAACCCCACACTTGAGGCTGAATTTAACATGTTGCCCCGGGAACGGAGGTCACCACTTGTGTCCCGGCCTTCTCTGAGGCATTCAGGAGACCAAAATAGCTCTCGCTTATCTCCTCTCCTAGGACCTGAGACCTGAGCAAACAGTATCTGGAGATAAGCGTAATTTGCCCAAGGTCAACCTCAGACTTAGCTGGAGGTCAGCTCACCTGCATTTCACAAACCCACCTCCACTGAACGGCAGTGCTGGGTCTCTGCTGGATTTTCCCCATCCTTCCTTCCTCAATCAATCAGTTGCATATATGACTTCGTTTGGGCTGCTCTAGCAAAAATACTATAGACTTGGTGGCTTATAAACAACAGAAACTTGTTTCTCATAGTTTTGGAGGCTAGAAGTCTAAGGTCAGGATGCTAGCATGGTCGAGTTCTGAAGACAGATCGCTGTGTTCTCCCGGAATCCTCACATAGTGAGAGGAGGCTAGAGAGCTCTCTGGGATCCCTTTTATAAGGGCACTAATCCTATTCTCACTCTCATGACCTACACTCTCATGACCTAGTTACCTCCCAAAGGCCTCACCTCCTAGTGCTGTCGCATGAGAGGTCAGAGATTTCAATGTATGAATTTTGGGGGAAACAAACATTCATTCCATTTCAATATGCTTATTAGACTTTAGCTGTATATGTGCCATTGTTCTAGGCACTGTGGACAAATTCTGGGCTGCCAGGAAGCTTTTATCTATTGGAGAAATAAAAGTGAAACCTGAGGATTTTTATTAATGTGATTATTATTATCATTCATATCTTATATTTGTGTAGCCATTAAAAATGGCAAAGTGTATTCCTCATAAAAGCTTAAGTAACCAAATGTGAAATGAACAGCTAAGACCCTTTGTGTGAAAGTAACTAGGTGTGAGGGAAAGGAAGCGTTACAGGGCCTTTGCACAGTTTGTTCCCTCTGTGGGATTCTGCTGCCCCCTCCACTAACCTCCTACCCATGGCCCACCCAAATTTGGTCTAGTTCTGATGTCAGCCCAAGCATTGGTTTCTCAGGGAAGCCTTCCCTGACCACCGGTCCCACAGCCACCTCAGATCACAGAAATGCAGGCACTCAGACATACGTTCCTTACTTGCTCAGACTCATCTCAGTTTGCACTCTGATACTCACGTGTACACTTATTGAAATGATGCCTCTTTACCTCCAGATGTGAGCTGGGTGCCGGGAACCACAAGGATGGCTGCAGTACCTCAGAGATAGTAGTAGCCTGGGAAAACTATGACCACCCTGGGCTTGAAAGAGGAGGGACCAGTTCCCAGACTGGGTGGGTTTGTTGGGGATGGGGAGCAAGCTGTGTTGAGGTAATACTTGATAGGAGCTGTTGCCTTTCATTAAGGGACACAGCCAGCCTGGGGTGACCCAGCAGGGGGGAAGCTGGGAGAATAATACACCTAACCTCCCTTGCTTCCCTTCCTGTGATCTCTTGCTGGGTCCCTCCTTGGCTGAAACCAGAGGGAAGAGGAACCTGAATGTGCAGCACATACCATAGAGGTCAGCATCCTTGGTAGAGAGCAAGGTTAGAGCAGACAGGGAGTGGACCTGGAGAGGCACATGCGAGGGGTCCAGGCCAGTTGGCCAGTTACCTCAATCTTCTTTCCTTTCAGATCCTCTTCAGGTTGGTACCTTGGTAACTGGAAAGCTGTCTACAACTGACTAATCATTCCCTCCCACAGTTAATATTTACTCTCCCTTGGCCAGTGGCACCTTAGGAACCAGGTGTCTCAGGTCCAGGGGACATACTCCAGCACTAGGGACACTGTCAAGACTCAGGCACGTTGTTGTCGTGGCTTCCTGGGCCCGAGGGAAGAGAGTTTTTCTTTGATGCCAGGAGATCCCAAGGCTAATCGCGCACCAAGTTGTGTCTGCTCTTGTCTCAGCCCAACATAAAAAAGAACCTGCTTTGGAAGTCATTTCCTTTTGATGTTTGGGGAAAGTGATGCTACTGCTGTTTCATTTACATTTTGTTTCGAGGGCAGGGAGTTCTCTAAAAGTAGCAATGGAAAAGCTGTGATGTACACAGGGCTCCTGTTTACAGTTCTTGAAGGATTTCCATGCCCCTTCTCTGATCTGATCTTCATAGCAGCCCCTAGTGGCGATAGGCATTGATCAAACAATCAAAATGTAAGGGAACGATTTCAAACGTGATAAGGACTGTGAAGCAAAAGGGCTGTGAAGATCTGGAAGGCAAAGAGAAGGTTCTGTGCCAGAGCCCTGAGAGGGAGTGGGGGTGGCTTCTGCGGTGCTGAGGAACTGGGCTGGAGGCTCACTGTAGTGGGTGTGCAGTGCGGATGAAATGGTAGGGACAGTGGAAAGAGACGAACCCAGTAAGGAAGGGGGCACCTGCACCAGTCCGTGTTGGTCAGGAGAAAGATCCCCAGGGTCTCTAACATGAAAGCAATGGGGGCTGTTAAGTGTTAAGTAGGGACATGACAAGTTTAGATTTGCTTGAAAAGGGATCTTTCTGGAAGCTCTATGGAGAAGGAGTGGAAGGGAGCCAGGAACAAATTTATGAGGTTGCGGTAGTTTGGGTGAAAAATGGGGATGGGGGATTAGATAGAAAGTATCAGATTTGGGAGCGGTTTTGGAGGCACAAGAAAAGGACTTCTTGATATAGGTAAATGTTTGTCGTTTGGGGATTCATTCAGTTGAAGTATGACACGACTCCTGTCACTGCACAGCCACACTCAGCAGCAGAAGTCTTGATTTTGTTACCAGTGAGGAGTCTGTGTGTGTGTGCATGCATGCCTGCATTTCTCCACACTGGGACCACATTCAAATAATCATGAAGATTTGGATATGTTCTATTTTTTCTTTTCAACCAAATATTAGGCTTGTTTCTTGAGCTTGCGATCTACAAAGAATGAGATGTGAGAAAGCGGGTAATTTACCACGATGCTTTTAAATAGGTTTTTGGTCTTTTATTCAGTTTACCCAGAACCCAAAAGGAGCATTTCCCACAGTGTGGTTGTTAAACTGTCACCTTTTCAGGCAGATGTGCCTATAAAGTCATTAATGTATTTATGGGGAACCATCTGGAATGGAAATGATTCATTTCATACCCTAAAGAGGACGTTCATCTCTCGGCCCTTCAGTCCAGCCTGGGTTAAAGGAATTAGACAGCTACTCGGCGAACTCTGGCTAAAGTAAGCTCTTTACCCACCCTGGCAGTTGCCTCCTCACTTCCTCTGCTCTGCCAGGTAGCAGTATTTGGCGTATACCATCCTCCAGGGGTTCTCCTTTTCAAGGTTCAGACCAGGGCAGGCACTTCTATCATTTTTCTGCATCAATGTCACTGGCCCTGTATTTTTTTCTGCAGCAGAGACAACCATTCTTCCCAGGACCCAGACTCTCTCTAGGCTAGTTTCTGCTTACCTTTCCTAGTCTTGTTTCATGGGAGAGGGACTTCTGGCTTCTGGTTGGTAGATAAGGAGGTTGCTTCTTGGCAAAAAGCTTTGTGCAGGTGGCTTTTGTTTTAGGAATTAATTATGGAGAATCTACTGATATTTGTCAAGGCACAGGATTGGGAACTTTAGTTTTGCAAATGGGTCTGACTACACGCAACCAAAGAATAAGGGAAGTCTTCGCTTATTTTCTCTCTCCCAGCTGGAATGCTCTCCTCCTCTTCTCTGTTTGTCAATACCCTGTTCATTCTTCAAGAAAGGAGTCTCCTTCTCTGAAAAAATCTTCCCAGGCTTCCCAGATTCCAACTGCCTCTTCTTCCCTCAGCATTTGTCTGGAGCCCATTCATCTATTCCCTGGGCCACCTTATGTGATTGTTGTTACGCACGAATCATAACTGAATCCCCTCGAGCGGGAAGGGAATGCCTAGGTATGGTTTTGTCCCACAGAATTTAACCAGGATGCCATCCCCAGAACAATGACTCATAATTATTTAATACTCAGGTCAAGCCTTGGTGACTTTCTAAACTATTCCCAGTCTTGGCACTTCTCCTGTGTGGTGCCAGGGTTTTCGTTTCTTGGCTATAGGGTATTCAGGTCGGTGACCTGCCAACCCTCCAATAGCCAACCTTTTTTTCAGGAGAAGTCAGCCATGTTCCTCTGGCATCAGAGGAAAGCTGTAAATATTTCTGTGCGTCAACTGGGTCTGGGGTGCTTGAGTAGATACCAGACAATTTTCTTCCAAAGCACAGAGCTCTGTGAGGAGTTGAAGTGAAGACTAGAAGATCAGGGAAATTTTCGGGAGAGAACAAACCATAAAAGATAAGGGCCAATATTTGTTTGCAGGGGTCAGGAGTGAGGGACGTCATTAGGAACCAGGAATAATGACTTCGGTCTCCTGAAAATACCGTCCTGTTGTGCAGCAGGCCGTTAAACTATGTTAACAGTCTTACCAGTCCCTTCTGTTCAAAATGCTGCTCTTCCGTATATAAACACAGTGGAATTCTGTAGCTGTGAAGGCCTAGGCTCTTAACACGGCTATTCTAGGTTAGGTAGTAAAATGCCTCTTCAGAACTGTGCAGCAGCTGCCCTGATGGAACACTAGTGACTTGAGTTACATCGGAGCTAAATATAACCAGTGCGCTCATGTACACAGGATTGCATCTGATAGCCAGGGCAGAATGTGCTCCTCAGAGCCGAGGACTTCTTAAACTTGTCTCCGCAGATGCTGCTTTCAGATTCATGCTCTCTTCCCTTCTCCTCTTCTCATTTACTCTTTCTTTTCCTCTCTTCTCTTCTGACTTCCCAATTTCTGCTCCTCCCCCATGCTTTAGGTCTCATGTTTCTCAATAGTGAAAACAAGGAGTTGCACCACTTTTTACCAACATTCTTAAATTCTCCTTATGTTTCCTTTTTCTTTCTGCCTTGTTCTTTCCTCCTCACCTCTTTTGATCCTATCCTTTTTCTCATTCTTTACATTCCTTTATTTTTCTCCACAGCTCCTTCATTTTATCTAGTCTAAAGAAAGCATATTTATTAAAAGAAGCCTTCTTATATCATAGGCATGATTTACTGTTTTCAGGGAGAAAACTCTTCACAGATGTAGACACTTATACATCTTTTCCTTAAGTAGTGATGCCTTCTTATGGTTTGTTGGCAAATGCTGGAGAAGTGTATGGGAAAATGACATCATGTTATTGGAACAATTTTTTTTACATTTCCTTTTCTATGGCCACTGTTTTGGCTAATCAGTTATTCAGGAAAAGAAAAGAGAATTTGGGATAAGTAAATTGTCTTTAGCCATTCATACTGCTTGGCAAACCAGTTGCCCAGATATGCACCATTTTGAAGAAAAAGGGGCTCTTGAAATAAAGAAAATGGACCAAGTTGGTATAGAATTGAGTGGATAAACCCCATATGCGTTAAAGTGAAGGGTATAGTGTATACATGATCATGTGAGTCCACGAGGCAACATGTGGTAGGAAAGGGGGGAATAAGTTGGCTTGGGCCAGAGGATGATATCAACCAAAATGTTCTGGAATCCTCATCATGAGATATTATACTCTGCTTCAAATCAGGTGTACCTCATTTCAGCAGATAGTTTCCTCAAGAAGTGTATAAAATGAACTTTTCTAAATTAAACTGTAAAGTCAGTGGAGAGCCTGGGGAAGAACATTCTGGCAGAACTTTATGTGTAAAATGGGGTAAGAGAGGTGTTTAAAAGCAATCCTGCTGCAAACTTCTTTTGTAAGGACTGCTTTTGTGTCTGGGATTTTTTCTTCTTAATGGGTACCTGAAAAAAAATAATGTTTTTACTAATGGATCTTGAAGTATTTTTGTAACTCTCATGGTCTGTGAGAGAACCTGAAGTTCTAGCCAATGTGAGGAAAGCAAAACCCATAAATACGGCTCAGCTTGTCCCAAACACGCAAATGTAGAACCTGAATACTAGAAGCGACCTTGGAGACTATTGAGTCCAGTCTCTTCTTTATATGTGAAAAAACTGAGTTAAACATGGGGTAGTGATCTCTGCCATAGTGAACAGCATCCCCTACACTCTCACTGGAGTCTTATTATGGGATGTTCTTATGTAGCCTGTGCAGAAGCCTGAGCCTCTCCAGGCCGTATCACTTATCAATCTTCATGGCTTGCTTCTCCTGGGAAGACACAGGGATACATAACTAACGATTCGAAATCCCTTCGAGGGCCTTTGCACAAGGCTGCCCCGGAATCCTGGCCTCCCCTGGAGGGGGAGGCTGTGTGTGTTTTGACTCCCAGATGCCGTCTTCTCCCAAGACCTCAACTGTTTGCAGTCCCCACATTCTGCCCACAGAATTCAAGTTTGAGGACAACTGATATAAGAAATTTCCTCTCTCCAGGGATTTTAACGTATAGGAAGGCATTGAAGATGAAAATCCATCAAGACTTCAAGTAATGAAATAATAAATTAATGGAAGTATTTTCAGCATACTAAAAGTTGACATTGGAAACTTGGGTGGAGGAACCTGCTCAGAGCCTCTCAGCCATGTACCTGAGGGGTTGGCTTACTCCATGTGTCTGACAGCTGCCAGGCACTCAGGGGCATGGCTGTGGTCCATGTGTGTGCACATGTATAAGTGTATGTATGGGTATATGTGTGCATGCACGTCTCCTCTTCCTTCACCATCTCACAAACTACCAATTTCTTGCTCAAATCCCACCCCCATCACAAAGCCATTTAGGACTTTTCCAGAGATGCTCTGACCCTGGACATCTCCTCTCTTTAATTGTTTTTATATTCTGTTGTCCTTACAATTTATTATGTATTTACATGGTCTGTTGAACTGTCCTTTTCATTCCAGGCATTTCCTTTTCCTTCTGAGCTAGATTGCCTTTTTCTTAAAGGTATCAGCTGTCTTCTTCTTAATTTCCCTGTAACCTCAACAAGGTCCTGAGCTCAGCTCCAAGATGGTAGGGTTAGAACATCTTGGGTGTGGGAGTCCAAAAAGAGATTGGCTGGCCCAACTCATTCAACAATGAATTAATGGAACACTTAACTCTACTCACCGGGGTCAACCAGATAAGGCAGTGAGAGGGTTAGAAGGAGAATCAGCTCATCCAGTCTCATGCCTCTACACTAAAATGTAAATGTCTGAACTAGATGCCAGACCAAAAGGCTGGCAGGGCCTTTACGCTTGGCCCCAGATTGTGCTGGGCAGTCTCGAAGTCATTCCTCCAACCATCCTTTCCTCTTCACCCCAGTTACACACTTCCTGATATTTCTAAAGTGTCATGTCTATCCACATAGACATACATGCAGAATGTTAAATGAGGGCAATGCCACATTAGGGAACTGAGAAGAAAAATAAAAATGTGGAAAGAAAACTGATCTACCTGTGAGAAAAGTAAGAGAACTTCATTTACTTTTTTAAAATTGCTTTCCCTTATGGATACCTTTCAGACACTGTTTTTCTTTTTTCCTAAAGCCTGTGAATCTGTCTTCTGCCCCTGATGTACTCTAGCAGGAATGATCACAAAAGTCTGTCCCCTGTTAATACACATGTCTGAGTCTTCCAGATAACACTGTCGCCTTCGCTGTCTTTTGGGGAAAGCTTAATTCTAAGTTTTCTCTGTCTCTCTGTCTCTCTCTCAGCATCTTTCTCTCTGATATGACGATGATCTCTATATATCTATCTAAAGATTTTTATGTCCCAGCTTGTTTGGATTTTCTGACCTATCTGACTACTGGTAACACCTAGTACTCTAAACATGCTGAAAACAAGCCTACGTCTTCCCACTGAGATTTGTTTTTCCATTGTAGATCTGTGCTGACAGCAAGCTTCTCTTTCTGGTAGTGGTGCTTCAGTGCAATGCCCTTCCGTTGGGAGGACTCAGTTTCCCTCCTCCTTGCCACCTTAGCCATGTTTTTCATCTTTTTATGTCTAACTCCTACCTGCACCTTCACCAGCCCAAACTGACAGCTTCCATCTCGGGATTCCATTATCACTTCGGAGGAAGCTCTAGGCAGAACTGGGCACAAAACTGTTTCAAGTGTGTTGGTTTTCACTCCCTAATTACACTGTGAGCTCTCTAAGGCAAGGATAGGAACCCTGTATCTTTTTCTGTGACAACCATTTTGCATAGCACGATCTTGGCAGTATAATGTGAGCCGAGACTGATCGACGCCCAGGGTACAGGGGACCATATATAGTAAAACCAATAGCTTCTACATATAATTTCTTTCTTGATTGTATATTTACATTGTAGATCTGATGTTTATGTCCCTTACACTTTCATTTTTCCATCTTAAGAGTTTATTTTTTGTGTTTTCTGTTAAGATGTTAGTAGCTACTTCACCAAGAAGCATTTTAAATTTGTTTTACTCAATTTAGAATCATGGAACCTTTTCCATCCTCTTAAATTATCCATGCACTATCATAGAGACATTTCCATTCATATTTGGTGACTTTTTTTTTTCTTTTTTGCTTTGCGACGCTTCAAGCCAAGAGTACTTGGCAGTTTCACTTTAACTTTAGGAGCCAAAAAAGCCCCCAAATGGTAATAACATAGATTCCCATGGGCCAGTCAACATTTTATCATTGAATTTATTTGCTGAAGGCCATTTATGCCTCCTTGCTTAATTTTTCAATTACTCCTGATGTTGGGGAACTAGTGGGATCACTCATTTCTAAAAGATTTATATTGCTAATTTAGGGTGTCCTGCCTAGTGCTCCTGCTGAAACCCAGCACTTCCTGTAGCTTCATGGGGCCCTGGTATCAAAGGGCATGAGGTCAGGGCAGCCCCTCAGAAAGGGACTCTAAATAACTATCATCATTATTGTTATTTCTTTTCACTGAGTTGTCTTCAAATATTAAATTGTTTTCCAAATTTTTTGAGTATAGATATAATAAATTTTGGCAGCAACAAATGTTATTTCTGAATCTTCTCTGAATTATCTTGACCTTCTGATTACAAAAAAGAAGAAATGGGTCCTTTGGGCCGTGACCACATGGTAATGTGAAAGAAGTCCAAGATTAAGACAAAGAGTACATGTCTAGTTGGCTCTGTCTCTCTATCTCTGCTTCGACTCAAACCCTCTTCAGCATTCACCCTTTTGGCACCTGTCAGAGCTACACACTTGGAGAAAGACATAAGTAACTTCACTCAAGAGGGTTAGGCAAGGCCTAAGGGGAAGAGACATTTGGATTGGGTCTTGAAGGACAAGTAGGCCTTGGCCAGCTAAAGATGACATTCCAGTTAGGGCATGGTGATATAGAAGATTTGCAGGGCTGTGATGATATAGAGGATGACAGCTTTGAAGTGGGGAAGTGACAAGCTGAACAATGGTGGCTGGATCCTGATGTTAGAGAGCCTCAAGAGCAAGCCAAAGAGTTTGGACTTCACTCTCAGGGCATACAGAAGCTATCAGAGCTTAGAAAGAAGACAGAGGGTCCTCAGATGTGTCCCTTAGAAAGATGTTTCCAGTGACAGAATGGAGACTAGATTGGAGGTAGAAGGCAGTAAAAACCCACCAACCCTCTAGAGGCTCTTTTGGTTCCAGTACCTGCCCTCTTTCTGTCCTTTAAGTCAAGAGAGTCAAGAGATAGTAATAGTTGCTATGTTAATCCTTCCTTGTGTTTCCCTTACGTCTGTCCACACTATTGTAAATTAATTCTCCTGATTTGGATGTGCCATCTGTTTCCTGTTAAGACTGGCTGATGCACCCACTTTCACTCTTCCTTATAATTATTTGTTTCTTTATCTCCCCACTGGCCTGTGAGCGTCCAAAATGCAGAGGGCACCTGTGTGTCATTCATTTTCAAATCTTCGCTAGTTCAGCTGAAATTTACCATTTGCCAGCTCAGTTTTATTTAAAGCAATGGGAAAGGGCAGGGTCAGACAGATTAGTTCAGGAAGGCTTCAGAGGGGAGACTTGAAGTGAGCTGATAAGGATCTGCTGGTTGGAATGTGTGGAGAGAAACAAGATAATTCTAAGAAGAATGAAAGAGCATGTGTTAGCAAAGCAAGAAAGACCCTTGCGGGGGCCACAGAGGAGATCAGCTTTCCTGAAACACATGGTGGGCCATGTGGAAAATCAGCAGGATGGACATTTGGGAAACCCTGTTTCCCTTCCAGAGTTTATTTCCCTTTTTAATTGCGTTTGACCCAAGCTAATCTTAACACGATTTTGCTGACCCTTGAAGGCTGGAAAGAGGTTTCAGAAACTGACCAAAGAAAAAGCATTTTCAAAACAAAAAATTTGCCACCAACCAACTTTTTTGTGAGCAACTGAGAGTTGATATAAATCCTTTATTTCTCCATCCTAACCACTGATAGGATGCAAATGATATGCAAAATAGGATTAGGTGCCCTGCAGTGGTATCCAGTGGTGCTGGCTGCTTCTGAGTTTTAATTGTTGGCAGCAGAATGCTAAAAAGTAATTTTTGGCATAAATGTTTCCACTTTCCCAGTGAGAATATTGTGCTTTTCTGTTGAGGTGCTAGAAGGTTCAGATGGGGGCATTAAGGAGGATGGAGCAAGAGTTTGGGGAACCCCATTTTTTGAAGGAGTAGGTAAGAAATATTTGGATGAATCTGGGTAATATGACTTTCAAAACTGCAATTAGATGACCCTATACAGACGAGATTTCTCTTCATTCTCATGCGAAGGCAGCTGTGGGAAAAACTTCAAGTTCAAAAAATTAATTTCATAAATATGCATTACACTCATCCTCCCGGTCTGGACTTACATGTCTCAAGGAAGAGTAATGTGCATGTGTGATTCCTGATCTCAGGCTTTAAAAGGAAATTTAATCTGCCATCCTGAAAGACTTCTTAAAACTATGAGAAAAATGGATATGAGGGGAACTAGTCCATAAAAACTAAGTCAAGGAGTTACCTGTGGCCTATGGCATTTTGCTGGATGTAGGGAAGAAGGTCTGTCAAGCAATTTGTCCTTAATGAAGTCTCATGTTACAGACAATATTATTCCTTTAAATAAGAGCACTATCTCTCATTGGCCACAGCTCATTACCCAGGTATCCAAAAGTCGGGGGAAGAGCTGCGGGTTTGGGGGAGCAGGGAAAGCTCAAACCTGAGTGTTAGAAGGCATGATTCATGGAAGATCAGTGCAAAATGGGTATGAGAATCTCTAGAACCTGTGGGTCAGTGGGTAATTAGCAGGTTATGAAACAGAAACACTCAGAAGAGCCCTTTACAGGAAAGAATCTAATGCTGAAGCAAGAGTCCCTACATCCTATTAGAATAGCCAGTGATGGGACTGACACAGTCCTCCAGGCTCCCATCTGCCCTGCAAAAGGGAAACCGTCCTTGTAGTCTCCCTGAAAGGGTTATTTTCTCTCCCATTTGTACAGGTCCCCATGGATTTAGTGGATTTTATCACTACATTTGTTGGAAAGGAAAGCAGTGGGAGAGCTCTTATCCTGCATATTCTTTTCTTTGTTTCAAAAAGTGCCCCCACCTTTTCTCTCTTCCCAACATATTCAACCTTCTTTATTTTCCTATGTGAGGCCTCTCAAATAGGCAGCAAAGGACAAGGAAAAAAAAGTAATCAACATTAGAGACTCAGTAGAACTGAGATTGCCTCCTGATTCTATCCGGTGAGCGTCCTCCTCTCTGAGCATTCATCTGAAGTGGAGATATTGAAACAGATATTGTATGAGGTGCCTTCTAAGTTTTAAAATGATTTAATTTTTAAGGAGGGAAGCTGAAAGTGTACTAGAACCCCTTTATAAAGATGGAGGGAGAATAACCTGATAATATTGAGTGGAAAGACATGTACCCCTGTCTTCATGGTTTCCTACTGTCCACTCATGATCAGATTCAAGCAACATTTCAGAGAGGAGACCACCCCCCCCCAAAAAAAAAAAAACTGAGTTATGTAGGAGCTGTCAATTCCCAAGTCTTTGCAGATCGTCACTGCCACAGCTGAGTGAATGATGTTTGATTTAGGGACTGGAAACCTTAGTTATAATATCCTTTGCTTTCTAACATATTATGTCCATTTGGGGTTTGAGAAGCAGTTTCGTAGAATTTTAGAACTTGACGTAACATTGTATGTAGATCATTGAGTTGAGCGAATGAGGAAAAGAGAAGTTGAAATGGAAGCCCACAGGCACTGATTTTCTTGCTCAGAAATATAAGGAGATTTTTAAAGCCTGAAGGGACACTGGACATCACCTAATCCAGGGAGCTAGTGATAAATCCTTCAAACGTCATACAGAATTGTATTCGAATGTGAACATGCATTATCTAGGGGAGAGCCAAGTAAATTTCAAAAGATTCTGAAAGGGATCCAGGACCCAGCAAAGGTCCACCTTTCTCCTTTTATAATCTGGAAAGCTGAGACCCAAGAGAGGAAGTGGCTGAGAGCTCCTGGCTCATCTCGGAGCCAGAACTTGAGTACAGAATTCTTGAGAACAATTCTGTTGCTTATCCTGTTTTGGTTTTTTGCAGACAACTTGCCATCAGATTTTAGACCAGGACTTAAATTTGATATTCTTTGAAAACATAACACTTCATTTCCTTATGAAAGGACCCAACCAGACTAGCAAGAAATTTTCCAGGCTGCAGTCCTGACCCATCCACCTTTCTAGCTCCATCACTCTCTGAACATTCATTCAGCCTGAGATGTTTAAATGAATACACACACACACAGGTGCTCACATGTACATGTGTGCACATACATATGCACTATTTCATGTATATCCTTGTGGCACTGCCCCACATTCTTTGCAAAAGGAGAGAGACACCAATGAAAATGATGAATTATTTGTGCTGGCTGAAAAAAATGGTCCAGGGTTTCCTGTAAGGCTAACCGTTATTTTCCCTCCTGCAGTGACGTCATGTGAGTATGACCATAACCTTTACCCGCCTGAGTATGGAGTACAGGTTACCAAGTAGAACTTGTAGTTTTGGAATATGGTGTTCACCATGACTGCTGAAGACAGCAACAGACCTAAGAAATAATGGGGATAGAGAGCAATTTTATTTAAATTTGCTGTTAAGCCTTTGTGTTGCCAGTGAATGTCAGCCTCAGTCTTTCTTCCCCCAACCATGAGGAAGATTAAAGCCACCCAGCAGCTCATGCCCCCAGATGGAGGTTCAAACTTGCTGTAGCTCAATGTCTGTAAAAGGCCTCCAGTCGTGGCCTGCCATTGAGGGTTCCCACCAGGGATGGTCATTTTTGGAGTGGCTAGTCCAAGTTTTGGCATAGGTATCGGTTTTCCATACTCCTTAAGACTGGTGTGGAGTCTTTCCTGACTAGGACAGCTGGCCAGTTCACCAGAGAGTAACAGCCTGATCTCATTCTCCATAGAAATGAGCTCTGGGATGCCCAGGAGTTTCTGACTGGGCAGCCTGCACAACTGCCCATCAACATCTCCAGGGTTTGCAGAGTTCGGGACTGTGGGAGGCACAGAGAAATGGAGGGCGGTGTTGTCCTGGGGCTCACGGGAGCAAACCTATGTGTAAGACTCTGCAGACATTGCTCTTTGCCTCTATTTTCCAACTTCTCCTTACCCACAGCATGCACACACACAGACACACACACACGCATGCATACCCCTGCAGAGATCATGCCCTGTACTGCAATGATTGTGGTCTCCTTCCTAAAAATGCTTGAATAAGTTCCTTTTTTATCAAATTCAATCATTTTTATTGGTACACAAGATCCTTTTGGACCTCTATGATTTGGCCAGAATTCTGATCGATTTTTCGTGCTCCTTGGTTCCTCTAAAATACAGTTGAGCAAGAGGAAATGGTCCGTCAAGCTATTGTGTGGTGAATTAGTTTATTCAATGAACACTACTTTTTATTCTCCCCATCGTTGTGTTTGAGATGTTTTGGCACATCAGCCTGGCATGGTGTGCCGTCCACTTGTATGGTGCCCAAAGGGATCTGTTGGTGCCCTGGCTGAGCACCATTTCTTCTCTCCTTGGACTCAGGGCAGTTTCCTCTTCCATGGCAACACTGATGTCTGTTGCCTAGTTGTATGTTGAATTGCCTCGTGCGATTCAACACCTTGAGAATCACATTTCTAGATGTGAGTTGGATGAATCTAACATGTGAACTGGAAAATGACAAGTCATGGGGCAGAGTTTCCTATCATTTATGATTGTAAGAGAGTCTTCCAGTGGAGGGAATGCCATCTCCAGCAGGCCTATGCTTTCTCTTGTTTCAAGATTGCTTTCTTTATTGCAAAAACCCACGGGCGAGGGGTGATGCCAAGGTTGTCGATTCTGTGGTATTAATAATGGGTGACTCTGAGAGGTCTCTTAGGGTCCATATCAATGACGTGTTCATTTTGAGCATCAGTTATCCATAGGACAGAGAGGAGACAGGCTGTAAAAGGGGACGAAGGCACTAAATTGTTTCTCTGAGAGTTCATTTCCATTGATGTTCTACAGTCAAACAAAACTCAAGTTCAACAGTCCACTCTGTGGCTGTGTCCTTTCAGATTGTCTTTGAAATTGAGGCATTACCTTTGGGAGATACTGTGTGATGATTTCGCCTCTCCTAGAATATCAGAGGACATAAAAACTTCTGCCTGCTGCCTGGGAAGGGGAAAGGCTTTTTTTTTTCCTTCTCTTTCCTAGAGAAAGCTCTTCTCCACTATCGAGAGACAAGTGCTGGACAGAGATGGAAAGAAAGAAGCCAAGAGGCTTGTGGCTCAGCCGTAGGCTTCGCAGGCACTTGGATTTCCTGCAAAGCGAGACAGAGTGACAGAGTTGAATGTGTGCTAGACTGAGAGTGGGATGCCTTCTGTGAGATCTTGGACCTCAGTGTTCCCATCTGTAAATGAGAAATTGGAATCAGCTCCCCAACTCCATGAGGCTCTAAATTTCTGTGACTTTGCCAATCATTAAAAAGGGAAACTCACACAGCTTTGCCTTCTGAGGAAAGAGAGAGTATGTGGGGCTTGATTCAGCTTGGATTCAGTAATTAATTTACTCCACAAACACATAGTAATTCTGGAGAGTGTGCCAGACTCTGTGCTGGGTTCTGTGGATGCAAGACTTGAGTCATAAACTCAGTGTCCTCTGGGAACTGATACCCTATTAGACTACATTTGTTTCTGGACCTGGGGGCCCTGGTGGATTTTCTGCTCACAGATAACCCTGGGGCCCCAAATCTACTGGGGTGTTAGAAGAGTGTTGGTGGCCCTGTGTGCCAGGTCAGATTCATAAGTCCTTTGGTCCACTCCACTTATTGAGTCCGCGAACATCATTGATCAAGGGCTAAAGTTAAAAGTCCTATAGACTGGAAATGCAGCAATAAGAAAGGATAAGGGCCTTTGCCCTACAGAACACCAGCCTGATGGGAGATTGAGGCCAAAGGTGACCTGAGGATGGGGTCTATAGTTGAGGCAAGGGCTGAAGGAGCAGAGAAGGGGCACCTAACCCAGCGAGAGTGTAGGGAAGGAGGAACAGAGCAGGTAGTCAGAGAATTTCACTCTAAAGCTCGGGATAGGATCTTCTAGAAGCTACCTCTAGCTTATTTGATTTAGGCAAAGTTCTACGAAAATATATCCCGAACCTGTCTCATATTAGCCTGCACTGGATGTGAGATAGCTGTGGTGGAAATGGAGGTTTCTGTGCGGGCAGAGGAGCTCTGGCCCACAGAAATCAGACAACACTTTTACCAGAGACTTGACCCATGGGTTGGCTGATTGCCTCTGATGACATACAGGCTGTGACCTGTTTCCTGCCCTCAGGAATCTTGCCCTTTCCTTGGGGAGGCAGGTTCTTTGTCCAAAGTAGTGAACAATCAAAAGAGTGAAGTGTAGTCAAGGAGAAAAGTGATGGCTTTGAGAGTCAATCCTAGGGATGATCAGGAAAATAAAGCACTTGACCACAGAATGAGGTAAAAAGGCAGTGACTTCACAGCCACTCAGACTTGGGCTTAGTTCTATGCTGCAGTCTCTTAGGACAGAAAGAAACAGAGAGAACAGAAAGTCTTCAAGCTTCCATTTCCTTGTCTGTAAAGTGAGGGGGGCATCCCTGCCTCTTGGAGCTGCTGTGAGAATGGGGTTCTAGTGATGTGGAGGTAGAAGGGTGCATAGGAGCAGCTTGGCTCCAGATTGGATGATGGTTTGATTCCTCGGACCATGAGTCCTTCCTTTGTCCCAGAATAAGGAAAAAAAGTTCCCTGCAGGAGGTGCTGAACTGAAGGTTGATGATCATCCTCAGGAGCTCGGGCCTTTCTCCAGTCAAGTCCATCCAAAGCCTAGCTTGTCCTCTCTTCCTTCTCCCTGGTTCCTTCATCCCACTCTGCTGTCCCTCTTTGGGGCAGACCTAGGATTCAACACTCCTAAATGTGTGTGGGTTCTGGAAGAAGAGGGTACATCGAGACACCAGCTATAAGGCGTCTTGTCTTTTATTCAGCCATAAATCTTGCATTTGTTCTCCTACTGCCTCGAGGAAGGAAGGACAGGAGGAAGAGGATGAGATTTCCTTTCTTTGCAGCTCAGGGTGGTGAGGGAGGGGAAGTGGAAGTTGCTGTGTGGGGTTGGGAGGAGCTTTGGCTCAAAGGAATCAGAAGCAAATTTAAGAGAAGGCCAAGCCCAAGGGCCAACTCAAATTCCTCCGGTTCCTTAAAGTGGCATTTATTACAATAAATAAGGTAAAAATTATCTATGGCTTTTTACACATTCGGAATTAGCAAAATAGAAATTTTGTCTGTTAGCTTAAATGATGGCAAATTTTAGGTGGCCTAGGAAGTAGGAACTTGCAGCAGTAAGCAGAGACTGAAAAAAATGTCCTTCCGATTTAATGGAATGTTTGATTAGAGGATTAACATGGTAAGTCCTTCACAGTCAGAGATCTACGTGAGCAGAGTTTAAGGCTTCAAGGAGGAGGTGGATGCAGGCTTGCTGCACTGTGACCTGTGGCCTCCGATGTTATGCAGTGTGCAACTTGTGCAGCTGGAGATGGTCTTCCAGGAAGTGGAAATTTGAGCAGATTTTTAAAAACTTGGTAATCAGATTTGGAGAGGAGGCTTTCCTGGTGGGTGAAATAGCATGAGCACAGATGTGTGGAAGTAGCTTTAAACATGAAGTATGTGGAATTCAGGGTCCTTGAATCCTGTTTAGCTGTGCTTGGTGTCAATTGAAATCTCATCAATTGAGCTATGTACCCTTCTTCTAATATCACAAATACGTTGTTGGGAAAGGAGGACTGGTCAGAAGATGTGGAGCTCTTGGCCTTGACACATGCTGTGCCAGGAGCTCTGTGCAGACCTAGATTCCTGTTCAGAATCAAGCAACTAACTGATACTTACACGTGCCCAGTGCATGTTAGGACTAAGGGATAAGAGAAGAAGATCCCCACCCTTCAGGATTCATCTCTTTCTTGATGAGGAAACAAAATTAGACCACACACAATCTAGCATTCAAGTGTGTGGTAAAAACCATCAAGACTTCAGAATTTAGAGAGAGGAACTGTTAGCAGGGGTTTTGAATTGAATTTTACACTGTGACTTGGACTTGAAGATGGAGGGCTGTATCTGTATCTGCTTCCTAGGGGCAAGGAAGGAAGAAATGGGCAATAGATATTTGGGTTATCTGGTAAGACTCATTCTATCAGGCCCCTCTATTGCTGCTGTTTACTTTGGTCATTTTCTTGGGGCTGGGGTTCCAGAAATCTGAAGTGTTGTGGTGTGACTGTTTTCCTTCCAGTTTTATCAAGATATAATTGACATATAACATTAAGGTGCACAATGTGATTATTTGATACAGGTATATATTATGAAATGTTTAGCACAATAAGGTTAATTAACACATCCTTCACATCCCATAATTATCATTTTTTGGTTGTTGGGTTGTTGTTATGGTTGACATGACTTTTTTTTTTTTTCTTTCGGTGAGGAAGATTAGCCCTGAGCTAACATCTGTGCCAGCCTTCCTCTATTTTGTATGTGGGACACCACCACAACATAGCTTGATGAGAGGTGCGTGGGATCCGAACCCGCAAACCCTGGGCTGCCGAAGCAGAGCAGTGAACTTAACCACTATACCACCACACTGGCCCCAACTCGACTTTTTGATTCTACTAATCCCTTGTTTAATATCCCCATGTGATTCGTGCATATGGCACCTTCAAGTTTGTGCCTCTCTTTCATGTCATTGTCATAGCAGCTCTGAGGTCAGCAGGGTGACAGACAGACCCCATATGTTAAGGATGAGGCTGGAGCCAGGATGCACATTACTGCCTTGGTTAACCAACACAATTACCATCTTCAAGGTTTTCTTTGAAGTTAAGCACATTGTCTCTGTTGCCAGGCAGATGAGGAAACTGAGAGGGAGACAGGCACAATGACAGCCTAAGGACACACAGATGCCGAGTGATGGGGGAATGGAGCCTTTCTGGGCCTTCTGTTTCTTCATCTGTGAAGTGACAGGCTTGAAAGAGATGATCTTGGAGGACCCTCCCAGCCTTACGTCCTGCGTCTGTGTCTGATACAGCTTTCCTGATTCCCAGTGAATGCGTCCTCCGTAACACCAGACTGTTTCTTTGGCTGAACAAAAGTGATTTGATTCCTCAAATCAATAAACAAATTATAGAAACAGAAGAGAGAGCCTGGGAACCAAAGGACAACAGATGAGAGAAGGAGGCCTGAGGGGGAAGGGGGAGGTGAGGGGGGCGTCCCAGGGATCTTCCTACAAAAGCCAGGCAGGTCAGGGAGGCAGGCAGGGGAATTGCAGCCTCCACTGGCCTTTTTCATTCGGTGGCGTCATCTGCCTGGGAATCTGCTAATGGATGGGAGGGGGGGCTTGGGGCAGACTCCTGAGGGGGAGAGAAGGGGCGGGGCTGTGGAGCAGGTGCAAGCAGAGGCTACAATGCAAACACTCAGGAAGGATCGAGGGGCCAGGCTGGAGGGGCAGTTGTGCAGCCTATCTTGGGAAAATACAGAGAGAGGTCAGCAGCTGGCTGAGGCGAGAAGGGGCCGGAGGAGAAAGGGAGGGAGCCCTTAGGGGAGGGGCTGGCCAGACTCTGGAAAAGGACAGTGGTGAGTTTTGTAGCCCAGTGATACCGCTATGCTTGCCTTTACCAGAAGGGAAATTTCCTGTTGATGTCCAGTTATTAAGGAAGCATGCAAGCCCCTTCTATGAACTCCAGGCCATCGGAAAGGGAAAGGTGTACAGCCACTCATGAATGAGTCCTCAGCCACCTGCTTTTACAACCTGGCAGAGGCCAGTGTTCAGTGGAATAGGACACCTCAGCTCATCACCCCACATTGTCCTCTCCTTTAAATTTTTATTCTTCTGGACCCAATTTTAGCAAAGAACCACTTAGGATTTTTTTTAAATACCTTTCAAATTTGTTGCTTTCCCCACCTCCTTTTCTCCCCTATGGTCCTTTCACTTCTTTCTGATCTCAGATACTGTGTGTCTTGCTCTGAGTTGACAAGATTGCATTGAACAGGGATCCAGCCACCGATTTAGGGAAATTGATGATCTTCTGGGGCTTCTTCTGTTTGGGGTCAGATGGTAATATTGCCCCCTGGGCTAAATCCAGACAGCATACAGGGATCTCCAGGGTCATCTTGTGCATCCCCTCAATTGACAGGAAGCAGATCTGCACAGTGGCACCAACCCAGCTGCATCACTGAGATAAAGCAAGAGGCCGTGGATTCAAATGACTTCATGCTGGGATAAGGCTGGAACCAAGACCATTTACTAAGAGACTTTACTAAGAACGCAGACTGCTAACAGAGAAGCATCGCATCTGAAAGCTGGAGCCTTAATTATGTTCCAGACTAGTCCCCTCATCAGGCAACCAAAGCCCAAACTGGGCAAGTGACTTTCATTTGGTCACGAGGTTAAATGTTGGGGACTCAGAAATAGAATACCCAGTTTTTATCATTGTCCATTAGACTTCCCTAATGCAGAACTCTGGCGAGAATCTGGCCAAATAATGAGCATCGCACTAAGTGTTGTGTCTGTAGGGGTGAGTGAGGTCACCATGAACACTCTAAAATCAGACAGTCTTCTTGGTCTGGGATGAATGTTGGTCTCAGTTGAACCAGGAGGTGCACTATGGATGGCTACACTCTCCAGAGATCGAGACGTGTGTCCTTATGGGGACAATGGGCACTAAGATCATGTGACCTGAGAAATCCGAATTAGCTTAAAAAATGTGGCACTATGGTTCATGGAAACATACAGCCTTTCAGAATATCTTTGAATCTTCCAAGAATAGATAGGCTATTGTAGATGACATGTATTTTGTTATATGTTTGCCATATGGCTTGAATGTTGTCCTAACCAGGTGTTTTTGGCTACTCCACATCAGTGTTGGGTTTCATAAATGATCGCATTTAATCCTCTTTAATAGCGGGTTAAGTGATTTCCTAAAAGAGTAAACCTCTAGGAAGTGGCAAGCCGGGATTCGAACCCTAGTCTGTCTAACTCCGCGGCTCACATTCTCCTGTTAGTCTCTGCTGCCTTTGGGGAAGCAAAATTCTTTTTATTGTAGAGATATTTCATTACAAAGTGTTTCACATATAAAAAGGAATTTATTCTAGTGGAGATTCAGAAGCTCATAAAATCACTGAACCTTAAGAAAAGAAGGACTTCAGAGTTTGTTGATCTCAACCTCCTTGTTTGGCAGATGAGGAAGTGAGGCCCAGAGCTAGGAGGTGACTTTGGCCAAGGTCAGGCGGTGCTGAACCCAGGACTCCCAGAGTGTGCATTCCCCTCTGATGCAGACTCCTTAGGTTTAAAACTAGTGAGCACGCCACTGGGGTAGTGAGCAAAGGTTGCTGAGGTCGCAGACGTCCTTAGTGGGCTTTGTTTAGTGTCTTAACCCCCACCCCTGTCCCCTAGTGATACTAACCACATTTAGGAAGGTTGATTGAAACCATACCTGCTACCTCTTGCACAGTTAAAGATGGCCTACAGAGAGCTCGGAGGCATCAATGATTATTTCTTTGATATTTGCTATCTTCACAAAAACATTTATAAAGACATTTAGAGATTTCTTTTCATGAAAAGGAAAGAAACACACTCTCTCCATACACACACACACACACACACTCACACAATCTCAGCAGCCTAATAGGATTATGTTTAGTTGTTAGAATGCGCTCTTCTCCCATCTCTCTGTGTGAAAACCTGCCACAGGGCTCTAATCATCACTTATAGCCTTTTGCATTTGCTTTCACTTTCCCTTGTCACACATACTTCCTTTTGTCTTCTTACTGATTTTAATGACCAGATGATATTTCGTTGAATACATATATATACACAAACACAATTTTATTTTCATAGTCTGCTATTATTGGACTTCTGAAAGCAGTTGAAAAATTTTTTATGTAGCTTTTAATTCTCTGGGATTGTTTCAATAGGACAGATAGTTGAGAGTGGGATATACTTGCCTTTTTCTCTCAATACCTGTGTGATGTTGGTTTTCAAAAGACAAATCAAAACGCCACCTTTAGTTGGGGCTGGGCGATCCCTTGGTGTCCTTTCAGCAGCAACCCCAAGCACCAGATACACTCAACACTCATTCCGTTTCCTGGATGCTTACCTGCCACCCCATCAGCTGAGAGCATGGGTGTAATTCTGTTCTTCTCATCCTTCCTCTACATAGCATTGGATCATTTCTTTTCATAGTAAGTCTTACTGTATATGTTTCCTTCATTGCAGACAGTCACGCAAACATTTTCGGAAGTAGGTGGAGGTACAAACAGAATTGGAAGCTCTTTCTCTCAATCTATACAACATCCTGAGTGATGGCAGAGGGCATCTCTGTATGCCAGCAGGACACTAGGCCCCCAAAGGTCAATAACCTTCTCAGCGTCCCATGGAGGGTAGCAGAAGTGAGACTCATATCCAGAACTTTGTCCTGGGGATCCAGTGTTTCTTCACAGTACCATAAGGAAGCACGTTTTCATGTCCACGCTAAGGCCATATGTGGGGAAAGTATCTTGGTCTGCGTCACCGTAGGTGATAGTGCTGTCCTTGGGATAAAATACAGCCAGTAGGCAGCAAGTGGATACTCAGAATTTCAATTGACAATGATTCTTCAAGAATGAAGTAGGACTGTATGCAACCTACATGTGCCCTTGAGAACAGGACAAATTTAAATGATCTCCAATCATCAGCAAAACGTAAGGACTCATAGCCATGCCAGGGCATGCAGGATCATTCTTTTATAAAAAGTGGTGCCCTTGCTGTACATGTCACTTGCTGCTGGTGGTGGAATGAGCAGACAGCTGGAAGCTCTACCAGGCCTGCCAGTCCAGGGGTTTAAGGAGGCTGGCTGGTTCTGGGGGGGAGTGGCACCAGTCGCTGGCGGCTCTTTCTGGCCAGCTCAGCAGGAGGACATTCCTTACCAGGCCAGCCCAGGCTGGGCTTGGTGCCACCCAGCTGAGCACCACGTGGCGGGTGGGCCATAACATGGCTGGAGCTTGGTTCTGGAGCATAATGCTTGAACCTACAGTATAGTGATTTTTCTGTTTCAGGGCTTTAGTTTCTTCCTTAATCACACAAGGTAGGTGGGAATTATAAATGTACCAGAGGAGGACCCTAAAAGGCAGGGGAGGCATCATTCCCTTAGTGTCCTAACTCTTGCAGCTTCTGATGGGGTACTTTCCTGGCCCCCAAACTCTGAGAGGTCTGGCACCTGCTCACCTCTGTCTGGACTGGAATTATGAAGTCCAGCCTGGTGTGTGTCTCTGTCCTAAGCCTGGTGTTTCTGAATGGTGATTGTGGTGTCAGGGGCAGGGGTTGAGACTTAGGCTCCTTTTCTCCTTTACAAGCTGTGTACACACAAGGCACAACTTTAGGAAACTTCCTTAATATTTGGGGAAAACAGTGCAGCACTACCAGCTGTACTCCCTCTGTCATTGACACACCTTTTTGGAGTGTCCACCCTGAGCCCAAGTAGTGGGAGTGCACAGATGGAGTGACTCCAGACTCCAGACTCCACGATGGGCAGAGGCATGTCTGGTTCACTGACAGTGGACTACCCCATGTCTAGCACGGTGTCTGGCACATGGTAATTGCTCAATTAACACTGAAGACTGTGCTTGATTTCAAGGAGCTCACAATATAGTGTGGAAAAGCAGATGGATAAATAGTCACAATGACATTGTGGTAAGTGACTTGATAGAAATGTGTATGTGGTAACTTGGGAGCCATCAAAGTAACATTTCCTTTCATTGAAGTTAGAGGATTACAATTTCTTATTGGCAGGTAAGGATTCTGCTTCCCACAGGATGTCCAAAGAGATGTATTACTTCCCTCAAAGATATATTGACTATGGAAACAGCATGTGATGGTGGAAAGCAGGCTGGGTTAGGGAGGGGGAGACCTATGTTCCAGACGTCATTGGCTGAGTGGCCTTGGGTATAATCTCTTTGTGCTACAATTGTCTTCATATATAAAATCAGGACATTAACTCCTTCTCTGCCTACCTCCCAGAAAAACATTGCTTAAAAGCTTCTTCTGGCTCTCTATGACTTAGAGAGTGAAATTCAAACTCTGCAAGGCGGAATCCCAGCTCTTTACGATCTGACCCATCGTTCCTTTGCGCCTGGCATTATGGTCACAGCATTCTCCTGAATCTCCTCAAACATTCTTTGTCTTTCTGTGCCCCTAAGTATCCTTGTGCAGTGCTCCCTTTGTCTTGAATGCTCTTTCAGAATTGGCCTGTCCAGAGACTTTCCAAGCTCACATGCCACTCCTTTCTCTGGATAGTAGTTCCTCCCTCACTGGTGGCTCCTTCCATTCTCCTTTAGACATCCTCCTAGCAGAGCATTTGACCCATTTCATTTGTCCTGTTTATGCACCTTTCTTCTCCCCTGCTTTCTCAAAGGCTTTGGGTCCCCCCTCCTATTCCTCTGTTCCTGACACACGGCTGAATGTTAAATCAGCGCTGGTAGCCTTGTCGAATGTATGGGAATAGACTGGCTGCTTGATATCTCACCAGAGTGGGCAGGAAAGGACCATGAGTGGAAATGACAAAGAAGCAGATTTCAGTGAAATGTTCAGAAGACTCTCCTCAGAATCAGAACTGGTCAGCAAGGACATGGATCCCCTTGGTGTATCTGGATACTCATCCATAGCTAGGAGCACCTGCCTTGTGGAGATGAGCTTTACATCTGTGAAGCACAGCTCCTTCTGGTGTGGCTCTGTGTAGAGCAGAAAGGCAGAAGGGACTGTGGGTCCCTGGAACCACTATCCAAAGGATATCCCTCTCTACTGATTAAATCCCCCCTTGTCTCTCCTTTTATTTCTTTGGTTCCCTTGTAAGTGTTCAATCGCTATTTGTCGAGTAACTGCATTTATTGTTACACCAGTGACCTCTGCTCTGCAGAATGGAGTAATCCAGGTTGGAATACGACTGATTTGGGGATAAAGGTTTTTTCTCCATTTGTGACCCTTTAGTGTGACCTAGCAACTTCTTCCTTCTCTTAGGGAGGATAGGAAGAGAGCTACTTAAGCTCAGGCTACCTATCCCTGACTCTTTCATCACCGGGCAGTCTAGGTTGTATTTGGGAAATTATAACTTCCTGAGTGTAATAATTGTGTTGTACTCCTTTCTCTATCTTCTAGCATATCATTATAGCATCTAGCAGTGTCTTACACATAAATATCCATCAATTTAAATTTGCCTTCTAAAATCATCGGCAGTTGACGTTAACCACTGACTAGCAAAGAAGTTCCAATCAAAATGTGATGGAGTGAAGGGTTTTTAAATTATTGAGCTATTCATCCCAAAATTCCTTTTAGAATTCACCACTTGCCATGGACAAGGTGTATAGGTGTTAAGGTTGGCTTGCTAGACTGCAACTCTTTGCAACCCACTCCCCTAACCTACCCTCCAATCACCTCACTGTCCAACTGACCTCACTGAAGATATCATGGCTAGCAGCCTGAAGAGCTGAACTTCAACTTGCTCCCTATCTAGAAACTGTGATCTTTCGAGTTAGTGCATGGCAATGGTTGGTCCATTGTTGAAAGCCTAAGTGTCTGATTGAGATGTTCCCAGCGCTCCCTCCCCACAGGTACATGTATGCATCGGGTCCACAGTAACCAACAGTACTATTGTTTCCAGTTTGTGTATTGAAATAAAAGATAATTTACCTTTGCGTAACTCCTTATGAGTTATTCATTAGAATAGATTGCTGCCTACACAAAATATCAAGCAGACTCTGAATCCTAGAGTAGGTATTGGTTATGTGGAAGCTGTTAGCATTTAATAGGCTAAAAAGAAATAAATATCCCTGGGTTTTTTTTTCTTGCAGGTGATATTAATGAAAAAGATGCACGCTTCCATCCATCCAGGGAAAATACCTAACAAAACAAAAACCAATGATAGTTTCTCCCTCCTTCTTCTAGCAATAGTGGTTATATTTTCAGAAAATAAATGAATGAGGAATGTGCCTTTTATTCAGCAGGACATAGATGGCATTTATTTTTTCATGCCCTTGTCTATCCTTTGGTCCTGAAAATATTTGTTTTGTGATGAGGAATCGCATCTATTAGGGCTCATGAGTTGGGGATTCAAGTACCACATACTGACAGGGAGGAATTCTAGAACATGCAGCAGCAATACAGCACTACCCAAGGAGCTGTTCTTGGGTCAAGGAAGTTCAACCTTGCTACAAAGCAAACTCTATGCTTTTAAGACCAGTGACTTTTGTGCAAAAGGCAATAGGATTAATCTTTATTAGCCTAAGTGCCAAAAGAGTAGAAGGGAAGATAATATATATGTGACAGCCAAAAAGATCTTTCAGACCAATCTCTTTGATTCACAAGAAATGATTTTGACTTTTCCCTTCATTGTACTTCTTAGTTGTTATAAGTTATTGAGGTGAGCAATGTGGTTAAGACCATTTAAGCATAGGATTAGGTGAATTTCAGAGAAAACAATACTTGAATTGAATGAATCTTCAGTGTATAAGCACCATGGCTTAATAGCAACCATAGCAATAATCCTAGATGGCTAAGACGATGAGTCCCCAGTGTCCTGACACGACACATTACAATTTCTCACCCCAGATTCCACCCAGGTTCCACTTCTGCACCCCTGCCTGAATCTTTAGACCAGTTGTGGTGCCTTGGAAGGTGACTGGCGGGGGGTGGGTGGCAGGATCTTAAGCCTGCAGCTCCCTTCTGCCTCTTGGTCCTCTCCAAAGGTCGCTGATCCTTCAGTGCCCATCTCACGCCTTCCTCCCTTGAGCCTGCCTGACAGGGCATTCTGCCTCCAAGAACTGTGCACATTTTGTCTGTAGTACCCTCTGCCCTGGCACCTGCTCATTTGCTGCACGTAACATCATGTGTAGAGTTTTGTATGATTCACTTACATGGCTATTTAACATGGCGTATGTGTGTGTCTCACTAGATTGTATCGTCTCTGAGGCAAGGGTCTCCATTAACGCTTATTTCTAATTTTAGTCCTAGTGCCCCACTAACCCAGTACCTGCTAAAAGCAGATGCTCCATTCGTTGAGGGATTTCTTCATTGCTCTTCTATATTTCTGAGGGCTTGACATAACATTTCAATAGGTATTTCCTTATCTTTTATTCTAAGGGACCAATAAATATTTAACACTAGCAAAATATTTTAAGTGACAAGTTATAACTTTTGGCTGTCTTCTCCTCTTTGTTTTTTTTTTTTTTCTTTTCTGAGGAAGATTTGCTCTTAATTAACATCTTTTGCCAATCTTCCTCTTTTTTTGCTTGAGGAAGATTAGCCCTGAGCTAACATCTGTGCAAATCTTCCTTCACTTTATATGTGAGTTGCTACCACAGTATGACTGACCAGTGGTCTGTGCCTGGGATCTGAATCCCTGAACCCGGGCCACCTGAGAACTCAGCTACCTAAGTGCAGTGCTCAGGAACTTAACCACTACCCCACAGGGCCAGGGCCTCCTTCTTTTTCTTTTCCCTAAGCGACTGCACTTTTGAGGCAATTTGGAAAAAAGAAGGGGAGGGAGAGTAAAGAAGCAGGAGGAAGAAGGAAGAGAGGGCAGTGAGAAGGGAGGGGAGTGGCTAGGGAAGGAGATGAAGAAAGGGGGTGGATAACTCTAGAAACTAGGTAAGGGCCAGGGTCCCCAGTGCAGGGAGATAAAAGAGCAAAGAAGAGTCTAGGATTGCTGAGGCCATGAGTCTGTACTCTCTTCCATGGAGACGGTTCCTCTCCTACACTTCCCTGGGTTAGCTGCCTCCCAGCTCTTCCCCTAGGAGAGAGGAGTACAGACTCCCCAGCACACTGCTCACCAAGTCAGATAGAGTTAGTTTTTTCTCTTCCATTAAGGAACATGTTCTGTTTTACTCTTCTCTATCCCCAGGTGTGGACAGGTATGGGTTTAACATAAGATGTTTCAGATTATTGTGACAGCCTGGGATAGACACACGTACTGGTTGTTTACTGATCAAGGAGTTATATCTTGTCTATTTCCAAAGGAATTTCAGAGATTTACATGCGCAATACAAAATTCAGCAATTAGAGGAAAAGTAAAGCAGAGATCATCTAAAAAGGAGTGGGAGCTACGTAACGCCATCAAGGCTCTGATCATCTACACTGAGGTCTGACGTGGGCTGTAAGCTTGCTAGAAACTACAAGGAAAAGGGAAACATTTTATATGACCATTTTCACTTAAGAAAAGGCACAGATTTATCTACAGAATATTTCTGAAAGTATCCTTAAACATGAATTATCTCTTATATAGTAACCAATATTTTCAAGTCCAGTTTTAGAAAAGACAGAAACACTAATCAAGGAAATGGCTTTCAAGCTACCCATCTTGAAATGTGGAGGATATAAGGTTAAATCTGAAATCCAAGGAAACGTTTCCAAGGTAGAATGAGATAATATGGTTCATCAACTTTGGGGCCACCCTCATCGGATCCATTTATCCCAAGTCAGACACGAAGAGAAAGGAGAGCAATAATTTCCTGGGTGATGCAGACCTCTTGATGCTGTTTTACTGGATGGTGCAAATAATAATATAATAACGTTCCCGCCTTTGCTAGGAGCTCTTCATTCAATCATTCTTTCCTTTCTCAAAGTTTACGGAAGCAGCAGAGTAGAGCATAAAAACGTGACCCTTGGGATCACAGGACCTGAGCTCAACTTGCAACACTGCTGCATGTTAGCTGTGTGCCCCAGGATGAAGGAGTTAATCTCTCTGTGCCTTAGTTTTCCCATCTGCTAATAAGGAGTAACTACCATCGTGTTGTTTCAAAGATTAAATGGAATGATGCAGGAGCAAACAAGTAGCATGGTATCTGGGATTTAGTAAGTGCTCAATAATGTTAATTGATTCTTTTTCTAACAAAATATGATTGAATATGTGACGTCTTCTCGTAAGGAATTTCAAGGGAAGCCAATAGAGTTTGAAAAGAAAGTTCTGGTAGCTGATTTTCACTGATTCAAAATATACTTGGTCTTTTAGAATCGCAGTGTTGTTGCCTTTCTAACTGGGGCTAAGAAAGGGGTGGCAAGAAGGTAAGGAAAGACCCTTTCACCCCCCTCTTCGTCCTCTCCCCTCGCTGCCAGGCCCCAGGCCCTCACACAAAGGCTCCCAGAATTCAGCTCTCTGGTTGCTTTGTACCTGTTGGGCCTGCCCCTGTCTAGGGCCCTCTTTGGCCTTTCCTTTTTTCTCTCTCAAAAGACCCCAAGGGGGTCCCAGGGCCCAGTGGCTGGGCTCCCAGGTTGCTTCACAGAGGCCGTGTTGTCCAATAGAAAGGCATGTGGAGCCCCGGGGTGAGCAAGAGGAGGACAGTATCAATCATGAGCTGTGAAAAACCAGGAGAGAGAAGGGCGCGCTCGCCAGAGCAGGGAGGACTGAATTGAAGTGGAGGATTTTTTTTTCCGTTCCTGTTGTTGTCGTTGTTGAAGGGAGCGTTCTTGGACATCTGCCCAGACACATGCTGAGTTAAAGAAGCAGCAGGATAAATTCTTAAAGAATGAATTGGGAGAGGGGAAGGAGTTGGGGGTGGGGAGGAGTAGTGAAAAGGAACACGGAGGACTGATTCCAACCCCCAGACAAAGGAGGCCCCTGCAGACCAGACCAGCCCCAGCCTGGCCCTTCTGTGGTTCAAATGTTGGTTTGTTTAGCACATAATCCAGGAAGACCAATGCTCCCTAATAGCTGCTTTGGGCCCACAAAGGCGCCACAGACAGAAACTACAATTTCTTGAGCTTCTTCTTTATTTTATATCCAGTGCAGGCAGAGAGTACTTTCCGGGGAGCTTCTCTCTCTCCCTTCAGTGGCCCCAGAGATACTGAAGGATGGGCCATAGTTCATGATGCAGTCAGAGTGGTGATGTAAGCATGGGGCTCAATGATGGTGATGGCATGTTGTGTTTGGTGACAAATGTCTTTTCCTTTTTAAAGAGAAGAAGCTTGTAAAGAACTTTCTTGGATTTGGTGGTAGGAGTTCAGGAACTTTCTAAGTAAAGAACTTTCAATATAGTTTCTGAAATAAGGAAAACAAAGCAAGACCTTGTGATGATGGTGGGACAGCTGAATTCTAACTACATTCCCCTCTTAGCTGGACTAGAAGTGTCCATACACAGGTCAATAGAGATGCACTTGTGTTTACCTATTCATTCTCTTTGGCCTGAAATTCCCTGATGGAATTATGTTGTCTGCTGCTCCTAGACTCATCAGACTAGACTTCAGAGTAGATCACTTGGTAAGTGTCGAGCAGCCAGAAAGCCCTGTGATAGCTCATTCGCTCATTTCTTTATGGCAACATATATTTCAACTATTCAGTGGGTATTCATTGAAGGCGTCCTATGGCCCAGCCTTGTGTTAGGGCTGGGGGAGATACAAGTATCTTTTTGGCCAGTCAAACCATAGATGGCCAGTATTTTCAGCAGGACTTAACAAACCTTTCCCTTCCTGGTTGACTGAGTTCCTACCACCAAGAGTAACTGCACAATTTATAAAGCTGAAGGGGGAAGTAAACATTATAGTCACAATATAGTCCATATGAGTGGCACCTTCTTGAGTTGAGCATTATACTCTCTGTGCACCATATTTATTAACCTCCTAAGCTTCCAACTGGCTCCTCCATGAGTGCACACACTTTCTCTGCAGTTCAGTACGTGGGAAATGGAAAAGAAGCACAGTGGAAATTCAACAAAGCAGTGCAAAGTCAACCCTAGTCACGTCTGGAACTTTTTATCAATGGCCCCAAATGAAGAAGGATGGGCCTGCTTCTGTGTAAAGCATGAGAGAGTAAGAGACTAACATTTCAAAACACAATCTGGACCTTATTATACTTCCAAGTAAGGGTAGTTACCTCTCAAAGTGTTCTTCTGAAGAGGCTAGGCACTTAATACTGCCATTGTTCAAAATATGTTTGAAATATCCCTTTGTTGTTTTTAAGTCACTGGTTTTAAAGAAAGAGAGACCATCACAGCGGTTTCTAACTCATGTAGCTGACTTTTTCCAGCAGGGCCCGAGGGATCTACAGTTAGGAAGTTCTGTTATGCTGAAATGTGGTGGAGCAGGTTACCCATGGCCTTGTCACATGGCAGTGGAAACAATGGGACTCAAAATCTGTGAGCTGCTGCAAGTGCTGACTCGTCAGATGTGGCAATGGTTCTTGAACCATAAGTCATCATCAATGTAGTGGATAAAAAAAGACAGATACTGAACTGTCTCCTTGAATATGGTGGTTTCAGGGACAGCTGAGGAAATAAGAGGTATTTTTGCTCCATTCTGATTTGTTTTCAATCACTTTGAAAATCATTTCTTGAGATTTGACTGTTTTTTCTTATTTTGTGTTATACGAAGGCTTGACAGAAAGGGGGTGGATGGAAGGAGAGCAGGGAGAGTGAGAGAGAGAGGGACCTCCCACTGACTTCTGCTTTGCATCTTCAGACCTGCTATGAATTGAATTGTGTCCTCACAAAATTCATATATGGAAGCCCTAACCTCGGATGTGACTATATTTGGAGTAAGGAAGTAATTATAGTTAAGTGAGGTCATAAGGGCAGAGCCCTGAGCCTATAGCATTAGTGTCCTTATGAGACGAGACATCAGAGACCTGGTTTGCTCTCTCTCTGCCATTTGAATTCAGTGAGAAGCTGGCCATCTGCAAGCCAGGAAGGAAACTTCCACCAGAAACTGAACTCTGCTGGAACCTTGATGTTGGACTTTTGAGCCCCCAGAACTGTGAGAAAGTAAACGTCTGTTCTTTAAGCCACCCAGTGTATGGTATCTTGTGTGGCAGCTGGAGCTATGACAAATCCATTTTCCAGTTATGTCTATCAGATTAGTGGCAAAGAATGAACAACAGTAGAAGTTTCTTTCTGAACTCCTTGAAGACTGAATCTCCATCTAATGGTGGAGCAGAAACTTCAGGAGTGAAGAGAAATGATTTCCTCTACAAGCCTGTTTCCATCCATTTGGGACTTTTGAAGCCATTGGATAAGAGTTTAGGATGTTATCATTAACTTGATTGCCAATGTGCCTTCTCATTTCTCGTGATTGCAAGCTCGGTACATCTTATAAATGTTACTGATTAGCTTTATTCTCTTGGTGCCATTGATGATTTCTTTTTTGGTCAAATATAGTTCTACTGATCAGACAAATTTCTGCTGATGAAATGGATAGAAACCTAGTTTATTTAAACTTAAGTCAGTTGAACAACTGAAAATATTTGAACTATTTTTTTATTGCTTAGAAGGAATAAGAATTTACTAAAGTAAAATCCTGGGGCTAGTCATATCCCAATTCCCATTCTTCTGAAAGAATAAGAACCGTAGTCAGATTTCTGTCTTGGCAACATGTCATTTTTTATCTCAGGTCATCCTTAGGCACCTACTATGTGTCTGCCATTATGATTATGCTTAGAGAGTACCAAAAATATGGGAAAGTAGCCTTGTAGTAGAAAGTGGCAGTCTTGTAGCAAATGAAATTCTAAAGGTAAAGCCAGAGTGAATTTCTAGATTGAAGGAGCATCCTGGTCAGTTGGTTTAGTCCTTGACTTTAATCTCTTTGGTTTGGCACAGTCCCAACTGTAAAATTTGGCCTTACTCAAGGCCAAATTGTTGTCAGAATTTGTTTAGCATGTCTCAGAGCTGCTTCTACATATCCAAATTTGTTACCACGGCTTAAACCTTCTTGTCAATGGGAAATTGGGACTTGATAAGTCTTAATGCCTGAATGAGAATTAGTATAAAATGTCACCTTTAAATTATTTTCCTCATAAAAGGGAGAACCCACTATGATACAGTGCAGGATTCCCGAAATGGCTTACACAGGGACACTCATTTCTCTGCGTGTTAGTAGGTATTATATTGCTAAAATTGTAAGTAGCTAAATCAGTTTGGAACAAAAAAACAGTCGGGTCCTTGATGGTAGAACTTCTTGATATCTTTAATACGGTACCGTATTCTGCATCGTGAATCTACAAAAGGGAGAAAGGGGAGATGATATAATGTATGCAGCATTTCTCAAACTGATTGGACCATTGGGCACTCATTTTGACCCAAGGTCAGAAAGGATCAACATTATACAGAATAAATTCACATTGGGAAATGCTGCCGCTGTGCTGTTTAAAACCTGAATTCTTATGCAAGGCAGTAACATTACATAGGTACTATTTTACCCAGCCATAAAATTTGAGGACTGGCCTAGATGATCTGAAAGGCTCTTTCCAGATTGTAATTTTATACCTCTCTTATTATATAAAGCTTAAAGGCATCTCTAAGGGGAGAATTTCAGACTAAGGGAAGATGCACAGAGATGGTTGGAACTTCTCCAGTCACACCAGAGTCCCCCATCTCCTTTCTGCCTATACAAGGGTGTTTCTGCTTATTATCTTGTGCATTGCAGACTTTTGGGACTTGATCAGATGGAATCTGGGTGGGGTAGCCCTCAGAGAGCAGAGTTACTGGGGATACTCATCTGCTTCCTTGGCCAAAATACAATTTTATTCTCATCCTCTGTAAACAGTGAACACAGGAAAACCACACACAAGTTTTAAAACATACTGTTGCAAAAAAGATTGAAGGTTAGTGTGTACTGTTGAGGGGAGGGGAAGTAACTCTATACATTGAGAATTTGAATTGATTCCAAAGTCTGGATTCACAAAACAGTACATTGTGTTTTCTCCAGTTTGAAGTGTTTCCTTGGTTTCATGACTTCCTTATAGAGGGAGTGGATCATTCCACAAAGCACTGGGAGGCTGGGGAATACATATCATTTGGAGAAACTTAAATTCAATTTTCTGCTCAGTGACTTTCCAGAGTGCTGAATCGGTAAGGCCTTGTATCGATTGTCTTCTCTTTTTTTGTTTTTATTCCCAGCCCTCCTTTAAAAAAAAGTGCAGAACAAGGCCACTTGTACATTTTGTGACTCCAGCAGAGGCCTGTTTGTGAACATTGCCAGTGATGAACTGACTGTTCTTACCGGGGCCTCAACCGATGCGGAACAGTATGGAGTATAGAGCAAGCTCAATTCGACCTGTTTTCATGGATCATCAAGGACTTAACCTTTCCCCCAGGGTTTCCCAGGGCTTTTCTGCCTCCTCTATGTAGAAAGACCTCTGGTCAAGTGGTACCTGTTGGTTCAGGAAGTTTCAGAATCTCCCTTCCAAAGGTCCATCTCTTCCATGAAGTTTACACCTAATTCTTACAAACTGCTCTGAGACCTTTGGGGTGCCATTATGCCTTTTAATTATCTTGCCCATTTCTGACATTTTATTGCATTACACCTAGATTATTCAGGGTTGTCACACACAAGGCTGACACTGGTTGTTGGAATCAAGAAGAATGGAACCTACTTTCTGACTCCAGCTCTTAGTAGCTGTGTGAACTTGGGCATGTAGTTAATGACCACAAGGCTCAGAATCCTCCTTTATAATTGAAAAAGAATTGTACCTACCTCATCAGTTTTCAGAGAGGATTAAGTGAAGTAATGTAAGGGAAAATCATTTGCACCATGCCTGGCACCATGTAAAATATTCCATCAATGGAGGGTGGGTAGTAAGATTGGTTTTAGATTACCTGATTTTCTGAATTAAAACTAATAACATTTAGGTGACTGTGACACTGATTGTAACAGATTTTAAAATAACACCCCTCTGTCCCATCCATTCACTCACTGTGCTTTCTGCCTCCGGGGGTCTATTGTGACTGAGATGCGTTTGTTTTACTGTGCTTCCTCTCCTGCTGTCAGGGACCACGGCTCCTACTTCTTTGTATTCCCCTGGTAGAATGATAATCACAGAATTGGTATTCAATGAGTATTTGTTGATTACTAAATAGATTGATTTAGAAAATGCCAAGAATGAAAAGCCAAATGCTTCCCTTGTCTCTGGAGATCATGTGGTCTTTGGGGTATGGTGTACAGGAGGGAGGCCTCCTTTATAGTCCGGGGGTTGTCGATTACTAGACCTGCCAGGTGAGGCTGGACACCATTGGTAGAAAAGTCATTGAAAAGGGTCTTGGCTTCCAGCACACGTGAAACCTGAGCTGCTCTTGCTCTTGTCAGACATCAGTAAGCATGACCATCAGTTGGGGAGATTTTGCAACATGCAGAGTCCCAGGCCAGGCCTGGGGCTACCCCCAGAGGTTCTTACTCTGTAGACCTGAGGGTGCCTAGGAATCTGCATGTTCAGTAAGGGCTCAGGGGATCCTAATGCCCTTTGTTTTGTGACCACTCTCTGAGAAACACCTCACCAGAGAAACACCCTCATCAGACGGGCCCCCTCCAGCCCTTTCTCTGGTAAGGCTGAGTTTCCTCGGAATCTCAGGATGCAAGTTAGTCATGATAGGACTAGATATCAAGAGTCACCCACTCCCTTAAACATCAGGATGTTTGCTGGGTACAACCAAAGTGCCCAGTCTCAGTGCTCTCTGGGTCTCCCTTCATGGCCTCACTCCCCTCACCCTGGCCCTCTGAGGAATGGCTGATGTGCCCTCTGTGTTCTGATTACAAGGACCTGGCATGACAACTCTGTGCTTGGCTTTCCACTCCCTGGGCCCCTGCTAGTCCCTGAATGAGAAACAGCTGTCTGCTCCTGCCCCTTCCCCGACTCTGCTTAGGCTGGTTACACAAAATGCATGCTGTTCTGCAAGCCAGGTCCCAGCTCTCCCCGGTCTCTGGCCTCTGAAGCATGTCGTATTTGGTGTTTAATTACATTGGACAAACAGCTGCAGTAGGCCAGGGCCACCCCTTAAAGCACAGTCTTGTTCCTGACCTATCACTGCTGGGTTCAAGGCCTAAGTGTGTGTTCCTGGGGGTGGTGGGGGTGGATGGGAAGTGTCTGCTCCATCAGGGGCCCACGACGCTGGGTTGTATGTCTAACAGCAGGATCTTGGCCAGTACTTGGGCACCACCAGTACCTGGGAGCTTGGTGGAAATACAAAATCTTGGGCCTCACCTCAGAACTTGGGCCTCAGCTCTCCAGAAGTTTTGACACATACTCCAAGTTGAGAATTTCTGCTTCTAGAGTATTTGAAGTTAATCAACAGTTGAGTTTAGGCTGGAAGCATCTTTCTGGAGAAAGAGAAACTGCTGAGAGCATAGCAGAGGTTGGTTTTCCTCCAGCGTTCTGAGAGATGGGAGCATGGCGGTTTGGCCAGCAGGTGGGATAATAAGAGATCCTGTGAAGGCGATGAGGGTTTTAGAGTCTAGAAGACTAGGAATAGCAGGTGTGGGTACCAGAGCTCATGTGCGTTGTGGCCTTCCTGGGTCATGTGCGCCTCAGAACTGGATGGCGAGCGGCAGGAAAACAGGGCTGAAACTTCAGAGCCGTCAATGCAAGTAATCCATAAACAATCTGTAAAGGAAAATTGGGGTGAGTTTATTCTGAGCCAAATGTGAGGACTAAATAGCCCAGGGTCTTCCTTCCTCAAGGAAGGAAGGGCACCAAAGAAGTGAGGTGTACAGAGTGGTTATATACCCTCAAAGAGCACATTTAACATAGGATTGCAGTGTCCCTTTTACAATAGTCACGAGACTACAATAGTCACGAGACTGGTCTGTCGGCACAGCAATTGATGGACACAGCAGGTAGTAGGTTTGCTGTCCCCATGGACATAGCAGGAAGCAGATCTGTTGTCTCGAGCTGGGTGGTCACAGGTGAGCCCAGCAATCAGTTGCTAACCTAGGGAGAGATGGTAATCCTTAAGGAAGTGCCAGTGTTGGGGGGAGTTGCACCTTTGTCTGAAGGTCATTTGTTCTTCTCTTTGTGACAGAGCAAATGCTTAAAGCAGATATGCAATGTGCGCTCAACGGCCATGTCAGGTCTTTTGGGAAAAACAAAGTCAGACCAAAATAGGTTTACATCAAATGGCTTTCACATATACTACAATATATCGTATTGCTTGCCATTTATTTGTCAAAGTCCAGGAGACAATGGTCAAGTCAGATAGCAGCACCTGAGAGGGGAGAGATAGAAGTGGGCTGGGTGGTGGGGCTGGCCCCGTGGCTGAGTGGTTGGGTCCGCGCGCTCTGCTGCAGGCGGCCCAGTGTTTCGTTGGTTCGAATCCTGGGCGCGGACATGGCACTGCTCGTCAGGGCATGCTGAGGCAGCGTCCCACGTGCCACAACTGGAAGGACCCACAATGAAGAATATACAGCAATGTACCGGGGGGCATTGGGGAGAAAAAGGAAAAAAAAAAAAAAGAAGTGGGCCGGGTGGTTCCTGTTCACAAGGCGGACATGCAAAGAGGAATTAGTCAGGTTCAATCCGGAGAACACATTTACCAGCACTACATTTCCTGGCTCAAGCTCCCCTGGCTTATAGCTTGTATTCCATGTAATGGTTATTTTGGTGACAAAGGGGAGAAGACAGAGGATCTTTCCAATTATAAGATTTGCCTCTGATTCTGCCTCTAGGACAGTAAATGCGTTTTGTGTTTAATAGCTGATTTGAGGTACGAAAGGTGAGGCCTCCAAGACTTGACATGAAAAGAGTCTAGTTGTTCTGCATAAAAAATGAATGAAAATTTTGGTACAGGTGAGAGCAGAGTGGAAAGCTGAAGGGCTATAGAAAGGGAAAGATCTTGATTTCTATCAGCATAGAAAATCAAAAATAGGAATACTGGGTGGGATTCCAGGAATTTTGCAGAAACTTGAGGCAGGCATCAGACTTTTCACTTACCATAAGGTAATGGGTGTAAATTCATCTACTAGGATGGTTCAGCTGAAGTGCCAGTTACCTTCTGTTTTACCTTGTATATATATATACAAGCTCCCAGAGGGCTAGGGCCTCATTTCCTGGCTTCATTCCTTGCCAAGAAGATGATATTAGCTGTTACCTAGAGATACTTGCTGATGGGAATGACAGTGCAGAAAATCACTCAAGAAGTGGCACAAGGAAATATATGGTTAATTTCTAGATAAATACAAACTAGACTGAGAGTCTGAGTTATAAAATGGTAAATGCCAACTCAAAGCTGTAAGTTCAAAGGAGGGCTTGCTCAGCTTGCCAGAGGGCAGGCAGCGTGTGTGGGGACGGGGAGAGAGTGACTAGTTCCGGAGATGATTTTTGATCCCCCAGGAATCTTAGAAGGGGCACAGGGATGAGGAGGAAAGGGCTAATAGTTTCTTCCTCAAATGTCCTCAGTCAGGAGGGACCAGCAAATGTAATAATTAATCAATCAAATAATAACTGTAGTCATCAAATGCCAGGTGCTGTGGCAGGAAATAGAGATTCAGAGATGAAGTAAGACAGAAGTACTTGCCCTTGAGAAGTTTTATAGGAGGTGACCAACAGAGGAAATGCATTAACTGGAATACAGTGTGGTACCCTGCTCAGCAGAGGCCCGCCTGGGATACAGAGCCGACCCAAAGGCAGATGAGCTAAATCAAAAGGAGAGAGGGAGGAGCCAGGGCCAGTTCTCTGGAAAGGGTGCCATTTTTGGCATTTGGAAAGAGAAGCCCTCTTCTAGGCAGGTGAGGGAGGGAAGCCAGTGGCTGGCTTATGAAATATGAAGTGGGAGGGCAAGAGAGCAGGCTAGGAGAGGGGTTCTACAGCAGATCAGATGGGGTTTTGTGAGCTTCTGGGGAGCTTGGATTTCACAAAGCACCTGGAGGGAGCCACTGAAGAGTGTTAAGGAGAGAGGGAGGTAAGGAAAGCTGTGTTTTAGGAAAGTACTATGTTGGGAAGAGCAGTGGAGGATTGAGCCACAGGCAGAGAAGTGGCCAATCAGGACAGCTCAGCACAGCTCTCCCTGGAGCCCACTCTCTTTCAAGGGAGGGCCTCTGACAGCCCTTGTGTCTGCTGAAGCCCTTGGGCAAGGTGCATTTTGTGAACGTCATCACACTGGGTCAGCCCTCAGGGTTGTGAAGGAGGCAACATTATGCTTGGAGCTGCCTCCCTACTCACATTCCGATTTTCCTCGCTGCCTCTTCCCATTTGCTGCCTGCGCTCTCCCTAGAATCTTTCCTCTTCTTCTGATTAAGGTTGCCCGATTTAGCAAATAAAAATCTAGGACTCCCACAAATATTTTTTTTTGGTGTAAGTATACATGGGACATACTTTACTAAAAAGTATTTGTTGTGTATCTGAAATTCAAATTTGGCTGGTGGCCCTGTATTTTCTCTGGAAACCCTACGTCTGATATATTGAGTAATCTCATTTTAGAGTTCAGAGATCCATCTCAATCTAGCTGCCCAGGTGTCTCTTTCCCATGCGAAGGTGTCTCTTTCCCATGCTGAGGCCCTGAAAGGTCAAGTGGTTTATTTGCCAAGGTCACACAGTCAGGATGGAGCAAAGCTGTGACTCCCAGACCACCTTGTGTCCGCTTGACAGCCTGTTCTCCACACCTTGGAATGAATTAGTTAAAAGTGTCAGACTTCCCAGAGGTATTTGCATTTTAAAAGAAAGCCTGAGGGCAAAAACTCCAAGAGTTTGAATCCCTAAGAAGGTAAATTTCGGTTCTACTGTAGTTGTGTGGGAAGGCTTTCTGGTCCTGGAGCCTTGTTGGAATTCAGCTAGCACCTCTCACAGCCTGTTCTCGTAGCCACGGGAGCCCACGCAGCTTTCTCATCCATCAAATAAACATGAAATATTTGGCCTTGGACAACAATCCCTTCTATTGGAACGATACTCTGCACTTTTTAGAGAGCATTCACAGGCATCATTTTGCTTAATCTTTACAAGTTTTGTAAAATCGTAAATGATATTTATGTCTTTTACATGTTTCCACTTTGGTTTCTGCCACCAAACAAACCAGAAAAGTTCCCACAAATGCTGAATTACAGATCAGCTTCTTATAAACATACTACAGTCAAATTTTCATTCTTTTCTACCATCCCTCCTTTATTTTTTTAGAATGCCATAGCTTCTCTTCAGTTTGGTACGGCCTAGCACACATCTGCTTCAGCATTTCTGCTGTCCAAGAGAGGATGTTGGCTTGTCAGAGCTGGAAGTGTCCATAAGTCCAGCCTGGAGTTCACAGGTGTGAAGGCCATGGCTTCTCCACTCTACTCCATCTCACCCCACTCACCCCAACCCATCCCACTCCATTCCACCCATTCCACCCTACTTCAGCCCACCCCACTCCTCTCCACCCTACCCACCCCACCCCACTCTACTCCACTCCACTGTTAGGGTTCTTAGTCCCTCATCTTCCCTGCTCTAGAACAATACGCCGAAGACTTTTGACAACCATGGCTTGCCTGCTCTTTCTTTTTCATAGTTTTTGTTGCTTCTCAATATTAGTCTGGGAAATTCTAGGCTAATACAGGTTTGCAATTGTCTATTTGGCAGATGAGAAGAAGAAAGAGCAGGTGTTTGAACTTCCCAAGGGCCAGGGCCGTATGTGATAGGCCCTACTGTTCTCTGTTCTTCCAGCTCCTGCCCCAGTTTGACTTTTGCTGTGACCTATTCCTAGCAGCTTCTCTAGTCACACCCAGCGAGTGAGGACCAGGAGTTCTTGTTATATTTCTATACAGTCATGCATTGCATAAAGACGTTTCGGTCAACCATGGACCACATATGTGAAATCACCTGATAGCTCAGTTCTCAGAATGTATCCCCATTGTTAAGCGACGCACGACTGCGCATAACAAGCCATGCCAATTGTTAGGCCCTATTGCTTACATCGCTGTTTTTCTGCAACTGTATGTGGCCATGACTTTCTCACTATTCATTTCTGTTTCTTCTTTAAGCATCTTTCCATGTTAGTTTTTTGAGTTGTTTGTACTCTCCGGCCCCCACAGAGGATTGCCAGAGGGCACAATGGGCTCTACTCCACTGGCTAAGAATCTTGTTTGATGTCCTAGAAACCAGCAGTGCTGGTGGGTCACCGCACCAGTGCCCTGGATATAGGTCCCTGTTCACCCCAGGCAGTGTTTGATATGCATTCCTTCCTTCAACTAACATTGCCTGTACAGGAAAGTAGAGAGTGTGATCTGAGTAAAGAGCCAGAGTGCTTCATTCTGGCTGGAGTGTCGGCCAGGCGTCTTGGAGGAGGCCAGCCTTGCTCCCTGCATGGGAACTCAGTTATCTGCTGGTGAAGTAGCAGCACTGTGCTCCATAGCAAGTCTTTTCCATTTTACATAATATATTACTATGACATATCTTTTATTCAATATAGCATATCTTTTATTTGATAATGAATAAGGGATTATTGTATATTCTGGTCCTGCAGAAACTAAGAGAATGTGTCTTCTGTGTATAATCATCACTTAACTGCCTTCCTTGCCTCAGGAGGGTGGGGTAGGAGGAAGGCCTAGCCTCAGCACACTGGACAACACGGATGTTTTGCCCCAGCCTGAGAGGCAATGCTGTCCATTTGCTGAGGTAGGAGTAGGAGGAACAGATGTATTCATAGGACAAGGTGACAGGTCTTTAGAAGCATTTTGTTATTTTGCAGTCTCCTCATCCATCCATATCAATTCCAAGACATAGATACATGCTAAGTGATGCTTTGATTATCTGTCATTTCAGATTATCTGCCATAGAGGCATTGGTGTATATGGAGATGTATGCAAACACACTTCTTTCTCTAGGCATTCTAGCATCTATTCAGCTGAATTGCCCACTATTTTCCATTCTCCCGCACATCGTTAGGATCCGTGTGCACCATGTTTCCATAATTCTCGAGTCTCATTCCCACTTATTTCTTCCTACTGGCCCATGCCTGGTGGGCCCTACCTCCTCCTTTCTCTAATGAAGATATTTTCAGTCTCAGGGTTCTTCCAGGTCCCCTCTGTCACAAGCATCCCATGACTGGCTCTGCTCTTTGGCTTTCTCAGTCATCCATAAAGCATATTTTGTGAGCCATGTTTAACACCCAGCTGCATTTAGTTTAGCATTTTATTATCACTCCATATTATCCATCATGTATTTCAGTGTATGAGTTTCTCCTTGCTTATTTTTCTCCTTGCTCCTTTTGCTCTGACATTTAGTACTATGCTACACTCACTTCAGACACTGTGCAGTATCTTCCCATTGATATGAATGGTAGGTTTCAATATAGAGCAAACTGTAGAAGATTCTGCCCTTTCTTTTGTCTGATACTTACGTTAGATCTTGCCTTCATCCATAACAGGCAAGGAGTCTGGGCCCTATGAAATAGGTCTTTAATCATGCGTTGGGGACATCTGGAACCTCTGCTGTAGTTGTGCTGGGTCACCTAGCAGCTACATGGCCCTAGGGGTGTGAGGGAGACACATGCTTACAACAATCATATTCCCTCCACAGCATCCCTTAGTAATTACTCCAAGCCCTTACTATTGCAGCCTAGATAAGTGGGCCCTCGCTATTCTTCCTTACTCCTTCCCCGGTCAGTGGGGTGTGGGATGGGCTGGGTGGGAACTGTCTTCTCAGTCTCTTCCTAAATGCAAATGAGCAAATTAATGCCACTAATTACTCATGCTCTAAATCTCATTGTTTCCTCCTTTGGAGAATATACAAACTCAGGCAGATCCACACATACACCCACTACACCTTAATAACATAATGCCTGGAGTTGACAGTTGTTGTGGCGTGCAGGAGCCATGCACAGACAGATGTGACGAAGATGAACTGATCCCATTTTTAAGAGAATGAAATAAGCTCTTTAAAACTAATAATCAGGCTCCCTCTCAGGCTGATACACACTCAACTGTCTGTTTGAAGGATGAGACCCTGATGTGACTTCTCAGCAATGAATGATTTTCTTAATATCTTAAAAAAACCCAGCCTTCTTGTTGCTTCTTTCCAAAGAATTAAGTATTACAGAGTAGATAGATGAGAGACCTGGGAAGGATTGCTCCTGGGGAGCCTGAAATTCTCATCTGGCAGCATCTTAAACGCTTTAGGCATATGAAGGAACCACAGAAACTGTGCTCCCTGAAGTGGGAATCCAGGGTGAGGAGGCCACCAGGGAGGTAGCAGCCATCCTGCTTAAACCAAAAGTCTAGACCCTTCCCTCTACTGCCCTCATCCCCAGGGGATGGGCAAGCTGATGTGCGGATATGGAAGCAAGGAGACTGATTCAGGATGCCCAGGCAAAACCTGGTGCTGCTGCTAGGAGCTTTCTTATCAGCCCACTCCGGCTTTTTGAGCATTGCCCAGACTCTCAGCTATTGTTACAGGTGATACAGAGAACCATGGGAAGTGGGCCTGCCCTATGGATCTTCCATTCTCCTGGGAGCCTAGTCCTATCCCGTGCAAAATGAGTTGCCAGTGTTGGAGATAACACCAAGGCTGAGGAAGTGTGCAGTATTATGGGATGTCCAGATTACCTGAGCCTGTAATAAGAGGTTGAGGACCAAAGTGGAGCATCCAGATAAGTGGAAATCTGAGATAAAAGGTAGATGTGATAAGCATTTCTTCCTCTTGTGGCTTTTTAAGGGTACCTGTGTGTAGTAAGCACTCTATAAACACTTGTTGAATGAATAGATGGATAAATGAAGGACGGACTCAAACCTGATGTTTGCTAGATATCCAGGAATGACATAAAGGATAGTGTTTAAACCTCCCTAGGAAGAGCAGGTGAAGAGCAATCATAATAACATGATGCCAACAGGAGCAGGAGACCTTGAGAAAATCTCTCTGATCATTTGGGGGCAAATTGTGTTCTTGATCCGTATTGCTCTTTGTTTTATTTTGTTTACTGATTTAGTATTTATTTTTTCTTAGAGAAGGAGCCTGTGCTGGGAGTGGAATTTCTCTATGAGTTTCCATGGTTCGGGGATATAGCACTCTGAAGTGTGTACACTACTCTCTGTAAGGCTTTTCACCTCTATTGTCTCGTTATTCCATATGACAAGGTCAGTATAACAGACAGATAATTTCCACTTTTACAGAAATAGGCCCTCAGTCAGAGTCATGAACTGACTAGTCCAAGTTCTCACAGCCAATGAGCAGCAAGTCTTTTGGCTCAAATTCCACTGCAGTACTGTTGCCCAGCACCACCACAATCCTTGCTGGACCAGCAGTGACCTGGTGCTTCTTCTACAAGGGGCTCATGCTTAAGAGCACTCCTCTTTTGCAAAAGGACTCTGCTCAGCCAAGCAAGGCCTATTTTTAACTCTCTTCATGCAGTGGGTTAAGGAAATTGTTCATTGCCAGCTCTCCTCAGATCTGGGCTGTTTTCCTACTCCCTAGGACTTACCCTTATTGTAATGACATTTTATATCTTCAAATGTATTTCTCTGTGTTGGGCCAGGTTTCACCAACTAGAGTAAAGGAATTGTCTTTGACTCTCCTGGATAGTGTCCAGGCATCTGGAATAATGAGTGGGAGTTGGGAATGAAGAAATAGCCCTACTCTCACATTCTCAGTTCCCAAACCTGTCAAGGGTTTTGTAAAATTGTAAAAAGTATTTTAGAACATAAAATGCATCTAGTTCAGTGCTACTCAATTCTGGCAGTACATTTAGAATCTCCTGGAGAGCTTTATAGACTTCCAGAGGTGGGGCCTCACCATGCTCGGGACTCAGTTTCAGTTGGTCTGGAATAGGTCCTGAGCATTAGATGTTTTTAAGCACCTTTCAAGTGATTCTAATGTGTAGTCACAGTTTAAAACCTCTGATTTAGTCCAACCTTTATATAAATATAAGGAAACTAATACCTAGAGAATTCAAGTTTATTGCTCTGTATTAACTATCTATTGCTGCATAAAAATTGCCCCCCAAATTAGTAGCTTAAAATAATAAACGTTTATTACATCTCAGATTTTCTGTGGGTCAGGACGCTAGGAGCAGCCTAGTTGCATTGTTCTGGCTCAGGGGTCTCATGAGGTTGTAGTCAAGAAAGACGTCAGCCCTGGCTCTAGTCATCTGATGGTTTGATGGGGCTGTTGGATCCTCTTCAAAGGTGGCTCATTTGCACGCCTGGCAAGTTAGCACCGGCTCTTGGCAAGGAGGCCTTAGTTCTTAACTATGTAGACCTCTCCTTGGTGCTGCTTGAGTGTCCTCGCAATATGGCAGCTGGCTTTTCTTAGAGTGAGTGCTCCAAGGAGGAAGCCACAATACCTTTTATGACCTAGCCTGGGAAATCACATACCTCACTTCTATCACAATCTGTTCATTAGAAATGAGTCCCTAAAGCCAGCCCACATTGAAGAGGAGGGCCATTAGGCTTTACCTTTTGAAAAGAAGAGTATCAAAGAATTTGTGGGCATATTTTAGAACCACCCATGGCCAAAGTCATGTAACTACAATTAGTGCCAGAGCTACAAGTCTCTTGACTGCTAGTCCAGTGCCCCATCAACTAGTCTCATAATTAGTTGATTGATTCTAAATAAGGAAATCTCCATAAAATATTTAAGATTCCATCAATTACCTCCTTCTTATGAACAGGCCAGTTCTTTAAAACATCAGCATCCAGAGAAGGGTCCCTTGTTTGTCAGGCATGTGACTGTCCCACCCCTTGTGTGATTCACTCCGACTTACTGCCTCTTTTCACCCATTAGACCCCTCTGAAGGATCGGATTACCTTGCCACTGGAAATATATGAGCTCACTGTGTGATATACCATAACTGCAACAGCACATCATATAATTTTCCCCGAAGGCTTGTTGCAGCCTATGTCGAGTCATTTGTATTTATGACAGCTTGGGCGTGATTTAGTGCGACCTCACTTTGATAAAAGCCATTTAAAGCTCATAAATATGGGTGACACGCTGCCTCCCTAGCTGGGGTTTTTAAGGAGAGACTGAGATTTGCATTGCCGTTCAACTTCCATTGTTCAGGAAACAGAAAAGATTAGAGCAAGAAAGTGGGAAAGAGGAAAAGAAAGAGAGTCAGAGTGACAGAGAAAGACAGAGGGAGAGATGAGCCTTGCGGGTTGCCGCTGGGACTGTGGGAGTGGGGCTCCTTGCCCCTGCAGTCGTCATCTCTGGTCTCTCCCTGGGAGGGCAGGGAGATGTGAAGGGCACCAGCTCAGAGGGAGGGCCTGATGAAGCACACAAGAGTGAATAGGTCACCAGACTTTATGAGCCATTTACTTCCTCTTTTAAAAGCATTGTTAAATCACAACCAAATTACAGTAAATTGTCGATTTTTATTGGAACAGGAAAGCCCTGTAGCTTCACTCCTCACAGCACTGCTCTCCGGGGACAGCTTTACTACCAGGTGGAGCCGGTGACTACCCTGGTCACAGAATCTGAAGGGCACCAGCCTGGGTCCCTCCCCAGACAGTATCTCTCAATGACCCTCAGGGTCCCTGAAATTCCATCATTTAAGAGTCAACTTTTTTGGTTGGGAAGCCTGCACAGACTATGAATTTCCAAAAGGAAATTGTCTTCAGCTTGCCAATTAATACATGGATTGCGGGGGTTAGGCCAGCAACTGTGGGAGTGCCTGCCTGGTGGCAGAGACAAGAGGGGTGGGGAAAGAAGCTGAAAGGAGGGATCACGAAATAAACGTTTCTCCAGTTTGTGAGTGGGCTTCAGACTGACTGCCCTGCTTATTTGTTTCCCTCATTTCCCATCTGAATCAAGGAACCACTATAGGCTAGACCCCTATCTCTCACGTATATTCCCTTTGGCTGTTTAGTTAAACCTACTTGATGATGTGGAAGTCATCAACTATGGCACTTGAGCTGGTGGGGACCCTGGAGACCTCTTAAGACGACCCCTTCATTTTACCCATGAGGAAACCATCGTCTGCCAACTGGTCAGCCAAAGAGACTGACAACAGCCAGCCCAGAGCTGTTTCCACCCCTGTGGGAGGCTCTGATGAGCTAGACCTTCTTTAGTTGGTTCATTTCTTGTATTCAGAACTTGTATCTGGGTGTCAAGAATTTGGGAAGAAGAATGGTGGAAGGGCAGCTCACTAGGCAGTCACATAATGTGAGAAATGGAAGGCACTTCTGATAACATCTTGTCCAGAGGCCTCACACTGGGAGCCTGTGGCCATTTCCTTCCAAAGACATCTCTTTTTGGACCCCCTCAGTGTTTCAACAAAATTTGCCAACTTTTAAACATAAGAATATTTCTCACATGCACATACAAACACATTTGCACCCTCAACACCAGTGTTAGATTTTTGGCTTCTGGAAACAATCGGCCGGAGGGGAGTGGGCCAGCTTGTGTCCTCCGGTTCACCACAGCTTCCCAGACAACCTACCGCACTCACATTACGTGTTTGAATTTGCAGCCTCTCTCATTTTATGAATGGGAAAACTGAGTCTCAGATGGGTGAAGAGGCTCATGCCAGGTTAGTGGCAGAGCAGGGGCAGCGTGGAGTTCTTTCAACACACATTTTTCAAGAACCTTCTTGAAAACCCTGCCCCCTTCAGGCCAGCCACAGTCCTTAGTGGCCACACACTTCTGGGCCTTGCTCCTCTCCTAGGTGGTGCTTCGTGGGTCACATATCTCTGAAGCCAGAGGGTAAGCCCTTCAAGGACGGGCACATGCAGGCAGTAAATAGGGCAGCTAGCAGTAGAGAGGGTGGAGGAATCATTGTTTATCCATCACGGTGCCTCACATGAGACTGGGCCCAAAGTAGGACTTAGGAAATGAGCTCCTGATTTGCTCAGTGCATCTTCATTGACTGTTATCCATAAATTCAGGAACAATTAATCTTCACAAGTACCTGTATCGGGATGTCCCCACAGCAGAATAAGGATGTGATTTTCCGCAAATTGAGTCTCCATTTCGGCCCTGCTGACCTCTCAAGTTCACAAACTCTTTTCCTCTTTGATCCAGATTCTTATTTATCCTTTTTCCAAAGGTTCAATTTTCACTCCTATTGTATTTTTTTTGCATGGGTGTTTGTGGCGGGGAGGGGTCTATTCTTTGACTTGCAATACACTTATTTGCGATAAGGGAATTTGTTTTCCCACTCAAATAAATTAGCTGTTAATTAAAGCTTTTTGATGTGGTGCAAAAAGCTGTGTGCTGTTTGATTTATAGTTTGTCCAAGTTCTGTCAGAAGTGTCATCCTTCCTCCCCAAATACAGCCCCTCCCTCTCTTTGCTGGATCTGTCCTCTGCCATTCTTTCTCTCTCTCTCTCTCCATCTCTCTCTCTCTCTCTCCATCTCTCTCTCTCTCTCTTCCTCCCTCTCCCTCTCTCCCCTTCGCACTCTCTCACCTCGCCCATTCTCTCTCTCTCTTTTTTTTCTCTGTCTCTCTTTGTCTCTTTCTCTTCTCCATTCTCTCTCATTTTCTCCTTCTGTCTCAGTTTCTCTCTTCCTGTCTTTCTTTCTCCTTCACACACGCACACACACATTAAAAACTTTTAAGCCACTACTGCATTGCTCTGACTTCAATTAGAGACTTTCTTCTTCTCACTTTTGTGTCCAATCCCTGTGCTTCTGGAGGCCACGTGTGGAGATGCGTGGGACCTGAGTCTGTGTGGGAGAGGATGAGCTGAGAGAAGTTTTGCAGCTGCTCAAGTGTGCACAATTGATAAGGCCAGAGCTGAGATTGCAAGCCAGGTTGATCTGCTCCAGGACCCTCCACTCATCTTGCTACGAGGGAAGAGAAAACATGAGCTTTGTCCTGTAGGCTCTTACCAACCACCTAGAGGGCCAGGTAAAAGCATCACTCAGTTGACCAGCTCAACAAAGCAGCATATGCTGAGTGTCCCCATAAGGATCCTCAGTAGTTGAAGTTTCAAGGTTCAGAAGTGGAAGTTGCTAGAGGGTCTTAATGACTAGGGAAGCTTTACAAGGAGTGGCTAGGCATGTGGAGGGCTCGAAGTTGGCCTGGGGGCTGATAGACATAGCCTAGGAAAAATTTGCTTTCCAACATATACTGTACCATTCACACTCACTCCTGGGGTCAGGAAAGAGATTGGCGTTGTAGAGAGAAGGGTCTTGATAGGAATCAGTGACTGATAAGGTTTGATCATATGAGGAAGAGTTTTTTCTGAATAGTTACAAAAGAGTTACACCTGGCTATTCTCTTTCACTCGAGGGCAGTTGCCAGAGAGTTCAGTTGTAGTGATTAGCAAAGGGACATCCATTTCCTTTTAAACTCAAAACATAGGTGTGGTTGAGTTTGGATATTGTAGTAGATGGTGCTGCTTCTAAGTTGGTTTTCCCACTCACAGTTAAATAGCGTCTTTGGACTATGGTTCTTCAGAGGCCTGGGACATCTCCAGGAGTCTCAGGCAGCCATCCAGCCTCTTTTCACTCTCCTCATTACCCTTGGCCCCTTCAGAACTGCTTAATTGCAGTCATTTACACACAGGGAACTTTCCAGGAAGCAGGAGGCTTCACACTTCATCTCATTAACCTACATGGGCACCCGTGAGCTGAATTCCCACTCAAAGTACCAAGATGTTCTGCTTGATGTTCTTCAGCAGTCAGTCTCTGGTCTCGGGGTGATTAATTTCCCTCTTGGTTTGCATAGTGCACTGAATTTGGAGGAGGAAGACGGCCACTGAGGGTCTCCAGGGCCATAGGCCCCCAAAGGGATGGCCTATTTCCACATACCTTATACTGCCAGGTGCGTGGCATGCTCTGCCCCACTGCTCTGGGGAGCTTCCCCATGGGCAGCTGGCTCACTGCTCTCTTTAAGGCTTGTTCCAGGCAAGGCCAGCCCCGCAACCGCTGCTTTCTCATTTATCTGTATTCACCAGGGAGCCCGGTTCTAATTAATTACCATCTTCACTCCACCCTCTACTCTCAAGAGGGAAACCTGCTTGGGGGAGAGTTGTGGAGGGGCGGGGTTCATGCAGAAATTCAGTCAAGGTCTTCAGGTTGCACAGTCTGTTACTGGCAGCAACACTTCTTCCCAGGGTAAATGATAAGAGAGCATACAGCTTTGTGCAAAGCCGTGTCTGAATTTGGCTGTCCTTGTGTCCCCTGTGCCTAGCTGAGGGGATGCCTGGAGGTGCTGAGAACATGAGCCTCCCCAACTCTCCACCTGGAAACTCAGGGCTCCTCACATTCAGGATTTACAGAAACACATTCTTGCCTGTTGCCCTGGAGAACTTAAACCTTTGTCTGCTGCAGTCTTTTTAGAGACGATTCAGGCAGTGGGCACAATGGTTCTCAACCCTGGCTCCAGTTCCCAAACATCTGTGGAAGGTTTTAAAAATTCAGATGCCCAGTCTTGTTCCTTCATTGCTTCTTTTCTTTTTTAGTTGCATGCTCCCATGGCATCCGTTTTTTTTAAGTTGAGATATAATTTGCATACCATACAATTCACCTTTTAAAGTCTACAGTTCAGTGGTTTTAGCATATTACAAAGTTATACAGCCATCACCACTGTCTAATTCCAGAACATTTTCATCACCCCAAAATAAACCTACACCCATTAGCAGTCACTCTCCATTTCCCCTTCCCTGCCCCTCCAGCCCTAGGATGCAACTCATCTACTTTCTGTCTCTATGGATTTGCCTATTCCATACATTTCCTATGAAAAGGAATCATACAATATGTGCCCAGCCCCATTCAGAACCTTATGAATGGAAATATTTGAACCTTATATGTTAAAAAAAAAAAAAAAAAAAAGGTCTCAGGTGATTAGACACAGCTAGGACTTGAGCACCATGAGCAAGAAATGGCGAGGTGCCCTGCCCACAGATGCCCTGTTCGCTCTTACACACAGTACGTGTTCAGGAACGTTTGTTGAATGACCAAGTCCGTATTCTAGAGGAATCTCTCACAACCTAATGTGATTAGGATGCCTATCCCTAAAGAAACTGATTAACCCTGACTTCTCCAATTAGCTACTTCATCAATACTCTATGGAAGTCTCAGTCAAAATCCGCTCTAGTCTTGACTTTCCCAAGTCAGTAAATTGAATGGGTATCCATGACTGTTACCATCTCCCCACCTTGTGTAGAACTTTTCTACATGGGGCTGTGGCTGAAAGCTCATGAAAGGTGCTGTCCTTTCCAGAGAAATCTATGATGATGGGGGTAGTCTTGTCACTTGAAGGAACTTAACTGAAAGGACCGTACTGGGTTCTCACTTATGCACCAGAACCAAAGCTAGACTGACAATCTAAAGAGATCTTGAACCACAGCCCCTAAACGATGTTAGAGTTGGGAGCACTATGGGGAAGGGGTTAAGAACAGGGATAACACCAAGTCATTAGGGTCTCAACCTACATGATATCTGGAGGGTCTGTTCAATAGTCCAAGTCCTGCTTCACCACATCGAAGGCCTCCTGTCTTCCAAATGAGCCAGCACCAGCCAGAGGCTACTTACCCCATGCCTGTTTGCCTAGTGCCTTACACAGTTATGCCATGGCACCTGCATGGTCATTTATCACATTAGCATCTCCATCCTCCACTCTGTGCCTTCTGGTATGAGAGCACTGAGCTAAGTAGTCCAGGTCACCTCTCAGTGGGTACACAAGGCTTTTGGCTCAAAGTCTAAACTTGGCCTGCAATTGTGTGACAGAGTGGGAATGACTTGATACAAACCCATCTCCTGTGCTGGGAGCAGGAGCAGAGCCCTCTTGATGGAGGAGCAGAGTATCCATGTATCGCTTTGTTCAATGAATCCCTATTGAGCCCCTGCAATGTGCCAGGCACCATTGGGATAGAGTGGTGAGTAAAACAAGACAAGTCTCTGCACTTCAGGAGTTTATACTTCATTGGAATGGGACAGGGGTAGGAGAAGGGAGGCAGACAACAAATGAGTTAACACTTATTTAATAAAATGTCAGATAGCACTAAATGTACAAGGAAAGATAAAACAGATCCAGAGGTTGGAGAGTGATGGAGGAAAGGAAAAGCTGGAGAGACCAGCCAGAGAAGGCCTCTCCGACACCTATCATGATCTGCATGAAATTGGGGAGGGAGCAGGCAGGTGTCCTGGGACAGAAGATTCTAGGCAGAGAGAAGAGCAGGTGCAAGCCTTAGTCCCCAACCCTAGCTCGATATAATAATCACCCTGGAAACTCTAAAATAACTCTCTGAGTCAGACCTCACCCTGGATAGATCAAATGAAAATCTCTGGAGGGTGTGTGTGTGTGTCTAGGTGTGTATGTGTGTGTAAAACTCACCAAGTGATTCTATAGTACAACTAACTAGGATTGCAAACTAGTGTATAAAAAGAACAACATGGAGTCCATTGTGGTTGGAGCTGAGTGAGTCAGTGGTCCAGGGGATGGGAAGATAAGAGTGGAGAGATAGCGGAGCTCAGGCATTTTGTGGGGAGCCTTGAAGGCCATGGTAAGGATTGCAGCTATTATTAGAAATGATAGAAAGCCACCAGAGAGTATTGGAGCGCGGGGTGCAGTGAACATGCTCAGTGCTCCGTGGCAGACCAGCACATGTGGGTCTGCGCTCTCTCTTTGCAAGTATCAACAGAAGTTGGGAAGTAGCAGGCAGAGAAGCTGTCTTTGCTCATATAGAATGTGCACATAGTTAACTCATGTTTGATTATGTGTCTAGAAAAGACATGTATACACACATTATGGGCTAGAAGTCGCAAAACTAGAAGGCCTCTGAACTCAGCACATTCTAATTTTTCCCCTGGCATTTAAGATGAAGAAGATAAATGCATCTCTAGGTGCAAGAACAGGGAAGCTGTCTCCAACTGTCTCATTTCTTCCTGAGAGGGGGTTTAAAAATGCAAATACAGGGAAACCGATGAGAGGAGTTGCAGATTACATTTCTGACAATGCGTAATCTCTGCTTGTTTGAGCATTGTCGTTAAGAGGCCTTCTGATTATTCTGGCAGCTCTGGTTTCTAACTCCCCCTAGATGGAAAAGAGGTATGAACAGAATTACACTTCTCCAAGGATGAGGCCAAAGGTCATTTTGTGCATTGGACAGCTGGCTTGCGTCGTCTTGAAGTGCCGTGGCCTCAAGTGTTACTAACAGAATAGCTGATGGCCCTTTTGTCAGTTTCTTTACGCTTGCTGTCTATTACAAATTAAGCTGAAATTGTGGATTCTCAAAAATCGGGGAAGAAAATCTCCACCTGCTCTCCCCAATCTCCTGCTTGCACTGCAAGCCCCTGGTACCCCAGCGTTGTAAAGGCCACGTGGATGTAACACGTTGTGTCCTGAATGGATGCCTGTGCTAGAGCCACCCAATCTGCTGTTGGGAGGAGGAGATTGGCATGGGGCCTGTGTGCCCCTCTTGGCAACATATTAGTAAACTACCTCTGGGCATTTTAAGTAGAGCATTGTCCTTGCAACGCCAGTGCCTAAAAGACAGATACCCCCATCTCCCCGCTTCCCAGCCACTGTTCTATTCTCAGATACCATGATTCAATAAAAATGGCACTGAACTGAGAGTCAGAGACTTGGGGTTTAAGCCTGGGCGTATCGCAAATTAGCATTGTGGTGCTGAGCAGGTGATTAACCTTTTAGAGCTTCAATTCACTAATCTGTAAAATGAAAGGATTGGATTTGAATATGCTGTAATGTTTCCTCCAGCAGAATGAGTCTGGGATGGTTTGCCTATTTGACAAGGCAGTGAAGTGTGAGTGAGTAGAGAGGTGAGGTGGCTGCGGTGGTGCCTGGGCTTTGCTGCATGGCTGTAATGCATCAGTCACGGCCTCTCCAGTGGGACGGAGCCAGAGGTGGTGAAGGCCATGGGGAGGAGTACACAGGCTACGGGATTAGAAAGAGAGGAGTCCAGCTCCCACCTCAGTCGCTTTCTAACCATGTGCTCTTGGGCAGATGACTTAACCTTGCTGAACCTCAGATGCTTTATCTTCAAATGGGATTACTGATGCCCACTCAGAGAAATTGTTGTGAGAAATAAATGAGATTTGTATGAAGCACCCAGTACATGTGAGAGCTTATTAAATAAAGGCTAGTTATTACCCTCAGTTACCCACTCCCTGCTGGGTAATAATTTATTATTTATACCTTTGGAGTCTTTGGTTATCTTCCAACACGACGTCGAATTTAGCAAGAGAAAGATTAGTTCTCCTAGTATTGGATTCGATTGTGAATGTTTCTAAATTGCCCCTAATCTTCCCACTTATCTTTCACCTCCCAAACTTGATCATTCTTGACGTGAAGGGCCCCACAATGTTGTACACAAATTGGATTTGGGATACCCCTTAATCCCCTAAATCAGTGGTGAAAACTGTAGCATTAACTCATGACGTACCGTGGAATTTGCAGCCCAGACACCCCTTGGGATCTATGCATGCAACTCCCAAAGGAGTCTTCTCTATGTGGGGAAATTAGAATCTGCCGTAACTCCAAGGGGCCAGTGCCATGCAGTGTCACCATGCACCCAGATCAGGTGTACAAACCAGTAATTAGGCCTGGATGGTTTCTTATATCGGAGATGGGAATGAGGAGTCCCCAACTTCTTTGCTCTAGGAAACCATTTTTGTAAAGAAGCAGCTTCTTGGCTTGTTTCCTCCACTTGCCCGATATCCCCTGTCTTTTCCTTTCTGCAGCTCCATGAGAATGGTTCAGAAGTTTTAGTGGAAATGGAGCACCTCTAGGCAGCCTCACTCACCATGTCAAAATAAAACCACAGGACATGTTCTTGCAGAACTCTGTCTTTCATTCACCCTTCAGCAGATGCTTGTTGTTGGTCTACTATATCCAAGGATGGTGCATGGTGCCAGATACAGATGCAAAGTCACAAAGGCCCAGCTCTGCCCTCAAGGAGCTCCCAGTCCCCTATGAAAGACTCAGGACCTGTTCAACCCCAGAGCAGGTGTGGAGGGGTGTCCCAAAGTGCACGACACAACAGCTACCCTTAGGGCTTTGGGCTGGCTGATAGAGCAGGGCTCATATATTCATTTTCATCATTGTCGATGTCTTCATTGTCATCATCCAAGGGTCAAAGGAATTATTCCCTGTCAACCCAGGAGCTATCAGAATGACAATGCATGCTATGTGTCAAATGAGTAGTACAGATAGAACCTGATACAGCAGTTCAGAGAAGGGAGGTCCAGGAAAGCTTCTTGAAAGAGTTGAGTCTTCCTTTGGATCTTAAGAATGTTCGTAATCTGGACTGCCAGAGAGAAGTGGGATATCAAGCTTTACTCAGGCAGAATTTATAAATAGAGAAAGAGATTACGGCTGAGATTTCTCTGTAAAAAAAGGAGAGGTGGCTCGGAAAGTTACCGGAGCTGGTGTGTGGGAAGGAATATATAAACTATTAAAGACTGGAACATCTCGACTAGCTCTTCCTGCTGTACTGCCTTAGCTATAGAGTTCTTTCTTCTCCCTGCCTTGGTCTGCATGGTCTCCTTCCCAGCTGTGCATCACTTGGGGGCAGCTTCCTTCGTCCCGTCCTGTCTCCTGGCCTCTTCCCTCTTCTCTCTCTTTTCTTCCCTCCACAACACACAAGTTCCTGCCAGGCATATAATGTGCTTCTTTTTTTCTGGGTCTCCACGTCCTCTTCTGTAAAATGAGGGAGTTTAGGAATCTTTCCTGAGTCTAAGTAGCATTGAATGAGCCCTACTTGCCCTCAGTCTACCTGGATCCACCTGCTGCCCCAGGTATCTAGGTGGGAAATGCCAGCCTCCAAAGGGGAAACCTGGGCGATGGGCCTCCCCCAGGGACCTCCCCGAGGCTGTTGAGCCTCATGCAGGCGAGGCTGCACCTGCTGCTCCAGGGTTCTGCTCAGGGAACCCATGCTTCTCCGACTGCCAGGGACTGCTGCCCACCCCATGCCCCAGGCTCATGGCCTTCCATGCCCTCCCAGGTGCAGGCAGCTCTGGGAAGTGGGCAGGAGCCACAGCTTTGATCACAGGCACACACAATAACCTCAGCACCCAGGCATCCATGCTAATCACTTTTGATTACGAATGGATTAAATGGGACAGCAGCTGCACAAGGCTGCTTTGATTCATGGCCGCTCAATAATGAGATGCACAGGCACAGGCTGGGAGGCTGTGGCCATCGGCTCTGCCCAACCCCCATACAACTTCCTTTAGAGGCATCTCCAGGCAGGGGCCACTGCTCAGAGATAGAGGGGAAACCGAGGCAACTTACACAGGCCCTTCATTCAGCTAGCCTCGGCAATGCCCTCAGCCTCATTCAAGATATTCCCCATGGCCACCCTGCGTGCAATGCCCTCTGCCAGTCATTCAGCCATGCTCTCCGCTGTTGCTGCAGGAAATGCTGCCTGTTCCCTCCGTATTCCCTTGAGGCAAGGTGTGGAGCCATGGGTTAAACAGCAGCTGCTCTACTGAGATGAATCCTAAGTCCAACTCAGGAGCAGCCAGATCCACAAAGGTCCAGTGCCCCCCTCCTCTAACCATGCCCCCTATATGGTCATTTGGCTTAGCGGGGGAAGTAGAAATAATATTGTCTTCAGTAATATCCTTCATTTGTATAACAAGCATAAAAGACCTTCAAGGCCGCCCATCCCATTTTATTTTCTCACAAATCCTGTGTGCTAGCCAGGATTTTTGGACCTCTTTCAGAAATAAGGGAGCTAAAATTCAGACAGGTAAAAAGGCTTTTCTAGACGCCTTTGTGCATCCATTCTGGGTCTTTGGGGACCAGCCCAAGTCCTGTCATTCTGCCATGTAATCATCTACGGGCTCCTATTTCTCCTCATTGGAGAATGTCCTGAGTATATCTAGTTTCTGATGATGGCCCTGTGAAAGCTGTGACTGCCTGTGTGTGTCTATTTTTGTATATAGAGTGAACCACTTTGGGGTTGGTGGGGTATGAGCAGCTGCCTTGGCCCAATTGCAAGGCTCAAGGGAGGGAAGGGAGATAAGAGGGATTCAGCACCAAAGCCAAGAGTTCTTGGGGGCCATTAGATGCACTAATAAATTTGACCTTGGGACGTTTCTTGTTTGGCCAAAAGAGCTTGAAAGAGCAATGGGGAATCCCTTGTTTCTAATAAAAGCTTCCACAGAAGAGCCAGCATTTCCAGCCACCTCCTCCCCATCCTCACTCTCAGCCCAGGAAGGCAAGTTGTCAACCTTACGCTGAAGTGGCCACTTAAAACCCAGCCACAACAAAGCCATGGCCAGTGTCCCTCCACATTGCCCACAACCCTCCCGTGTGAAAGAATTTCAGAAGGTCATGAGCTTGACAGCAAGTAAGAGAGAGAAAGTGGTGCAAAGTTTAATGCCAACCATCCCATCCGTTGATGTGGTACAGCACACTCTCCCCATTGTCCCATTTAAGTGGTCCAAGTTGAACCTCACCGTACTTCTGAAAGATTTAAGGAAGAGGGAGGCAACTCACATTCATGAGGCACTGACCTCTTAGGCTCCCTACAGGCATATGTTTCATCATCCAGACATCTCTATGAGGTAACCAATGTTACCCATCTTTTGTGGATAGGAAAACAGAGGCTCAATATGAAGCTGCTCAACAGAGTTCGCAGCTGAGCTTGAGTCTGGTGGACTATCAAGCATGTGTTACTTTGCAGAGCACATTGCCTATCTGCAGTCCCACTTCACAAGTGAACACATTGAGCTCTAGGGCTGAGAAGTGATTGGAACAGGGTCATAGCACTAAGTAACGACAGGATTTGGATTAGAATTCCAGTCTTGCTTTCTTTTCACATTACAGATCATAGGGGCCCTTCCAATTTGCTAGTAATTTTCCTGCTGAGGCCTCTGAGCATGATGTTCCATCTCCCTGAAGTGCCTTTCCCACAACTCTCTGCTTAGCAACTTTTGCTCATCCTTCAGGGCTCAGCTTAATTGTTGTTTCCTCCGAAAAGCCTGTCTTGACCAGCCCCAAATTCTAAGTCAGGTATCTCTCCATTAACCCTCTTGTCATACCCATACTTTTTTTCCTCATTTTTTTCCTTGACTTTATTACAACTCTACATTACACTTATTTTTCGTATTCAAAAATAATGCTGTCTCTCCAGTTGGATCCTTGGGTTCCATGAACCCAGGGACTGTATCTTATTTGTTCATTGATGTATCCACAGAATACAGGACGATACTTGGCACTCACAGGGGCTCAATAAGAGAAGGCTGACATTTATACATGAATGGAGCAGGCAGACAAGAGGGAGGATTGAGTCTACAGGTGAGGGAGCTCACACCTAACAAATTCAACCAGGATAGAGATGAACCAGGTCCAGGTTCAGCACTGTCTTGGTCTGCTCAGCTGCTATAAAAAAATACCACAGGCTAGGTGGCTTATAAAAAACAAAATATATTGCCTATAGTTCTGGATGCTGGAAAGTCCAAGATCAAGATGCCAGCTGACTTGGTGTCTGGTGAGAGCTCGCTTCCTGGTTCATGTCTCTCTTCTCACTGTGACCTCACATGGAGGAGGGCAAGGGAGCTCTCTGGGGTCTCTTTGATAAGGACACTAATCGTTTCATGAGGGTCCCACCCTCATGACCTAATCACCTCCCAAAGTCCTGCCTCCAAATACCATAACACTGGGGGTTAGGGTTTAACATATGGATTTCGAGGGGACACAGACATTCGATCTATGGCAAGCAGATTCACTGCATTTATCTGGGATATCCTCAGATACATCTTGAGTTCCAGAGGGTGTAGATTTCCCCGCATGGCCTACAAGGTGGATAAATCCCAAACACCTTTCCAACTCCTTGCCCAGGACATGCTCCGCTTACCTCATGCTCTAACCAGGGCAAGCAGGGCATGAGCCCACAGACCCTCTATGGGCTTCATGTTCTGCACTGAAGCTCTCAGTTCTCAGCCACCCTGAGATGCTCATGGGTCACTGCACATGCCTACACCACCACAGTTACAATTGACAGGTTAAATCATTATTAGCATTACTGTTCTTATTTTAATTTATTGTCTGTCCCATTGAAAGAAGGGACTTTAATTTTTTACTGTTATATCCTCAGTTCCTAGAGAAATAAGTGTTTATTGAATGAATTTATGGGATGACTCTTGGCATCCTTCACATTTACTGCATTCAAAAGCTTGGCTTACCTTACACCCAGATGGGCACAGAGGGCATTTAATTTCTGAGCTTATTGGAATGTTCCATGTCATACAAGTCACCGGGTCTGAGTCCCAGTCCAGTTGTTATTCGTCTTAGGCAGATAGGCTCATGGGCACATGTATTCCCAACTCTGCAATCAGTGGCTTCAGGTTGGTAGCTTGAGACGGTGGGAGTATTTTCCCTATGGAAATTAGCAAATGCCTTACATCGGACCTTTTTTTTGCTCCCAGAGTCAGTTGTTAAAGGTTTGGCAACACAAGACTGGTTAGTATCGGTCACTCCTCCCACTGGCACAGTGTGCTGAGATCTGAGAGTACTTTGTCTGAGGGAGGCTTTTTTATGCTATAGGGTGATGACACTGGGAGCCGTATCCAAGGAAGACGAGTTAAAAGCACTTGGGATATTCTGCTGGGATTTATGGATACGGTACTTGTCATCAAATGTATCAGTGACAGCAGTGGTGGAGGACTAAGCATGCTGTGATGTGTACTTGTGGGCAGGACTGGAGACTGCAAGGGAGAGGATGAGTCTGAAAGCCTCTGAGCTTGGTGTCTGGCTCCAACTTGAGATGTGGGGCTCAGAGTGGGCTGCTTGTTCATCTGCCTGTTTCCTCCTCTGTAAAATGGGGTTCACATTCCCTAGTTAACAGGAAGATCATGATGGTAAAAAAAAGCAGTTAGTTCCTGTTCCTCAGAACTAGTGGGACGAGTTTCAGTGAGGCGTATTTCAACTGCATAAAGGTAGAATTTGCTGAAGACGATTGCTGTGGCACTAAAATAGTAAGTGCCACTTCCTCAGAACTGTTCAAGCTGGGTGTCCATCTGTCAGAGATGTTGGAGAAGGGGATTCCTGCATGGGAGGGGGACTGGTCTGGATCATCACCCCGCAAGATCCCCTCCGCACTAAGACTTCTAAAGCCAGGAGCATGGCCCTGGGCAAGTCACTGACCAATTTTTTTTGCCTCATTTCCTCCATCTGTCAAACAAACAGGATGGTTTCTGTCCCTACTTGTTTTTCATTGTTATTGGGATGATTAAGTGAGGTTGTCATTTGAAATGTTTTTAGATCTAGGGAATAAAACTATTTTGCCAATCTTATACTTCACCATTCTAGTTATAATAAAAACACATTATACCTTGAAATAGGGCAACATTCCCTGTGACTTGATAATAAATAATGTCTGCCATTTTGCACCCAATCAATTATAGAGGGTAAATAATTAAAAGACAACCCTATTGTCAGATTCTTATGAATTTTATGTGGAAATAAGAAGTAGGATGCTTGTTAATATCCCATGAGGTCAAGGAAAGCCTTAAGGTGAATGGAGAGATCGTGCCCCTGCTCTTGACACTCACATGGCTTTCATTTAGATATGGCAAAGGTATGTGGTTGTACACAGCTAGATGTGACATCTCTACCCTCTTGCCCCTTTTTTATCCCAGAGTCAGGCTTGCTTCATATAGCTCCCCAGGTAGCAATGGGCCCTCTGCCCTCCAAATTGAGGGCCTCTCTCACCTTTATTCTTTGCTACCGATCTGGAATTGCTTTTTATCAGAAGACATAGGGACTCTAATTTTTCTTGCCATATTAGAAGTGAAGCACTGCAAATAGCTATCCTGAGAATAGTTTCATAGTGATTGTGTTATAATTGATTGATAATGGATACTTTCCTGAAACCAGGTTTGAGTAGGAAGAGATGTAGAGAGAAATCAGATCTCTTACTTTCTGAAAGACCAGTGAGAAATGGAGGCCATGGATCCTCCTAAAGATACACTTAGACTTTGCCAGCTTCTCAGTTCTGCCCAGAGTGCTACTTCTCCTTACGTTCTACCACTCCGCCATTTTTGCTATGATAACCCATGCCCAGGACCTTTAGTAATAGACAGTTTGTGTGAAGCCTGATAATGACTTGGGTGAGTGGCAGGGCCATCCATCACCTTTCCCAGATTCACAGGCTGTCAGATCGTGAAGTCGTCACAAAGTTATTCATGTCAGTAGTGGGGAATACCAAGGGCCAGTCAGGCATGTGACTTGTCCAAGGTCACAACTAGCAGTGAATTGCCGAGTGTGGCTGCAAAAGTGAACATCCCTAGTTTCTGTGGTGGGCCCTTCGTCTGTGCTCTAAATAAAGGACTTGGGCATGTGATTACTCAAGGGGTCTCAGGCTGAGTTAGCAGCTGCTTCAGTCCTGCTGATGTAGCATCTGTGTGTTACATTCATGTTGCTCAGTCTCAGTCGGCAGTGTATAGAGATGTCCCTCAACTGAACCAGCCAGAAATTCAGGGCAGGTTTGTCCAAAAATGGGTAGAATGTGAGTCAGGCACACATATGATTTCAGGGAGAATAATTCAAGGATATCTTATTTGGGGAAGTGATCCAGGGAGATATAATCCACATTTGGTTGAGCCATTCTGATGAGAAGGAAACTTCTATTTCCAGCTACCTCTGTGAGATGAACTTGTTCTTGAGAATGAAATCACAAGAAAACATTTTTAGCAAACTGTAGTTGAGGCAGGACTGTGTGGAATACAAACAGATACATACACACCCCAGAAAAGAATAGTTACTGGTGAGCCAGCTGTTTTGAGAAGTCTGGTCTGAAATAGTAGATGGGCAGATTTTTAACAAAGTACCAGATATATAGTCTAAGAGTCATGCTCCTTCAAAGTTGTGCTAGGAACTCTGTTATGTTTTCCAAGGGTATCTGTTTGCTGAATATACCAGGGATCATCTTTAGAAGCTGTGGCAGACCCTGTAGAATATCTTCAACAGTGAAGAATTATTTTGGAGACAACCAGATATCTCAGTGCTTAAAGAACTTCCATCCTAGCAAGTGGCAAGACCAAGAACTCAGCACTTACAATGTCTGTAACACTAAGGCAAGAGCAGGGTCTGTTGTGGAAGGGATTGCACAGTGGTGGTACAAACAGTTTTCAAATAGCAGTTCAAAGAGATTTTTGTTTCAACCAGTAGCAAAGCATATAAACAAGCAAGTTCCACTTGGTTAATTCAAGTAAATAAGCAAATAACCTGATCGTACTTCTTTCAAAATACTCAGTAATCTTTCTGATGAAAACCATAAGCAGAGGTATTTGGTAGACAAAGACTCGTTTTACATTTTTAGTTTTGTGAAGATTGTTTCTTGCGATTGAGAGGAAGAACTTGGGTTTCACTTCTGCATCTTTGATGAAGATGGTTGTCTGTCTTCCCTGAAAATCATACCTCCTGCTGTCTAGCGCCTTCATTTTGTCGGGTGCAAAACTGTCCTTACCACTTGTGCTCCTTCTAGTTCTCATGCTATGTTGGATTTGACGATGACATAATAGCATGTTTCATGCCTGTAGTAACAGAGATAGCCTACTTGGGATTTCCCATTTTTCTGTCTTATTTATTAAAAGTGCCCATCTGATCATAATGATATTATTCTTCTTTGGGATGCAACTATCCCCTTCCCATGATTGATTACCCTTTTTGATTAAAGCCTGCCTCATTGTGTCTTAGCTCATGTCTCTAAAAGGCAAAGATCTTTTGTAGGTGGCATGAGGTTACCCATGACAGCATTTAGATTACTGGCACTGGCACACATATGGAGTAGTTAAGAATGAACATAGGCTTTGGTTTCATATGGAACTGAGCGTATTCTCTGGCTCTGTCAGTTACTATCTTGTGACTTGAATAAGTTATTTAATGTAGCTAAGTTTCTGCTTTCTCATTTGTAAAAGGGGTACACTCATTGTGCTGCCTTACGAGGTTCTTGAGAGGATTTAATGAGATGAGCTGATCCCTGGAAAGCATTTAGTAGTTTATGGGGATTCCCGGCATGTTTGATGGTGCCTGGAATTGGTATGCTCTTATTAGCTGGGAGGAAAGATGGAAGAGAGGAAGGAAAGAAGGAAAGGAAGCAGGGAAGGAGAGGAGGTAACTGATTAGGGAGAGAAGAGCCACTTGATAATTAACAATGTGTGCAGCAGTGTACAGTGTACAGTGCAGACTTTAATGAGTCCTTGGTCAGCCAGGATTCAGGAACGAAGCTCCTTTGAAAAAAGTCAACTTGAGTTCAGAGAAATTTGAGAGGAAGATCAAGATCTTAGAATGTTAACCTTAGATACCTACACTGTGAGGCTGCATGGGGCTGATGGGAGGCGTGGCTCCTACTAGCATGGCGGGTCATCTAGGGGCACACTTAGTAGTGGTAACAGTGTTGCTGGGGCCAGGGATGACTCCCTGGCAGAAGAGGGAGGGAGAAAGCACTATTCCATTTTGAGATTCCCAGTGGGGATCATGGATGCCTTAGACAGAGGACTGGACTTGTCATGATTCAGAACTGTGTTCAGATGCCAGTTCTGCCACTTGTTGCCTCCGTAGCCCTGGGTGAGTTATTTAACCAACTTGAGCCTCAGTTTGCTTGACATAAACTGGTAAAAACAATGTTATGCTGCGTCGATAAAGGGAAGAATGAGAGGGATAACAGACTTAAAGCATCGACCTGGTACGACAACAGGCAGAAGTAGGTCCTGAAAACTCAATTATTTTTCATATTATAATTGCCAAGCATTCAGGATAGGCTTTCCGGTGGAGTTTCTTCTGTTTTACCTGAGGCTTACAAAAGCTGTGCCTTCCTGAAGCTAGAAGGTTTAGCTATCACTGGGTCCAGCTTGACTTTACCCCTTTTAGATATTCACCTGTAATTGTGATTAATTGCTCCAGATTTGGCCCGAGGGGCCCAGATCTCAGCCAAATTGGCTCCACTGAGCTGAGGAGCAGAGCTTTTGACTGCAGTGCTCAGACACTCTGAAGCAAGCACCTTCTGACTTTTCCATTCTCTGCTGCTCAGTGAGCCTATGAGTGTAAATCAATTTCCTGGGATTCGCCAAGGGGATGCATTAGAAAGCTTTAATACTAGTCTTGGGGCCAAGTGAGCAGATCATCTGGTCAGTTCTAAGCAGAAATTCAGCAAATGATGAGAAGAAGGAGACGAGGATGGATTTTCCCTCAGCATCCAGCTTTGCTTGGCATATGTTCAGTGAGGGGAACCTCCTTTATTGGCCTTTTACGGACTTTGGAAATGGCCCACAGATGCTTGCAACGTGATTTCTTCATTTTATTTGAAGGAAATGCCCTACAGCCCAGATTGAGCTCCTGAGAAGCAACGTATCTTTAACTCTTTCCTTTCCTGGTAAATTAGTTATGCTTTCTTAAGTGTCTAGCTTGCTGAACTTCACATGAAGAGAGCAGGCATCACTGTCTGCAGAAAGTATAAGGAAAGGACGAGAAAACATTTTCCTGATGAGTGACTCATGCAAGTACTAAAGGCAGTGTTCTTAAAATGAGGTCTTGTCATGCAGCCATTCTGCTCCTAGTAGGAGGTGACAATCTTCACATCTTTAAAGAGGTGAGCTGGCTAATTCTCTTTCTCCAGGTATATTCTGTTAGTACGGGAAATGGTTTTCTCACCTATGTAGGATCTTCTCTTTTACGATATGAGTTTTCAAAATTTCTTTTTTTTATAAAGCTTTAAATCAAATAGTTCTTAGCATGGAAGTCCAGTATAAAGTAGCAATCCAAATTATGCTGTTCTGGATAAAATGGGATTGGGGCCAGGAACTCCCCACCTCGGCTCCTCTCACCCACCTCACAATCCCCAATACCCTTCTGTGGAATCCAGAGCTCCCTTGGGCATGGTTTGAAACCACTGCTTTATAAGTTTTCTAGGCATGGTCTATTTTGAAGTGTCAGAAACATTATGGAGGCCCTGATAGAACCTCTAATTCCAAAGCAGCCACGGGGCTCGTAGAATATTATGATGCAGTGAACAAGAACATGAGTCAGCCAAACCAGGCTCCAATGCCGTTCTACCTCCCTACTAACGGTGTCACTTCAGAAACGACTTAACCCTGCTGAGCTACTTCTTACTGAAATAATAAATGGGAACATGAACATCCGCACCACTAGTTTATACCAGGTTTGCCTTTGTAAACTTCCACCCAGCACCACACAAGAAGCCCTCCATGAAATCCAGTTTTCTCGATCTGAGGAACAAGATATTTAAAAATAATTCTACTGGGAAATTCAAAAAGGGCAAGATGAACTTCTGTAGTTTCACTAGGTTCAAATAATGTAAAACAAGATGCATTGACTTAATGAGTTCTAGATTAGGGCATGTAGAGGACTCTTCTTTCGTTAGGTCTTGGTAGTGACAGCTCTAATCTGCAAGAAGAAGGAATAAAGGCATTCCCACCCAGAAGCTGAAATAGCTGTGATTTGGACAGCAACCAAATATACACACCACCGTAAGAGCATGGGTTATATGTGTAAGGTTATGCATGGGATCTTTAAAAAAAAAAATGTAAAAGCTCTTTTGGCTGCATATGTAGGGGAATTTGTTACAGATCATGCCTGTAAATATTAGAACCCCATCATTTAAAAAATAATAAAAGAAAAATGTAAGCGATCAAGACCAGGCTTGCTTGGGGTTATATTCAGCCTATTATTAATCATCCTTGTTGTTCTTTTGGAAGGCAGCCCGAAGCTGAGACTGGAGGTGTCAGTGGTTTCAGGTTTAACCTTTAAAATTCCGTGAGGCTGAGGGGATGTAGCTAAAGGACACTCAACCCACCTAGGATGGGTGTGTAACAGCTTCATAGCAGCTTCAGTTGTGTAACTTGCTTCATAGGCTGGTGGGAAGCTGGCTGCTTGGCCTCTGCACCACCCACCCCAGATGCCTTGGCAGTTAGAACTAATGTCTTTTGAACTGTAGGGTTGTGTACTTTTAGCTCAGATGTGGATGTGACTGCAGTCTCACTGGGATGGTGAACCCGTGTGGCAGTCTGAGTGCCCATGACTAAATTCCTATTTGAATACCAATAATGGAGAGACAGTACAAGATGGTCTCATTGCCCTCCCTTCTGTCCTTGTGATGAGGAATTCTTCCAGATAGTGTAGACAACCTCTTAGAGGTGTGTATTTGGGGGAGAAAGTGGCTGGAAAAGAAGAGAGAAGGAGAATAGACAGTCTGTTTTATCTCTTTTTCATCCATGAGGTGAGAGGGACACTTTGCTAGAAGTGTGGGGCAAGAGGGAAAGTGGAATTCATTCTATTGGTGGTAAAATAAGACCTGAGGAGGTAAAAGTGAACTCATAACAGATCCCATCGTGAGTAGACGCAGAATCAGGACTAGGACACTAGTTTTCTCCCTCTGAGTCTAACTCCTGCCCTTTTGTACAGCAGTGCTCCATTTATCATCCCTGTGAGGTGGAGCAACCTGTTGGTCCCATTTGCCTCCCTTATTCCGGTCTCCACATTTCCTTCTGTGGTCCTGGTAGAGCTGTGGACTCACTAATGGTCTGTGGCTCCACAGCCTGTTGCTTGGTAGAAACCTTCCTTAGCCTTCTTTCTTTTTCTCTGTCTTAACCTCTGACTTAACTTGCAGCTCTCCCCTCCCCTTTCATAATCTCCCAGTCTCCCTGGTGTTAAGGCATCCAAAACTTTCTTTGGGTTACATACATATGATTGGATTTGTTGTTCCAGATTTTTCATTGGGTAAGTCACAATCTTTCTGAACCTGTTTTATTTTCACCAAGGTAGAGAGTGGGGCTAGTTGTTTTCCAACAACCTCAGTCACACATATGATTGGATGTTTGTCTCCACTTGCTGGGATGTTGACTTCCATATAGACTGTCCCCCTTTTTTTAGGTTGAGGGGTTGGGGTGGAATGGAGTTCAGGTTCCATCCCATAGCCAAAATAAGAAGCAAGTGATGCTTCACAAAATAAAGAAGGAGAAAAAGATCCATTTCCTACAAAATAGAAGGGGGAAAGGAGAGTAGATTGAAGGGGAGGAGAGGTTAAGTAGAAGTCTTATTAAGGAAAGGATAGTATCTTCAGGAGTAATTTGAAAATGGGTCATTTATTCTCCCCAAAGCCATCTTTGCTCTGTTTCTTTATCTACCTACCTACGCACCCATTCACCTATCCATCCATCTTACATGCCATCATCTATTTCTCTGGCCCACTTAGGAGGAAATATCTGGGAAGAGCAAATGATCTAGAGGATGTCAAGGCAACCAGGCTTCAGTTTGTCCAGCTGCATGTCTGTAAGACTAAGATCCTTCTGGTCAAATGTCCAGCATGACACACATCTCCCCTTTTTGTGTTAGTGACCCCCTTCCCAGATGCATGTGTCCTGAGTCAGCCTGAGGGATTCATGGGGATATATTGGGCCATAGCCTACCCAGGTGTGGGGTGTGTGCTTTTGGTAAGGGGCCAGCAGAGGGGAAGTGATATTCTTGGCGCAGGAGGACACAGGGAGAAAAGTGGAGCAGCCTCCTTCCTCCTTTGAGGGAAGCCTTGAGAGCTGTCAAGTTAGCAGGTGGGAAGGAAGATATTTGAGGGGCAGCCCTATACCTGCAGAGTTCTCAAGGGGATGCTGCTGTAGCTGTACTGGGGGTGACTTTTGGTGAGGGAAGCAAAGAGAGAACCCCATTCAGAGAGAAGGGTGGGAGAGGAGCCAGAGAGTAGAATGCCTCTGCATGGGAAGCTGAAGGTATTTCTCCTCTCACCTCCTTAGGGCCCCACAGCTCCCTTCATCCTACTCCAATCCTCTCTGCTCTCCAACCCACCCCTTAGGCTGGGAGAGACAGAAAAAAAAATGAACTTGCGCCAAGAGCGAAACTGCAGCTCCTCAAAAATAGAAAAGAGGGTCATCATCCTAATGTTTTGAGTGTAGATTGTTCCAGAGAGCAGCAAGACGTGTCAGGAATGAGAATGGTCTGAGACAGGGCCCCAGGAACACTGCCCAGCTCCACCAGGGAGATGAAAGAATTTTCTCCTTCCTTTGCCTTTTAAATGTAATTCTGTCTGCCCTTCTCCCCCACACCCGCTCAACCCTCTCACTGGGAGCAGTGCAGGCAGTTAGCCATCCTGGGAAAAGGCAGGATCCTTTTCATTAACTTCAGCCTGATTGAAGTCCCCAGAGCCAGGGCAGATTTCATTTTCCTCCCTCTCTGCCTCCCTGTCTTGGATCCCTCCACACACAGCTACCTGCTCTGGGCAGTGAACAGTTTCCCAGTGGGACGGAAGGAGGACAGGATCACAGTAGGGAGGAGGATTTGGAGAGCGTCTAGATCAGTGTCCTTTAGGCATGCCCATCTCTTCTTGCCCATGCCTCCATTTCCCCTGAATTTCTGTGCACATCGATGCCACCTTCAGGACAGAGGCCAGCACCTGGTTCTGTCTGGGTGCTAAGATTGGTCTAGACTAAGATGATCACTAGTGGACATTTCTGCAGAGGAACTAGGGGTTAAGGGACCCACCCCATCCTGTTGTTAACTGGCAATGGGATCTTAAAGAAGTCAATTATCAAATTCTTCTGCAAAGTAAGGACTTAGTCTGGAGTTCTAAAATTTATTACAGTGGCAGAACATTTGATCCCAAATGAAGTTGCATGCATGAAAGAGGGAAAAGTAGAGCCACTGGCTGAAGGGAGGATGAGAGGCAGATACAGTAGGGGCCTCTGTCTATACCACCTTCCTTTACTCTACTTCCCCAGCAGAGGTGGTTCCTGAGCCCTCAGGGACATGAGGATTTCCCCATCCACCCAGGAACCTTCAAGTCTCTCCTTCAGGTCCTGACACTCGATAAGATTGGAAATCCTTTTGGGGTCCAGATCTAAACAGTCTGTGATTTCGAATTTCAAAATACAAGAGGAGTTCCTGTCCGGTATTTCTAATCCACATGTGAGCACCATATTTCAGTGCAGAGGTCTGGCCCTTTTTTCTTTCCTGGGTGCAGAATGTATAGACTTCTAGGAAATAACTAGCTTTGGAAAGGGGCAACGTTTTGCAAAGAGACACCAAGGAGCAGGGCCTGCATTTTGCCCAAGAGCTCACGTGTTTGGTTAGAGCATGGTTAGAACCCAGGGCCAGTCACGCAGGGAGTCCTGGCTGGATAGTGAGAGAAGGCAGACTTCTGCACACTGCGTTCTTTTGGGAACCACTGAGACTGGAGGTCACAAGACTTGCCTTTGGTTGTTTCCCAGGTCAGGTAACACCTGAAATGCACAGTAGATGGTGAGTGAAATAGTTCAGCAGCCCCAAGGTAAAGAATCAGAAGTTTGAGAAGTTACTTGATAATCATCCTTGACACCACCTCCCTGCATCCCCCAACCCACCATCAGATAAGCTAACATGTCTGAACCTCTGCAATGGACCCATTGAACATTTTATTGTTTCATCCACAGAAAGGGGAGATCCCCCTCTCTCTCTGGTGTGGGCTTATTCACTGCTGAGCCTCTTTCACTTTCATACTGTCCTTCCTTCAATTTAACCTTTGACTCCTACACTGAAGTATAAGCCAATATTCTCCTGTAAAACCTTCCCTAGTGGATAGGGAAGAGCTTGTTCCCATCGTCAGAGCTGATAAATTCATTCAAATATTTGAGTGCTTACTTCATGCAGGAAATGCTCTAGATGCCAAGTGCCATTTCCTCTTGTCGACTTGAAGGATGTCATAAGCCATCTCTCACACTTCTTTTCTCTAGGCTCAGCAATTTAATCACCCTAGTCCTCACTTGTAGGTTGATAGTATTCCCCACTTGGCTTATAAGTAATTTTACCAACAGGCATTTATTGAGCAATTATATGTCCAGACTCTTCTCAACACTTTGAGAGATGCAGAAGGGACATAAGATATAGACCTTGGTCTTGTTAGGCACAATCTTGTTAGGTGAAAAGAATGAAATGAAAAATACATACAACAGCACAAAACAGAATGTTAAATTATTAAGAACTAAATTGTGTGCATCTGGCTCCTTCTTAAGAGAAGAGAAATAGGATCTAAGGTTTCATGGAGGGTGGGATAGATCCTAATTTTGTTGAGCTAGGAAGATAAGGCATAATTACCAAAAATGCCATATTTCTATTTCCAGTCAAGTGGATCTGGTGACTTCTCAATCCCAAAACCACTGGTATGAGGGAATAGTGCGTATTTTAAGATGCTTTGAACACCTTTGGGTTTCTTTTCAGTTGTGGCTTCTCACAACTAGGAGGAACTAGATGTTTTGGTCCCATGCCTGCTATCTACCCAATGAACCCTGTTATAAGGTGGTGGGAGGGTCCCTGCCCGCTGGGCTTCCAGAGCCTAAAGAATTTGAGATTTGATTCTTATACACTAACACATCTTGGTTGCCCTGTCCGTGTAGGGGTCACTCCCATGCCCATACCTCACCCCAGCCTTTCTGTCCCCAGCTCCATCCTAAGCTGTGCTCAGCTCAAGTTAGAGGCCTAATCTGTACTGATAAGGTCTGAAGAGTGGATGGTCATTATCAATTAAATAAAAGGATGTCTAGAAGGAAAGGTCAGTCAAGGGTCATTTATAGGGACTCATGCTTTATGTTACTGCCCATGGCTCATTTGACTCATAGTCTGGCACTCATCTTTCTCCCTAAGCTGCGTCTCCCCAGCAAATTATCTCCAATGTGCTATAATTCAGAGACATTATGTTATAGAATAAAGATGGTGAGCTTTGGGATAATTTAGTTTTGGATTTAAATCCCAAATACATGCACTACCACCTGTGTGCCCTAGGAAGTGTATCATAATGCCCTCCCTTCCTCCTTAACATATGCTGGGGCTGGCAGTGAGTAGATGCAAAGGGGTGTGCTGGGGTCAGTGGATCCCTTTTCCATCTTTGTTCTTCCAGCTGTCCCACCAATAGCGCCTCGCCCTGCCACATTTCCATTTTCAAGGGTCATTCCAATGCCATCTTATTTCAGCAGCCCCACCCTGACCTTTCTGGCCTTATGTACAGTTTGATGCTTATACTCTGCTCACACTGATGTGCACATGTTGTATCCTTCCACCAAATTGTAGGTTCTTTGAAGGCAGGGACTAAGTCTTATAATTATGTTTATCCCTTAGTCTTTAGTCAAGTACCCCAATGGGTTGTTACTTAGCTGCTTCATTACAATCGGAGGGGCTGACCTGGCTCTCTACCAGGATGATGAGCCTTCCCAGGACCTTCCATGTGGGGAATCCAGCCTGCAGGGCTGGGTGTGGGGAGAAAGGTACAGCTTTTACGTTCTCCACCTCCTTTCTGTGCTATTCCAGTCTTAACACCGCTTTACGCATCATTTTTGGCAAAGTCATTTAGAGAAGCTAAAAAGCCCAGTTGAGCTTTTCTGAAGCCTGGAGGTGCTGGAGCCCAGCTTGACTCCCTGTCTTTCTTGAACCAAACAAAACATTGTTTCAGCAAACATGAAATCTTCCTTATTTTTTGCAAACTCTCTCCAGGCCTAACAAAGCTAGCAGTCACACTCCCTGAATCAAAATAAGCATCTGCCCTTTTGCTCTTTATTTCACACTTTCCCAGCATTTTTGAATAACAATAAAGAATATGATTATTTTATTAATTAATCATATGCTTCCATCGAGTGCTTTCTGGAGAGGATGCAAAAATGTTAAAACTTTACCCTTTAATATTGATTAGGCATAAAGACAGAGAAAATATATAAACTTGACTTTTATCTTCTAATATTGTACATGATAGTTTCAGGCATAAGCTGTGAACACCTAAATAGTATGTGAGATCAAAGGCAACATATGGTAAAGGGAAACCGAGTCATGTAGCTGGAAAGAGGAAAGGGTCATTTTTACTGCTTTGATTCAAAAAAGAAGCAGCAGCCCTCCAGAAGATGGGCCTTTAACTGTCTCTTTAACTTGTAAAATCATAGACTGCTTTGATGGTAGGAAGAAAGGCGAGTACCTTCTCCCTAAGGAAATGTATACAGTCACATGCCATATAACAACATTTGGGTCAATGACAGACCGCATATATGACAGTGGTCCCAAAAGATTAGTACCATATAACCTAAGTGTGCAGTAGGCTATACCAGGTAGGTTTCTGTAAGTACACGCCATTATGTTTGCACAATGACAAAATCAACTAACAATGCATTTCTCAGAACATGTCCCGTTGCTAAGTGACACATGACTGTATATCTATAGACTCGTGAGTAATTGTAATTCCAATTTCAGGAGTCTGTGGACCTGCTGAAGTCCACACATAGTCCATGATCCCTAATTTAAAGCACTTTGAAGAACTGTCGGCACATAGGAAGAACGTGGGAAAGGGCAGCAGAGGGAAGCAGTGAAGTCAGAGATGTGGTAGACACAAGGTGAGAAGGCCATTCAGTCTAGGTTCCTAGCTCAAAAATACCACGTTTGCCTTTTGTGATGCTGCTGCTTTAGCTCTGGATCGAGGCTACGGTAAGTCCATTGCAGATCAGTTGTCCTGGGGATGCTGTATGCAAACTTTGAGAAGTATCACTAAGGAAAACTCCTTTGTTCTTTTCCAGCTCCTCACAGCCAGTGACCTTGCAGCCAGCGACCTCAAAGGATTTCAGCCACAGGTAAGTTCCACTGATCCTTTCATGAAGTTCGGGAGTTTGAAATGTTCCATAGTCTGGTGGTGAGCAAACAAAGGTGACACCAGGGCAGAAACCCCCACCTTGGATCTCCAGCTTCTCTGACTCGAGGTGCCAACCTTGACAATGACCCCATGGCTTGCCCTCTCCCTCCCACTCCTATCTCTCATCTCATCTCGAACAAAACAACTTCTTTCTATTCTCTCTTACTACTTTATAGTGGAAAAAAAATGTAGATCAAGTTACTTGGAATGTGTGGTTGTAGGTGACTCTGCTTAAGAAGGGGTAAACCAAGGAGGTGGAGGGTGGGATGCAGCTGGGTTCTCCTTCGTGTATTTCTCTTTTTTGCAACAGGATATTCATATTTTTGTAGTCTGTGTGCAAATGCCTTGCAGTCAGTAGTCTGGCGGCCAGGTCAATCTCAGACTCCTGCAGAGGCAGATGGTTGAGTTTTGCTGATGTTGGTTAGTTTTGCTGATGTTGGTTAGGAAATGGCCACTATTATCTCTGGCCAGAATGCCGTTTGGAGGTCGCATGGGCAAACCACAAGAGGGCACAGGCAGGGGCTCTCTGGGGACTTCCTTGGCAGTTGATGAGGATGGAAAATCACCCTCCTTGTCTCTGGAAGGGACTTACTGTCTACACACAAAGACATAAGTGCCAACACACGTACACACAAATACACAGTAGACACAGAAGTCCTTGTGTTCCCCATGGACCCCAGTGTAGAAAGAGCATGTATGCAAAGAGAGGTAAGCCCAAGGCTTTGTGGGACTGTGGGACTCCGTCCCTGCCCCTGTCCCCTTTTCAACATGAAACTTTCTGTCACTTCCCAACTCAGTACCTTAAGATCCCACGATACTATACATTTGTGGGTAGAAACGTCATAGCTAAAGGCTGAGAACTTCCGGAGTGGAGCAAGTAATTTTATAGTAGCAAAAATTCCATGTATTTGGGAATTTTTTTTTCTTTAAATATGTTTCACATCCAAGAGCTCACCCTGCCCTCATTATGCTTCCCCTATGTGGGATGCATCTTGTGAGCCCCTTTTTACTTCTGGGGAAACTGAGGACCAGAATCCTGATTAGAAGCAGCCCCAGATCATACAGAGAGCTAGGTATGAAAACAGAGGTGGAAAGTGAGAGGCTCAAGGAAGAGAATGAGGAAAATAAAGGGCCCCCTTGGTGAGAGTCAGGATAAATCCATACGCCACTTTGGGTGTTTCCATCACAGCTTGTTGATCCTTCCATCAGGGATGCAGTGAGGTTCTAGAAAGAGTTAACCAATAAGCCTTTTAACAACAATTAGGAACTGGTAATTAATTAAAGTGCTTATTTACATATTTACACAAACTTCCAGGTAAACTAAAAACAAAAGAAAATCAACATTTACCCATATCCTACTCATTTCCACACCTATGTTTGTACACAGTGGCATCCTAGCTAAAGTTTATTTTTATCTGAAAATTTATAAGAATGAAAGGAAAAAAGGCTTTGTGTGTTGTCCTTTTGTGGCTTGAAAAGGATACCTAGCAGAGACTGAGTTTATGGAAGGGGTGTGAGTGCGTGTGTGTGTGTGTTTGTGTGTGTTTTGGTATTGTTTCTCTCTGAGATGATCATATTTTCTCCATGTTTCTTGATACTAGATTTAAAATGAACTATTAATTTAGATATATTTGGGGTCCGTCCATCACATTCGAGGCCATGATCCTAGAAAGGCAGTTTCCAGGTTCCCCCACAGACAGCCCCAGAGTTGCTGGTGCAGATGGCTCACTCCCCTGGTTCTGTCTGACCTTTCCACATTATTCCATTTGTGTGTCATCCTCCCGAGGCTGGAAGCATAAATGCACATTTTTCACTCCTCAGGATGCGTGTTCCTGAGGCCAGGAAGCCCTGGGAATCTTGTGGCCAGAGTGTCATGCCCAGATCAAAGTTAATTCTTCAGTGTTATTCCTAAATCAAAAAGCCCGGATATGTCTCAACTCAACACCACCCTTTGGGGTGCTTTTCCAAACAGAAACAGAACACTGCCCACATGCTTTGGGTTCCCCCGCTCCCCAGCCCGCTACACCAAATTGTTGGCTTCTGTTGTTATTTTCCCCTTCTCTCTTTGGGTTTCAGATGAAACTGAGCCCCATGCATCCTGATGTCCACAATAATTCACGGGCATGTTCCCTTCCAAGAACTGTCACTGACTTTCAGGAGAGAACTTGTGGAGGACCCCTTCCTGGGGGAACTGTAATAGGGCCTGCCAGCTTTCACACAGTCTGGTCCGCACCTATCACTGCATGTAAAAGGGTTTTTTTTTTTTTTTTTCTTGATGCCTGTTCCTGCTGCAGCCTCTTAGGGAAAATAGTCATGATTTCCTCACTAATCTTTGGTGACTCTCAGCTTTGATTGTGTGGAGAGTGGCAGCTATATCGAGCTGGACTGTTCTGTCCCTTTGCCTCTGTCCTCCTTTCTGCATCCAGATAGAGAAGAGAAGGGTATGGAAGTGACTATCTGCTTTTCTCTCCATGGTTATTAATTTGTAAAGACACCATGCTCATTCCTGGAAACAAACACATTACTTTGCAGGTAGAGCCTGATGGCGAATGCCAGGGTTGTAAGACTTGTACGTTGGCGGTGGGGCTTCTTCCCAGGCTGGTGAGCTTGGCTTCTGGACCACGCAGGGTAGCACTGTCTCCTGGAGTCAGGCCTGGGGCTGACAGGTGGTTACTATTCTCAGCACGTTTTAAAGCCACAGATGGAAAAGCTTCTGAAATTCACACCTAAACCACCCGGACTCTTCTCTTCCATTTGGTTTCCCTCCAGACACATCTTTCTTTTTCCAATGTCCTGTTCTTCTTGCTTTTTGAAGGAACAGATGCACTTGAGTCCCCTCCTTTCTTATCTTTGGATAATGGGAATTAGGGACCCTCATCCCCTTTTGCAAGACCATCCCTCTCCAATCCCAAAAAACATATGGGAAAGCATCTCTTCCCTTTCATAAAAGTCCAACAATCATATGCTTTCTTCTCCATTTTTCTTTTTATTCTTTTTTTCCCCTCATTATAAAAGTTATACATGTTCATGGTAGAAATGTGAAATGGGTGAAGAGGGTCAAAAAGTACAAAGTCCCAGTTACAAAATAAATAAGCCCTGGGGACGTAATGCACAGCATGGTAACTATAATTAATGACACTCTGTTGTATATTTGAAAGTTGCTAAGAGAGTAGATCTTAAAAGTTCTCATCACAAGAAAAAATTGTAACTATGTTTGGTGATGGATGTTAACCATAAAAAATTAATTTTAAAAAAGGAAATTTGGAAAATACAGAAAGACATAAGAAAAAACATCTCCTGTTATTCCACCCCAGAATATAGAAAACGGCATATTGGGGTATAGTTTTTTGATCTTTGTTATACATATACATATGCATCTATTGGATTTTTTCAAAATTGATGTTATACTTATATGCTTTTATGTTACCTTCTTTTTTGTTTGTTTGCATGCTTTCCCTGTCACTGGAAAATCTTCTAGCAGCTGGCTATTTTTGTCCAGTTGCTAGTACCGTCATTTATTTACCACTCCCCTCTTGCTAGACATTCCATTCCTTTTGCAGCTGAGATCGCCAGGAGCAATCCAAGGCAAAGGCTGGATCCAGTGCCTTCCTCTAGGATACAAATAGCATCCAGGGCTTCTTGGCATTTGTTTCTTCTTTGTTTCTTGGTTCCTACAGAGATGTGAAGATTGCTTAAACTTTGCAGTAAAGTCGTCATATATGTGCCTGTGGGCGTTTGTGCCTGGGTGGGGGATGTGGGGAAGAAATAGCCATAAGTGTGGAGTCCAAACTCAGATGCAGGTTTCATGTGTCCAGCCACAGTGCTGGGAACAACCTTGAAAAGACCTACCCCACACAGAGGAAAGCACCCACTGAAGGACTTGGTCCTCACCTCCTTTATAAACTGCCCATTATCTCAGAGGAAAAGAGGATACTTCCTTTAGGAATAATGAAGTTTTACTTCAAGAGTGCCTCATACAGGATTTTGTGGGGTATGTTTAATAATGGCTGTCCTATAAAAAGTAGCCATTTTTGAGGAATTTCTACATTGCTGCTATGGCCAAGGGTACGTTGTAGAGAAAGGTGAGAAGAGAGTAAATCAGGACACACAGAGAAACATTGTTCATTGTAGAGAAAACAGGGCTTTTGGTCATGGGCTTGCCATTTCATTCAGAGGCACCCATGGAGACCTTTCTGTGGGGCTCCCTGCTGTGCACAGACTCTTCTCCAGAATTTGACAATTCTAGAAAGTTCTGCCACTAATGTTAGCTTTGTAACCCTGGGAAAGTTACTTAATGTCTTTAATCCTCATTTTCTTTATTAAGCAAAAAATTTGCCCAACTTATCTGACAGATTCTTGTGAAGGTCAGATGAGACAATGTTGTGAAAGCAACCTAGCATGATGCCTGCCACACACAGTGAATTCAATGTTTTCTTTTGTCAGAGAAGTACAGGTTAAATTATTTAAGAATTCACAGGAAGGAGAAATTGTATCTATATGGAGCAAGCACGGAAGTCTTCCAGGTGGAGGTGCCATTGTACCTGGACCAAGATAGGTGAGAAGGAAATGAGGTGATGAACTTATTCCAGGGCAGAGGAAGCCTTGATGAAGACCAGAACAAGAGTAGAGATGTTTGGGTGTGTTCTAGAGATTGGAGTGGTTTAATTGCCCTGGTTCAGAGGGAGTATGGTGGAGATAATAGTTGCAAATTAAGCTGGGACCAAACTTCAGACGGTCTTAAAAGTCTGGAAAAACAGTTGAACTTTTTTTTAATGAACTATTATTGGGGTTTTCAAATTTATACAAAAGTAGGCATAAAAGAATAATACACCTCCATGTATTACCCAACTTCTATTATCTATTATTCAACTTCAATGATAAGCTGCCCAAAAAAGCCCTGATTTGTAGTATTTGCTTATTTCTGTGGTGTAAATATCCCCACCATGACCAGCTTTAAGCTGCCAATTGTTTAACCTGCTTGCAAAGTCTTTGATAGTCAGATTTCCAGAGCCGACACGATTGGTCTCCAGCATACCACTGGGCCAACCTCAATAATCATTACCATTGGCCAATACTACTTTATGCATACTCCCAGCTACTTTTGTTTTTAATTTTAATTTTGAGGGTAGTATTAAAAAAAATCCCAGTCATCAATTTATTTCACTCATAAATACTTCGGTAAGCTTCTCTAAAGCATAAGACCTTTTTAACAAATATAATCACAAGGTCATTATCACGCCTATCAAACTTAACAGTAATTCCTTAATATTTTCTAATACCCCAACCATATTCAGATTTCTCTGATAATGTTAACATGTCATTTTACAGTTGATTGGTTTGAATCAGGATCCAGAGGTTGGATTTTGACATCCATTTGAAGACAGTGGAGCCATTGAAGGTTTGAGGGTGGGCCAGAGTCAGAACTACTTACAGAAAGGTTACACTAGATGTAGGAGGTGTGATGAAATGAAGAGGAGGTCCAGTAATGAGCCAGTGCCCTTGGTCCGTATGAGAAGTAATAGGCAGTAGGGTCTGAAGCTGGGCTGGGTCAGTGGGGGTGTTACTGAAGGGACAAATGCCAGAGAAGGCTTGAGGGCAGAGTCAGCAGACCTGGCATCTGCTTCACTGATTAGAGAAATAGGGGTATCGCTCACCAAAGTGGGGGCCCAGAAGGAAGTGCAGGTTGAGAAGGTGCAGGGTTCATCCCTGGACTAAGAGTGATCATGGCCCAGTGTTCAAAGGAGGAGGGCTTTGTTGTTTCTAAATGAACACTTACTCTATTTTCCCCTGGCCCCACAATCAGTTCCCCTCATACATCATCATGTGATATATCATGCTGTTCTCTGATTTTGATTGCTACAGTCGGGCTCCCACACTGAGGAGTAACGGCACGTGGAAAAGTTAGAGACTTCCACAGCTCCTCTTTTTAGCATGAAATTTTTGACTTCCCAAGTTGCTTGTTCTTCTGGGATTGATCATGTCTTTCCAACAGAATCACCATTATCTCACTCTACTCCCAGTGGACACCTGCTGCCTACAAGTTCAGCATCAACAGTTGTAAAGATTGAAGTGAAAACTCTGGATTTTCCAGAGCATCCAGCCCCTGTTGGACTCAATAGGAGTTGCTGTTAGTACATGTTCACACTGCCTCTGGTGGAGTGTACATATGCCAATACTTACTAAAAGTGTCTATATGCCAGAAAGTGTTCCTTGAACTTTGCACGTATTATCTCATTTAATCCTACAACACCTTTGTGGAATCAATAATTATATTATCCCCGTTTTATAAGTAAGCACAGAGAAGTTAGGTGACAAAACTTCTAAGTGGCAGAATTGGGATTTGAAGTCAGGCAGTCTGACTCCAACATCTGTGTTCTTAACCTCTTAAGCTCTCCCACCTTGAATTGGAACTTATCCCCACTGTTAAGATAATTCAAAGCCAGACTGACCACTGATAAGACCAGGACCTCAGCCTCATCTTCTCTTTTGTATATCGTGTTCAGTTTTCTTATCTTTGCCAGGTTCCAGGAAAAAGCAATTCCTACATCTCAGAGTAATAGAGGGAATTGCTGCAGAGTGTTTTGAATCCTTCCATCTTGGCAAACAGTCTCTGTTGCTCTCCTTTCCTTCCTTCCCAGACTCCCAAATGGAGAATCATGGTGACTGTTGCCCCTTCTACAGGGGAGGGAATTGAATTGAGGCAGAGGTGGGCAGGGCAATCTCTCATCTAAGACACACAGCAATGAGAAAACAAATTGGCTTGTTTTTAATTCACCACATAATTCTGCTTTGTCATTTGTGGAAAACCATCCCAAAGCAAGACAGTGTATAAGGAAGTCCCACTACCAGTGCTTGCTTCCCTCCCCACTCCATTTCAAAATTGAAAGACCGAGAGATAGGGGAGAGAGAGAGAGAAAGAGAAAGAGAGAGAGATGTTAGTGTTTTCAGAGGCCCCCAAGGATCTAAATTAACCTCCTCATTTTCTAAAGACTTCAGCACAAAGGAAGTCTTGAAAAGAAGAGAAGGTAAAGGGCCCCCCATTCAATTAATGTCTACCCTGCGTCAGGAATATACCATGTGCTTCTTTCGTTCCCCGGTGTTTAATACCCAGAACAACGCCCTTATCAGATATTTTACTCTTCCCCTTTCACCAAGGAGGAAATCATGGTCCAGGCAGAGGAGATTTGGCTAAGCATGGATTCTCTAACACCTATGCCTGTGCTTGTCCCCAACTGGTTCCACTCAATAGTTAAAATTTCCCCAATATTTTAAACTAGCTAGGGACCGTGTTTAGATGGATGGCCTCCTCTGCTTGCTACCTAGACATTCTTTCTTGGCTCTTAGCTTTACGATACTACCCCAAGAGAGAATGCATTTAGTCAGCTAGCACACTGCGTCCATATCCTCTGATTTCTGGAATGAGGTAGATGCCATGAGTCTTCCTTGCTCAGTTCTTGTTTAGTAAACCCATGGCTTTTTTCCAAGGCCTTTCTTCAGGCTTGCCTTCTACCACCTGCCATGTGTCTTTGCTCTTTGATTCAATACTATTAAGAGCATGGGCTGCAGACCGGTGTTCTTCTGTCAAGTGTGCATTACTGATCTGCCATGAGATACATCTAGAAACAGAGAGTGTTTAGAAACTTTTACAGCAATCTGATGTTTCCGTGATATCCAAGCATATGATCATTCTTCTACTAAATTATCTTTATTTTATTGTACCAAAGTAACCACACAAAAATATGGGTTGGGGAAAAATCATCTGGCCATTCACCAAAAATCATTTGAGAAGGACTGTTTTAATTATACAGTTTTCTAGTTTTATCAAAATGGTAGGATCTAGACTCTTTGTCTTCTTCTGTGAGTTCTTGTGAATATATTTGTATTATGGATAACAGTTCCCCTCCAAAAAAAAAGAGCTCCACCTGTAAAGGTGTCTTTCTGGCCATAGGATACCTACACAAAACATGGATCTTTATCTGTAATTCCTTAGCCAACCCTCTTAATTATTTTTCTTACCAAAAATGGACATATAGAACAATAATAGAGCATTTTAAACAAAAGTATTTGCTCACATGCATACACATAGCCTGCACTAAAACCCAAACTGACTGTTGCTTTTCTTCCATGAAATCATGAGTTTCATACTACAAGTATACATTTTTTGCGCTCCCTGATTTCACAGTGTTTTTAGTAGATTTTTTTGTTAAACCAGCATTGGCATTTGGTGCTGGGGAGAGAAGCTTGCCAGGTGTTTCCAAAGTGCTGGCATTTCAGTGGAATATTCTGAAGTCTTAATAAGTTCTCCTGGGATACTAAATCTCTTTAGACTTTAGTGAATATTGTGTTTCTCCCAAGATGTTCTGACCACCTGAGGGCCGCATGCAGGTGGGCCCAACTTAAAACAAACCTAATGTGTGGAAGTTTACACCAGGAAAATTGATAGATGGCAGGTGGGTGTTGGGAGAGGAGGGGGGTTGTTCATATGCATAAAGATTTTCACACTTTATCAAAGGAGTCAGTATAAATTATCCCTGCTAGGATATTCAAATATGGTTTAGCCTCTCAAAATCGGATCTAAACTCAACTGCTCAGAAAAGAAGTATAAACAAAGTGAGGCCAATCAGTGATGAATAACTTTAAATGTCATTCTCTTCTCTTTCAACTATAGTTTTCTCATCTATAACAAAAGCAAAACAAAAAAAAAAAAATTAGCAACAAGGGTGTATGATTAGATGATTTCTACGATCCCTTGAGACTCAAAACATTTGCTTACTTTGTGCTCCCACCGTCTTCGTGTTTCTAGTTTTCTATTCTTGTTTTTCTCTTCCATCCTTGCGGTAAAGAGGCTTCAACTTGAGTTTCTGAAAAATTGTCCCGTGATTCTGCTCACTTGAGGCCTGGGGTCACTGATGTTTTGTGATATATCTCATATACCTGTGTTTATTATCAGATTGAGTTACAACATCAGATCTCCTTGTGTCTAAATTTTAATATGATGCATAACTTTGTTCTATACATTTTTAGGTCTAGGAATGACTCATGCAGGAAATGCTAATTCACATCCACCATTAGGACTTGAAAGAAGGTGTCTTCTTCTTCATAATTCCTTTAGCAGGATAGTTCCAAACATGCACCATGAGAAGGAAGGTCCATCTCTCCAACAAATGAGCAGGCTCACTTTTTAAGTCCATACCATCCTTACTGCCTGGCTCACATTTCAGTCTTCTTGTCCTCTCACCCATCCACCCAACCCCTTTCTTACCATCTTGTACCAAACAAAAGGGATCGATTGAGAGGCATCAGGAGACCCCCCACAGAAGAGGGGCCCTCATAGTGGAACAGCTTGCAGGTCTCAAGTGGTACCTTCCAGCCATCTGCCTGCTTATGTTTAGAGGCCACATGAAGTCTTCAAGCAGCCTCCACCAGTTTTCTGATATTTCCCTGATAATGACCATCCTCTTCCCCTCTCTCCTGTGATCTTCCTTCTACATTTCCCGCCTTCCTAAAAGTGTCTATCAGAGTCACTGGCAGAACCACGTTTCCAAGTGTCCCAAGCCAATGATGCAGGAGACAGGAAAATGACATGTGATGTTCTTATAAGTTTTATTACTATAAATGATAAAAATTGATGCTCATTTAGGAACATAATATAAATCTCTCCCACCCTGCTATATTAAATAAGTAGCACAGAGAACATTTCCCGTTTTTTTATCATTTAGTTCTTAAGAGAACCAATTCTGGGCCCAAACTGATAAATTTGAATCACAGGTTTGCCCTGTACTAGCTGTGTGACCTCTGTAAGTTATTTAACTTTCATGTGGCTCAGATTCCCCATTAGTGAAAGAAGGATGCCTGTCCCATGGGATTTTGAGGGGGATTGAATAGACAGGACCAAAGAACAGTGTCTGGCATTGGAAAGCACTCTATAAATGTGTGCCATAATTCTTATTAGTCTTGTAAGTTACATAATTGAAATTGAATGTGGGCCACTGAAGTCAGAGTTAGAGTACAAATTGTGGCTTCCCAAGACAATCTGACTAGAATTTGGGATTACTGTAGAATAAAGAAAAACATAAACAAAAAATCTAGATCTTTCCTGATCTTACCAGTTTGTTTATGACACTTATCATTCGACTGAGCAATGGCAGACACTCTGGCTGGGTGAGAATGACCCTAGAAGGGGAGGGAGGAGGGCAGAGATGGACAGAATGGATAAGGGACACATAGGGACTCTTTAGCTGGGAGAAGAGAACACCCAAAAGTGTCTTCATTGATTGCTTCCTTCCTTACCGCCTATGGCATTTTATGAATTAACATTTTATCTTTCCCCCATGGAAATGGAGTAGCTATAAAGTATTAAATATTATTTAAAACAAATGTTTCAAGAGCTTTTTCAACCACCAGAGTATTGCCTCATCTGAACAAGCCCCTGGGGTCCAGTGATCTCAGCATAATTCTGGACATCCTCTTTGGCTCTGACTCTGTACAAGAATCATAGGCACAGAGATTTATTGCCCAGAATAATCAGTGAAGAACTATACCAAAGGGCATTTGGATGGGTGCTGTACAGGGAGACTGTGTTAGGGCTCAATTTTGGGGTATTTTATGTGATAAATTTCATAACCATGCATTCAGTTGTTTCTATATTAAAAGTGAGACAAGGGGTGATCCAAGGACCACATGCATTCTAGATTTTGTGCCATCAGACAGAGATGGCACCTGCAGTAGGGAGCCATCCTGGCCCCAGGACTCTGGCCTCCAATAAGCAGTCCATCATCGACATGCTGACAGGGCAAGTAGCTTGCTTATGGGAACGAAAGGTCTGTGCCCAGACGCCAGCCTTGTCTGTACTGTGAGAAAATACAGCTGGCTAAATTTGGCTTTCCTGCCCTTCATTTGGGGAGGAACAGAAATGCCAAAGTGGGGAATGAGGGGATGAGCATGTGTTAAAATAGAGTCTGCTTGCTTCCAGCAAAAAGTAGATGGTCAATGAATATTTGTAAAACCCATCCTAGAGATGCATGTATCAGTGGTGAAAACAGATCCCCCGACCAAAAATGCATTTATCCAAATTCTGATATTTCTCTAATGCCTTCTGGCTTTGTGCTTATAATGAAGATGTCTTCTATCACTTGTTTTATTTTTAGACTTAACAAATTTTGTGAGCCTTTTTTAGGACAACCAAATCTTTGGAGGTTTGTGTGTCTTTCCTCACTATTTTAGAATGTAGCCGGAGTGTTCACTGCCACTGGAGTTAGGAGTAGAAATACACAGCTTTGGATTAAATCAAAGTTTGATTCACCTGCCTCCAACCTATTGCGTCACTGGCATCTTGTGAAAGGTGACTAAGGCATGGGGTCATAAGAGAATGGGGAGGATGCTGACAAAGGAAATGCCTGTGAAATCTCAGCCTGCAGGCGTTTGGAGAGACAGGGCGTTTCATTCTTGATAAACGCCAGCAGAAAAGAGCAATCAGCTAAACGAGAGCTGGACAAATTAAATGGCTGAGTATTATTTCAAAGGAGAGCTCAGGCAGCATCAGAAATTCCCCATCAGCTGTAATAACGCCAATTACTTTGCCAATTGCAGATTCCATCGTGATGTGTTTAGCGCAATCAGGCGTCGGACTCTTGCAGGGGCCTGATGGGTTTTGTTTACTCTGAATGTGCATTTGTAGAGAATCTTTTGCACCCAAAGGCTTAGAGCTCTGAACGCACACTTCTCAGTCCAGATTCATACACAGCTGAGGGAGATTATCTTTGAGATGGAGGCAGGAGCAGCCTGGGCAGGCTGGACCCAGGGGCCCCTCTCATTGGAGAACGCCTGGGATAGAAATACAAAGAGCACAACTGGGTGTGGTGGTTCTTAGTGAATGTGGCGATCCCCAGAAAACCTCTCTGTATATTACCCAACTAGCAAATATATATTTCTGATTACGAGCAAGCCTTCTTGGCATGTTGGAGCATTGAACGGATCACCATTAAACAGTAATAACAACCATGAAGCTCTGGGAGGAGAGAACGCGCCAAGAGTTCATTAAGCCTTAAATACTGACAAATGGGGGTGCAGGGGCTTTCTTTGTCTCCCTTTGAGAATCATTTGGTTGGATGTCAAACATACACATCATTTCAAATATGGGAAAAGACTGTAAGAGAGGAACTTATCCCTCCTCCCCCCAACATTTTAGCAGGGGAAATAAAATTTGGAGCGTGTAAAGGAACATTCATTTTTTGTTTACATTTGGCTCCGTAGAAATTAATGGGTGTGTGGCTCCAGCTACTTTGAGGCGTGAGCTGTGATTCTCCATTTACACTCCCAGTTGAGGCAGGCGCTAATCATGGGCATTTTCTGAGTGCTCCGGCCTGACTGACAGCTGGAGTGGAAGCCGTGTCTGTGGCGGCTGGGGGTGCAGAGGAAGAGCTAAAGGCTGATTTGATTCCACTTGTCCTCAGCTGTCATCTGAGGCCAGAGCCTGGAGGAGAATGGAAAGCCATTCTCTTCCCTCTGCTTTTTGTCAAGCAACCTTTGTGTCATCTTACTTTTTTAACCTGCCTCTTCCTCCTTCGTGCCTACAAAATAAGTTCCTTCACCTGGGGAAGAAAAGATTCTCCCAAATTCAAAGGCAGCTGCCAGTGCCTCCGAGTGAGTGGCTCATTGGCTCGCCAAGCCCTTCCTCTCTCAGCTGCTGCCCAGGGCTCTCTGCCCACAAGACCAACGTCGGGCACATCCTGTTTTAGATAGGCAGGCAGACATGGCATCCAGGCAGGGACAGGGGATAGGTCCATAGGATATCAGGTTAGCATGGCAGGGCTCATGCTATGGGCTTCAGTGGCTTTGTGCATAATTCTTTCCAGGAGTCTGTGTGTGCAAACGCACAAGTGTATGTGCGGAAGTACAGTTGTTTGTTTCCCCTAAAAGAGGTACTTCAACCAGTGCATTTGGTTTGACACCAGCCTTTCTGCAGGCAGCAGAGGTTCAGATAACGTCCTTGGCTCTCAGATAAGAGGCAAAGCTTGTCTCCTGCAAAGTCCCGAGGACAGAAACGACCCTCAGAAACATGAGATAACGTATGATGCACTAAATGGAGGTGAGGGCATCAAACCATGCTATGTGTCCTCAGCATCATCAACTCCACAACCAATGGCAAAGGGAGCTGCGATGTCTGGCCTCCTCATCAGCGTGACTTGAAGAGTGTTCAGGGGTCTGTTTGTCTGTGGGAGATCCATTTGTGAGCATGTGAACTCAGAGGACAGCTCTGGCTTGATGACACAGCCTCCACCATGAGCAGGGTGTTCTGAGATACAATTCATCAAACACAGTCTCAGTAGGGTGTGATGATGTGTCTGTCCCTTCGAGACTGGGCCAGGCTCAGAATCAGTAACGTAGCTCAGCTGTGAAAATAAACTCCCCCATCTTGCAGCAAAAACTCTTCCCCCATCTTCCTCCATAATATCTTTTTTTAAAAAAATGCCGTAAACAATCCAACACGTGAAGAAACTGGGCCCTTGTGCCAATCTTAGTGATTCCACTTTCCTTAAATATGTATCAGTCTAGATTAGCTGATCAGGATGTCTGTGGACATATTAATGCATCTCCACTAGGTACAGGACCATCTACCAGTAGTTACAGCCAGAGAGCCTTTACAAAGCCGTTTCATTCCCTGTGCTAGTGGAATGAGTCAGGCCATGCTCTAAACACATACACAGGGTATGAAACACTAAAAATGGCTTATATTAATGTGGCTGTTTTATATACCTTCTTATACTTGGTAAGCACCTGAAATGTGAAATGGGCAAGGATAATTAATTCCATTTTACAGAAGAAAAAGTAGAGACTGAGGCAGATTAAGTGATTTACTCAAAGTCCTCAGGTGTTTAGTGATAAAGTGACAATAGGGATTCACCAAGACTTTCAGACTCTAACATCCCTTTCCCTTTTGTTCTTTGCTCTCTTGTCCACAGACATAAGATGACACAGTAGCTGGTATTGTGTACCAGAGGCATCATTATACATTTCTGCTTTATTTATAGAGGAGATTGAGGATTTCTGCTAAACCAGTTGTTCCCCAAAGGAAAACTAGAACCAATGGGACCTGGTTGAAAGAAGCAGATTTCTGGTTTATTTAGGAAGAATTTCCCAGAAGGAGCTTAGCCCCATGTGCCTAGTTAGTGTCCAATCTCTGGATGCTTTTGAGGGGCATCTGAAGGCAAGGCAGTGTAGCGGAGGGGTTTCTCCAGGTGCAGGTACGAGACCTGCAGTTGAATCTCAGCTTCAACACTTGCTAGCTTTGTGACTTTGTTCAAGTTAGACAACCTCTCTGAACCTTGGTTTTCTCGTTCATATAGGGAAGGGAGCAATACTCACCTTGTATAAGAATGATTAAGTATATGTGTAAGTGACCTAGCACTTTGCCTGGAAACGAGTACTTTCTCAATAAATGTAATGTTAAGACCTCTCCAGCTTGCTGTTTCTCCACATCATTGCACCCCATGTGTCTCTTCTTTCCCTGACACCTTTTCCAAGTAAACACCTTCTGTACAGGTGAGGGAACTTGGCTCAGCAGGTCCTTCCCTGGCAGCATTGGGAGCCCAGGCGCTGTGGTTCCCATGCCCTGGTCTAAGCCTAGAACCTTTTAAACTCACCTTAGATTCAGAAATCAGAAGAAGGTCATCGGAAAATAAAACTGGAATCCCCAGCAACTCTGACTAATTCACAGTTATGCCCTTAGGGAAATACTTTTTATTTTTGCCAAAAGATGATACATGGAAAAATGTGTCAGTGAAGATACTCTTGTTCAAATAAAACTTCTTCCAGTCTATTACGCTAAACCCTGCTGGCATCTTGAAGATGTCTTTCCAAAAATAAAATGACATGGGAAACCTGAGACCCTCAGTATGTCATGAGTTCAGCGCCTAGGTGTGTGTCTCGGTTTCTTTATGGGCTCAGATGACAGCTGAGCACAAGCGAAATCAAGTCAGCCTTGAGCTCTTCATCTGTACCCCCCAGCAGCCACAGATACAGCTTCCACTCCAGCTGTCAGTCAGGCTGTGGGTCTCACTTTCTTTAGGCACCAAACAGAGGGGTCTGTTGAATGATACGTAAGAAGCCTTCCAGCTCTAGCATTTTATCCTTTTTCATTCCATTCCATTCCTTAGAGATGGGACTTCTAAAGACTGTAAAGAGTATACATGAAGGTTGTTAAGAATAGGCGTAGCTTTTCCATAGCTCACTGCTTGGCACCTTGACTACTTAAATCTTTATTTACTCAGTCCAAGATACTCCTCAGCTCACTTTGATCAAAGCCTTCCCATTTCATTTTTTGATGCTTGCATATTTTTCCTGGTAGGATAGTGTACTTTTATATTCATATGTAGAAGTGGTTTCAATTGAAAATAAAAAGAAGGTGCTTAGAGTCTGTGGCTCTCAGGTCTACACAGAAACCTTCAGTGGGAAGAACCCTGTCCCCTTTCAGGTGTATCCAATTCCTCTAAAACTTCAGCACCCATCAGAAATATGGAGAAAACCTCATCTTTGGGAGTTTCATTAGCTTGGCAACCACTTCTCCGTTTTTTTTGAAGATTGGCACCTGAGCTAACAACTGTTGCCAATCTTCTTTTTTTTTTTCCCTGCTTTTTCTCCCCAAATCCCCCCAGTACATAGTTGTATATTTTAGTTGTGGGTCCTTCTAGTTGTGACATCTGGGACGCTGCCTCAGCATGGCCTGATGAGCGGTGCCGTGTCTGCACCCAGGATCCGAACCGGGGAAACCCTGGGCCACGAAGCAGAGCGTGTGAACTCAACCACTCAGCCACAGGGCTGGCCCCTCACTTCTCCTTTTGTTTTTGTTTTTTTTGGAAGATTAGCCCTGAGTTAACTACTGCCAATCCTCTTTTTGGCTGAGGAAGCCTGGCCCTAAGCTAACATCCATGCCCATCTTCCTCTACTTTATATGTGGGACGCCTACAGCAGCATGGTGTGCCAAGCAGTGCCGTGTCCTCACCCGGGATTCGAACCAGCGAACCCCAGGCCGCCAAGAAGCGGAACGTGCGAACTTAACCACTGCGCCACCGGGCCGGTGCCTCATTTCTCCTTTTTAAAGATTACTGACTGTACATTTTATTATTATTTTTATTAGTTAAAGTAAAGCCAACTTTCCATTTGCTGCTACACATAAATGTCAGCTTTTTAAAGCCCACAAAGAGCTTCCCATGAGCACCTCCAAAGTGACCTTGTAATTCCTGGTGAAGGATCTTCTCACATTGAACTTAGCAGAGACCCTGGCTTGCAGTAGGCTCTCAGGAACACTTGTCAAATAAATGAATGATTAGTGAATGAGTGAGTAGTGTTACCATGTGGTATTTGGGAAGAACTTAGAGTTTTGGGTCAGACAGAATTGGGTCTGAATTTTGTTCTTCCTTTTAGTAAGTGTACGATCTTGAGAAATTTGCTTAACTTCAGTTTTCTCCTTTGTCAAGTGGGGACATGAACTCCCTTTGAGTGTTACTGGAAGGATTAGAAACGAACTATGTAAAGGGCCTGATACAAGGTAGGTACTTATTAAAAGAAGGCTTTTTTAACTTTCCTACCTCACACAGTGCCTGGCGCCCAGTGGGCCTTTAGGAGGTGTTTGATGACTGAAGAGAGCCTAGCACCATTCATCTGAGGCCATGAGTCATTCACACACAAAATCACACCTCCTTCATTGACTGGCTTGCTGTTCTCAGTTGGGGAAGTCCCCAGTCTCTTGGTTGGCACATCAGTCCAGCTAACCAGGTGTGTCCAGCTCTTTCTGGCTACTCTGAGCATGAACAAGATTACCTATGGATTCCCTTCTTGGCAGAACTAGAGATTCCAACTGTTAGGGCAGAAAAAGCAGCTCCGATAATGAGATGACAGAACAGAGGGCGCTTCCTTGTTCTCAACTAGGATTCAAGTGGTGGAAAAGCAGAGTGGATGTGCAAAGGCTGAGGCCCAGGGCTGTGTCAGGTCTTCAGGATAAGAAGACAGGAGCAAGGACTGGCTAGGATTGGTTATTCTAGGGTGAACACCCAGGGTGGATAAAATTCTTGGACCACTGACAATCAGAAAAGGCTTAGGCAGAAAATACAATGAATCAGTGGCCAACGATGTCCAGGATTCCCAGAGCTTATCCAGGAGGGTGTCAAAGGCCTAAGCAGAGGTGGTCAAACAAAGATCACATAGAGGAGTAGCAGCAGAACATCCAACTGTAAGTACCATGAGCTCAGGCTCCAAAACGCAAGGGCTCAGTAGTAGGACGGTAGGGTACTGGGGTGCAAGACAGTAGAGTCAGACTAGAAAAGATCTGGAGCAACCCAAATAAAGAAAATCATTTTGTGGCCTCAATAAGGAGCTTACACATTAGAGGAGCAACCAGTGTCCATCCCAGATGAAAGGCAGCCTAAGCCCCTTCAGTGGTGGAGTAGTCCAGAGTGCTGCTGGTCCTGCTCTCTCCCGGGGAAGATGATCAATTTCTACACCAAGCTCCCAGTGAGTCAGGTTGTATAGGTCGAGCTCACACCCATGTATTTCAGTTGGTGAGGAGTAGAGCTAATGAAACTCAAGCCAAGGGCTCTGTCCCCTTGTGAGCCAGATAGCTCTGCCTGTGTGAAGGTGCATTCTTAGCAGCTCATGCGATGTCACATGTGGGCCACTTTTAGAGCACCCTCAGGGGTTTTGTTCAGGTCAGTACTTGGAGGGGCCTTTTTATAGGATCCCAAGAAGTAGTGTTTTGAAGCTGATACTGTTCTCTCTATTCTTTAGCTAAAGATTTATCTTCCCTGAAGCCTTATGAACTGAATTGGTACCAAAAGGAATCAGCTCCCCATTGGTGCAAAATAAAAAGTCATATAGCAGATAAAGGAGCTTTGTGCTTTTATTAAAACGGTGACAATCAGCCTGTTCATTTCCTCAGACTTACCTTGTCTACTCATGTCCTAATGCCCCTCTATTATGTTTATCCCTCTGTGGACTTATGTGAGCAGTGACTATCATTGACATGGCCACTGAAGATTAATAACATTGATGCCTTTGACAGTTTACCCAGTGGTTTGGAGCATGGAAACAGATTGATAGTAAATTGAAGATCCAAGAAAAAGGTACAAAGCAAGAGAGTCTGGAAATAGTTGACACCCAGTCCTTCCTGGGAGTCAAATCACCTTACTGCTTTAGTTTCAAGACCTTCCCCTTGAGGACTACAGAGATGGCTTGATCTGTGTCACAAGTCAAGTGGTGCCCACCATTCTCTCCCAAAGGTGTAAGGTATAAGGTGTAGTATCAAATAACACCCCTGGCCACTCACCAGCAAGTGGAAACTTCTCTCTCTCATCCTTTTTTTATTCTGGAAGAATAACAGCAAACTGATTTCATTCACCCATAGGCCATAATTGACTTGAAAGTTGAATGTCTTCCCTAACAAACTTTTGTTTTTCTCCCTTTTATTGTAAAGCCACATACCTCCCACACCTTTTTCCCTTCAGCATTTCAAAACAGAGATAAACAATCTTGCTGATGCTTTTAGGATTTGTCTGATTCTTTCATTAATCTCCAGGGTCGACAACAGGCCTCTGAGGCTTTAAAAATCTCCTGTTTTCTTCCCAAACTTGGAGGAGAAGAATCAAAAGAGGAAGTTAACTTTGTACTGAGATGTTCATTCTTCCTCTAAAAGTTTTAAGTGCTATCATCAAAGCCTTATTTATCATCTCTACTCAACCCTGTCCTAAATCCAATAAACAACCAAAAAAAGATTTAATCAGTTAACTTAGGCTGTTTCAATTCTCTGTGGAGCTCAGTTTGGCTCCAGACATGTGGTGAGTGTACACTGGAGTCATAAGAAATACTGTCTCTAGACGCTCAAGTCATTGTCTGCTCTAAAGACCTGCAAGCATCACAAAGGGGTTGGTGACAGTGTCTCTTAGATGTCAGTGCACTGACTGTCCACTTAAAAGAGGTGACACTGATATCCTCATTTGTTAGATTCTGCTGTGAGGGTCTTAGCAGGTTGCTAAATTAAAATGTTGAGATGGGGCCTTTTGATATACAATTAACCCAGGAGAGATTTCTTATCTGTGTATTTATATACACATGGAAGGGGCAGATAAAGATCATGGTAAATTTAGGTGTTGACAGTTCATCACCATCTACTTGGAGAAGCCACCTTCCACAACCTTGACAAATAACTGACCGTTAGAAATTCTTCTGAAATCCTGATTTCTCTGAAAATTTTCTCCCTTTTTATTGGATAGTATAATTTTTCTCAACATTTAATGGAGAATTTGTTGTTTGATGTGTTCTTTTTCCAGGAGTGGTAAATATTCATGTGAAAAGCAGGATGAGACAGTTTATAAAACATAGAGGGGCTGTTAATTCTAGATGTTACTAGATTCTTCTGCTTTCCGAGTTTTTCTCCATCTAGGAGGTTATCCTGTTTCTCTCTACCTGATGGGGAAACTTTAGCATGATGAGAAAGCTTCTTCCACAGGAATCTTCTTAGATATCAAAGATGGAGCATTCTGAGATGTTCGTGTAGGTCTTATTAAAATGATATATTGTCAAGTTATTGTTAGGACACATATGCCCGTGTTTCTCTAGTTCTTTAATTTAGGGGATCCCCCAAAGTGACCTAAGCCTGGAGCTGGCAGATAAAAGGGTGACCCATAGACTATAACTTATCCACCTTATCTTACATGTGATGGTGCTCTGTTGCTTAAAAAGTAATTTCCTAATGATGGTTGCATTTCATTTTCACATCAAACCTTCAGCCTAGTCAGGGCAAGTACTTTTCTCTAAGTTTTAAATCTAAGGAACTGAGATTTCTAGAAATTAAACAATTCTCCCAAGCTCCCAGTGTTAGTAGGTGACCATACTGGCTTGGCATTTACATGGGTCTTCTGATTCCAAGTCTTCAGTTCTTGGCAAACACGAAACATTTGTCAAGAAGGAGCAGCGTACCAGCACAAATGAAATAAAACAAAAGCACTGTAAACACTGCTATATTTGATTATCTATGTTTGATCTACATTTTATCACATATTCAGTTAGCAAATCTTATTAAGTGTCTACTGTTTGTAAAGTGCTCAAGGAAACTAGTTTGAGAAATAGACCTTTAGCTGAATGGAGTCTTGATTTATTTGTTTTCTTTCCTTGGGTTTAGTTCTAGGGTAGAAACAGTCAATTTCATTGTATTTTCTTTACAGACGTGAACACAATCTTAAACTAAAGGAATATTCTGGGGCTTATCAGGTCACAAGGTGTGCATAAACAGAGTAGATTGAGTTTGATCTTGAACAGAAGCAGGATTTTGATGGAGAAGGAAAAATGAGCTAAGGCGGAGAGAAGTTATAACAAAGATATATTATCTACTCTGGGCCAGGCACCATGGTGGACATTTTATATTCTAATATGATCCGTGGTCTCCTGAAGCAGAGATAGACATTAATACCAGGGCCAGAGACAGACATTAAACAAGTCAGCACACATATAGTTTTAGTTGCACCGCTTCTTGCCATGTACATCATTATCCTTTTTCCTCTTAATCCTCTTCTCTCTACCTATCAGTCAGTCTCCTCCTCTCCCAGATACCTGTGAGCATAAGGCAGGAGTGTGATAGACTGGGCCTCATTATAACCCAACCTCGGTTTGAGTGGAAGTCCTATAATGAGGCTCTGCTCTAGCTGCAGCTTCTAAAATCATCATGAGTGGGTCTAGTCCACCGAAGTAAGCCAAAGTTTCTGTCACTGTGCAGTTAGCAAAGGCTGCAAATGCCCTGTTCCTGAGAAAAATGATGTGTCCGAGGCCTGTCGGATCCCATTTGGCTGTAAATATTTATCAAATGTTCTGGGCTATTGCTTAGGCTTCCATTTTACCTTTCCCTGTTTATCTGACCGATTCAGAGTCCTACTTCAGAAATGCCAAGAGATCTTGGTTCTGTATAATGGAGGCATTTTTTTTTTCTTCTTTAGGTAACATGTCTTTTCACAAAGATTTTTATCTTAGACATCTTGAGACGGGAACTGCAAAAGACATTATTCTTGAACGTGCGAACATTGCTTTTCATTTTCTCAAAGGAGTTTGCACATGATCGACAGACCTATTAATCAAACCCACCTACGAGATGAGAAACCCAGACTCAAAGCTGAGGGGTGGGGGAGCCCTGGGTACTCTAATGTGAGAAGAAATAGCAGAAATTAAGCTCAAATGTCTCATAAAATGAATCCTGAATAATCCTTTTATAGTCAAACATTTTGACAGTTTTTAGGCATGAGAGGGTGTGAGGAGTTTACACAGGGCCCACATTATCTCCAAATTGTTTGTTTTCTACTAAAGAGCTGAAAGAAAAGAAAACGTAACTCCACTGGCTCTTTCCTGTAGACAAGAAGAAGTTCTGTTGCATGAAGACCTAGCTGTTTTCTTGGTGGAGAGCTTTGTGGCTGAAAACTTTAGACTGGTGTAGGAATTAAGGAAGCAGATGGATAAGAATTAAAGAAGAAAATATCTCCTGGAGAACTTACACAGACTTTCTAGGTGGTACACCTAGCATCGAAATAATGTCACTATGCATATGTCCATAGCTTTAGGCCTTTTAAAGCCCATTTATATGTGTCATCTTGTAGAACTTTAGCTCTAAAGAGGCTCTATCTGACTTGATCTTGCTACTAATTCAAGAATTCAGTTAAGCATACCTCCTAGGTCATCTCATCTCTGTTTGAACATTTGTAGTGATGAGGTGCTTCCTACTGGGCCAGGCAACTTATTTTGTGGCTAGACAGCTTTTATTGTTTGGAAATTAGTCTTTATATAGAGTTCAGATCTATTTCATTGAAACTTCTATCTACTGGTTCTGTCACAACTCCCACACAATAATTTTTCTTCCTTATCCTCAAAATAATTTTTCAACCATTTGAAAGCAGTTATCAAGGCTCTCGTAAATCTTCCTATCTCCAAGCTAAACACCTCTTATTTTCTCTGCCAAGCCTTAATGGGTAGGGTCTCCATCCCCTCAGTTCTGTTCACCTTTCCCTGGTGTCTCCACGACTCTAAACAAGGTCCTCAGGATTTGACACACTGTTCTAAATGTGCCCTGACCAGTGTGGTGTTATCATTAGGAGTATCCATTGAAATTTTCTACTTCAACTTCTGTCATCTAGGATTATGATGACTATTTTAGAAACCACTGTTAGCTCAAAAAGAGCTTGTGGTCAATGACCTCACTGGTCCTTTTTCCAGAACAACTTTGAGTCATCTCTCCCCATTCCGTTCCTTCTTTTCTCCTTGAAAACAAACAAAAACCTAAGTGAAAGGGTTGGGTAGTTAGAATAGATGCTATCCCCTCAATTTTAAAAATATTAGGTACTGTTTACTGACTGCTTACTGAAAGCCGTGCATTGGCACTGTTCTAAGTCCTTTTCCTGTATTAATTCACCAAAGCCTCATAATAACCCTTGAGGGTAGGCTCCATGAGTGTCCATTTGAATGATGTGGAGAGTAAAGCACAGAGACGTTCAGCAATTTGCCCAAGTTCACAACTTGTAACTGGGGAAGGTGAGTTTCAAACACAGACTGGCCCAGAACTTTCATCCTGCTTTCTAATTGTTGCACAGTTAATGGTTAACAGGAACAGACCCTCAGTCTCCTGGCTACTAGATCAATACTCTTTCCTCACCCCAATGTGTCCTTCTTGTAGTCGCAAGAAGTCTTTCACTTTTGTTCCTTATATAAGATTTTTTTTTTTTTCCAAATTGAGACTGATCCATTAGCAGATTGTGAATTCAATTTAGCGAGTTACCACTAGTGAAGAAAGAAAGGAAGGGAGAGAGGAAGGAAGGAGGGAGGGAGGGGAACACATCAATATGCATCATACTTAGTAAGTGTAAATTTCATCTCAGAGAACTTTTATTTTTTTGTGTGAAACACATTCACAAATATACACTCGTATGTGTATATAGAGTTACGATGAAAAATGTGTTTCTTATTGTTTCTTACGGTCAAAGCAGTTTGAGAATTGCTGCCTTATATATTGCATATGCCAGACTTTGTCCATTTCTTTAAGGTTAAACAGGGACTGTAGACACACCTAAGTCTTAGATCTCCATTCTTGATCTGCAACCAATGAGAACATAACTTGCAACTGCGCAGAAAGTTTAAGCAAAGAACCTCAGAGAGTGAAGAGGTGATCGAGGGCTGACATAAAAAATAAACAGCTGTTCCAATTACAGTTGAGTTTCCATTTAGCAGCCTCAAGATTCCTAACTCATCACCTCAAGCAAGTCACTTCCCCTCTCCCCAAGCTGTTTGCCAGAACCAGCCAGAGAATTCAGGCAGTGTTACTCTCTTTTTCTTTCTGAAGCTTGGCAAGATGTCTTCAATTTAGCCAGCCGTGCAGGAAGCAATTGTAAATATAAGTGTATTTTACATATTCCTCCCAGAGGACACTTGTAGTTTGCCTCCCTAGCAAACAGGGAATGCCTAGACTTGTATTCCTGGTGATCTTGGATCATTTTTTCTTTTTACTCCTCAGTGTAGCAATGTCCTTAATTGAGGTAGTAATACTGAGCTTGTTGGATTGTCATGAAGTTTTATTGGCATGCTTAAAAGACCCCCTTGTTGCTCAGTTAAAAATCATAATATAAGGAGGAAAAGAAAATTATGATGTTGATTAATTATAAGCATTTAGAATTTCTGTCAGTTATGTCCACAGTGATATATAGATTATAGACTGAAAAATAGTTAACACTCCAGAGTCATCTTAGGCATTTTGAAAAATGCATTCTCCCATTTCGTTCAATTAAATTGTCTAAGGCTGAGGCCACTACAGTGTAAAGATCTCCAGGAATCAACAAAGGGCCATCAAGAGAATCTAAATGGATTTCAGCTATTGTGAACAGAAGACCATTTGCGCCCAACTGACTGTTGAAAACATGACTGAAAAACTGTGATTTCACATCAAACACTGTGGATAAAAGTCTTTAACTTTAATTTATTGAGATCTTTGAAAAATTAAGACCAGCATAAAGTACGATGAATTTTGAATCTGTTCTCCCTCTCTGAGTGCGGTCCTCAGATATAATTAGATATTCAAGTGGTGCTCAGTCTTCTCTGTTGGGTGATTGTGGTTGGGCTGTAAAATGGCGGTAACCTTTGACAGAGGAAGTGAAATGGCTGCCCAAGGTGTCACAGCAAGTTGTCGAAAAAGGTGGTTGGACTCACACATGAGGTCTCTTTCTACAACCCCATGCTGCCTCCAAGTGGGAAGGTGGCAGTGGTGTTAGGATGTAATCTCTTCATAAATTACTGTCTTTTCTTCCAACTGGCCAAGTGGCTAAGCATTTTAGGAAGGCTTATAAACTTAACAGTGTAGTGTTTAACATATAATTTGAGGACTAAAGGACTTCTCTCTAGGGAAGCTAAAATATTTAGTTTTATTAATTTTAGCCAAAGAGAAAAAAGAGCTTTGATGGATTATAAGCTAATTATTAATATCAAGTGGCAAATCCAAGACCTTTGTAAAGGAAGTTTGGTGTAATGCTTAATATGCTCACCCCACCCTGATGCACACACTGTCTGATAAGAGTATTATCACTTATCAGTGAAAGGGTTGGAGACGAACACACACTCACAGCAGGGTTTCATGGGCATTGTATACCTGTAACATTGGATTCTCTTAACGTCACTGATTGTTACTTACTTCACTGACTGCTCCTGGCAGGTGGGATGAGGAAGGTGGTATGTGGGAGATGGTAGGGAGCAGGTTTTTAGCACACAGAATCTCTGAATTGGCGTTGAAAGGTCTCTGGGAGGTCCACCATCCTGATTTGCCACCCAGTGAAGAACTGTCTCGGACAAAAGGATATTCTACCTCTGCTAAAATTTTCAGTAGCTCCTTCCATTTCTGAACAATTCTGATTTTCAGAAAAGCACTTTATGTTTAGCTGAAATCTATTCCCCAGTAACTTTCATCCATTAGCCTATTTCTGCCCACTGGAACTCAGCCTGTATAAGTCCAATCCTTCTTCCATGTCTTGGTCCTTGATGTATTGGAAGAGAACCTTCATCATCATCCCTGATTCTCCCCACTCCACATCCAAGCTTTGATTCTCTGCGTTAAATATCCACATTCTTCCTCCTGTTATATCGTACTGCTTTCATCACCATCTTTATTTGTATTTCCCTTCATCTGCTCCAGTTTGTCAATGTCCTTACTCAATACTCTTTAGTTACAGATACTTAAGCAGCTATCAATCCACCCAACTGTACCATCACATATACACAAGGTTCTATCAAAACTGTGAGGCTTTATCGGAAATGTTTACCCAGCTGTCGCCCAGAGCGTGTTGGCTCACTCCTGTTGGGACTTTGCTTTGCTTCTGGCTGGGCAGCTGCGCACTCCTAACTTTTGATTTTCTGTCTTGTCACAGAAAAGCACTTTATCATTTGTTTTTTTATTTATGTATTGTATTTTTTTTCCAGAAAAGCACTTTAGAGGTTGAGATTGTATTTGAGCTCCAGAGTTGCTGCATTTCTCTGCTTTTGAGTTCTACAAGGTCAATTTGGGGCTATTTAAAAGCAGAATTGTTGAGTTATATCCCAGTCTGTGGCCATGAAACTCACGGTGGGTTGCTTCCCCTTCCCAAAGTGTAAGCTCAAGCTTCAGGGCATCACTGTGTTTGAGAAAAATACAGTCTGTGGCTTTCTGTATACTAGAAAGGGTAAGGATCTAAAGCTTTTGTGAAGACAATATGGTGCTTCTATTGATCCATGTGAGTTGAACATACGGAGGCTCTGCGAGAAAGGTCTGCCCTATTTAGCGACCCGGGGCTGATGAGAAGGTGTGTTACAATTCGTATTCCTCCCAGCATGTGGTCTGGGACACATTGGCTCATTTTACTGATGAGTTACTCGAATCAAGCAGGGGCCATCATCTCTTACCCTTTTAGAGCATTAATTGAGTTGTGTGAGAAACACTGCAGGTGCATCTGTGAGAGGAGAGAAAGCTAAGAAACCCTGTTCCTGTTCTCAGAGAATAGGTAAATAGAAAAGTGTGTGCAGACATGTACCTGGCAGTGTATGAACAAGAGCAGATGTGCAGGTGATAAAACAAGGTCATGGGAAGACAGTCTAGTCCTGAGCTTTGGGCTTTTTCTCTGCATTACAGTGACCATATTCACTGAACAATAAGTATGGACCCTTGGCCTGAGAAAGGATTTTAATACACTTCTCGGTATGTTGGATTAGTGTGGTTTGGATATTAAAATGTTGAGATTTCTAGTATATGTCAGTGTTATATGGAGACAGTAAGTCAGGATATTGGAAGTACAAGCTGTCCCAGAAAAGCTAGTGTGTACATCGTAGTCACAGTGGCCAGCCTTCTGAGGAGTGGATGTCCTAACTGTAAACTCAGATGAGCCAATGACTCAGGGCACCGTGGCCTGTAATCCAGTGTGGCTACAGATGTAGAGATGCCCATTTCATTGTTCCTCGACATGCTTTCTGGATCCCACAGCAATGACCCATAGTGATCAAGGGACATTTTTAGCTACGCCATTAATTGATCCTATATATTTATAAATCATAATTTTTAAACTGGGATATAAAATGAACCACTAGTGAGTTTCCTAGAAGTAACACAGAAATATAATGAATATACATTGAGGATGTGGATGGCTAGCCACTTGGTTCTCAATTTTTGGTACACATGAAAATCACTTAGGAAAATTTAAATATAGAAAGATAGAGGATAGATAGATAGATAGATAGATAGACTGCAGAAAGATCTCCAAATTCCAATTTAGTATGGCTAGATGAGACCCAGAAAGTTAGAATTTTAACAAGCCCTCCAGGTAAATCTAATGCAGGGTTCCCAGGTCCATATCTTCAGAATATTAACCAGAAGAGGATTGTTGTTTCCAGGGCCCCGATTTCCTGAGTTTCTGGAAGAAAGCCAGGAAGCTACCTCCGGGGTTTTCTCACCCTTCTCACAGTCTTTGTGAAAGGGCTCCAGGTTCTACTGTACAGAGTCTTGCCAAGCAGAGTTTGGAGCAGAGTAAATTCCTTTTAGGATTATAGGATTAGGAAGCTGAAAGGTGATTCAAATTCTTCATTAAACAGAGAGAAGGAAACAGGAGGGGACGCTCCTGAGCACGCACTTCACTCCAATGTGTTTTCTCTGTAATTAGAGGAAGTGATTGCAAAATATTTGAGAGGATTAAATGCTCAGAGAATATAGTGATCAAATAACATGAGATGCTGCATTCTTTAAAATGATCTCTGGCTGGCTTTGCGTGTGTTGTTGAACTGCTGTCACTTACACCTCAGTACTGAGGGAATGCCCAAACGGAAAGACTCTCTGCTGGGAGTTTGGGAAAACAGCCCTGGGTCTCACACTGGGGTCCTCAACGAAATTCTGAGTGATGGCAAAATAAGGTATAATGTCTTTATTGCTCAGTTTTCTCTGCTGAGTAATTACAATGGTAATCCCTGCATTGTCTTTCTTCACTTTGGCCTTTTTTTTGATATCTACTAATTCAGCAATAATTTATTGAAAAGATATTCTAAATCCTCTCTAGTACAGGGGAGCAACTTTTTATATAAATAATTACATTTATTGAGTGGCTTCCAGATGTCAAGGTTTTTTGGGAATACAGAGGTACATTTCTCCCCTCAGGCAATTACAATTGGGGCTTGAGGGAGGTCATGGTACGCAGATGTTGGTGGTATTTTGGGGTGGTTTCTCAAGAAAGAAGATTCCATCTCCAAAGGAAAACTGCAGTGGTTCACCATGGCAGGGTATGCTGGCCATGGTGTGTGAGACTGATGGGTCAGCCATGTAGGAGAGTTCCAAACCTCAGAGCCAGTCAGGTCGGGACTGAGTGCTCTGCCCGGTCATGGGTATGTGACTTTGTGCAGTCACGCAGGGCCCCACCCTGGGAAGGCCTCAGACTTGGTTGAATGCTCTGCCCTCATCTTCTTGAAATTCTTCATAATTTTTGAACAAAGGGCCTCACAATTTCATTATTTACAGGGATCTGCAAACTATGTAGCTGAACCCAATTCAGCTTCTGTGTGCCCTTAGGCAAATTACTTGACCTTGTGATCTAGAAGGGAGCCAGAATCCATTTATATGATGGTGAAGATAAAATATAAAATTATATGTTAAGTGCCTTGTTTATAGAAGATGTTTGATAAATATTATGTTTAAGAGGAAGAAAGAAGACTAGAGCTGGGGCTGGCCAATTTTTTATCTATAAAGGGCCAGATAGCAAATATTTTAGGGTTTGCAGGCCATTTACCCTCTGTTGAAAACACTCAACTCTGCCATTATGGTTTGAAAGCAGCCACAGACAATACATAAATGAATGAGTGCAGCTGTGTTGTAATAAGATTTTGTTTACAAAAACAGGTAGTCATAGTTTCCTGACCTCTGGTCTAGAGGCTAGAGAAGTAGACAGTAAAGAGACTAGTTGTTTCCAAGTGTGGTCCCAGGAAAAGTAGCATCACTAGCACCTGTTTGAAATGCTGGTTCTCAGGTCCTACCCCAGATGCTGGAGCTGGAAGTGGGGCCCAGCAATCCAGCAATCTGTGTTTAACAAGCCCTTCAGATGATTCCAATGCAAGGCTCATGTTTGAGACCCACTTTTCCTTAAACAAAGAAATTCAAGAGAGTCAAAATGTAAAGCAAAGAACAAACTTAAGAAGACTCTGTCAACACATTGTTGGTCCTTACAAAGGTTTATATCTTTATGCTGCCTATCGGTGTGAATGCACCTCACATCTCTCCTCCCCATTGATCCTCACAGCCAGCCTGGGTTCCATGAGACAATAAAGTCTCATGGAAAATGATTTGAGGGACTGATTTTTCTCCATTCTCCCAAAGATGATACATAGCTAGTACCATTCTAGAGGTGTAGCCGAAAAATTAATGCATTATATACCATCAACGCCATGGAGCATTTGTTTTCAAAGAGTGGTCCCCATCAACATCACCTGGGAACTTGCAAATTCTTGGGCTCCACTCCAGGCTGACTCTGAGGGTTTTAACCAGCCCTCCAAGGTAATTCTGAGCACACTCAAGTTGAATGAACCACTAGGTTAGGGCATTAGGGTTTAATTCTCAATCCTGCTTGAAAAAGGCTGCCACAACCTCCCAGTGAAGGAGATGAGTGGGTATTAAAGTGACTGCCCAAGGGCAATTGGCTGGTCCCAGTAGGGGTGTGGATTTGAGCCCAAGCTTTCCAGTTCTGAGGCCTGGGCTCCTTATACTCTGCCAAACAATACTAGAAACAAACAAAATCCCCCCTCTGCCCCCATCTTTTTAACTTAACATAGGAATCCACTTACCTCCACAAAAACAATAAACTGCTCATGGGCTTTAATATATAAAACAGAGCAAACTGTTTAATCTGACACGCTGGGAAGATTCAGCTCCCTCACATGAGCTGATAATGTTATTTTCATTTTATTCTCCTTTTTGGGGGGAATTAGCTGCCTCTCCCCTTGATAGATTGCTTCCTTCCTACCTTACCTCTCCCAGCGTGAGGATTAATCTCTAGCTCTGTAGTTGTGTGTAGCACTGTCTATTCTATGCTGTTCTATCTATTCTGCGATGAGACTGGACTTTCTTTGTCCTTTTTTCAGGCAGGAGCAATGGCATTGAAAAGTCGAAAGAAAAATAAGGTCAGTAGGAGACAGATTTTTGAGATTGTAGCTTTTGAGGCCAGACCCATGTAATGAATTGAATTTTTTCCTGATTCTTTGTGTTCTTAGCATCATCTTTGCCTGCAGTTGAGTGACTTCTGCCCACAGTAAGGGCAGCACTTCAGCTCATAGCCACATGGAAGGCATTCTCTTCTTGGCTGAAACTTTAGGTGTGAATGAAGGTAGGGAAGGGGAGGAAGTGGGTGACATGACCCCTTACCTGTGGTATTTAACCTACTCAATGGGCTTGGAGAGATCTTGGTGATTTGCTGTGCCCTGCCCCCTAGAACCCTCCTTTTCTGTCATAATAGCCTAGCATTATACGCTCAGAGCATAAATGTGCTGCAGGTATAGGCTGTATGGAGGGATTTGATACTGGGCAGATCCACTCTGCAATAATTGTGATTTGACCAATTAGAAATATTACCCATGGACAAGCATTCCTAATAGTATGCATCATTAGGAACCACCACTTTGGGGCCGGTCCCGTGACCAAATGGTTAAATTCCTGTGCTCTGCTTCTGTGGCCCAGAGTTCGCTGGTTTGGATCCTGGGCATGGACATACACACTGCTCATCAAGCCATGCTGTGGTGGCATCCCTCATAGAAGAACTACAATGATTTACAACTGGGATGTATAACTGTGTACAAGGGCTTTGGGGAGGGGGAAAAAAAAGAGGAAGATTGGCAACAAATGTTAGCTCCGGGTCAATCTTGCTCACCAAAAAGCATACTTTCAAAAAAAAAAAACACCACTACTTTTCCTTTTTCATTCCTTCCCCACTAATTACTCACTTTAACAGATCTTTTTAATTCCCTTAGGAAATGTTCATTCTCCAGTTACCAACTGACTTATAGAAACTTGCCATTCTGCCTCTCTAGGCTCATGTCTCTCTAGAGCTGCATGGTCAATAGGGTAGCCATGAGTCACCTGTAGCTATTTAAGTTTAAATTAACTAAAATGAAATTAAATAATTAAATAAAAGTAAAAATTCCATTCTTTGGTCACACTCGACACATTTCAAGTCCCAGTAGTTAGATGTGGCTAGTGGCTACATACTGGATGTTGCAGATGCATGGTATTTCCATCATTGCAGAAAGTTCTGTTGAGCAGCACTGCTCCAGAGTTCTGCTCTCACCCATCCTTTCTCTCTCTCTCAGAAGACCCATGTAAATGTTCATGTTCTTTCTTTCCATCACCTCTAACCAGCACATGTGTTGTGTATTCACTGATACATAATATAGTCTAACTGCTGACTGTTTGGTGTATGTGCATTTTCACAAAGCTAAATTACTTTGAGGCTATTCGTGGTGGAATTTCAGATCTCACCTAGTGGAGGGGGAGGTGGAGTGGGCTGGGCGTGGGAGGCAGTAGGGAGCGTTCAACCAGCCCTTGAGTTACCCCAAATTACATACTGTAGATGGGCATTTTCTAACAAACATTTTACTATAAAAATGTTCAAAAATACAGAAAATTTGAAAAAATAATACCATGACCATCCGTATGTCCTCTACCTAAATGCAAATATTGCTAACATTTGTCAGATGTATCAGATTTGCTGACCCATTTGAAAAGTAGATTGCAGGCGGCATGACCATTTACTGCTACCTAGTTCCACATACGCCTCCTAATGCCAAGGCCTCCCTGACATCACCACAGTACCTTTGTCACACACAATGAACACTAGTTCCACATCAGTTAAGCATTTACTCACACTAAATATTTCAATTGTATCCATTCTTTCCCAAGTGAAAAATAGACTGTAGGTGCACAATGAGGATTTTGTTTTCCTCCTGCTCTGGGCAGTGCCTGTCTGATATGTATACACTTGCTGTCCCACACAAGGAGTCAGAGCGTATTGTCTTCCCTTGGTTGCCCTGAGATGTCAAGGAGAAGGTGTAGAAATAGATCACTGTCTGGTATTGTCGATGAGGTGGATCCCCTTCGCTTACCAGCCATCCTGTGAAAGAGCTTGTAAACCAAGTTACAGGGAGCCCAAGAGGAACTTTACGGGGCAACTCAGATGATAAGAGGAAGAAACTAAGAAATATAAGGAGCAGTCCTTGCACTCCAAGATGTTATGAAACAGTCAGGGCTTTTGAACTGGACAAATACCATTGTTATTATCATTATATCACATAGTCTTTTATTCTCTGTAGTCAACTTCTTGCAGCATCGCAGTGCATAGCACAGACTAGGTACAAAATAAGTGCTTGTTGAAATTAAAATATCAAAATAATCATCAGAATTCATCTGATGTCACATAGTAGACAATAAATACCGTATTAGTTAAATTGAATTGGTTTATCAATCTCCTTCCTGGAAACTCTTTGACACTTAATATCTATACTACTCATTTGATGGTCAGAAGTTGTTATTTAATCCTTGACATTTCATTTTTCCTTATATATAGTTTGTCTCCACATTAAATTATAAAGTCTGTTGGGCCAGGAGCCTTATCTTCTAATTCTTATTATCCTACATAAAACCTGCTACAGTGCTGAGTCTGCAGCAGGCTATTCATACATATTTATTGAAAGGATGAATGGATGAATGAATAAATGAATGAATTGAGCAGAACTGAATTTTACAAACAGTAAATATAATTACTTTAGAGACTAGGTTTGTTGCGGATCCATGCTACAAAATCTGTGACATTACTTCTTTCGAAAGGGTAAGAGTGAAGTGAATGGCCCCTCTGTGACTTCTTTTTTTTTGTTTATTCATAATATTTCTGGACTTCTGATAACACATATACACAAAACATAACAATTACACAAGATGTCTGCTGTGCCATGCTCGGGGCTCAGTGCTTGCTCCTTCTTGTTTTCTGGGCATACATAACCTCTGTTGATTTTGCCTTGAATGCCCTGCTCTTGCAGGTATAACACTATTGGCATAAATGCCCTCCTTATAGTGCTTTTCCCATAGTCGAAGATGCCAAATTGAATTATAAATGAGATTTGCATTACAAAGAAAACCTCCCCAAATTTAAACCAATTTAGACAGCAATGCAAAATCGTGTAATTATTTGAAATTAGCTTATTGCACAAGCACAGGTTATAATGGACCTGACTTGATAACAGCTCATCTGAAAGAAGATCTGGTTATTTGTATTAATTAGGGTAGGCTAGATGGACCTAACAAATAGTTGACAAAATATGTGACAATTCAGGGCCAAATGTTTCTGGTCAGTGAGCAGTACTTCTCCATGCAGTGATTCAGGGACCCACGCTCCTTCCATCTCTTGGCTCTGCCATTGTGCTAAGGTCTTGTTTCTTCCATTAAGTTGGAAAAACAGGAAAATGGGGCGTGGCAGAGCACATCCATTTCTCCAAAGACTTTGTTGAGAAATGGTGCTCATCTCTTCTGCTCACATGCCACTTCTTAGAATTCTGGTAGCCAAATCTAACTGAAAGGAGTCTAGAAAAGACAGTTTACCAGCATACCCAAGAAAGAAATGGATTTTTCACAAAGAGCAAGTGATCTCTGACAAAGAGTTTTAGGAGACTTCAAAATGAAAAGGATAAAAGGAAAATTTAGGCCCCATGAACAGAAATATAAGGATCCATGGTAGGAAAGGCAGTCATTTTATGATAGCACACTGACCCAGTGGAGTCTGGGTACCACATTTTAAAGAGAATACTGAAAAACCAGAGCTGGAACAAAGGAGACAGGCCAAGATGGTAGGAGTGGAAGAAGTGTGTCTAGGAAAAAAGGATGAGTGAAACAGGAACTATTTGTCCTGGACAGGTGAAGTATGGGAACATACCAGTGTGATTGCTAAAGGTCTATTAGAAGAGGAAGTTGGCATCATTTAGGGGGGTTCAGAAGCCTGAACTTTGACTACTGTAGAATTTAGGAGGGTGAGAAACATGTATTCAGCTCCTAGCATTTTGTCTAACACATCTTAGACATTTAGTAAATACATATAGATGGAATTAATTACCTAATTACCTACCAGGATCTAGATTTCAGTGCTGGATCCTAAGAGAGTTCCCTGACAAGTAAAGGGCTTTGATACCAAAGACACAGAAGAACGGGCAGGAAACACCAGGGATGGTACAGCCGTGATACAATAGGGATGTTGCAACAAGTCACAGCATTCAGTATCCCCAACGCTAAGGTCCCTTCCCCTCCGATTCAAGGACTCATCATCCCACATTAAGCTTTACAGAGGTGGCAGGTTTTAGCATCCCAGCCAGTGTCACCAGGAGTCACACAAAGATTAATTGACCTGTAGATCTATCAGAGGAGTTATTCCCTCAGAATCAAAAGATGCTTTTGGAAAACTCTTCCCAGCGTCTTGCCTCCTAGCCAGGATTTTCCTGATCCTACCATTGGCTGTGATTTAGGATTTTATATCTACAAACCTTTAGCTACACACCCCCCACACCGTGGGAGACTGCATAACCAATCATCAGAATTACCTGTTAGGCACCCCTTTCCTTTTCACATGCCCCAGCAGCAATCCTGCTGACCAGAAAAGTAGGTCACTGGGTGATGAAACCTCTGAATCCTACTTAAAAGATAACTGTGCTTTGTGTAGTTGGGGTCACTAGCACCAAGACTCTAGGAAACACTGGAGATTTTTGCCTGTCCAACTGAGTCTGGAAACTGTTTGTGATTCTTGGAACTTAGGTGATGAAGAGGAGCCTGAAACACCAGAGTTGTAGCATTACAGGTTACTCTTGGGAAGGCTCAGGAAAGTGATGAGGGCCCACCTTCTCTCTCTTCTAACAATGACCTTAGCTACAACTGAGTGACTAGCATCCAGTCTGTCTCTTCTTAGTACTCTACATGTCCTTAGTGACTTTTTTATGTAGTTAGTTCACCCGATGAGACTGGAAGCGACAAAATACTCCAACAAAGATAACATTTTAGACAAATTACTCTTCTCATGTCACTTTCATCAAGAGAAACTGCCAGGGCACAGAAGGAAATGTTCTTCTCTCTTACAAGAAGGAAGAAATGCAGTATAATAGGAAGTGGCTTAAATTGAGTCGGGAACTAAAATTAGGATTCATTTTAGATTAACTTTATATGTTTATTTATTTATAGCCCTCATTCTAAAATTAATTTCAAATGATTTCAAAGATAGACAAAACTCAACAAGATAGGAAAAATGAAAAGAAGACTCAAAAGAACAAAATAAAAGTGGGGGTGGAAAGGAATTTAAGAAAGTGACTAGACAAATCTAACGACTCCTGTTTGAGTTGTCAGATCGATGATTCTGTGACCCTGGTATCTCTCTTAGACTCTTTTTTTGCTTTTAATAACAGCTCTAATGAGGTATAATTACACACTATAACATTCACCCTTTTAAAGTGTACAATTCAGTGATTTTTAGTATATTTGCAGATTTGTGCAATCAATACCATTAATTCCAGAAGATTTGTATCATCTAAAAAATACATCCTGTATCCATTTGCAGTCATTCTCCATTCTGCACTTTCTCTAGTCCCTAGCAACTGCTAACCTATTTTCTATCTCTGTAGATTTGCCTATTCTGGACAATTGATATAAGTGGAATCGTACAATACACGGCCTTTTGCATCTGGCTTCTTTCACTTAGCTAATGTTTTCAGGGTTTATCTATGTTGTAGTGTGTATCAGTACTTCATTCTTTGTACAGCTGAATAATATTCCATTATATGGATATACCCATTTTGTTTATCCATTCATCAGTTGAGGGACGTTTGGGTTCTTTTTACTTTTTGGCTATTATAAAAACTGCTGCTGTTAATATTTATGTACACGTTTTTATGTGAACTTATGGATTCAATTCTCTTGGACATATATCTAGAAGTGGAATCGCTAGGTCATATGGTAACTTTCTGTTTATCTTTTTGAAGAACTTCAAAAGTATTTTGTAAAGCAGGTGCACCATTGATTGTCTCACTAGTAGTGTATGAAAATAACATTTTCTCCTTGTCTTCACCAACCCTTGTTTTTATCCATCTTTTTTTATTATAGCCACCCTAGTGGGTATGATGTGGCATCTCACTGTGGAATTTGCATTTCCCTAATGACTAATGACATTGAGCATCTTTTCATTTGCTGTCGCCCACATGCATATTTTGGGGGGAGAAATGTCTATTCAAATCTCTGCCATTTTTAAATTGGATTATTTGTCTTTTTATCATTTTTAGGAATTCTTTGTATATTCTGAATACTACACTCTTATCAGATATGAGTTGCAAATATTCTTTCCCATTCTGTGTGTTATCTTTTCACTTTCTTGATGACGACCTTTGAATCATAAATGTTTTTAATTTTGATGAAGTCCAATTTATTTATGTTTCTCTTGTTACTTGATCTTTGGTGTCGTATCTAAGAACGTTTTGCGTAACCAAAGATCAGGAAAATTGACTCCTATGTTTTCTTCTAAGAGTTTTATAATTTTGCTCTTTATAGGTCTATGATCAAATTTATTTAACTTTTGTATATGATGGGAAGTGAAGATCCTAGTACCACTACTTCTCCGCCAACCCCCCCACCCTGAGTACTTCTTCTTCTCCTTCCCCTCCTCCTCCTCCTTCTTTCCCTTCTCTTTGTTTTGTACATGTATACACAGTTGTCCCAGGGCCATTTATCGAAAAGACTTTTCTTCTCTATTGTGTTATCTTAGCACCTTTAACAAAAGTCAATGGACAATAAATGTAAGAGTTTATTCCTGGACAGTCAATGCTATTCTGTTGATCTATATGTCTATCCTCATGCCAGTACCATACTCTCCTGATTGCTGTAGGTTTGTAGTAAATTTTGAAATAAGGAAGTATGAGTCCTCCAACTTTTTTTTTCTTTCAAGATTTTTTTGGCTATTCTAGATCCCTAGCATTCCCATATGAATTTTAGGATCAGCTTGTCAATATCTGCATAAAGGCCTTTCTAGATCCTTTGGGCCTCCATTTTTTCATCTGTTTAAAAAGATTAATAATCTCTGCCCTATGGAGTTCTTGCAGAGGCACAAAGAACACGAAGCTGCTTTAAATGTTAAAAATACTAAACTAATATTAGTCCTCATTTTCAGAAAAATCTTCCTTTGCCCTTTTTGTTACTCTAGCATTGCTAAATCATGATTAACATTATCATTGTCCTGCTTCTAGACTCAATGAAAACCATGGTGTCTCCCAGTTTACACAAGGATCAGGATGCTGCTTTGTCCCTCTGTCAGAATCACAAAATTCTGAGTCTGTAAAGGAAAATTACTGCACCTAGCTGAAGGTGGGATAGGGTTCCTGTCAGAAAAGAAAGATGGAAGGTGCAATGGAAGGGAACGACAAATAAGGAGAAGTGGAGAACTCTGGCTGCTGGCAGTACATAGAGAGTTAGACTAGAAGTGGGTTTGTCTCTTGCGAGGTTAGGATCTGGAGGGCAGTGCCGAGGGGAGAATATTTTCCTGCTCCCTACAGACTCTACTGCACCTCGGGCTGGAAAGCCAATTATTTGAATAGATCAGAATCTGGTAATCCAGGTTGTAGATGTCTGCTTGGCCACTTTTATTTTTCTGGCCGATTCCAAGTGTAGCCCAGAGCAATGAGACAAGGGAGACCATCTCGATCAAGGCCAAAGGCTGTGAGGTTTTCTCAAGCAGGATGCCCTTCTGAACTCAGGACGGAGTAGCATAGCCTTCCTGCTGCTAGGCTCCGAGTGGCCTTGAAGCTGAGCACAATCCCACAACTGCTCTTTTTTCTCTTCCTTTTCTCCTCCTACTATTTGTAGTAACTAATGGTACTCTCACAGTTCTATTAGCTAAATTTATTGAAGTGAAGTCATTATGCTATGTGTTTTACATGCTTTATTCTTTTTAATTATAACCACAACCCTATAAAGTTAGCACAGTTATTATTATCCCCATTTACAGATGACAAAACTGAGGCATGGACAGATTATATTTGTTGTCAAGGTTATAGAGATTTAAATGGGGCATGTCCAGGATTGATCTGAAAGACACTATACTATATAGCAAGTCAGCCATTTTTCCTGCTTTTTCTTGTTTTTTTGGTTCAAATGAAATTTTCTTACTTTGTCCATCCTTAGGGATCACAGAATTAGCTTACAATCCTCAGAAATTAAAAACTTTTCAAGGACAGTGGCCTTATCTCATTGCTCCAAAGAAACATATTCTAAGACTCTTCCAGACCATACTGTGTTCTCCTTTATCTGAACATTCCTGTTGTAATTTGGAAGTTAGCACCGATTGCATAACCGTTAGGTGAGTTGGTCTCAAGGCTGAGACTCACCTGCTTTCTGGAGTGCTGGCATCACTGACAATGCCCAGACAGTGCCTCGTCCTCTCCAAGAATGTTTGCTATCTTGAGCAGTAGGGTCTTAATAAAATACATGGCCTTCATGATGTATCCTGCCATCAACACTGCTACTGTCCTATAATAATAGGACACCATTTGGGGACTGACAATAGTGAAGGACTCATTCAAGAGATGGTGGTGGGATGAGAAGGAAGGCCAGGTAAAGTGAAGTGCTCTTGGGGCTCTTTTCCTTCCTTCAGAACTTCATTTGGGCCAAACTTGATTTTCCCAAACCTTCTTGGGTGGAGTCAAGAAGATGAAAGAAATTATTTCATGAACAATCCAAAGCACATCCCTGTTTACTATTTGACCCCTAAGTAAAGCAAACTGAATTGAAATTCTGCCCCATATTTGTTAAACAGCAAGGTCCAGATCTCTATGATGTAGGTAAGTGTCCTGCCAAGTGTCAAGGTCATGGGTGTCTGTGATAATAAAGCCTTTGTATCCTCACTCTTCTTCTCTCAGAGAAACTAAATCTCTAGAGATTTAGTTAAATCTCTTGCCGTGTCAGACTAACAACCAGCAGGGTTTTTGTTTGTTTTGTCCTGTAAGCCTACACAAGAGCTCATGATTTGACTTTAGGTTGTTGATAGCGGGAAGGGGTAGTTTCTTCTCTTAGATCTCATCTAGCGCCTCTGATTCCTGTGTGTTTTCGGTTTGTAGGCCAGAGGGTTACCCCCTTCCCTAACCCCCTTACCATCCACCCAACACTATTGTTATTTGCCGCTCTTTGAACTTATGTGGAAGGTGAAGTCCAGGAAAATTGTGGGTATCAGCATAGCATTTAGATCTCCTCACATCCCTACATGTGCACCTGTGTTACTGCTTTCCAAGGTGTCCAAACTATCCAAGTGTGTAATTTCTTTTGAAAAGAGAGGAAAAATGAGAGAGAGGTTCCATAAAATCAAAGGGCCATTGGGCCTGGCCCTGAATTTGAGGTTGGGGATGGGAGGAATTCCTTCCCTGGAAACTTTGTATCTGTGACACGGGGCATTTTGGTCTAATTTGATCACTCTGTCTTCTCTGGTGTATCTTTAGCTCATTGAGGCTACAATTATCTAAATACTACCAGCTCCTTAAGTGGAACCTGTCTTAGAATGTAGAGCCAGCAGAGAATTGAGAGCTGAAAGGGACTTTAGACAGTCATTACTCTGCCTTTCCATCTTATAAATGATGACTTTCAAAGACTCTCAACAGAATCCAGGTTGGAGCCCAAAGCCAATTCTGCTGCTTACCAGCCAGCTGTCTCCAGAGCACCTGTATGTTTTGTTTTGATTGTTAACGGATTAAGAGACCGCCGTTCAGGCTGAGGTGACTCCCGCCTGAAAGCTAGCTTCCTCTCAGCCCCTCTTTTTACTATGAGTAGGCTGATAAGCAAAGACTTTTATCTCCCCAATGCTAAGGCAGAGCAATTGTGCTTGTTTTACTTGGAGAAGTTGGACAGCCTCTCATCAACGGTGTAGAAATGATGCCACCCTCTAGGTCTCTCACCATTGGGTAAGGTTCGCCCCACTCTGCTTCTCCTGTTTAAATTCTACCAGAACAGCCAGCCCTTACCAAGGAGACTCTCTGAGCTCTCCAATGAAATTCTTCATCATAAAGGGCCTGCTCTATGCTGTTCAGCATCCCATACCTCTTTTCTAATAGACGTTCAACCAATATTCACCAATGCCTAACTGCGTGCCAGGGACTGGGACAGACATCATGGAGGAAGCACAGATGTTTAAGACTTAATGCTTATCATTAAGGAACTTAGACAACAGTGGAAGAGAGAAGATGCATGCACACGCACACACACACAAATGCACAAAATTTGAGGCAATAGGAGACAATTGATATATGACAGATACAAAAAAACACACTGAGGTTTTGAAGGGGAAGTGAGCCCTTCTAGCAGGGGTGAAGAGAGCAGTCTATTTCTGAAGGAAGTGGCATTGAGCTTCCCTTTGAGGTATAGATCAAGTTTACTCATAAAAGCTTTTTTCTAGATGATGTCCTTATTGTTTGATAAATATCGGTCTTGACTTCCTACTAAATTTGAAGCTTTTCAAGGACAGGGACCATGTTTATGACGGATAGTGACAGCTTAATAAATGTTTATGGAAGTGCTGAGTTCTACCTGCTTTCCCTAGAACTTGTAGTAATATTATCCTAGTAATGATGAAATTTAATTGAATTGAGTCTACAGGGGAGCATATGTGTTGTGAAGTGGATGCTACTGATTGCCTTCCTTCCAGAAGCCTACTTTATTTCTTGATGCTCACTGAGCACATCTGTATACAGATTTCTAAGGTAACCTTTTTTTACAGTGTTCTGCATATTCAGAGGATTTTTCCTCCCTTCTACGCATGCTCATTTGCACAGATCTCAGTCGGTCACTCTCTTTTCTGCTCCCTTCCTTCCTTCCTCCTCCTCTCCTGGTTACTCCACCTTTTCTCTCAAGTGTATCAAGGATGCAGTGAGCAGCAATGGCATCTTTGCCTTCTCAGTGCTCTAGAGGTCTGGCAATGGCAGTCCACTTCACCATCAGCAAGAAGCATAAAAAAAGAAGCTCCCTTGGCCTTTGATTTTTAACTCAGAGGAATGAAGAGTTCTGGAGCTAAAAAGTTGCGTACTTGGAGGAGAAAGAATTTATTATCCGAAGAAACCCACTACTCTAATCTCATTTTGGCTCAGCTCTAGGATAGGGTTTGCCTGTATCCAGAATGTCACTGGGGGTACATTCTTCCATTAATACAAGTTGATGGGCTTCTGTAACAATGGAAGTTAAGTTCAGCTCTCTATAACAAAACCCACAGAACAAGTCTCAAACAATACAGAAGTTGAGTTTTCTGTTGACTAAGGAAGGCTAGAGGTAAGAAAGCCACAACTGGTGAGGCTGCTTCACTACATAACAGGGACTGAGTCTTCTGTCTTTCTGTTCTGTCATCCTTAGAGCAAGGCTCGTGCCTTCAAGGCTGCCTCATGATTAGATTAAAATGTAAACTTTCTAATTCAAACTACTGGTGCTGTGGGCGTCTTGAGAAAAGAGAAGAGTATGGCCTATGCAGTGTCAACTGCACAGAAAACTGAGAATAGAGGTGGGTTAGGATTGAGAGGTAGATATGACAGGGACATATAGACAAGGAAAGGCCTGGAAAACAGAAAAGGATACTCTTGGAGAGTGCTAGACTGGGAAGGAAAATGGTTTCCCTGTACTCCGGCCAAGTCTAGGGCTGGACCATGGGCTTGCACTGGCTTTCCCTACCTGTTCAAATTAGAGCCTCCTAGTGCTGCCAGAACAGTAAGCAGAGTACGTGTCTCTGTTGTGGTCAGCTCAGAACTGGGTGTGTGTTCGCTTTCCAGCATCTTCTCTCAGACATCTTTGAATGGCCCATGGTGACCACAGCTGGCTGTGTAAGGGTCAGGGTGACACCATACCATGGCTGGGTCCATTCCATTTTTAGTTCCTAAGGAGGCTTGGTTTCATTGGTTTATTTTCTGTTTCTGCCCTTCCTCCACTCCTCTTTCAGCCTTTTGCAATACAGGAGTTACATGCCATTCTGGTGAGCTTAACAAAATAATACAGGGCTCAGGACGGGTGCCCAGACATGGCCTTTCAGTCTCGACAGCTTTTCTCCTTAGATGGGGGACAGACCCTTGGCTTGGTGTAGAGGGTCTAGAGCTGCAGAAGCGCCGTCATCTCCCCTACCCCAACCCAAGACATGCCTTTCTTTCATGTTCTTTGTATGTGGTTTTCTTTTGCTCCGTGTACATTCTTTGCACAGTTGTCAACTCAGAGTAAATTGTACTATCATGAGTTACCTGGGATGAGAATATTTGTCATCAAAACCTGATGATCACTGGAAACTGTTGATTATGAACACACTGGCCTAGGACAGAATTTGACTAATGAGGCAAGGCCCTGCCCTCTAGGAAATATTCTGCTCTTGGGCAACACTTGAGGGACTTGGGAAATCATGCATCATATTTTGTTTTGCCATTTCAACACCAAAGCTTGAAGTTTGATTTTTAGTTTAGTTTGTTTTTACTGGGCAAGATCAAAGTCACAGATTCTCTCTATGGTAGGCAAGTTTGGCAGTGAGTGCATTTGACATTGTCTTTGCTCTTTGAGTGACTGTCACCTTGCAGATTCAAGTAGAAGGAGAGATGTTTTTTCCAAGGGTTTATGCAATCAAATGATGGTAGGAAGTGATAGGGAGAGATAAGCATGGATGTCATCAGATGTTATTGATTAGGATAAGTTTGGGACTGAGGTGAGATTTTTTTTTTTTAGAACTTTAAGATCTGGAAGGAGCCTAAAAGTTCATCAGGACCAACCTCTTCATGTTACAGACAAAATAATTTAGTAACAGAACAAAAGACCTAAATACAAGATTCAATTCCCAGACCAGCAATCTTGACAGTAAGCTTTCTCTGAGTGCTGTTATGCCAAGACGGTGCCTAAAAGCACATTCTGAGAAAAGGTGATGAACACCTGGCTCCTGGAGTGAGCTCTGATTTTCTGAATCAAGGTCTATTGGATCATAGACAGCAGAGGAGTCCATTAAAAAAATACTAAAGTTTATTAAGTAAATGACTCAGGTTGTGACTCATATCATTACTACATTGTAAATATGTGTGTTAAATTGATTTGAATATTATCGTGGAAATTTATGATGAAGAAATATTGTCTACTGCATCCTCAACTTGGCAGTCAAAGATCCCCGATATAAGGGGTGTCCTCAGGGGAAAGCACCGGAAACATTTGCCTGCTGTATTTCCCCTCGCTCCATTATGCTCCAGAATGACAGCTCTCCACGCAGTTCCCCTGATTTCAGAAATATACTCAAAGACCAATCTCCAAAGAATGTATAGGGTTTCATTTGATGATTCAACAAAACATTGTAAATCTTTTTTCTTCTGTTGAAAGGACACTAGTATCAAGTGGAGGGTGTAAGTCATTCAACTAACCAATGAGTCAATGAATAAGTATACTCAGGGCACTTAACATTATGCCCAACCCTATGCTAAATATGAGAATTTAAGAGCAAGCATGACCCCAGAACTCAAGGAGCTTGAAGCATTGTTTGCAAGGAAAAAAGACATAAACACGTAAAAATAAGAGTAAATAATTAAGGGCTTGTCTTAGTCAAGGTTCTCTAGAGAAATAGGAACATTGGATTATATCGATATACAGAAAGAGATTTACTGTGAGGAATTGGCTCATGTGATTATGGGGTCTGAGAAGTCCCATGATCAGCTGTCTGTAAGCTGGAGAACTAGGAAGGCTGGTGGTGGAGTTCCAATTCGAACCCAAAGAGCTGAGATCCAGAGGAGCTGATGGTGTAAGTTTCAGTCCAAGTGCAAAGGCCTGAGAATGAGGAATGTTGATGTCCAAGGGCAGGAGAAGATGGATGTTCCAGCTCAAGAAGAGAGCAAATCCACCCTTTCTCTGCCTTCTTGTTCTATTCAGGCCCTCTATTCAGCTCTCTGGGCATCCCTTAGCCCAGTCAAGTTGACATAAAATTAACCATCACAGGGCTGAAATGTTCAATATTAACTGTTAATAGCAATCAGATGTTAGACATGAGAGAAGAGATGGCTGAGCAGTAAAGAATCCAGAGCAGGCTTCTGGGAGGCTCCATACAGGGCTTTACTTGAACAGTATTCCCTAAAGCAGAGAAAAAAGAAATTTGGGAAAAGTCACACACAGGGACACGGTCCCACTTACTGAGTTCCCTGGGCAAGGCACTTCACTCCTTTATCTCATTCTGTCCTCATGATAACCCCATGAGGTAGCTATTATGACCCTGATTTCACAGAGGGGGCCATGGGCACAGAGTCTAGACACTTGTTCGTATCACCCAGCTAGTAACTATGAGTTACAATCCAAACTTACAGTTTGACGACTCCTAGAAGTTTCCTTTCAACCACTCTCTGCCCCTTCCCAATCATCCCATTGATGCTTTTCTCAGACCGGACAAACACCTGTTCTTTTTCTGATTTCTAATTTCCAGCCTGACTGGAGTTTATGTGACCAGGAATCCTGATTCTATAATAAAACGTACCTCATAGTTTTCTCATAGAGAAAAATCCACTGTCTGCTGTCTCGAATGTTTCTTTTCTTCCTTCTTTCTTTCATTCCACAAATATTTACTAAGTTCTCCTCAAAGAATCCAATTTCCTAAACATAATTTGTGCAAATATGGTTTCAGTCCAGGTCACAGTGGAATCTGATCCTGAGACGCCACTTCATGTCTGCAGATGAAGCCTGAACTGACGTTGCCCTATTTGGTGCATATGGGATAAAGTGTCCAAGAAACCGCTCAGACACAGAGCATGTTTTCAGAGCAGTTGGTATAATGGGGTTGAATGAGTCCTAAACTACGTCAGGAAATCTATATTTAACTCTCAACTTTGCTATTAATTCTCTCAACCTCAGAGAAGTCATTTGAACACTTTATTCTACACTTTCTTCAAGTCTAAAATGGGGCTGATAATTCCATCCCTTATGAACTTTGCACGGGTGTTGGAAGGCATGAGAGAGAAGGTATGTGTGAAAACTGTTACGGAAAGTGTGGACCACCCCAAGCCAAGTGACGCATGCTTGCTGAATGAGCCACTTTCCTGGTTTCCCAGACCTTATCAACACATGGCCACTGGCCAACTTGCCAACTCATACACTAGGCTCTTTTAGTTGACTCTAGGGAGCCCCATCAAAGGAAGGAATTAATAGATGTAACAGCTTGGAGGTAGCCTCATTCTCCAGAGAACCTCCTGAATGTCTCTGAGTGGACATCAGGGGAAAGACACTTTCCTCAGGATGCTGTGTAAGGTGGAAAGAGCTCGGACCAGGTCACCTGTAAGCCAGCTAAGCTGCTAGGGTGGATTTACACCGACCCTTTTTCTCTAGGTTTCAGTTTCCATATTTGTAAAATAAAAGGCGATTGACTTACTTGGTGGTTTTTGAATGGTGCTCTCCAAGGGCTCTGTAGGGCCCCCTTCAGGGTCACTGCCTGGAGAGAGGTGCTTTGGTGCAGGATAATTGGGAGCCTTTCCAGCCCTCTGATCCCAGGGTGGCTCAGCTCTTATCTTCTTTATTTGTTTATGTTCCAGCTGAGATTTCATTTAAACCAAGGATATCAAAGCTTAGAAAATGTTTGTTAAAGCACAGGGCCAGGTGATAATTTAAATACTTGACTCTCTGGTTTTATAATCTAGTTAATGAGTGAGTTATCTTCCATCACCTTCCCCCATCCACGTGTAGCTGCTAGGGATTCGATGCTCTGATTCCTCCCCATCCACCCCCAGAAGAAAGGTTGGGGCTCTGATCCCTAGCTTTGGGGATTTCTGAGTCCCCGGCACCCTCCCCCACCCTCTCCAGCTTGCTCTCAAGCTTGCCAGTGTCTGCCTGGTGCAGCAGAGGCTGTGAACTGCCCTGGATCTCCTTGCTGTCTACTTCTGCACTCAGAGCCAGTGCACGTGAGGGCTCTGGACTGCTGTGCTTCCAGGGAATGCTTGCAGCATTCAGCATGACTTTTGGGACTCCCAGGAGCCAGGTTTGGAAAAGGAAGTAGGTGAGGAAAAGCAGCTCTGAACATGTCAGCCCTTGCTGCCGCGGGCTTGTGTCTCACCTACAAAGCCTCATGGTGCTCACGTGCCCTTACATGGACTTGTTCGCCATGGCCTGCCTGGAGCCTTCTGCCCTTGGTTTGTATTTTTGGAGGGCTTAGAAAAGTAGATTAGATGTTTGAAAGCCAAAAACCCTTCCCCGTGCTGCTGAGCCACCCATGCTTTCCTCTCAATAAACAGTTGTCAGAGAATTTGATTAAATGAACACCCACCCACGATGTATTTCAAAATAATAATCCAGGGGACAGCATGTACCTCTGCATAATGTGTGCATTTGCATCTAGTCATTGTGCTCTGGTTGTGCTTCCTGGGGACATGCACTTGTGGGCAGGGTTCACCAGGGTGGAGTGGGAGCCTCTCCTGAGGAAGAGGGGCCCAGGCTGAGCTGGAGTGACCTGGAGCTCAGCCTCCTCTAGGCCAAGCCTTCTCAATGAAAGACTTCCTCAGTTGTAGCATGAGGCAAGTCCTTCTGGGAGAGGGTCCCAGTGCAAAGACTTGACTGGGAGTCAGGAGAGATGGAATTTATTCCACCCAACCACTAACAGGCCATTGGGCTGCCAAGAAGTGGAAGAGATTGCTTTGAGAGTCATGGGTGCCTCATCATTAGAAATGTTGAAGTAGGGATCATTGGCCATGGCTCAGAAATGCTGAGGAAAGGAACCCAATTGTATCAAACAGCCTCAAAGGTTCTTTCCAACTGAATGTTTCTAATTCTGGCCATTTTACTCAACTCTACCTAAGCCGTGGATTTGTTAGATGAACAAAATGATGTATATAAAAACATTGGACTACTATAAGATGGCATGGGAATGTGAGAATTGGTGTTTTAGTTAACAGTTTTCACTGTGAGATGATGTCTGAGGTGCACTGCCCCTGGACTAGACCCTGCAAATGGCCTTTGCACAATCTTAGCGGAAACTTCAATTTTCCTGGAGTAATAAACTGAGATTATGGCAACTATCAGCCAACGCTTCCCCTAGGGCCTAATACCTGCCAGCCCACTTTGGATTATGTCAGAGACAAAGAAGTAGCATGGACAGCATAGCTGGTCCTGGTGTCCCTTTCCGTGTTCATGTGTTCAGTGACACCCATCCCTGTACTAGACCATGACCTCCATGTGGGCAGAGCCACACCCACTTTACTCCCCACCGTGTACTGTCATCTAGCGCACAGGATCTCACGTGGAATTACTGCTTGGTATATATTCAGGGAGTAAAAATATGATACATAAGATAATTAAAGGATTAACTGTAGGGTTCCGACTCTACATGGACTCGTTATTCAGAGAAGTGTTCAATTCAGTTACATCTCTTCTTATGTCCCTGACCAGCCTGTCTCAGTCAAATCCCCCCATCTTTAAACTTTTCACATCCTATTTTATTTTTTCTTACTAATTAATGTCATTTGATTAATTAATATATGTGTACAGCCTTGTGTCTCTTAATGATGAGGATATATTCTGAGAAATACATCGTTAGGTGACTTCGTTGTGCGAACATCGTAGAACGTAATTACACAAACCTATGTGGTATAGCCTGCTATACACCTAGGCTCTAATGCTACTAATCTTATGGGGACCACTGTCATGTATGTGGGCCATCATTGACGGAAATATTGTTATGCAGTGCATGGCTGTATGTATATATACTACATGTACTTGTATGTAAATATATACATACATATATATCAGATATGTGTATGTGTGTATGTGTATGTATGTGCAAACACATATGTAGATATCAATATATTTTTTTCTATCTTCCTTCTCCCCACTAGAGTGTAAGCTTCATCCCTCTATCCTAGAATGGGGCCTGGCATCTAGTATTTGCTAAAAAAATATCTCTTGAACAAATGAATGAGTAAAAGAGTGTTTATGAGACAAGATGGACTTGAGTTCGGTCTTACAGACTGATTGTAATTTAGCTAAGCCCGACAGGAGAAGGAGAATCCTGCAGATGAGGGAGCAGCAAGATCAAAAGCAGGCTAGTGAAAAGGAGCGCAGCAAGAGCCCAGTGGTTTAAAAATCATCTCTGCGCTCATTTATCATCATATGGATGGCTGGCCGTCATCAGTGGTTGTCCACTGTGGTTTGCAGCTTCTGCCAAGACCATCCATGGAGATCTCTGTCACGTGGATCTTAGCTGTCAAGGACAACAGCCACTTACTGGGAGTCTGGAAAGCTCTTTCACTCAGGCTTCCCCAGAACTTATGCCTTAAGAGTAAAATAATAATTTAGTGAGAAACTAGTTCCCAGCATTGAGATAGTCACCTTAACTTTTTGCAAATGACTTGTTTGCCTGGCCCTAGTTTTTCAGTTTTCCTCTTTGTTTTTGTATGTCACAAAATATATCTACTAAAATATTACTAATAACACAGGGATATGCAATAGCGGAAATTGAGCTCAACTGACAAGTCTGAGGTCTAGATTTCAGTCCTCGCTGTATCATTAACGAGAGGGGTGACCTCTCTGGTTTTCGGTTTCCTTATTTGTAAAAGGAGCTGATCAGGCTATGTCAATTTAAGACAGTTTAATTCTCAGATTAATTCTCAAATTCTTCAGTTTTTCACTCTCATAATAAAGTTAACCCTTAGTTTGTAAGTGGAGGCAGTTCCTAAAGTGTATTGGCAGGCAGTAGTGAAGAACTTGCCTACAATGTAATAAATGATTGGTAAGTTCCCAGGCTAGCTAACAAAGTTTACAAACACTGTTTGAAGAGGAAGGTAATTGAACTCTCCTATGGCTAGTCCAGTGGTCTCCAGCGTCACTGACTGGTGGACATCAAGGACCAAATTCCTCTGAGGCTAGTCTTGTGAGCCTTGAGCAGGGGGCTGGACACTGTCTGATGGGACCGGGGTCGGTAAGGGGGTGGGACAGATTCCAGCAGCAGCAGGTCTTGGGCAGCCATGTTAGAGGGACTAAAGGAGAGCAGAAGGGACACGCGGAGCACTCCCAAACTAAAGTTAGTGTGCTGGTGAGGCCCACAATCAAAAGAACAAAAATACTTTGCTTTCCAGAGTGCTTTACAACTTCTAAAATGCCTGTGCAGCTTTTTTTTTTTAATTATCATTGTTAGTGCAGGTGCTAAATGTTGTAAGAGGTCCCCTAAAAAGCTTTACAGTCTAGGAGAGAGCTATCCTATAAGGCTGATTGTGGTAAGCCCTATAGGATTTCCAGAACAAGTGTCACAGGAGGCCAGCAGATGGAGGGATAAATGGCAGTGTGAGGCTTTCTGAAGGAGGCAGCATTAGAGTTGACTTGCCAGATGGAGACAAGGCACGCAAGAGTAACAGAGAATAGCTTTCCAGTGTAGAGGGAACTGTGTGGCCAGTGTCACATGTGGAGGGTCCTTTGTGATGCTGAGTGATCTACTATGGTACATGTGTTTCAGAACATCAGTTTGGAAGCATTCATTGGCCAGGCAGAGGAATTCCAACTCTATTCATGAGTCAAAGAGTAACCAGAAAAGACTTAGAAGCATAAGAGAGACCCAAATGTTTTTATTTCAGTTACTTTGCTTTGTAAAAATAAAGTAGAGAGGCTCAAAGCAGTCTTCTCGTTCTCCAGATGCTTATAGATTAGTATGGTAAGGAGCACACACACATGAAGAAATGAAAAAAAGAAAATATAATATCTCTCCTCTATCTCTCCCACTATCTCATTTCTTCCTCACTACAACCCTATATAAGGCCTCCTCACGCCCATTTTATGCATATGGGCAAAGAGAGAAATAGAGACTCTGGTAAGTGACTTCCCAAAAATCCTTCATGTATTAATTATAGAGTCAGAACAAGGGCTTGAACCTGCAGAATCACAAAACTAAGGGTCTTTCTAATAAGTATGTACTCGCCGTGTCCATGAACCTCACTGAGATCCTAGGAAGAGAGATGTTTTCTGCTCCATCAAGTGTTACCATGTGAGCTATAGCCATTATTGGAATGTAAAGTGTTGATGTTGCAAATTACCTCTATAAAGAGCTGGAGTAATTATCTCCTCCTCCCTTCCCAAAGTCACTGAGGTTAAAATCTTAGCTTTATGTGGCGCAGTTAAAAGTCTCTTTCCTCCAATTTTTTGGAGCAGCCATCAAAAGGACCAAGACCCTGTTTTAATGACAGTGTTCTCCTTGCCTAGCTGAAATGAACTCTAGTGAGCAGACACAGTGTTGCTCAGCTCTCAAGCCTGGGTGAAGTATCTCTCTGCTTTCAGGCTGAAGGGGTACAGCATCTGTAGGGCAAGAAAATCTCATTACATGGCACATGTTCTAGCTTAGGATGCTCTTGGTTATAAAATGTTGCAGAAGCAGAAGCATTAGGATAGGTAGTTACCAGAGATGAGAAGAGTTACACATGATGAGAAGAGTATCAGGCACCCCTCTTGAAGCTAACTGATCCAAATTCCACAGGTTCATCTTCAAACCATGGATTACCCTAACCTTGAAAAGACCCACTTGCCTGATTGACATAGGCCAGATACCATGTTAGTTAGTGTGTAGCAAGGAACTATGGTGTCATGATGTTACAGATTTCTAGGATAGCAGTGCTGGGAAGAACTTTAGAGATCCTCTCATCTGACCACATGGTTTTATATTGGAGGAAACATACAGGGAAGTGAAGTGAGTCACTGAAGGTCAAAGAGCATGACCTTCTGGGCATCTGAAGGGCATGTAACTTCCCCTGCATGAAAAGTGTAGATTTCAGCTCATTGCCATTAGTGTGGCATTAACTCCTCTCCTCCTGCATGATATGGCTGAGCACTCAATAGGCAAGGACAGTATTCCTATTTAACTGGTGAGCAAATGGAGCTCAGAGAGTTTGGATGTGTGCCCGAGCTTACCAGGGATTTAGCATTGCACTCTAGACCACCAGGCAGGGCTCCTGATGCTCTTGAGTCTTTGCGGGGCCTTGACTCAGAATCATTTGTCCATTGACTTGGGATAAATTTGTCCTGAGCCAACCATGTCCTTTAAATTAATTATCCTTATGGTCAAGAGTATGCATTTGTGAGCAGGTTGACAAGTCAAGGTTACTACATACGGAGGCAGAATTGAGTAAAGTTAACTGGTTGATACACCATTGAGTATGGCGCCCTCAGCATTGAACACTAAACAGTTATCTTGACACACTTTGCTTCTCTTCCATCTATGGACGTGTTTCAATCCTTAGACCCACTCCGCCCCTTATGAGTAATCAGAGCTTTGAGACTTTATTGTTATTGAAGATGAGATATCCCGTAAATTAAAAGTCATAACTATATCATGCCTCTCTGCTGTCCCCTAACTCCCCCTGGAGGAGCTAATGCAATCTAGAAGATACAAGGAAGTGTCCTTGGTGCCCTTAAGGAAATAGGATAAGCCAGCATGGTGCTGGTTTGAGGGTGAAGAAACTAAGGTGTTGGGATGCACTCTCCCTACCTTTTTTTTCCTTCTGCTTCCAAATTTTCTGCTTTACAGAAAATCCCTGCAAGGCTGCTTTTTATTTGGTTGTAGGTAGACACAAACAGGAAAACTTCAGGATAACCTAGTTGTATATGTGGACTCTTGAGACTATGGCTTCCTTTCGACTCATACTAAGAGGGCGACTGCCATCCAGTTAATAAATGACGCCAGGTTGGAGGTTAGACACCTCTGAGCATGCATTTCCCCAGGCTCATGTCACTCTGTCCTTCCTACTGATAAACAGGCTTTGGGAACAGGGAGTCAAATGTCATGCACAGCCTAGAGTTTTTTGTAGAATCAGCTCAGGCAAACTCTTTAAGAAATGGCTAGAGAGGGAAAATTACCCCAGCTGTATTTAGGGCTTTCAAGAATGAGGTTCGTCCTACACCTTTAATCCTAAACTAAGAATAATCGTACTTTGGAGTTTACAGTGGTAGAGCTTAGAAGAGCCTTGGACATTCTCTATCGCACTAGGCGTTTTGTTTTATGGGTGGGGAAACTGAGGCCCAGAGGAGCAGTACATGCACTCGAAATCGGGGTTCCTGACACTCAGCCTAGTGCGTTATGCCCACTGTGTCTTGAACTGCCCTTGCATTCCAGGAGCCAACTTGGTCAGCTTGGTAGGACATAAGTTCATTCAGAAAAAACCTGGAAATACACAACAGTCCTGGGGATGTCTCAATGCCAACTCCGCTTATTTGGTGAGAAACATACTCCCAAAGCACATTGCTCACCAGCCTTGAGGAGAATTGATTCATCTAGGTCCCCATTTAGTAAATTACCCCATGTGTGGCATCAGTTGTTTCCCCAGGTGATTCCGAAGAGCACGATCAGCCCTCAAGACAGAGGAGAGAAGAAAGTGACAGAAGGTAGGAGGGCTCAGCTTAGGGAACCCACTATGCTCCTTTTCCTTCTCGAGCCTGTGTGAGTTATTTTATTTTGCCAGAATGACCTCAACTTTCCAGGGCCTGTTTAACAGCTGGGAAAGTCACTGCAATCTCTTCTGGATTTTTTTTTTTTTTTTTTAAACCACGGTGCCCAAGCTGTCTGGTACATGCCCATGAGGCAGCAACCGTAAAACGGAGGCTCAATTAAGTCTTAGTTCCATCTCCAAAAATGTATACTTTTTTCCCATGTAAATTCACACATCATAAAATACTTAAAAATTGCCTTTCATTGCCCGATGTATGCAGGGCTGCGAGGGAGGAGAGTAGAGTTGAGGAGGAGAGGGCGGGCTGTAGCCTGCTCCAGAACTGGGACCCGCTCAACCTTGAGACTCACTGCAGGAAAACGAGACTGGGTAGTCAGGCTTCTTTTATGATGGGAGAAATGACTGTTTTTATGACACACTCAATAAAACCTGCTTTGGAGCTAGAAGTTTATTGCCAGAGTGGGCTATTGTTTTTGTTTTCTGTTTCCCTCCCTTCTTCCTCCCTCCCTCCTTTTCTGCTGAGACAAGGAGAGATGGGTGGTGAGGTTTGGGGGGGCTCCTTAGAAAGTGCACAGAAATAATATGATTTTAAAAATTACACTAAAACTTATCCTAACCTCGTGCTGATTTTACGGGGAGTACATTCAGCATTCTTGGCTTGCTGAAATCGTTAGAAGAGTTCTCAACCAAGCAGTAACAAACAGCTGCAGCAACCTGCATTTATATAGTGCTTTATGATTTCCAAAATGTTTTCACATCCATGAGATCCTCAGGGCAATCTGGAGAGGCAAGCAGGCCTGGGGTGATCATTTCTCTGCTATAGAAAGAAAGATGGATGCCCAGAAAGTTAAGCTCCTTGCCCAAGGTCACATCGCTAGTTAAGGATTGAGTGAAAACTGAAAGCCAGATTAATTAAATAAAGAGGAAATAAGATTAAAACTCTTACCTGAGAAGTGGGGAGTCGTTGGGGCATTTGAACGAGGGAAGAGATAAGGTGAAGACACCAGTCTGAATGTAGATGTTCTAGAAGGTGAGTTTCTGTTGACCTGCAGCTGCAAATGGGATGCGCCTTTGTCCTTAAAAGCCGTATGCCTTGGCGCATAATCAGCAAAGGCAGGGAGAAGAAGACCTAGCTGACCTATGCGTCCACGAGGCCACAGAAGAAAGCTTTTCACTGTCTGATTTTTGCCTGATCGTTAGGGCCCTATCATCAGGAAGTGCCAGGGGAAGGTGCTTCCCCTCTCTGGGATGCAGTGCCCTCATTGAAGGACAGGTGGTCCCTAAGGGGCTCTCCTCGCTCCCTCATCCCCTGTCTCTTCTTGGATGCAGGGAATTACTGAAAACCAGCCCGAAATTACCTGGCCTGAGACATGGTTAAGCCAGTGGGCCAAAGAGGGAGATCCTCAGGGTGACTGCTGCTAGAGCAGTTATTAGCGAGGCAGGTGTCTGAGAAGGGCTCCGCTTAGGGGGCAAGTGGAATGATCAAGGCCAAGCTCTCTAGCTGAAGTTGACAAAGAACTGAGGGAAAGGCAGGCACAAATTCTCAGATAGTCCAGCAACCAAGCTGGGCCAGAAACTTCAGGTCGGCCTCACCTTGCAGGTGGGTTCCAGAATCCAGAGCTATGGGGGGAGGTCCGGCAGGGGCAAAAAGGCTCAGCAAAGTGCATGGGCTTGCAGGTACCCAGAGAGTTTTGTCACAGTGCCTTGCTCCTTGTCTCCTCGTGGAGGAGGTTCTCACGAGGAAGTAGAAGGAGCAGCTGGAGATTGGAGCGGGGAGACTGTGGACCAGCTCTCGCCCTGATTATCTGTGTGAGTTAAGCAATCCATTCATCTTCGAAGACTCAGTCTCTTAATCTGTAAAAGGAGAAGAGGGTCTCCCACATGCCTCCAACTCTAAGACTCTGTAACTTTGTGAGAGCACAATACCTTGTCTGTAGAACCACCAAATATTCGTTTGCTTCATGAAATATTCCATGCAGAATAGAGTCAGATGCAGCAGACCCTGACCTAAGGGAGGCAGATCTAGAATTTCAGCCCGCATCCAAACTTCTCCATCACCATTCAGTGGTGCCAACCGCCCACACACAGGCACTAGCGCTCCTCACATGTAATGGGGGTACAGCTTGTCCCCATGACTTTATAGCACCCCCACCGCAAAGCACCCCAACAAGAACTTTGTACAACATCTGGCTTTCCATGTTTTGATGCAGGAAGAGCCTAAAACCCTGATTAAGCTAAATCATCACAGCAAAGAGAAGGGGAGAATGTGTGCCCAATGTATGACTTCTAGACAATTGAGTATGACTCTCAGATATTTGTACTCCAGGAAAGTACCAGGTACAGCTGGGAAGACCAGGGCCAAGCCACTTGGCCCAGAATAACGCTGCAGAATTGTGGCCAGTGTGTTTTCTTGGGCTGGGTTCCCCTGCTAACTGTTTAGTGTCACTCGGGGTATCAGAAACCTCCTCCCAGACCTGGCATCACGCCCCAGGAATTTGAGCTAGAACTTTCATCAAAGGGGCTGCGGGGATAACTAGGGGTGAAGGGTGGAGTGAGCCTGGACCCCTCTTACCAGGGAACCATGTTTCTTAAGGGGGGGATGCTACTAATTAATAATCATAAAATTATAATGTTAGTAGTAACCAGCATTCGTTGAGCACTTACAGTATGTTTTGTGGAAACATTTTTACCAGTGTTGTCTTGTTTAATTCTTAAAAACAACACAATTAGGCGGGCCATGTTATTTCTCCCATTTTAGAAGTAGAGAAGATAGGAAACAAGTCATACAGGTAGTAAGAAGCGAAGCTGGAATTTGAACTGAGGTCCTGACGACTCCTGAGCCTGAGCATGTGCTCAGGATTCTCCACTGCACGGTGAGCTCTAGGCTAGTCCTGACTGTGCACCAGGCACTGGACGAAGTGCTTAGATTGACATTTGATTCACCTATTGACTTTATGAGGTAAGTATACTGTTAGCCCAGCTTTACAGGTAAGGAAACTGGGGCACAGAGAGGTTAAGCAGCTTGCCCAAGGTCACACAGCTAGCAAGATTTGGACTCAGCTGAGATTGGAACTCAGTCATCTTAGCTCAAGAGTCTGTGCTCTTATCTGCTACACCGTTCTGCTCCATTCCCTCTCAGAAGAAAGCTAGTAGACAATCCACAAGTGACAGATGCCACACTACCTTCAACAGGAATCCTCCTAGAGAAGGAGCACACATAAAGTAGGAGATTTCAGGGGCAGTCAACACGAGTTGACGTGGGGATCCATGTGACTGCTGCACAAGGAACGTCACTGTGTGCATTCGTGTGCACCCAGGACATGAACTTGTTCCTGCACCATGACAGAGGCAGGAATGAATTCCATCTCAGCCCCAGCCCTCCAGGCCCATCCCTCACCCTCGCTCGCCTACCTGGCCTTTAGGAGGCAGTGTCGTCTTCCGCGTGGGACTCACACTGCGTGAATGATGCACCAACTGCCCGCAGTTTGCACTGTTTATGGGAAGCTTTTAAAAGCTGGATTTTCAGGCAAATTCAGCATCTTCATGACATTTTAGACTTGATTTATAATCAACGGTTATTTTAGCTCTAATGGCAAAAAGCACCAGTTTTGCAGTAAAAAGCATTTATAAAAAGGAAAAAAGGAAACATGAGGTAAAGAGGAAAAAAATACTTCTTCTCCTCCACCCGCTCCCGTCTGGTTTTTTTTCCTCTAACAAGCATAAGCCAGATAAATGTTTGGGCTTCGTCTTCGAGCCCTTTCCTGCTCTTATCTGCCTTACTGCCCTCACACTGGTCTCTCTGCTGCCCGTTGACCCTGGAGCAGAGCTGAACAATTCTAAACTCCCTTCCATGGAGAAGCCCTTATGTTACCAAGTGTTTACCAAACGACTGAAGTTAAAGATCTCTGGGCCTCAGCCCAGGATTGTGACTCTGAACTTGCAGGAGACAGACCTGGTGAGCTGTGTATTCTGCAGAGGCCACTGGTGACTTTTATCTTCAGGCAAGTTTGGTAAATGCTCTTTTTTTGGCCAGATTAACTACACACTCCCCTTATTCATTCAACTTTCTCCAGCCTTCTCAGACCCTTTGCCATTCTGGCTCTGCCTCTGAACCCACTAAAGGGTTTATTCCTCTCTTTTAGCTATGTCGTTTAGAACTTAATATTTCCCCCCGTTAATTCTGCCCCTTCATTATATGCTACCGATTCTCAAAGAAGAGGCAAGAACACGTTCTGTTTCCTCCTCTTTTGAGGGAGTGGAATGAACAAAGCCACAGGAGAGAAGAGCTAACACATTTTTAAAACTTAACTGTTGCTCTGTAACTCTTCTTTAGGATCAGTCTGCGACTTGCTGCTCAGCGCCTTCTCTGCAGAATGTGTCCAAGGCCAGTACTCTGCCCTTATTTCCACTCTGTCCCCCAGGGCTCCCAGGACCCTGCTGGAGGCCTAGAAAACTTTGGGCAGGGCGGGCAAAGCCTGCTGCTAGTACATGGTGGAGAGTGGGGCTGTTAGTAGGATTCTGGTTCAGCAGGCCCTTGCGCCTGAATAGCTCAATCAGGGGGCCTCCACAGCCCTTCTAGAAGGATGCAGCGAGACTGCCGCTCTTCAATTACCCCTCCAGCCTGCTCCACGGCTGCCTCTGAAGTGGTTGCCCTGCAGCTCCACACTATTTTCTCTCTTTCTCTAAACGTTCTTAAGTCGACTTCCAGCCCTTCTGCTGAGAGGCTGTTTTGTTATTTGTATGCCACATAATTGAAAGCCCAGTTTTTGTCATTTTTCCCCTAACAATGGCACATGTCCATACCCACGGGGGAAGTCCCTTGAAGTCTGGAAGTCCTGGGAGGAGGTGCTCGGGGGCTCCCTTCCAGGGGTACATTCACTCTCAGTTGCAGGACCTGGTGCTCTGATCCAGACGAACACATGCAGGGGTGCTTGTCTCCCCTGCTTGCCAGAACTATCCAAGGGCAGCAGACTTCAGCTCACAATAGGAAAGTACTCTCTAATACAACAATGTATTTTGTGCAGAAATGAGCTCCCCATGACTGCACATTGTCAAGTAGCTCCCAGGGAAGCTATGAAGGAAGACCTTGAGCTCTGCCCATTGGGTTAGGTTGGGGTGGGGGTGGCAAGAGACTGTAGCCAGGAGGCCCTCCAGAAATGGTGATTGCAAGAAACCACCATCTGAACTTAAATGAGGCTCTCCCTGGTTAACGTAGCTACCCCAACCCGCATTTCTGCTGGACATCACTTTTCAGAAAAGCAGTTTACTGAAAACTGCATAAGCATAATAGCTATGTTTATATAATGCCTCTTACGGGCCAGGCACTGTGTTAAATACCTCATGCTCATCAACTTCTAATCCTCCCAACTCCCCTTTGACATAGGCACTGCTGTTAGTTTCTAGATAAGGAAGCTAAGATAGAAGAGGCCATGTGACTTATCCTGTTAATTGTGGAGCTGAGAGTCAGACCCTGGTACAGAAGCCAGGCTCTCAGCTGTCCCTTGGATCTCAGGAATAGTGACATCTGTCAAGGGCTTGAGAAAGAAGGACTAGACCAGCACATCTCAAATGGTTGACCTTGGGCACCACCTGGGAGCTTGTTAGAAGTGCAGACTCCCAGCCGTCCCCCGTGCCCCCCGTCCCCCGACCTCCTGAATCAGAATCTGCATTCTAACAAGATCCCCGGGTGAATCACGTGCAATTTCAATTTGAGAAGTGCTGAGTTCCAGGGTCACTCTCCTGTTTGGTCCACTTCTTTCGTTTATACTCCAGTCGCTCTCCCGGAGCCCCTCTCCCATAGTTGAGGTGGGGAAACAATGAACAGACTTTAAAATATGAAATGATCTCTCATGCTCTTATTGCTTTGACAAATTCCTTTCACTTCCAGATATTTTGGTCAGTCCTCATCAAAGTCCTAATTTGTGGTGACAAGGAGAGGGACTCGGGCTGGCAGGAAGGGGGAGTGGGACAGCCAGGGAGGGAGGCAGCAGAGGCAGCAGTCAGGTCCTCTTGGACCAAGTCTGGTCCTGTATTCCTGTGTCCTCTCCCTGCACTCCTGTCCTCTGCCCTGTCGGCTTCCCTCCTCTGTGGAGCATAGCAAAGGGTGGCTCCTCCACCAGGAGAGTGCCAAGATGTCCCTGAACATGACAATCCCTCCAGCCACTGCCGATGTTATTAATTTTTAAAACAAACTTCCTGATTGAGGTTCTGGCTGCCTCTAAATTGTCTCTACAAGGAGCCTGTGTACTAATTACCCCATAGAAACAATCAATGATGTACCTTTTTCAAGTTTCAGGGTGATTAGAATATGAAAATGAAGAGCACAATGGTGCAGATGTTTTAAAATCACAGCAGACAGCAATTAGTGACACGGAAACCAGCTGCTTATCTCTCCAGATAAAGCCTCTTAATAGGGAATTACACTGGAGGAGTCATTACCCAGATGGATCTCACATGATTTACAGAGGAGGCGGGGCAGCGTTAACTTTGATTTGTGAGCAGGTTCTTGTCAAGCTTCCTTCGTTACCTCGAACAAGGTGGATTTGTGGCTGGGGTGGAGGCAGGCTTCACTGTCCTACCTGTGGGCCCAGGTCAGGGATGCCGCCAAGGACAAGGGAGGGAGAGAATGGGACCTGCAGAAGCCACGAACACCTGCCTCCTTGATTCAGGCCCCATTGTTTTGGGATCAACACACTCAGCTGTCCCTGTGCAGAGGGGAGTGAAGACGGGGGGAAGGGGAAACAGTGAGTTGCCGGATGCCCTAGGTGTTCATTGGAAAGAAAACCGTCACTGGAAAGAAAAAGCAGAGTGGCTTTAGGGGGTGTGTATGTGTGTGCGTGTGTGTGTGTTGGATACAAGGAGTTCTTAGCAATCACTGTTTGATGTATTTTCTCTCTTTTGTCACATAGTTGAGGTGAAATTTACATATTGTGAAATGTACAGATCTTAAGTATACTATTCAAAGAGTTTTGGCAAATGTATACAGCTGTGTAACACACACTCTTATCAGGATACAAAATATGGCTATTATCCCCAGAAATTTCCCTCCTGCACCTTCCCATCCTACCCCACCCTATGGCAGCCACTGTTCTGATTTCTATAATAGTTTAGTTTTGCCTGTTCTAGGATCTTATGTAAATGGAATCATACAGTATGTACTTTTTTGGGGTCTGGCTTCTTTCACTCAGCATAATTTTGTGTGTGATTTATCTACGTTGTGGAATATATCCATATTTTTTCTTTTTATGGATGAGTTTGTGTATTGTCCTGTTGAGCAACACCTAGGATGTTTTCAGGCTTTTTCTACTCTGAATAAGCTGCTTTAATGTTTCCTCAAAAATCTAATTCTGGATACATGTTTTCATCTCTCTTGAGTAAATACATAGGAGTGGAATTACTGGGTAACGGGGTATATTTAATTTTAAAAGGTATGGCGAAATCATTTTCCAAAATGGTTGTACCATTTTGCGCTCCCTCCAGCAGTAGATGAGAGTTTCAGTTGCTCCATATCCTTGTCAACACTTGTTGTTTTCAATCTTTTTATTATGAGCCATCCTATTGGGTGTGTAGTGGTATATTTTTGTGGTTTTAATTGGTATTTTCCTGATTACAAATGATGTTTGAGGACATTGACATGTGCTCACTGGCCATTCCTACTTGTTTTGTGGCCCAGCATATTTTAGTGAAGATATTTTACAGTTTGGTGAGGTTAAGTTGGTTGAGAGTATTGGTCAAACTTTCTGTATATTTTTCCTGATTTTTTTTTTTTTAGTCAATTTGTTCCAGCAGTTACTGAGAGAGGAGTGTTAAAATCCCTTTAATTATGAAATTGTCTATTTCTTCCTGTAATTCTCTTAGTTTTTGTTTCAGGTATTTGAAGTTCTGTTATGAGGTGCAGACAATTTAGGATTATTGTTTCTTCATGATGAATTGACTCTTATCATTTTGAAATGTCCATAATTATCTCTGTAATGCTCTTGTTTGGAAGCCTATTTTGCATTATATTAATTGAGTCACTCCAGCATTCTTAAATGTAGTGTTTATGTGGTATATCTTGTTCCATCCTTTTATTTTTAGGCTGTGTATCTTTGCATTTAAAGTATATCTCTTGTAAACAGCATGTAGTTGGGTCTTACTTTTTTATTCAGTATGACAATCAACCTACTGTTTTGTTTTGTTTTAGGGGGGAATGTTCAGTATATTTAGAGTTAATGTAATTACTGATATTGTTGAGTTTGTCTACTATATTGCTATGTGTTTTCTATTCATCTCATCTATCTTTATTCTTTTTCTTCCATTTCTACCCTCTTTTGGACTAATCAAGCTTTTATTTAGCATTCCATTTGTTTCCTTCTATTGGCATTTTAGATATACCACTTTTTTTTAAATTTTCAGTGGTTGCTCTCGAGATTACAATATGCACACTTAAAGCATCACAGTCTTCTTTGAACTAACATTACATCCGTTCCAATGTAAGCACCTTACAAGTGTATCCTTCCATGTAGCGCCCCCTTGTTCTTTGTTCTATTGCTGCTGTACATTTTATTTCTACAAATGTCATAAACTCCGTAATACATTGTTGTTATTTCTACTTTACGTAGTCAATTGCCTTTTGAAGATCTTAAGATCCAGATACAGTGTTGTATATATGCCTATATATTACCATTTCCACATTCTTCATTCATTCATGTACATCTGTGTTTCCATCTAGTGTTATTTTCCTCTAACCTAAAGAACTTCATTTTACATTTCTTGTAATTCAGGTCTGCCAACAATTAATTCCCTCCATTTTTATTTATCTGAAAATATCTTTATTTTGCCTTCATTTTTAGAGGATATTTTCATGAGATATAGAAATTTAAGTTGACTTTATTTTCATTTCATTACTTTAAAGATATTATTTCATTATCCTCTGGCTTGATTTTTATTGATGAAATGTCAGATGTTATTTTTGTCATCATTTCCCTATAGAGAATGTGTTTTATTTCTCTGATTGCTTTTAAAATTTTCTCTTTATCTTTGATTTTCATCAGTTTATTTACAATGTGCCTAGATATGTTTTTTTTTGTGAGTGTTTATTCTGCTTGGGGTGTGTTGAGATTCTTAGCTGTGTAAATCCACATGCAGTATTCTCTCTTGTCTGCTTCTGGGATTTTAATTATGTGTATGTTAGACTGCTTGATAATCTTCCATAGATCACTGAAGTGCTGGGATTTTTTTGTTTGTTTGTTTTTAAATCTTCCCTCCCTGCCCCCTGCCCCCTGCCCCACTTTGGATAATTTCTACTATCTTTTCTTCATGTTCACTGAACTTCTCTTCTGCAGTGTCCTGTAAGCTGTTAAGTCCATCCAGTGAGTTTTGTATTTCAGATATTATATTTTTCCTATTTAGAATTTTCATTTGGTTGTTTTGGTCTGGTTGCTATCTCTGTGCTGGGCTTCCCCATGTGTTCATCAGTTATACCCATCTTTTTCTTTAAATACTTTAACATCTTCATAATGCCTATTTTGAGGGCCTTGTTTCTGTATCTGCTCTCCTGGTTGTGGGTCAGATTTGCCTCCTTCTTTGCTTGTCTAACACTCTTTTTATCATGTCCTACATATTGTAGATACTATATTATAGAGATTCTGGACTTTGTCGTTTTCCTTTAGAGAGTCTGACTTTTGTTCTAATAGGTAGTCAACTTACTGGCGGTTTAGCTTCATCCTACTAAGAATTCATGTTAGACTTTGTTAGGAAGGGACCAGAGTAGCTTTTATTTTATGGCTAGAGTAATCCTCCTCTTAAGGGGTACCACTTCTGGGATCTCAACTGAATGTCTGGGATATTCTTTAAAGCCTCCTCACCCTACTTAGTCAGAAATACAACATTGCCCAATATTATGTGACCTGAGGACTCTGCGTTCAGCTTACAGCCCCCAAGTAGCAAATCTCTGCTAGACTTCATGGAGTCTCGCCCTCAAGTGCAGACTAAAATTTGACCACCAAGGTAGAGGATCCTGTTAAGGTTTCTAGAGTTCCTTTTCTACACAGCTCCCTTTTCTCATGTACCCTGTCTCCCAAATTCGAGTGCCCTGACAAGCCCCAAACTCTGATCTCTGTTTCTGCTACCCAATGAGATTATAGCTCTCTGGGTTCCATGTCCCTGTGCCCAGGTTTAGAAAGTTCTCCCAAGCAGGAAACTAGGGATACTGTGGAGCCTCATGAGTGTCCTTTCTCTCTAGAATCAGAGCCCATAATATCTATTGTCTACTGCCTGAAAACAGTTGCTTTATATATTTTGTTTAGTTTTGTATTTATTTCGATAGAAAGGTTAAGTCTAATACCTATTAGTACCATTATGGCTGGAACCCAGTCAGTGATCGCTTTTAACTATGCAGAATTACTGTGTACTCAAGGAAGCACATGAATGTGGCCTCTGTCTTTGTATGCACTGTTATCGCCCCCAGTAAAAGGAGTGCTTTAGTATCACTCGCAGCCACAAACAGCAAATAAGAACTGGTTCCTATGGGAACCACATCAAGGTGACTTCCCAGGGCAATTCATGTGACAGGAAATGAAGATGCATTCACTGTATATATGTAATTGGAAACTTTATATCCATTTAGTAGCTGGGTAGCTTTTTAGCATCCCATTGTCTTAGTCCTTTTGGGCTGCTACAACAGAGTACCATAGACTGGGTGCCTTATAAACAACAGAAATTTCTTTCTCACAGTTCTGGAGGCTGGGAACTCCAAGATCAAGGTATCAGCAGATTCAGTGTTTGGCGAGAGCCCACTTCCTGGTTCATAGATGGCCAATTTCTCTCTGCATCCTCACATGATAAAGAACAAGAGAGCTCTCTGGGGTCTCTTTTATTAGAAGAGCATTAATCCCATTCATGAAGGCTCCACCCTTATGACCTAACGACTTGTTCCCAAAGGCCCCACTTCCTAGTAACATCACACTGGGGTTTAGGATTTCAACATAGGAATTTTGGAGGGATACAAACATTCATGGAATTCTATGGAATCGGAGGATCATGATGCCATGGTTCAAAGAGGCACTTAGTGGCATTCTTTTATATCTACCATTAGCAAATGCAGGCATGAACTAGGCTAAGGAGAGATGCTTTGGGGCAAGTTCAATAGAAGCTGGCATGTGCATTCCTCCTATTTATGAGCCTAAATGGTAATTTTCAAAGTCTTTTCTTAAGTGACAGAACCATCGCTCCCCACCTCCCTTCTCTTAAATGAAATCCTTTGCAAGTCTGCTGTATTCAATTGGGGGTTAAAAGAAAGGTCTGGAGCTTCTCTCTTGCCCAATCCACTGGCTACAGTTCAGAAATGTCCTTACAAAATCCTAGGACTGTGTGGAACACATTTGAAAACCACTGAGCTGGAACATCTCCTGATAATATCAGAGCCTCTCTAGTCCCTAACCCAGACCCCTGTCTTTGATATAATCCAGTGATTCTCAACTCTGTCTGCTCACTGGGATAACTGAGATCTTTGAAAACAGTACTACTGTTCAGGCCCCACCTCTAGAATGTTGATTTAATTGGTCTGGGTCAGATCCCAGGTATGGTGTTCTTTATGAAGCTTCCTGGATGATTCTAACATCCAGCAAAGATTGAGAACCTTTAATCAGACAGTTTGTGGTTGCATTCCTTGTCTCCCACACTCAGCTCTTGCTCAGGCTTGAGCACTTGCTTCAGGCCTCAGGGATGGAATGTCAGGATTCCCCAGAGCACTGGAGATTGGCCTGGATGAGTTGGGGAAATAGAAATCCCAGAGTGGGAGGTCGTCAACACCTACATGCCCAGTCTTTTCTGGGAGGACAATATTTTCATCTATCCATATCATTGACTCTTCTGTCCACCTCACCTCGCTGTGTACTTGGAATACCTAAAGAGGTGATCATGCTAGAGTTTCTTACTATTTAAGTTACAGAGTTCAGAGAGCAACACAGGAATGCTTAATGGTGCCAAATTGCATATCCTAACAGGTCTGTGGTGGTTTGCACTGCGTATTTACCACCAAAACGTGCTGCAAATGTCATAGCAACTGCAGAGGAACCCCACCCCAATGGAATTATGGTGTTAAAACATTAGATCTGTGGTTTTGAATCTTGATTGTACATCAGATTATCTCGGAAGCATGTTAAAATGGATATTCCTTGGTCCCACCCTGGGAGATTGTGAATTAGAGTATCTGCAGTGGAGCTCAGGAATCTGTATTAATAATTACTAAGTTATTAATAAGTACCTTAGTTGGTGCTGCTACAGTGATCCAGGACCATGTCTTGAGAAGCACCAAGGACCAAAATAAGAGATAAAGCTTCCCTCATTCCTTCATACCCAGGCATATTTTCCTGCTCATGTAAAGCAAAATATCTCACAAAACGTAAAGTTAAATTATGAGTGTCAGCAGAAAGTAGCACAAACAGAGCTAACCCAGAAGTGTAGTTTATCTCCCACAAAGTCATGCTTGATTTTTGATGAGTTATATGATTTTTCTCAGACCCAAATCGCTATCTTCTCTCCTTGTTGCAACAAACTTTGCTTTGGGTAAGCCTGAGATAAGGCTGAGTGACTCATTTTCTCCCCATTTTTATGGATTTTCAAGTTTTTATGCAGTGACCGAATGCTTGTTTTAGAACTCAGATAAGAATAAAGTACTTTTTAAAAAGAAATCTGACTTGTACAAAATTTAAATGTATATGATTTATACATGGGTTGTGGGGGAGGGGATAGTTATCTACTTAAAATAATGCTTCATGTTACAGAAGGACTTGCTTCCATAAACACATCGTTTAGGAGAGAAATGTGTCTAGTGTTTTCAAAATGGTGTTTCACGATGAACATTTGGCCTAGGCTCAACATGCATGGAAAGCCCTGTTCTTATAAAAGTAAGCCACACTTTCAAAATGACTATGAGTTCCACCAACAATCAATTTACGAGGGTGGGGAGCAGCCTAGAGGCACACTGAGCTTAGTTGGTATCAGAAGTTTTCCACAGGATCTGGCCTGGTGGCATAGTGGTTAAGTTGACACACTCTGCTTCAGCATCCCAAGGTTCATGGGTTTGGATCCCAGGCGCGGGCCTACACACCACTCATCAAGCCATGCTGTGGCAGCATCCCATATACAAAATAGAGGAAGACTGGCACAGATGTTAGCTCAGGGCCAATCTTCCTCACCAAAAAAGAAAAAATATTTTCCACAGAAATAATCAGCCCAATGATGAATATCAGCAGCTCTTCCCTTATCTGCTAACCATTTCAGGAGACAGCCATGCTGAGGGCTGAGGACACTATAAAGACGTTAAAAGATTCAGGTTTTATCCCCCAGAAAACTTCATACTCTAAAGGGAAATGGAAGCATGTGCTATGTGTGTTAATTATACTCCCAGTGGAACACCCCCATGCGGAAGCATATCCCCAGACCACTGGAGAAGGATGGGACGGAGAGCCTGTACTTCAGCCTTCTCCCAGCTTGCCCCAGCATTGAACTAAGGACCTATTTTGCCGTGTCCATCTCTGTCTCAATGACATAAGTACTCAGTTCTCACTGAAGGACATATTGGGACTGACAGCCTCACCATTGTGTATGTCATATGTCATGGCTGACACATGAAGAAATGGGATTTCATGCAATGCAACGCGATATAGCCATCAGTGCCTGCTGGAAGAAAGCCTTGTTCTCCTGGACCCCTTAGAAAGCACCCCTTCTAGGTCCTCTTTGCCCCTCCCTGCAGCCCATCTGAATGCAGGTTTAAAGCCCCCTCTCCCCCATTACCCCCATCCTTTGCTGTGCTTCCCCTTTGTCCACCCTGCCCTTTGATTTCCTGGCCCTCCAAGCAGGGCAAATTGCAGCTGAAACAGGAGAACAATGGGATCAGGCAGCATCCAGACGGAAGGACTGGGAACAGGGCAGGGCTAACTGCGCGACTTTCAGCTGGTCTGCCTGGGTTTCAGCGAGCAGGCCTCACCTTTCAATTGCCGGAGTGAAATCCAGCCTTCTGACAGGCCATGGCCTTACCCAAAGGCAGAGTTAATTGGCAAGTGAAACAATGAACAGAAGATGGGGGAGAGCTAACAGGAAAAATCGCATTGAAGGGGAGTTACCTTGCAAGACACTTAAGTATTTGGGAAGGATTTTCGTTCAACACTAATGCATTTGAGTGCTCCAATTTCATGATGCACCATTATCAAACAATTGATGGATGGTTTATTGTCTTTTGTATGCAGCCATGTATTTTGTCATGGTAATAGGTACCTCAAACATTACTTTGTTTATTCATTCAACAAACATTTATTGAGAACTTTCTGGATGGTTTGCTTTGTAGTAGGAATCGGGGATAAGAAGATAAATGAGAGAGTCTCTGACCTCAAAGTACTTACAGTCTAGGAAAGGGAGACAGAAAAGTACACAAATAAATGGCACATAGCATTATAAGGATTATGATAGATATCTTTATGGGAGACAATAGTGCATGCAGAAGGAATGGCATAAGAAATTAGGCTGGAGGGGGTGATTGTGTTTGCAGAAAATATGTTCCAATATACAAGTCATTAATCTCACTGTTGACAAAATGAAATACCCATAGTAAAATGTATGTTTTTTATTTATTCAATAAATGTTTATTGAGTATCTGCTATTTGCCAGGCACTGTCCTTGGTACGTCTGTGATGGTGTTTACAGGCTAGAAAGGGACACAGGCATTAGTTCAATTAGCACACAGATCAGTGTAAAATTAAAACTATGATATATACAACAAAGATGAGATACGTGGTTTCATGAAAACTATAATAGAAGTATTTCTATAAGGTAGAGGGGCCTCCCTAGGATTGAGCTGAGATTGGAACATGAGGAAAGAGTGAATTAAGGACTCTGCCAGCATAATATGGAGCAATAAAGAAAAACTGCTGGGAATCAAGGACCAAGATTTTAGTCCCAGCTTCACCATGAAGCCCCTCTGTGGACTTCAGTGTTCAGATCTAAAAAAGTGGAGGCGGATTGGTGCCAGGGAGGTAGGAGAAAGAGGGTGACTATAAGCCCTATTTTGCTCAGATCCAAAATAATAACTTACACCTTTTGTCCCACTGTAATTTTTAATAAGTGCCACTATTACCTCTCAAAAATGAGAGTAATCAATTATATAGTCACCCTAAGAAGTGGCAAACTTTGTCTCCAAGCCGTCTTCTAGACCTGTCATCCTCTGAGTGGATACATAGGGCCAACTAAAATCCAAAGCATAAATGACGAATTAAGAACGCCCAGATTCATAAAAGCTAAGTAAGTAGCATTTAATATTTTATACCATGAATAAGACTTCTATATTTTTTTCCAAAAATGGGATAGCAGCCTATGTCCACAGCAGTAATACCTACTAGACAAAGTCAAGTGGCCGGATTAGTTCTCTAGATGTTGATGATGGTGGTGTCTTTACTAAAAATGACGAGATGAAGAAAAAATTAAATAAATTTTTTGTCTTACTTTTCTCCTGGGCACTTATAGGCTTAGTTTGGGGAGATTCTCTCATGATACTTAAAAAATATAGTCCAATACTGGAAGTATAAACAGAGTTTCACAAAATTGAGGAGGCAGAAAATAGCCCTAAGATTCCAGAAACTAGTGTTAAGGAAACCCTAGTTGCTTTACTGCGTTGAATTTTACCAGTAATGCTTTCTGCCATCTGTATTTTGACTCTCAACAGGGACCATAAGAAAGGTTTTCTAATAAAGCATAAATCCCATAGTGTCAATGGCAAATTCATAGAGAGATAGATAAGCAGATCATAGACAGATACATACTACAGGTTAAAACTTCCTAAATTCACTAAGCCAATCATCGTATACTTCTCAGTGGGGATATTATTCAAAGCTTTCTTTAATTTACCAATCATTTCCCTTCTTTAACAAATGTTAGGGTACCGCATCTGGTAAGTTTACTACTCCACGTGTAAAACAGGACTTATCATAAGCTTTGAAGAATTCTGCTTTGTACTGGTAGCATAGCTTAAAATCTATCTGGAACGATGCAAGCATATCTATATTAAAAATAGTTTTAATATCTCAAGATGATGTGTTCACTATCCATTCCCTTTGTGATTATAGACACTGGTTATGTTGGGCCTCTTAGCAGAGGTTCTGCTTTCCTAACTGAAGAGTCAGTCCTAAGGAAGGTGCTGAAGTCTTAAGACATTTATTTAGAAATCGATGTAGAGGGAAACACAGCTGAAAAAAATTTGGAGGAGTGATCTTGAATGATAATGATTTTTTCCTGGCACGTTTGTCCAGGAGACTCAAGATTCCTTTTGAGAATATCCAAGAGTTTCCTCAAGAGAGCAGTCAACGCCTAATGTGGGCTTAAGGATGCCTTAGGATCCCAAACACAGCCCCACTCCTGAGTCGGCAAAGATTTGAAGGCTCTTTCACGTTTCTTTCCTTCTTCCATTTCTTCTCCATGCCCTTGACTGGCCCGCTTTCCCCATGTAGTCTTCCAACCCCCTCCGCACCGCTTAATTCCTCAACTTGTGCTGTTTTTCCTTCTAGTAGTGGTTCCTAATGAGTGAGTATGGAGTACAGAGATGTTGAACTCCAGGATAAAGTGCAGACAGAAATGAAATGAAATAGGATGAATCAAAGGGAAGATATATGTTTGCAGAGAAGCCAGGACAGAAATAAGAGGCAGCTTGAGTCAGGCAAAAAAGGCAAGGAGTCAGGAAGTTCGGATTCTCTCCTGGACACTGCCACCCTGGGCAGGACTCTCCATTGCTGAAGTTTCAGCTTCTTCATTTGTAAAATCTGGGCATCGGGCTAAGTGACCTTTAGGCCCCTCCTCTCTCTAAACAGTTCTCATTCTGAGATTACATTAAACCAAAACAGGTTAAAGTTCCTGTTATTTAGGAGAGGAATGACAGCGATTAAAGCCTCCTTATTAATGTTCAAAATCAGTATGACATATTTTTACTACTGCAATTGAGAAAACCTCTGTAAAGCATTTTGGAATTAAAGGTGGTTCTTTCCAACTTTCAAATAATTAAGCCTTTTGACATTAAGTTTTAAATAGCTTCAACATGCTCATCTTTGTCTCTCTCTCTCTCTCTCCCCTTCTCCACTCCACCCACCCTTAGGCTTACGAGCGGCCGCAGAAACACTCAGCTCTCCATTATGACCCAGGCCTCCCGCAGGACTTCACCGGTGACACCTTAAAACCAAAGCACCAGCAAAAAAGCAGCAGCCAGAACCACATGGACTGGTCCACCAACTCTGACAGTGGACCTGCCACTCAGAATTGCTTCATCAGTCCAGAGTCTGGCAGAGAAACTGCAAGCACCAGCAAGATCCCAGCTCTTGAGCCCGTGGCTTCCTTTGCAAAGGCCCAGGGTAAGAAGGGCAGTGCAGGGAGCACATGGAGTCAGTTGTCCAACAGCAGCAAAGATCTGCTCTTGGGAGGTGTGGTTCCATCCCCAAGCAACCACAGCTCACCAGCCCCACCCAGCAGCTCTGCTGAGTGCATTGGGCTTCAGCCTTTGGTAGATCAAGATGGAGGAGGTGCGAAGGAGCCCCCAGAACCACCTACTATAGGCAGCAAGAAAAAGTCCAATAAAAAAGATGTGATGAGTCAAACCATACCAAACCCAGACCTGGACTGGGTCAAGAATGCCCAGAAAGCATTTGACAATACAGAAGGGAAAAGGGAAGGCTACTCTGCAGATAATGCCCAAGAGGCATCACCAGCCAGGCAGAATGTGAGTTCTGTCAGTAATCCTGAAAATGACTCAAGTCATGTCCGGATTACTATCCCTATCAAGGCACCCTGTCTAGATCCAACTAACCATAAGAGGAAAAAGAGACAGTCCATCAAAGCAGTGGTGGAAAAGATTATGCCAGAGAAAGCCCTGGCTTCTGGAATCACTATGAGCAGTGAAGTAGTTAATAGGATACTTTCCAACCCTGAGGGAAATAAGAAAGATCCCCGGGTCCCAAAGTTGGGTAAAATGATAGAGAATGAGTCCCCTTCAGTTGGCCTTGAAACTGGTGGAAATGCTGAGAAAGTTGTCCCAGGAGGTGTGTCTAAACAGCGGAAGCCACCCATGGTCATGACGCCTCCAACATGCGCAGATCACTCTCCATCAAGAAAGCTGCCAGAATTCCAACATCCAAAATTCGCTGCAAAACGGAGGTGGACGTGCAGCAAACCAAAACCCACTAGTATGCTTCGAGAGGCAGTCCTGGCCACCTCCGATAAACTGATGGTGGAGCCACCGTCTGCTTATCCCATCACCCCATCCAGCCCTCTGTACACCAACACAGACAGTCTTACTGTGATCACACCAGTCAAAAAGAAGCGGGGACGACCAAAGAAGCAGCCTTTGCTCACGGTTGAGACGATTCATGAGGGGACTTCCACCAGTCCAGTCAGTCCCATCAGCCGGGAGTTTCCTGGCACCAAGAAAAGAAAGAGACGACGCAGTTTAGCTAAGTTGGCCCAGCTAGTGCCAGGAGAGGACAAACCCATAAGCGAGATGAAATTTCACAAAAAAGTTGGAAAGCTTGGGGTGTTGGATAAGAAGACCATCAAAACTATCAATAAGATGAAAACACTCAAGAGGAAAAATATCTTGAACCAGATCTTGTCCTGCTCCAGCAACATTGCTCTGAAGGCTAAAGCTCCCCCAGAGACCAGCCCTGGGGCAGCAGCAATTGAGAGCAAATTGGGCAAGCAGATTAACGTCAGCAAGAGGGGAACCATCTACATTGGCAAGAAGAGGGGCAGGAAGCCAAGAGCAGAGCTGCCACCCCCATCCGAAGAACCCAAAACAGCCATCAAGCACCCAAGGCCTGTTTCTAGCCAGCCGGATGTTCCAGCCGTGCCTTCCAACTTTCAGTCACTTGTGGCATCTTCACCAGCAGCTATGCACCCACTTTCAACACAGTTAGGTGGGTCAAATGGCAACCTGAGCCCCGCCAGCACTGAAACCAATTTTTCAGAGTTAAAAACTATGCCAAATCTCCAGCCCATCAGTGCTCTTCCAACCAAAACCCAAAAGGGAATACATAGTGGAACCTGGAAGCTGTCTCCACCCAGGCTGATGGCCAACTCACCTTCACACCTTTGCGAGATTGGGTCACTCAAGGAAATAACACTGTCCCCTGTGAGCGAGTCGCACAGTGAGGAGACGATCCCGAGCGACAGTGGCATTGGGACAGACAACAACAGCACATCTGACCAAGCGGAGAAGAGTTCAGAATCCCGACGGAGGTACTCTTTTGATTTCTGCTCCCTGGACAACCCAGAGGCCATTCCGTCCGACACCAGCACAAAGAACCGTCATGGCCACCGGCAGAAGCATCTTATCGTGGACAACTTTCTGGCCCATGAAAGCCTCAAGAAGCCAAAGCACAAGAGGAAACGGAAAAGCCTGCAAAACCGTGATGATCTCCAGTTTCTGGCAGACCTGGAAGAGCTCATCACCAAGTTCCAGGTGTTCAGGATCTCCCACCGGAGTTACACCTTTTACCATGAGAATCCGTATCCCAGCATTTTTCGGATTAATTTTGATCACTATTACCCGGTGCCATATATCCAGTATGACCCGTTGCTCTATCTTCGTAGGACTTCAGACTTGAAGTCGAAGAAGAAGCGTGGTAGGCCTGCAAAAACCAATGACACCATGACAAAGGTGCCTTTTTTACAAGGGTTCAGCTACCCTATTCCCAGTGGAAGTTACTATGCACCCTATGGAATGCCTTACACATCAATGCCTATGATGAACCTTGGTTATTACAGTCAGTACCCAGCTCCTTTGTACCTATCGCACACACTCGGAGCAGCTTCCCCATTCATGAGGCCAACAGTGCCACCACCTCAGTTCCACACAAGCTCCCACGTGAAGATGTCTGGTACAGCTAAGCATAAAGCAAAGCATGGAGTCCACCTGCAGGGCCCTGTAGGCATGAGCCTCAGTGACATGCAGCCATCCCTGAATCCTCCCAAGGTGGGCAGTGCCAGTCTGTCCAGCGGTCGGCTCCACAAGAGGAAACACAAACACAAGCATAAGCACAAGGAAGACCGGATCCTGGGGACCCACGACAACCTGAGCGGTCTCTTTGCAGGCAAAGCCACAGGCTTCTCCAGCCACATCCTGAGTGAACGGCTGAGCAGTGTAGACAAGGAGCTCCCGTTGGTGAGTGAGAAAAACAAGCATAAGGAGAAGCAGAAGCACCAGCACAGTGAAGCCGCCCACAAAGCTTCCAAGAGTAACTTTGAGGTGGACACCCTGTCTACACTGTCACTTTCTGACGCCCAGCATTGGACGCAGGCCAAGGACAAAGGTGACTTGAGCAGTGAGCCTGCAGACTCATGCACGAAAAGATACTCTGGCAGTGGCAGTGACAGTGGCAGCACAAGACCAGAGAGCCTGGACGTGTTCAGTGAAATGAACGCTTCAAATGACAAGTGGGACAGTGACGTGAGTGGGAGTAAAAGGAGGAGCTACGAAGGCTTTGGGACATACAGGGAAAAGGACATCCAAGCCTTCAAGATGAACCGCAAGGAGAGAAGTTCTTACGATTCCTCCATGTCTCCAGGTAAGGCACAGTTTTTCTTCAGACTTGGGCTATCTTGTCATTTAATTGCTGGGCTTTGCAGGTCAGAAATCCTCCATGTATGGCACATTATGTTCATTAATTTGCAGAGGTAGGAACCAAATGATTATGGATCTCCTTGCACATTTGAGTCTGCTGCACATTTATGCATTATTTACTTGATATGTACCATCTTTTCTCTCTCTTGGAGACATTGCCTGAGAACTGTGGGCCCAGAGGCTGCCCCAATAGCTACCTAGACTGCAACCATGCCCACTACATTTATGCTTATTATTAAAGATGCTATTTGAGGTCCTCATTTGATGGGATGGTGCAGTATGCTAGTTGGATAGAGCCTCTAGAACTCACTAGGTATACCAGTAAGATCCCAAGAATGTCAAAGATGGACATGAATGAATATCTAGTTTACCTGATGTGCTGTCTCCAGAAGTGACACATCCTACATGAGACGTCTACAGCGGAGACCTTGGAAGCTGATGACCAATGAATCCTGAAGTCCACCTGATGAGGGAGCCACAGCCCCAGGCCATATTGTCCTCTCTTTGTCCTTGGGCATTTGATAAGCAGGCCCCCAGAATGAAGCCCTGACTCATTATTTCCCTGCACAGAGGACAGGAAACCTGGCTGAAAGGTGTTGTGTGCCTCCTGCCCCTACGGGACCTTACTGCTGCATCTCTTGGCATGTCCACCGGGAATGGGATTTGCCCACTCATCTCTCAACTCAAGTATTGGTTGCTACCAGAAAGAGCTCATTCCTTGTCAGTTACTGGCAGAACTTTTTACTGACCTGCCCACCCACACAAACCGTCCTTGCCACGGAATCCTCACACTTCTGCATAAGTATTCTTTTATCCCTGTCCACACATCACATAGATGATGAGACTCCGGTAGAGCAGTTATTCACTAGGAAAAGAGTAGAAACTCCTTTCCTGGAAGTTGCAGAAGCTAAAAGGAGTTTTCCTGCTCTCCCTTCCCCCAAATTGTTCCAACCATCTGGCAAAAGTGTTTTTAAAGGTCCAGTCTTCCCTGTATAAGGTTTGTGTATCTCTGTTTATAATGTGTATCCCTTACTTGTCCTCTCCCTTCACGGGGAGTCCATAATTAGTGAAGGTGAGGGCAGTCTATTCATGAGGAATAGAGATATTTTCTAGGTCGGCAGATTTCAGGAAGAAATATGATTATGAGTTAGAAGCCACTTAAAGATTGCCCCAAATTGCCACTAACTTGTGAGTTGCTGTAGTGGTGGACGTTCTCCTTGGTTGATGAAGAGACCAATTAGTGGTCGTGTCTCCTACATTTGCTGAGGGTGATAAATGGCTCACATTTCATGTCTGCCTGAAGTGGACGTGCTTATCTGGGTCTCCCCATTTCTCATCATCAGGCTTTGTTGAAGGTGCTTGTTTTTTGTGCAAAGCCCACCTGGACAGAAGTTGCCAGATTAAACTTTCACATGAGAAATACTGTTGCTTTCTCTTTCAGCATGATGGAATTGATCCATAGGACCAAAACTAGCCGTGGACAGAGGGTATTCTTACTTTTTATTTTCTTGGCATTGTGTAGCTAGAAAATAAGGGTGGTATGTTATTAAGAACTTAACCAAGAATCCTAACTTAACATGCCTGAGCAGCAAGATCTCAGGAGCTAAAACTAGCCATCATTGCTTATTAGGTTTCGCAGCAATCTTACCAGGTATTTTTTGTGATTGGACTGTATTGCTGGATGCTGGTTGAAGTTTCACAGCCAGGGGTTCATCTGTAGTCCCTGTGTGTTCCTGAAGGTGCTCATATTCTATCCATACAATTTTCCTTGTATTTGCGTTCATGTGGTGGTCATTACTTTATTTAAAATTCTCCCCCTCCCTCTCCCTCTCCATCTTCTTGTTTGTTTTTCGGCCAGCCACATGAGGTGGGAAGAAGTAGGCATCATGCCAATGTCATGAAAGAAAGCTGAATTCAGCCTAAGAACTGGGCTCGACTTTGTTACGACCCTCTGTGTGACGATAGTCATGACTTTCTGCTTCTTTAGAGCACTGTCTGCCAATCTGTAACTCAAAGGGTTGGGCTAGACCTCTTTCCATAGTGTGTTTTAGTTCTTAAAGCCATTGCACATACATGTCTTCATAACACCCTTCCTGCAATCTTAGAAGAGGGCTATTTTCATTTCTGTTTTACGTATCAGCATACTAAGGTTCAGAGATCAAGTGACCAGCCCAGGTTCAGAAAGCTATCACTTTTGATTCTAAGCCCAGGGCTTTACCCATGAATTGCAGCTTAACTTCACGTCACCGAACTAGTTACAGCCAAGTCTAGAATATAGGTCCCAGTCCTCAGCCCTGTGCTCCTATATACCACCATCTCCCTTCCTCTTAGAATCCCATCCATCCTCTGATTACATGCATTCCCCTAAGGCATCTGCACAATGATTATATGATGATTTCAGAAGAAAGTAATTAGGACAAGAAAACATCCCTTTATTCAATTCCCAACCGATGAAGCAGGATTCATTATGGCCTAACTTTTTCTCAATTTCAGCCTGGAAGAATCTACATTGGACAGGGTTTCCACGTCTATCTATACTGAAATCCAGTTCTCTGAGCTATTTTGGCCACAGCTTTGTGCCTGTCTCTGTGTTACACAAGTTTATTTTTTCCTCAACATTTTGATGAGCCATAATTGTTGGTGGCTTCTCTGTCTGCATGAGTTATGCCTGTTGTCCTATGCATCTTACTGAATATCTTACTGGAACAGACTAGCTTATCTATCATTCCCCTCCCTTCCAAGCCTTAACCTCTCCTTGCCTGTGCCCTAAATGTCTCTTCTCTTTCTGAACCCCTAAAGCATCATGGAAAAAATGTCTTTAGTAGCACTTGGAACCCAATGTCAGAGTTTGTCAAGACTCCCTAAGCAGCATTCACCTTAATGTTGGGAGGCAGATGGGATGAGGCTAAGGTTACTGGAGGCATTAAGATCTTTCAGAGACTATCTGAGTCACAGTGTCTCTTCAGCTGGATGATACTGAAGGTCATGATTGGAAATAAGCATCTGTACTTCTTTTCACAGTTTGTATCCCTCCACCTTTCCTTCTCCATTCTGGATTCACATCCATAGCATCTTAATGGCTTATTTCACATGAGCTAATCTTCTCTAAAATAGATATGGCATAAATATAGATGTCATCCTTTAGCCTATTGAGGACCAGATTCAGGAGCTGAGTCAAAAGAGGACTTTGAGCGCTCCCTGAGATCAGAGCTGATGAAAGGCACCATATAAATGTAAGTCATTACCATTATGGAGAGAGAAATTAGAGACCCCATTTAGCAGTAGCAGCAGTTGCACACTCCATTTCCTCCTTCCTGCTTGGAAAATCATACATTCTCTATCTCCCTGCCCCAGCAGATGGATGCATTGTCTCATTAGCTCCCTTAAAACACACCTAAAGCTTAGAAGTCATACAGACCCCTTACCTTTTTTCTATGTTTTTTTTTCATTTTGCTTTTTGATTTCAGAAGGCTGGGGCTCTTTTGACCTGTTTTCTAAATGCATACCATCTGCTAAATCTCCATTTATAAAATGCTTGCCTGGGGCCAAATAATGGATAAACAGTAGGAAGGTGCAATCCACAGATTCTCAGCGTTGGAAAAAGCCTTATTGGCCCTCATCTGCACTTCTCTCCCGCCAGGCATCACCATCTTGTGCACACTGACGTGCAGCAGATTCCCAGAAGAGCAAACCTGTCCAAGGTTGACAATACATAGTCAGATGATGCTGTGTGCTCTCAAAGCCAAGTTCTTGTAAGGCAGTGAGAGAAGTCTCTACAGTGAGTGATGTTCCCCCTGTTTAGACCACTTGGAAACAATCTTTGCATACTTTGACCTCAAATTATGCCAGGAACTTCAGACATCTTGACCACTGCTGTCCAGGCTCCCATCAGATGTTGGAGAAACAGTGAGAAGAGTAAATTTACATGTGTTACCTCTCAGTCCACTGCCATTATTAGTCAAGGTAGCCATCCTGAGTCCCCAAACATCAAGTACTTTCCTCATGATGAATGAATGCTGAGAATTAATTAATCGTTAGTTCACCTCTCAGTTATCAGAATCCTGCCATATAGGTAGTTGGATTCCCTTGAGCCTGGATGTCTCCACCTCTCCTTGTGACTTCCATCATGCCCTTTGCCAGCTCTTCTTATCGGTACTATGGGGCATTTGGGGAGGCAGTCTCTGTTGTCACTCAGAGGCAGGAAATGGTGCCCAAGCCAAAAATAATACAAAAATCTCCTCCAACAGTCATCCAGATGAGAGAATTAACCACATGGATGAAATATCATGAACACTGTACAAAAGAAACATGTGTGAAGAAAGTTTTCTAAAAATGGAATAGAAGGAAGAGGAGGACTCATGGGAGGAGAAAGTTAAGACCAGGGAAAAAGAACGAGTAAAAAATGGAAAGCTGATGAAGTGTAGTCTGTTTAACCTCAATCCAAGTTGAATTCTGGGTCATCCCGTAGGAGGAAATGAAAGATTAATTAGCTAATGGCTGCGGTGTGGTTTAGTGTGATTTTGAGTACCTGCTCCAATCTTGTCTCCTACCCCAGCTGAAAGACCTCTTCATCTTTTTGACTCTCATTTTTCTCAAGTGAGACTATGACAATAAAGGTTCTGACCAGACCTGATCATCTAAGATTCTAAAAGTCTCAAATTTATGCAATGGAATTTGAATCTGAACACACACACACACCTAGATTGGGCAGTTAGGAAGAAAATGCCCACGTTATTGGCCAAGTTGGCCAATTAGGTAGCCGTTCAATGAAGTTTCAAGACAGATCCTTCTGGTCCATGTATTAATTTACGTGACTCACCTCATTCATCTTTGGCTCCAGCCACTTCTCTTGGCCATTTGATCTTACCTTTCCAAAAGGTGGAACTCCTCATAACTGCACTCTCACCAACAAATCAACTTGGTCATTGTGCAGGCTGAAAGCACAGTCATCATCTTAGAAATAAATCAGCTAGAGCACTAATGTGACCAATTGTATGGGGGCAGATAGAGCTAGCTTGCATTTATATTGAGACTCAGAAATAAAAGAATCTTCATAATATGGTATAAACACCTCATTTTGCTGATGAGCATACTGAGGCTTAAGAAGGTCAAGTGACTCATCCAATGATACATATCTAATTGGTAGAATTGCTCAGACTTGGAAGCTTAACATCTGGGAGAGGGAAAAGGCAAGGGAGGGAGAGAATAAAATAAATAAATAAATAAAAAGAAAGGTGAGTTGTGGGAGAGATGATAAGCTGTATGTTTTCTTTTGCTGTGTGCTGTTGTAAAAGGTAAGCATGTCTTTGACAATAATTTGGTTTCCAGGCTATCTCTGGGGACCCATATTTGGGACTGGAAACGATCTTTGTGGATTCTGATGGAAGTCATTTTTTTCTCCTTTCCTGTCTTAACAATTGCACATACTTATTTTATCGAGCCTCCCAAGGTTCCTCCTAGGGTTTCCTTTTGGAAACCAGGAATTAATCAAATTAAATGTTATGACCCATAACTTTCTGGCAATGAAAAAAAATCTTAGACTCACAGCATCTCTTTGCTACATTGAAATCAGAAATCCAGCAATTCTGCCTTTGGAGCATGAAGTCCCAAGGCCATTTATCTTCCCACAGTTGGCAAATGTTCTCCTGTCCAGTTGGAAGTTTTTATTTATACCTCTGTGGCTTTGGAGAATTATGCAGATTCAGGTGTGGGTGCAGAGAAGTTACAGTTTCGACAGACTTGGCCTTGATACAACACGGAGCTTTTCTAGGCTAGAGAAATCAGAAAAGCCTGCCTTCCAAGGGCTGGCCTGTCACTAGGCAGAGATAAGGATGATGCCTTTGGGAGGACCCTCTGGAAAACCATCTCCACTCTATAAACTAGCAAGTAATGGGACTGAATACTTATTAGGACTGTAGCCTAAAATTGGCTGAATTCAAGGGGAAGTGATACAGACAAGAGAAAATATAAAAATTATTTATTTAGTGCCTAGTATATGTATGGCTTGGTGCAGTTCTGGGGGAGGAATTCAAGATGAGTAACTCAATGCTTTTGCCCTCAAAGAGATTACAGTCCAAGAGGCTCTCCTGTATAATCTAGGGGAGGAAAACAGATGCAACTCATATTGTAAGGCAGACTATAGGGGCCATCAGAAAGTCATAGAGGAATTTCTGATCTGTCCAAGTGAGGGCAAGCAACCTACATGTTGTCAGTTGGGGTGGAGAAGTGGGACCAGGAAGTGCTTCTTTATAGTAGTTACCATACAAGATGGGTCATGAAGAATGGAAGAAACTTTTGGAGATTGGAGATGGTGGGGTGGTGATAGGAGGAGGGGGCAAACACGACATAGAAGCCATGTAAACAATAGTATTTAAGTGGAAATATTCAAGAAGTGTTGTGAAATGGTGCTTAGTCTAGTTTTATTGAGGCTAGGATCTGCAGTTATGGGATCATGACAGATAAGGTTGGAAAAGAGTGTTGTGCTCATGAGTTAGAAGGGTTTTTTTTTCCCCAAACTCTGGCGCGTGTGCTTACTTACCTAGGCAATGGGAACCATTTTTTAAATAGGAAAAAGTCATGAAATCACCAAATTATACTTTTTTTTTCCCTGACCACTCCCTCCCCCTAGTCTGGGTTCAGCTAACTTACCCCATCTTTGCATTCTTCATACGGTGTTATAATTATCCATTTCTTGTTTGAATTGTACCCACCACTCTGCCCTTCATCTCCCACCCCACCCCCTAGATTATATGCTTCATAAACGCATTATCATTATCTACTCAGGTGCTCAAGTGAAAAATAATCCTAAGGAATCATTCTTGATTCGCCTCTTTCCCTCTCTAGCTAGAGTCAGAGATGATTCCAATATGTTGACCCCAAGCAACTGGAAGAGTGGTGGCACATGAACAGAATTATAAAAATCAGAGAGAGAATCTGATTGGTGTGCAAGGAGATGAGTTGTTAGGCAGCAATTGGCAACAGTGTGTGGAGCTAGAGCTAGAGATTTACCAAAGGAGAGAATTATAGGGAATGAGGTAAAGAGGGTGGAAAGGAGGACCCTGTACCCACCTTAAAGAGGGAGGCAGAATAAGAATGGATCAGGGAAGAGGCAGAGAAGGAATGGGAGAAATAATGGAGGAAAACCACGGGGTCAAGGAAGAATGAATTTAAGAAGAATGGGATGGCCAGTAGGGCTAGAAGCTGCAGAGAGTCCATGGAAGATGAGAATATGTATGGACAAATTGGTGGCTCTGAAGACAAAGGAAAAGATAAAAATTATGCATTTAGTTTCTCATATGGTTAAGGTGTGGTGGGCTGTGTGCCAAATCCAGATGACAAAGAGTTAATGAATAAGTGAGTGATGAGGAAATGGGGGCTGCAGGTGCAGAAAGTGAAACTTTGTTGTGGTTCTAGCAGTGCTCCAGTTTCTAAGGAGACTTTGTTTCTGAAGTCAGCCCTTGGTGGGAAGTGACACATCCATTCTTAGAAGGTCTTAAGTCTAACATCCCCCAGTGCTGGGAGCATAAGAATAATGCCAAGACCCTTTATACTATGTCTTTCTGCCTCCCAGTAAAGGTCTTGTGTAGAAAAGGTAAAGATTATAGTATTTGAAAAGAGGTAAGAGATTCTAAGCCAGCTTCCCTTTCCTGCCCTACAGACATACAGGCACTTATGTTTTGACTGTGGTAATGTCTATTTGAAAACTTCTCTTTATGGTACCGTGGGTGTTGGCTGTGCTACTGTGAATATATGGAAGACTGTACAAAGTTCTGGTTATCACAAGTTCTAGTAAGTGAGTCGTTCATTGAACATTTATTAGGTGCAAAGTTATATAGACTAAAGACCAATTGTTGCTCTTCCGGCAAACTTCTTCATTATTTTGTCATATAAAATATATATGCTGGTTCATAAAGAGCTTACATTCTCAGGAATTACTGGGAGCCTTTTAGTTACTTAACATATAACACAGTGCCAGGAAAACACAGAGCAGAAGCAAAGAAAAGGCAAGAAAGGGCTCCTGAGTTCAAGTTCCTTATACTAGACTGAAAAAAGACTAAGTCAGCATACATAAAACAACCAGAGAATGAATGCAGACCAAGTTTAATTCATGCTCACTCAGTGGACAACAATAGAAGCTGTAGGGATCCAAGATTAGGAAGGATTACAATGTTCAGTGAAAAACAAAATCCTAGAGTTGAAGCTTGGAGAATGGATGCATAGTGAATGAGTGTGACAGCAGATGGGCGAAGATCTGCGGGTGGGCAAATGTGGAGAGTACAGGAAGGCACCTGGCTAGATTGAAGATATCAGTTGAGTGGGGATGGATTTTCAAGAGGCATAGTTGCCATGTAGAGGATGTAGAACCGCAACCCGGGGGAAAGGAGGACACACTGATGTTAAAGGGTGCCTGGCATGAAGGATATTGAGCTTGGAGTGAGGTCTGGGTGAAATGAAGTACCAGGAAACGTGCCTGTCCTCAAAGACATTGTAAAGCTATCAGGAGACAAGAGATGGATATATACACATATATGAAGGAATCAGAGAGAATAATGAGAGTCCACACATTTAATGACTCGAAATCAAAACCCATTCTACAGGAAAAAGGGACCCATAAAATAACTTTCAGAGTAATAAGTTGCATGTTGTAAAAGCAGGTTGACATTGGTGTTTGCCAAATACGTAAGGCTTCAGAACAAGTTGGATAACAAGGGGGCATTAAGAAAGAAGATCAAAGAGTAGAGTGAGCAAGTCCCAAGGCTGTCTCTGCTGTGGTTTTCTCATTCTTCAGTGACGGGGCCGGGGAGATTGGGAATGTAGACAGGAGTCAGTAAGGAGATGGGGCTCCCCATGTTGATGGAGGATCTGATGACATACAGAGATAAAAAGCTTTCTCTGAGGCCACATCCCTGTCACCCTTTACATCTGAACAGGGCATTATGCTTTTCAAAGCACATTTCCTGGCTTTTATTTGATCTTCAGAATCCACTGAGGTTTGCAGATAGGTGTTGCTCTCCCAATTGATAGGCAAGGAAATCAAACCCAGAGGGTTAAAGTCTTTGTCCAAAGTCACTGAACCAGTTGTGCACAGAGAAAGTCCTGGATCCCGAGTTTCCTGAATTTTCTCATCACCTCCTTTCTTCCCACTGTATTTCCTAAGTCTTTGACAGGATCAATAGTATACTCAGCTTCTGAGTTATCCATAAAGAACCCTTGCCAGTGGGTTAAATAGTGGAGCCCAGAATAAGGCACTAAATAATAGGCAATTTGGTCTTTGCTAAACTTAGTTTTTTTATATAAAGGGAGCTCTTTGGAACCAGAGTCAGCCAAGCCCAGGGTATGAGGCCGATTCTATGTGCAGAGCCTTCATCTCATCTGGAAAACAGAGACCCTGGATGGAGCATGGATATCCTGAAAATCGCAAAGGTGGTGCAAAGGGAGAACAAGATTGGTCTTATTTATTAAATCATAAAAAACTGAAACTAACAGTTAAAACTTTGTTTTTTGGTTGTTTGGGTTTTTTTTGGTGAGGAAGATTGGCCTTGAGCTAACACCTGTTGCCAATCTTCCTCTTTCTGCTTGAGGAAGATTGTCCCTGAGCTAACATCTGTGCCAGTCTTCCTCTATTTTGTATGTGGGATGCCACCACAGCATGGCTTAATGAACAGCGTATAGGTCCATGCTGGGATCCAAACCCACAAACCCTGGTCCACCGAAGCAGAGCACACAAACTTAACTACCATGCCACTGAGCTGGCCACAAAACTGTATTATTTTTTAAAGAAAAGTTTTACACTATTTGAAGGACTTTACAAATCTACTAGTAAATATACAAAAATTCACATCTTGAGAATGGTATAGGCTAAAAATAAAAACAGACTAGAGCAAGTCATTAACGAAACCATGGGTTTAGGGTCACATCTAAAATGTTTAGCGAAGTGTTAGGCGACTTCATCCCCTTTCGAATGTCCAGCAGACACTGAGATTGAGTGAAAGAACTGTGGTTCTGCACCAGCTTGTCATGTCTTATATTCGAAGTAAGACCAGTACGCCAAAGAGATTTCTCTTCTAGAACATACTTCTTTGTTCTATCAGTTATCTTTTTGCTTAATTTATTTATTGTAATCACATAATTGAAAAAGTATCAAGTGCCTAATATGTATAAGACATAGTTCTGGCAATGTTAGAGCTATAAATATGTGAGGGCACCTCATCATCCTTCAGTAGGAGTGTCATAGGCCTGAAAGTCCATGTCAGTATGTGTCCTAGTAAATAATAAACCCCTTTCATGTTAGATACTATTTTTCTCTTTGAGGCCCCATCAACAGCAATAAAAATGGATTCCTCACCCACAGCATAAAGCAAAGGATTGTTTGGAAAAATATTTATTGTTTCTTTTATCATCTAAAAGAAATACTTGGTAGTGAAGAAAATTTGGAAAATTTAGAAAAACAAGTACAAGGAAAAATAAAATCACCTACAATCTCACTCAATAACCATTATAATAACATAAATGCACAGATCCCCAGCTGATGCTAACTGCTTGCCTTGCTTCCCTTCCTTTCTGTCCCCCTGCCCCCCACCGGGAGAAGCTAAAGAAAGCAGACCCTTGATCCCCTTCCCCATTATCCCTCCTCTTTCTCTTCTCTCCTCACCGCCATTTTGGTTGCTGGGTCTTTTCAATTTTCTCTCAAGTGCCTTCCCAGAACTGACCACCATAACCTTTTTTGCTGCATTCTGTATCGTTGCCCAAACAGGGGAATATATTTCTAAAATAAATGCAGCAGCAACTGGGCATGAAAACCATCCAGATTTCCAGACTGTCCTATTTCGGATCTCCATAAGAATTCAAGTGCCAGGACAGCAACTGGGAAGGGGACAAATTAGTCATGGCTGAAGATAGTTGCCAAAAATTTTTCCCAAGAGTCACTGAGTATTGAGTCTTTCTTCTCAGATCAGAATCTGACAAGGGGGGATGCAAGAAGTTTTCCAAAGATTGAGATTCACAACTCCACCCCACAATGGAAAATCCAACCAGCCAGTGTCTGTTGCACATACCACCCCACTTTGCACATACACAAACACACACACACAGAACAAGTCAAGTTATGGCTACGCAGTGTTGCTGTCACTCACACCGAGAGCATTTAAAGGGAAGGAGCCAGCTATTAATTATAGGTTTATGACACAAAGGACTTCCTTGTATTTGCTTATTTTCCTTCCCAGAATACCTATGGCTATTTCTAAGGTGAGGTTGTCAAGCCAATGGCTCCCACTTCAAAAAACAGCTGTCCTGTTTGTTTTTTCTGCCATTTCTCCTCAACCAGGAAGTCTTCATCTACATATGCTCTGAGTTTGGCATTTGCACAGGGCATCATGCAAAAGAGAAGACAAAATCTTCTGAGAGCTTTGAAGTCTTCATGGACAGTGCAAATAAAATTTTATTATATCAAATAAAATAGCTGAAATAGCTTTTCTTGTTGACTTTTCCTCCATTATTTTTCTAGTTCCAATTGATATTAATTGTAATAGAGGAAAATCTGTCCCAGTGGACTGTCTTAGAAAGGAGAATCTTGTTTCTGGGTGTCTTCTCTTGATACTGATGAGGATCGTGAGTGATGACTCCCTCAGGGGAGTCCCCCGACACAGCATGTCAGCTCCACCTGCAAACAGAAGGTACTCAGACCCCAGAAACACTTCGTTTGTGTGGACTGACCTCCCACCAGCCCAAGGTTGCACCTTCTTGGTCCAGGGCAATGCTTCTCTACTTCATTTTTCATTTTGGTGATCCTTTTGGAAATAATCAGCCCAGAGCAAAACTTTATCACATCCACCTGCCCATTATGACTCTAACTAAATAAAGATATTAATTACTGAAACAGAAAGAGAAGAATGGAGGTCTTTTTCATGGAACATCTATGAAGCGAGCCGTAGGTAAATGAATAACTGATGCCAGATGTAGAAATACCCATTCCTATTGCATCAAGCCCAGAAGTCTTTATCAGGCTTAAAAGACCCTCCATTATCTACACTCACAGCCTCACCTTGTTTCCTGATCATTTTCAGCTTATTCCCTTGCTGTGAGTTCTGCTAAATCTCTCCTTTATCCTACAGAAAATACCATAATTAGCCCTTCATCTGAGTCTCCAATCATCACGTTGCCTCCTTCACATAGAACATTCTCTTCTTTTCCATCTGGCTTTTAACTATTCCCTACTTATTTCCTCAGCCATTCTGGCATTTCCTGCTTTCTCTGATACAACTCTGATGTCTTCACTGTCATTTCCGTGCTTATTTATATATGGCCTTGCATTGTTTACCTTTATTTTGCTAAGGGTATCTTGACTCACTCAAATTCAATTTGAGTTGTGAGGGTATCCAGATTATGCCATCCTCTTTTCGGAGCTTGTATGACATTAAGATGGTGCTGAGCACAGGTCTTCCTGAGGGATTGGTTGATCAGGTTGATCCTCTCAGACCACCATGGGTTCCTGGCACATGCTTTGAGAAGCAGTAGCTTAAGAATAAATGCAGCAACTTCTAAAGCAGCGTAGTAGGCAAAAAAAAAAAAAACTGGAGAGAAAAGCTCTCAGATGTAGATTTGCATGCTAAATCCCCCACTTACTATTAGTGTGACCTTGGGCAACTTAGCCTCTTTGATCCTCCTTTTCCTCATCTGAAAAATGAGGCTATTAATCCCTACCTGGCAGGGTTTTATGAGAGCCAAATAAAAGGAGAATATACACAAGAGCATCCAGCATCCTGCTTACCACGTAGTCATTAATAATGTTCATTTCCTTTCACTTGCGTTTTGGATAATATATTCAAGCACAAAAAGTAAAAAGCAGCAATTGTTATAGAAATCTCCTTCCTTAAGCAGCAGGCTTTCCTTCCCAATAACACTCTTATTGGGGTGAGTTATATCCCTCTCTGAACACACATACCTGCACAGAGGGGCAGACATGAGCTGGACCGCAATTGTATTTGATGACAAAGATAAGGTGTCAGGATTATGCAGTGATGGTGGATAAGCAACAAAAAATACGCATTGCGCCCGAAGACAACTGAAAGTTCACCGTGTCGGCATCATCTGTAGGTGTTGAAAGTTGTCTTGAAAGGCTGGCAGTTTTGATCCCTGGCGTTCGGTCTGTCACAGGGAGAGTTTGTTAGCACTATTCATTAGCACCTGTTTTGTAGACCAGTTTTTCTACTGACCTCAGCCATAAAAACGCAGCGATAAGAGAAATAACGAAAACTGTATTCATTTTCTACTGCTGCTGTAGCAATTTACCAGAAAGTTGGCAACTTGAAACAACAGAAATTTATTATTTCACAGTTTCTGTGGATCAGACGTCCAGGGGGCTCAGCTGGGTCCTCCGTTTAGGATCTCACTAGGCTGAAATCGAGGGATCAGCAGGGCTACGATCCTTAGTGGACTTTCTGGAGAAGGATGCGCTTCCAAGCAAATTCAGGTTGCTGACTCATTCAGTTCCTTGCACTTTTAAGACTGAGCCTAGGACTGGCCTTTGCTCCTAGAGGCTGCCTGCATTTTTTCTCATGCTTTCCATGTGGCCTTTCCAGCAGCAAAGGGTCCAGTCTCTCTGACTGCTGGACACTCCACTCTCTCCACCTTCCAGCACCTGGGACTTCTTGCTATTTCCTGAGCACAGCGTGTTCCACCTGCTTCCATACCTTCTGATTTTTGTACATACTCTTTCTTTCTCAAGGAACACCCTTCAGAAGGGAAGATACTATCATTTTTCTCGTGACTGACCACCTATATTCTTTGTAGATTTTTCCCTGTGATCAAGTAGACAAAGGTCTACTTCATGGAGAATTTTGAAAATGCAGTAAAAAAAAGTCAATTATCAAACCACAGATTGCTAAACTGGTTGGTTAACAACTCAGAAGAGGGACAGTTCTCTTTTAGATTGGAGTAGCCATGGAAGGCTTCATGAAGGAGGTGGCACCACACTTGGCCTTGAAGAACTGGTTGGATTTAGATAAATGGGGAATAGATAGGAACAGCTTGGAGGAAAATATGAATATATATATAGTATTCTTTGAAAAAATATTGCATTTATTCCTTCATTTTCTATACATACATATATAAAACTGGGAATATAAGAGTGAACAAGAAAGACAGGGCTCTTGTACTCATGGAGTTACAGTCTAATAGTTGATGCAGAAGAGAAAAAAACGCAAATAAAATAAATAATAATAAAATGTGATAAGTTTTGGGGGGGAAAAAAAAAGACGAATAGGGGGCATGAACTGCTTGATTTGATTGGCTAGTCAGCACGGAGGACGGGGGAGGAGGCTAGCCTAGGTAAGGTGTCGCCTTCCCACAGAGCTTTCTCTCAAGTGATGAGTTTCAGTTGGGTGCTACCAGCGAGAGGGAACTATCAGAATCAAAGAAATGGCCTGGCGACCACTGTGCCTTCTGCTGATTCGTGTGGCCATGGTATTACTTACCTTGATTATTTAAGTAGTTCCAGGTCGCCATGCAATTCTGCGCTATGTCTGAATGGCTGAACAAACCCTTTCTTCCTAAGTAGGCAACAGTGGTTTTTCCTCTCATTCCTGCCTGAGTGATTGAGTTATAATAACGTGCTCTCTGCTGAGACTAACCTAATGCGACTAACCAGCAACCAAAACCTCAGTTTGTAATCCAGGCATAGCTTGCAGTCCAGGAGGCGGGGGCTTAGAACAAGAATTGAATAAAAATATTTCTCACTCTTACTTTCTTTTCACAGTTCAGAATCTGTGTTTTATTCCATGTGAAAAGGAAAATAACTCCCTTACTTGGATTTCTTGCTGACATTTCTCTTTGGTGGGAGTCGGGGGTGGGGGGTGGGGGGGTTACTCCAAATGCTTACTATTCCTCATAGTAAAGCTCTGTGGCATTTTCATAAAATACCAACCACCAAAACTCTAGTAATCACAAAAACATGTGCCTTCTCCTTAAATCCAGTAAAATTCTTTCTCTCATTAAAAAACAGAAAGTTGAGAAATTAAATTAGAAACCTAAACTTGATATCTTTAAATTCCTTTGGTTTCAAGAAGAAGAAAAAAAAAGCTACAGTTTTTCTGATTTCCCTTCAGTTAAATGTTACTCCTGAATGGGGAAAATTGTACAAAAATTCTGCAGAATGGAGACTCGGACATGAGGGGAGGATTTGTATTTCCTTGCTATTAAAAGAGAAGGAGAAGAAACCTTCAGTTATGTATAATCTGTAGGAACGCAGTGCCCTGTCCAACCCACAAACCGTTGGCAGCATCGTAGCGCTACACAGAATGTTCTTTTAAGCTTCTCTCCCTCTTCCAAACCTTTCCTGTGAAGTTATAAATCTCAGCATTTAGAGACTTTTTTATTCAAATAAAGTAGGGACTTTAGGTTGGGCCCTCTGGCGTCATTTCTGTTGGCTGCGTGCTAGAGAGATGGCCCCAAAAAAAGCAGGCATACTTAGCTGGCTGGGGCCTCATGTTGACTTTATTTGTGAAATCCCTCTTGTCCCTCCTCCACCAAGTACCTGCTTTGGGAAGCTGTAATTTAGTAGCTCTCTGCCCAGAGGAAGTTTTACCCACCCCTCACAGCATCCTCCTGATTGTTCGGAAAATGAGATTACTCTGAGGGCAACTCCACCACCACCTTGCCCTTCCTCATTTTCTGTTTATGCTTCGCCTCCTGATTCTGCCCACACAACACTCCCTTTCAGCGTTGTCGCAGCAGGCAGATCCCTATGGCCTCAGGTGTCGCTGCACCTGGAGAAATCCCAAATAACGTCCACTCAAGTTCAAATGGGCAAGCAAATGCCCCGATGGCTGCTGCCTTTGAGTCGAGGAATCCTAATTGTCCACCTCTGGTTATTTTGCACGCTTTGAGACGGTGGCTTCTATTTTGCAAAGTGCATTCATGCGCATTCTCTCCCTTGATCATGACAGCCCCATAAGCTGAGAACTCACATCACCTCCTCCAGGAGCAGCCCCAGTGGATTTGCCACCAACTCGGGCCAAAAAGTGACGGGCACCCTCTGATTTAGAGCAGTGAGGTATCGCTAGAAGGAATTGGGAAAAGAAAGAGGCTGACCAAAGAGGTTAGACCAAGAGATCTTGGGCAAGTGATTTAAGAAACCACATCCACTGATTTCTCAAGTCCAAAATAGGGATAATAATAGTTTCCACCTTGGAGAGTATGTTTGCTTATAAAGTTGTAGCATAATGTCTGACTCATAAGAATCAGGTAATAAATATTAGTGGTTTTAATTATTGTTATTAAACGCACATTATGCACCTCTGGTATGTCAACCTTTATTTGATATTTTGTACACAGTGATTCCAGTTGGTTTTCAATAGTGGAATATATGTGTTAGTATAATTTCAAGTGCATGTGATTGTTTTTAAACAAATATATATTAAGCATCTATCTACTTTGTATCAGGGACTCTAATACATGAAGACCTCTTTGACCCAGTCACTGCTCTCCAGGGGTTGCCATTCCAAGAGAGAGAGAGAGATGCACACGGAGACAGAAAAGAGCATTGATGCCTTTGGTGCTGACACGGTGTGTGCCCAGGGTCCAGTGGGGGCAAATGAAGAGAGTAGTCAGTACTCCCTGGAGGGCCAGAAAAGGTGGCATTTGAATGAAGCTCTGAAGTCCTGGTGGCTGGAGAGAGAGAAAGGGCAGATCTAAGTGTTGGTAGCAATGAGAAAAAAGACTGGAGTCATGATACAGCCAGCCTGTCTTGTTAGGGACAGGAGGATGCTAGGGATGGCTGCCCACGGATTGAGAGCTGGGGGATGGCTGGGGGTGATCTGGAGAGGCAGATAAAAAGGAAGGGCTGCTCCACCAGGCAGATGGCTTTGACTCTTGTCCCTGCACTGTGGGATACCACTCAAAGGATTTAAGCTGGCAGGTGGTGGAGGGTGGGGTGACTGATATTCTCAGAGCTCTGCCTTAGAGCAGGGCCTTTCAAATGACCTGTGCTCAGGAGGTATAGAACTCCAGAATGGGAGTGAGAGAGGGTGAGAGAGGGCGAGAGAGGGAGTTGTTAGGACTGTTTGCCTTGCGTACCATGATTCTTTCACTCCATAAAAGGCTTCGAGGTTTTAAACTGAGGTTCTCTGCCTGTTCAGATCTGGTAGACCCTCCCAGATGACTGATGTGGCCTCGTGAACACAGCCCAGGTGAGATGGTTGTATCTACCAACACCTGGTAAAATGAAACCCAAACCAAACAACAAACACATCGCAGAGGAGAAGGGTAGGACCTGTTCTTTTTTAGATAAAATAAGAATATCCCAAACTGTCACAATTAAGAGCAAGGTGAGTCGAGAGCAGACCAGTTTCACCTAAACAACCCAGACCCTTTATCAATTTCATTTTCCATTCAAATATAAAATCTGCTACATAGAGAAAGGGAAAAGCAATAAAACAAAGACACTTAAGTAGGAAAACTAAATTAGCCTGTGAGTGGCTCCCTTTAAAAATGGAATTACTGGTTTTTTGCCCTTTGTGAACGTGTATATCTCACAAAGGCACTTTTTGAAGTCTGATTTGACCAACTCCTGTTTATTAACTTCTGTGTGTGTAACCCTGAGCTGTAAGGGGTACCAAGGTAGAGTTGGAAATCTTCAGCTCCAGGTAAGAAGCTCTCTTCCAATCCAATATTTGAGCATCTCTGACCTTAAGATCCCTTCTGCACGGTAAAAGAAGCTCATCGTGAAGAACCTGGGACTATGGAATGATAAACCCTGTCTGCATCTATAGTTCTGCTAGATGTAGGACACTGTCGACACTTCACCTGTGAGGACCATTCATTTGCCATTTACCGTAGAGATGGGTTTTAGATTTCAATTCTACTGTCTTGTCAGTTGATTGCCTTACATGAGAATAGATTCGCTTTTAAATACTGTGAGTTTTCCTTATGTTAGCAGTCTAATCATTTAACAAATGGATTAACTATTTGTTAAGCTCCTGATGTTTGAATGTGGAAGATGCTGTATTTGGACCTGCTTGCTATCCTAAAACTAATTCTCAGATTGTCCAGCATCTCAAGAAATGGTCAACGTTATTCTGTGAGAAAAAAGAATTTGATTATCAAATAAGTTTGTTAAATATCATAATAAACAAAAATACATGATTATCTACAACATAACATCTCGTCGCTTTTAATACATGTAAGGGCGATGTGAATCCATTCGTAGAGGAACTTATTTCCAACTTATCTGACTGCAGAACTCTTATTTTTCCAAATCCACTCATTAACATATCAAGGAATACTAACATTCTGCAGAAGATGGTTTGGGTAATACTAATCTAGTTTAATGCCTCAAAATTAAAAATGAAAGAATCAAGGTTCAGAGGGTTAAGTGTCCTGGCTGAGATCAAGCGGTAATGGCCAAGCTAGGACTAGAACACAGGCCTCCTGATGCCAAGCCTGTGCTCTTTCCACTTTCCCTCTACAGTGAGGACTTATTCCCTAAATCCTTATTGCCACCTCCAGTAGACTGGCTGTGTATATTCAGGCAGCAGTGAGACAAGCTTTGGGGGAGGAGTATATATATATATACACATACATACATACATATACACATACACCAGAGCCCCTTGGGGCGTCAAAGCTGCTTTCACACAAGACCTAGGAAACATGCTGGAGCAGGAAGCAGGTGCGGGGTGAACAGCAGACCGACAGCCGCAATGGTTTGGAGAGCCCCTTGTTTGCGGTCCGCATTAACCTTGGGCTGTTGCAAAGGCCAAAACTTGGCTCGCATTTGAGATCTGAAGCTCTGACATTCAAGAAGCTCCAAAGCAAATGAACCTGAGTGAGTAAATAATTAAACCGCAAAGAAAAAGCTAGGATTGGAAAAAATAGTGTAAAGTCTGGAAAGCCAAGCTGTTGGGAAGTAATCTGCCTTTTACCAGCCCCACTGAGCCTACTCTTGACACAGAACATGTCCAGAAGAACACAAGCGAGCCATCTGTGTCTGTGACCTTAGGATGGTGATACAGGTACAGATTCTCAGGGCTCAGGCACTGTTCAAGACAAGTAGAGAGATAATCCACCCTAGTTATTATTAGTAAATGTTAGGGGCACGGGCTTCCAAATGCTTTCATTTGAACCCCAGCTCTGTCATTCACTAGCTGGGTGATCTGCATGAGTTACTGACTTCTCTGTGCTCTATCTCCCAACTGTTACATCTATAATATGTGAATAACAATATCCTACATCAGAGATATGATGTAAAGATTAAAGGAGAGACTTCATGCAAGATGCTTAGAGCAGAGCCTGGCAAATAGGAAGTACTCAAAAAGTATTTCTGTATTTATTGGGTTGTTGTTATTCTGAGGCTCATGGACCCTGAAGTTAAAATAAAATTTTTAAAAAATGATCTTTGGAATCAGACATACCTGCAGCCTCAACTTACAGAGGTGAGTTCCAATTCTGTAACTTACTAGCTCTGAGACCGTAGCATGTAACTTAACCTCTCTGAGCCTCAGTTGGCTTATCTGAAAAATGGGGAAAAATAGTGTCTATTCTGGGACTTACTGTAAAGATTGAAAGAGCTGATATGAACAAGGAATGAATGAGAGTTTCTAGTCTGTAGTAGATCATCAGTGCAGGCAGCTCTTATTATCGCTGATGTTTCTCCTATCTCAAGCCATGAAATCATTCTGTCCCCTTCAACATGGGGCCAACCGCCGGGGCACTGAAAAGCTCCTTGTAATCATCAAATGAAGCAGTTCTAAAAGTATTCCTTCAAGGATGTCCCAGACAGGAAAGGAAGGTGGACTGTTGTGTGTTCTTTCTGACCCCAGGTGGGAAGAGCCCACAGAAACGTCTTTTGGACATGTTCTAGTCTGTTTTGGATAGATACAGAAAAAGAAATAGAGGAAATGTGTGTGCACAAAGGATATTCTGGGGAAAGAGGAAAAAACGAGCAGAGCAGGGAGGGCCAGCAGATAAGCTTAATCTAAGTTTGGTTATAAACCCTGGCTAATGTTCAATCAAGAATGATCACCAGCCAGAAAAACGGGCTGCAGCTGGCAAATGTCCCAAATCATTGTGTAGAACGAGGGCCCACGAGTGGGGAAATGCTGCTTGATGGATGAATTGGATTGTGAATAAAACGCTGCCTTCCAGGCACTAGCGTTTGAATTATCCTGATATGTTGATTTAATTCAGATCCTTGATGTTTCCCGAGCATTGACTTTTTCACCTTAATTGTCTTCTGATTTATTAGTAGATCGCTGTGCTTTTTATGTTTCCGTGGTAGAAGTTTAAACCTTGCTTCCCAGAAAGATGCCATTACCTGGGGCAGATCTTAAGGCAGCCAAGCTCAACTTACAGAGGCGGATTGGGCCTGTAAACACTAGCGTCCCTGAAGCTTTAGCCAGGTGCCTGCCCAGCTGAGAGGAGACTGTCTCAGAGAGCCTCTCATTGATGCTGCAATGAGAAGTGCTAGTGAATTAGGAAAATCTTCCCTAGCTTCCAGAGGAACAGTCTTCAAGTTCCAAAAAGTTCAGGGGCATGGCATACCTCTCAGCTTGAGGGTCCTGTGTGCTCCCTATGCTTGTGTCTGGAATTAAGTACACAGCATCATAAAACCAGCTGTCTTCCTAAAACAGATCCCTCCCCCTACCAGAGCCGGGGCTGCACCCAGCCTGTGGGCCAATGCTAGTTTCGGAAGAGCAGGGGTAAAAATAGCTCCATTATTCTTCAGCTTGCAGAGGAAACTGACAGTCACAATTGATGACATAAAACACTGAGACAGGCTCATATTTTAAGAGTGTCAATACAAACTTCACCCTCAGAGGCCCTGATTTCAAGAGGCATCGCATCCCCTTTATTGCAAGCCGGCTTCTTTTCTGTTCCCACTGAAGAGGGGGCAAGAGAGAAGCTGGAAGCCAGGCTTTGTAATGAGGTGTCTGCCTCTGCAGAGGAAACAATGTCATTTTATCTTACATCTTGTAATGATAATGATTAGGAACCCCCAAAATACCACAGCCCAAAAGAATGAGCATTTGAAATCTAATCCTAATGTGCACTGCCACCCTCAGAGCACCTTTCACCTCTTTTATCTGCCCTGATGCTCAGGAGGTCCCCCAAGGTGGGTGGGGCTAAATAGGATTAGCCCCATTTAACAGATGAGGAGACAAAATTTCAAAGGAGGATATTATTGAATGTCAAGATAGAAAGCTGTGTTGCTATCATTTAACAAAGTGGACGACACCAGGCGTAGTGTGTCTTTGTAGGTGGATGTGGAGATGTGTATTTACCACGCCCTGTTCAGTCCCCTCCACACTGGCCTGTTGTGCCTGCCCACGGTGGCATTCCGTGAATTACAGCTGTTGGCTGACATGTTTTTAAAGGTACAGGATGCAATCTCATTTGACTTTTTTCATAAAATATCTGTAATTTTCCCAGATCTTTTGATAATAGACACTATTATCACAATTGTTTTCCAGTTTTATTGAGATATAATTGACGTGTAACTTCGTATTAGTTTAAGGTGTACAACTTAATGGTTTGATATACCTGTATATTGTGAAATGATTAACACCGTAAGTTTAGTTAACATCCATCATCTCAAATAATTACATTTTTTTCTTGTGATAACTTTTAAGATCTACTCTCTTAGCAACTTTCAAACATACAATTGAGTATTTTTAACTATAGTCACCATGCTGTACATGACATCCCCCAGATCTGCTATCTTGATTTTAAATGGGAGGCTATTGAGGCTCAAGAAGTGAATAATTTGTCTAAGTTCACCTATTTAGTAAGCGGCTGAATCAGAATTTGAACCCAGATCTGTCTAACTTCAGAGTTGGTGCTTTTTCTCCTTACCAAGCTGCAGATTTGAATAACTCGTTGGTTCTACAGTTTTTGATGAGAGTGCCTATGAGACCCCTCCAGGTGGGCTTTTCCTCTCACCTCTGCTGTTCTGGTCTGCAAATTGAGCCCACAGCAGGGTTGGGCTCCCATCTGGTGAATGCTACCTCACCAACTCCATGAAACGATTCACCTGGACATCCTGGCCCTTACGGACTCAACCCAAATCTGCATGTGCTTCCCATTGCAATCCAGGAGGTTGACTCCAGTATGTTCAGTGTTTTTCTGCTTGGGATTGTATTCCTGGAAGCTGCCTGATTTTAACTTTATCCCTAAGCCTTTCATATTTGTTTGGCCCTTTGTTCTAGGATGACTTCAAAGAAGCTGCCTTACTTTAATGAAATTCAGTGTATTATTGCACTGCAGTGTCCATTCCCAGTTAGGCTCAGCTTGAGGCTCAGTCCATAATCTTGAAACAAAATGGCAGTCATGAAAAATTTCCAAATAGCGTTATCGTCCATAATTTCAAAGACAATTTAGTAAAGTTTGGTCCATGGAGAGGATCACAAAGCAATATGATTCCATTATAGATAGTGGTATAATATTTTTGTGTGTTGAATGAATCTGAAATTTTGAGCCATATTGATAGAGCTGGTGGTTGTACCGTAAGAATTTAGTGCTAGCAAATGACCCACATTGATATAAAAATTACAAAGGGCTCTTAGACAGAGAGGCTCTGAGAGAAACAAAGCTAGGTGTATTTGATGGCCGTTTAGAATTCCCTATCTTTTCTTAACATCATCTACTGTATATATTTTGGCGCAGGGAAGAAATATGTGACTATGTTGGGTCCCCATCCATGTTCTTCATTTAATAGATTTATAAATACAGTAGTTCCTTCCTGGTTACTAAATTCATATCTCAGAAAACCTCTGTAGATGCTAATTTGAAGGTAAGGAACCCTCAGAGTTCATCCACTGAGCAAATGCTGATCCAGTGCCACCGTGTGCCTGGCACCACGTGAGCACTGATGTTAGAGCAGTCGCTAAGAGAGGTAACATTTTGTTCTCATAGGGTTTATATTCTGGTCTCAGTGGGCCCAGATAAAAAGCAAGGCTATAAGTCTGTAATATAATCTCAGATATCGATAAATGCTGAGAAGACAATAAAGCAGGTTAAGAGGATGTGGAGGGACTGCGTATATTTTAGTACAAGTGTCAGGACACGTATTTTGTAAATTGATTGCCAAAATCAGACTCAGGAAATAGGAATTTGCACAGTAAACTATTTTCAGGGCTCAACATTATTCGATTACAGCTTGCATCTTGTTACAAACTATGGTTTAGTAAGGCTGAAATGAGGAGATTTTTACTTCAATATGTATTAAAAGAGCCAATTTCATAGGCCATAGAATCTCAAAGTTAGAAGGAAGCTTGGAGGTCACCCAACCCCAAATAGCTTCTCTGATCGCAAATACCTTCTCCCACATTCCTCCACTAAGAAAGAAAAGTGTAGTGTCTGGAAACTCATTACTGTGTAAGACAACCAAGTCCATTTCTGAACAGCTCGAGCCTCTCAGCCTCTCCTTGTCTCTGATAAGGGGGAGCATCGACAGGACTCTCCAAAGACCTTTTACTTTGTCTCAGACACAGAAGCTGCTCACCTTGAATGCAGGCATAGAAGTTTCCAGCAGGAAGACAGGCGCTCCACTCCTGCCACCAGCTTCAGAAACAACTTCCTCATCTCTAGGTTCAGGTTATGTTTATTTGCAGCAGGTAGAAAGGCTGCAAAGAGTGGTTCTAGGGAAATGACAAGGACCCTGGTATGAGATCAGGAATCACTGGTTTTCTAGGCCTGTGTGGGTACAGCTTCTACAAATCAGCATTTCTCTCTGGGCCTCGGTGTATTCACCTGTGAAATGGAAGAGTTGTGTTAGACCAGTGGTTCTCAAAGCGTGGTCCCCAGACCAATAGCATCAGCCCCACCTGAGACCCTATTTGAAATGCAAATTCTGAGGCCTCACCCAAACCTCCTGAATCGGAACCTCTGGAGATGAAGACTGGAGACCTGTGTTCTAACAAGCGCCTCAGCTTCTGACACACACACTCAAGTTCGAGAACCCCTCTTCTGGATGGTCTTTGAGTCTCTCAATTCCAGCTGCACCACACTGTGAATTCCCAAGGCAGAGCAATGAAAACTGGCCAGCCCACTTGCTCCGCCTCACCATAATCTCTCAGTTTCCAGTGGCCTCGCGCGGGCTCTCTCTCTCTCTTTGGATCTGTGAGCCAGGCTGCAAAGCCATCAGCTTCAAGAGGTGACTAACTCCCAGGACATGCACCTCCCTTAAAAAATCTATATCCGGTCTTACATGGAATCAATGCCTACAGTCACCTTGTATCTAAGCAAATTGAATAAAGCTGAGAGCCCCAGCAAACCTGCTTATTTATCTCATGACAAGGGAAACAACTTTCAGTTCTGCAGGACTTGACACCTTTGTCAATAAAATCTGCAGATTGCACAATATAGAGTTGTTTTAGAATTCATCTTCCTGACAATAACAGGACTTGCCAAGATAAGAGCATCCAGGGGTTACTATGGCAGCCATAGCTTTGCCCCTGTTTACATTTTACAGAGGAACAATTCAGTGAATTTGCATCAGCTTGGAGAAGAATAAGGAAAGGATTTTAAAGCAAATGCCTCTTTTTGGTTGCTTTTTTGTTTTCACACATCTAAAGGAGGCAACCAGATTTGATTTTTTTTTTTAAAGAAGCACTTAGTTTTAATAGCTGATTAGCCTGCAATAAGGTCGAACTTGTGTTTTGTTTCTAATTAGCAATAAAAACAACAGGGTATTATGTTTGCACTTGCTTCACTGTAGCATCTTTCCAAGATGTTCTAGTCACGCTGTTCGAAAGTGCCATATACATCGGAAATGTGCATTTATATTCAGAGCGGGCTTATTGTAGGAAGCATAAAAAACTCGCCATAAAGCGGAAGTTTGGGGAAGGTGGGGTCGAGTTGAAGGTAGTAAAAGCCTCTCAATTGCCTGATTGTGTGAGTTGAAGTTGCTGGTAGGGTGAATCGCCGTTTGTGGTTTCACAGCTCTGGGATAAATGACACTTCCAATCACATTTTCCTATACAGGTGTAAAATATACAAATTGGGTGAGGAAAATGGTAGCATCATTGAAATGTATAAAAGCAAAAAGCCTGGGAAGCAAGCATATGGCGGGGAGCCGGCCTGGAGAGGCAGGGGACTTGGGCGGGAGGCTGCACACACCTTAGCTTTCTAGAACAGTCGTCTCAAGGGGCTGGAGCACAGTCTCCATCCTTCCACATCTAATTTGGATGATTCCGTGATTATTATATCATTAGGGTATTCCCTGCCTAGAGTGGGGTTTTTTTCTTTATTCATAGCTCTACTTTGCCTTGTTTTTTTTCCTCAACTCTTCCAGGTTTGCCATGAAAAGCATGTTAAACCAAGCAACAATGCAACTTTTGATTGTTTCCATTCTGGTGAAATAACAGATTTGATGAGCAATAAGATAAATCGTTATCCGTAGATAATTACAGAGGCTGAAAGTGCTATGTTTTACGTGTTTCCTATATAGCCGAAGATGTGACTCTTCCCTTTATTTTATTCCTGTTCCCAGTAGGTCAGACAATTCCCTCCTTGCTTATAAAGGCTACCTTAAAAAAACCTTTTTTAACCTCTACCCCTAAAGGCTTTGGAAATGAGTGTGGCTTTGAGGGGGACACTTCAAGCTTTAACGAGGCGTCAGTGGCTCCAGTACCAGTTTCCTCTGCAAACTCAGGCCATGGCCTGAGGTCACCTCGTATTTCTGCACCTGATTTTATAGATGACAACACCAAGGCCTAGAGCAATTAAGGGACTTGCCCAAAGTCACAAGATGGTTTCATTTCACCCACGACTATAGTTGTAATTACAGTATGTGGGCTCTCTGAGGAGTTGCTGAAAACCCGTGTCTGATATTTCCTGTGGACCCTCGGCCTCCAGACCCACAAGCCTTGTCCACCCTTGATTGTGCGGAAGCCAGGCCTGTTGAGTAAATCGCAATTAGGAACACTGAAAAACGAGGAGAGGGAGAACACGAAGGGAGCAATTTTAATGTACAGAATCATAGGAATGGATGCTTTTGTGCGTATCAAAATAAGATTAGGGAAAAAGGTATTAAACAATGTTTAAAATAATAAGTAATTGTTAAGGGCTTACCAAGTGTTAAATGCTATTCTAAGTGTTTTAAGTGTTTTATCTGCATAATCTCATTTTTTCACAGCCCAGCCCTAAGAAGTAGGTACTACTGTTATCCCCATTATGTAAATCAGGGGAACGAGGCCCAGAGAGGTGAGGCAGATCTCCAGGTGATAGAGCTCTCAGGGTGTAGAACCAAGATTTGCCCCAAGCCAGCCTGACTGCAGTGCTGTGCTCTTCACCTCTGCACCCTCGTCCTACCCGTGGGAGCAGGTTTGCAGGTCTAACTTTATTCCCTCAGGCTGCAGCAGCCCTTGGTCCTCTTGCAGAGGAAAACCGGAAATGGCCATCAGCCCATGCCAGCTTGAGTGCTTCTTCCGGGCTTGGTGACAACTGTAAGCCATCAGCCTGGTTAAATAACCCCCTGCTGTTCACCCTTTTCCAGTGGATTATGACAGGACGAACCTAAGGAAAGAACCACGACAGTAGATCCCTGTTTGCTGTCTATTTTTGCACAAGTGACCTGTCTTTTCCGATTCTCAGTTTCGTCATTTATCAAAAGATGGTTGTTCCTTCCCTCCTACCTTATAAAATGTGCAGAATCACACGGCCATATACGATATAACTACAAAATGATGTACAATGAGAAGGGGGTGGTGTTAGGATTCTCATTCTGATGATACATCATAAGGGTGTGTTGTGGATAAAGGAGGTCATACATCTCAAGTACTTAGTTTTAATAGTGCCTGACACATCGTGGACACATGTTGGTTATTGCCTACTAATTATGGTCATTACTAATGTACCTTGCAGTGATTTCAAGTTAACATATTCAGCTCGGTCCACGCTCAATTTGCAGAGAATGCTCAATGCCTCCAAGATAAGCAGCAGGTACTTTTGTTTCCATTTTGGGGGTAACTTGTAACTTTTTCAGTCTCACATTGTCCAGATTTTACTCGTCTAGAGCTATGCTTTTCTTACTTTTCTCTTTTAAGTGGCACAGACAACCCTGCATGTAATGATAGAACAGTAATAATAATTCTAGCTTAATGCACTTATTAATGTTGACTCTTTTAAGCGGTGGAGTCCATCCAGGAGCATGATCATATTTATTTTGTATGACTCTCGCGCAGGCCACAGTTATTGTGTGATGATTCTTTTTCTTCTCCTAAATGGTCTTAATTTAAATCTACAGTACAGCTGTTCTGTTTTTACAGTGTCTAGGTGCCAGTCTATTAATTTGTCAGTAATCACTCTGTAATCCACCATTTAGTATCTGCAGGGTTACTTTTAATCAGCTTTTAGGGCTATGGATTCTCCATTGTTCATTTTCACTATTCAACCTTTAACCAGCTACATTGTCATAAGTACCATGATTTTCTCATAGGCTTATAGTGATGGCCAGAGAGATCCTGCAGGAGAAGCTGACATAAAACTTTCTGTTTTAAAAACAATGTTTGGAGTAGAGAACTAGAGTATACAATACTCCTTTAGAGTCTTGTTGCCAGAGGAAAAGAACAGGCCATTTCTAGGCTTTTGGTGTTAAAATGAGCAAGAAAAATATACATTATGCCACAGAGTACCCGAGGAACAACTGTAAAGTGATATTGCTTCTTCTAGTGTTCCTGACCAAACATCTTATCCTGGTGGGCGTTGCCCCTTGAGATGTCACCATGTCTCCTTAGCCCAGAGACACATCCATAGACTAATGTATTTAAAGGTCCTTCTGCTAAACAGCCCTCAGAGTTTCCTTGCTGACCACTGTCTAGTCGTATATGACATTTGAGATATACGGGAATAAAATTACTATAACGCATTGAGATTCATGAAGCCACTGGCACCCAAGCCCTGCAACAAAGATTGTTGCATGCCCAGCAATGACTAGACAACACAGATGCTCCTGCAGCTGCGTCTGCTCAAAAGTTTTGGAGCTCTCTTGGAAATTCTTTCAAAGCCCTGCCACATTCTTTTGAATATCTGAAATATCTTTGTCTTTGGAAAGAAGTTGTGATTTATGGAAACAGCCGAATCACTTGGAGTCAAGTCTGGCGGGAGGTCAAGATGGGTAATGTTAGTTTAGAATTACCCATTATAGACAGGAGTGGTGTCCGGGTTTTCTCAGCAATGACTGGTTTGGTTCTCTCAGTAAAGAATGAGCAGTTTGGTATCCTTAAGCTTGTGGTAGAAAAATACAGATAATTAAAACAAATTTATTATTGTTAACCCCAGTGTCTATTCCCATTTACAATTGCATTTTAACAGAGTAGCATGTGCATGCATATATAAAAGTGTAGGCATGTGTTTGTGTTAATTCTGTGTAAAGAGGCAAATCAATCTTCAGTTAGACAGACATATATAGATAGATATAGCTATATATACTGTTTCTCATGGGATATTTTTCACTCCCTTTTCCCAGACATAGTTTCCAGAATTTTCCTATAAATGTGTGCCTTTCTCATTGTTGATATTCCTCTAAGATAAACAATTCTTAACCTTTATTTTAAGGTTCTACACTTATTTTAGAATCTGCTAAAAATTATAAACCCTTTTGTAGGAGAAATAGAAATGTATACACATTCATGTGATTTGGAAAAGAGGGAACATGGATGCTACATTCAGAAGTTTTGTTTTCGGATTTAGAAAGAAAAGTGGCTTAAAATTCTACATTATAGGATATATTTATAGAAACAAGTGAAACATTGCTTTTCAGAAATAAGCTGCAATTTATTTGTTGCATAGTATCTTTAGTTAATTAACTGAAATTCAGATTGTGTGAATAGGCTAAAAAAAAATAAGTGATGATAAAGGAGAGAAGTTCGTGGATCACTGTGTATTAACATTTGAAATTAAAGTCACAAAAACAATTTCTATTTTCAAGATATAGCAGACAAGATATACTTTAAAACTCTTCTGATACAAAACTTTTAAAAGTTGAATGAAGCGTAAAAGATGTCTTTTAAATGCATATCCAGCTGATATGTGGGTGGAGAGGAGAGGTTCTTAGAAGCGAAAATTCATCAGAATACAGTAATACAGAGAGATAGGTAGTTTAAAGTTGACAGCCTTTCTGAGGACATCTGCCTGTCTCTGGATGTCCAGACTTTTTGCTTTATTGGGCTGCACATAGAAAATAGAAGACAAATGTAGTGTCCATGCAATGCAGGAGATATGATCTGAACTCCCTTCATAAAGGCTAGATTTCATAAGACAAAACTCTCAGTGAAAGAATAGCTACAATATAACCCACTCCAAAGGGAGAGAGGAATCTTGCCTGTCTCTGCTCTGGTTGGATGGACCAGTCAGTCACCTCTGAGAGACCTTAACCCCAAGACAGTTCTCACATGAATGAAGGCCAAAATAGATACTTTCTTTGTGACCTGAAAATGACCAAGCTAAAATTTTAGTTTAAAATGCTCCTGGATTGGTGGAACCCCTAGGCACTTAGCACATGTAAGTGTGTATCATCTCTGGAAGAATGCATTTAGAAACCATGACTCAAAGAATTCTCACAGATAAAATGCCAAAAACATGAGTCATAATAAGATATCATAATGCAAAATGCATGAGAGAGCAAGCTTTATAAAAGTCAGCAGAAATAACAAAGAGTAGAATTAGACCCACTGAATCTGCAAAAATGTGAATCAACCTCATATATAAACTAAATAAGCTGAATATATTTGAAAACATACTGGAGGGCATCAAAAGAAGAAGTACAATACACTATGAAATATGACAAGGTAGATTTGAAAACTACCCAAATAGAAATTTTAAAAATGAAATATATAATAGTTTAAATTACAAACACATTGATGGATGATATAGCAAATTAGTCATAACTTTTTAAAAAGAGAATCATTAAATTGGAAGATAGGTCCAAAGAAGCAATACATAATGTAGACAGAAAATAGTTGAAAATAATAAACAAAGGTCATGAGAATCATAGGATAAAGAGCTGGTTTTCCATATATTTTACTGAAGGCAAAGAAAAAAGATAGTAGAAGGAATAAGGAAAAGAATCAGCCTTAAGAATTTCCAGGATTGATGCAAGGCATGGATCCCCAGAATCAGAAAGCACAAGAAATTCTATGTGGATTATATGAGAGAAAAAAAAAAAACAACAACTCAAGGTAAACACACTGTAATCAAACAGCAGCCAGGAGGAAAAGATACATAACTTTCAAACAAAAACAACCATTAGGCTTTTTGCTGACTTCTCTACAGTAACAATGAAATCTAGTAGACGGCTGAAAACTATCTTCAAAGTTCAGAGAGAAAAATAAATTGTCAAACTGGAAAAGTATTCACAGCAATGCAATCTTTCAAAACGAAAGTAAGATATTTTAAGTTTAACAAAACTAAGAATGTTTACAACCGATAAGACTCTCCCTAAAGAGATTGCTAAAGTATGTACTTCAAAAAGAAAACAATATTCTCCCAAAAAGAAGGTCTGAGATGTAAGAAGATATAGTGAACAGAGAGAATGGAAAACCTGTGGATAAATTTAAACATACAAAACAATAAAATAATGTCTAATTTTCACTCTTAGGAAGAAGATAGAAGTAAAATCCTGGATAATTATAGTATAAATGTTTGGGAGTAATAAGGTTAAAACACTCAAAGTTTACTTTATTGTTTTGGAAAAGGCTAACAATATTAACTTTCAACATTATTACATTAAATATGAATTTTAGAGTGTCTAGGGTAGCCATAAACAAATAGAATTAAAGGTATAACTTACAAACTAGTTGGGGGGGAGACAAAAATAAATCAAGAAAGGAAGAAACATAAGAAACTGAAAATTGTACAATATAAAGCACAAAGTAATCCAAATAAATCAGTAATCACAGCAAACCAAAACTTTAAAAAGATCAAGTTGGATCTTCAAATTCAGAATCCAGAAATATGCTGGTTATAAGACATATACCTAAAATATGTGAAAACATATGACAGAAAATAAAGGTAGAGGGAAAATACACCAGAGAAATAGTAATAGAAAGCTGATGTACTAACATATTAATATCAGCCAAAATAGCATTTAACAAGTTTTCGTTTAAAAAAAAAAAAGCTATTGGTGGTCAAAAGGGTCATAACCCAACCTTAATGATACATTTTTCAGTTAAAACCAGGAAGATTTAAAAATTCTAACTTGTATGTATATAATAACTTGGATTAAGACTACATAAAGCAAAGATGACAAAAGAGAAATTGACAAACTTGATCTCAGAATGGAACATTTTTACAAATTTTTCTCAGTAATGCATCAAGCAAACAAAAACAGATTCAGTAAGCATATAGGAAATTGGAGAAAAACAACTTGCCAATCTCATTTTAACAAACATACATAAATGCCACATCCAGCTAATTAGAAAGTACAGCACAGCACACATAGAGCAATAATGAAAACTGACAACAAATTTCAAAGAATCAATGTCATAGGAATCCTATTCTCTAGGAAAAGGCAATAGAGTAAAACTCAGTAACAAAAAGGTAACATTAAAACCTCAGATCACTGGAAATTATAAAATTCACCTCTAACTCATGGGTCAAAAGTTTAGAATAGAGTATTAGTGAAATATCATATCAAAACCTGTAGGGTGCTGCTAGGTTGGTTCTTGGAGAGAGATTTATAAGTATAAAGATTTATATTAGAAAATAAAAAAGGCAAAAAGACTAAAACAAGAAAGGCTTACCATGCAAATGAAGAAATAAGAATTTTTTTTAAATGAATACACCCAACAAAAGTAGAAGAAAGGAAATCATAAAGATAAAAGCAGAAATCAATCAAATACAAAACACAGATGTAAGAAAGAGGGTCAACAAAGCCAGACTTTGTTTGAAAAGAGTGATAAAACTAGTGAATTTATGGCAATAATAATTGAAGTGAGGAGGGAAGTATAGAAGGCAAAGAAAGATAATAGAGAAGGAAGGAAAGACAAAAAACAATATTATGGAGAGTCTACAATTGCAAATGCCATTGAGGTGAAAAGACTAACATATTATGAACAACTAGGTGCCAACATATTTGAAAACTCGGATGAAACATGCACAGTTTTAGAAAAGAATATAACTTACCAAAATCGATTCAAGAAGAAATAGGAAACCCAAATGTTTCTTTAATCATTAAATAAATTAAATCAGTAGTTTAAAATCTTCTCAATAAAAGCCAGCCCAAAAGATTTTCAGCTGCTTCTACCAAGAATTCCATTTTTACACAAGTTCCTCCATAGCATAGAAGAGGGCACTGTCCCAAAGATGCAGCCTAAGTCACTATCAGACAGACACAGAATGAGAATAATAAGGAAATAAAGAAATAGCAGGCCAATTTCACCCATAAACAAGGATATAATAATTCCAAACAAAATTCTAGCAAACCTAATCTAGCAATGTATTTAAGAGAATGCATTCTGACCAAGTTTGGTTTAACTCAGGAATACAGCTTTGATTTGACACTGGAAAATGTATTAATGTAATTCCCCATATTAACAAAACAAGGGAGAAAAGCCAGATGATTATCTCAATGGATGCAGTCATTTGATAAAAGTCCACACTCATTTGTGACAAAAGCTCTAGGTAATCTGAGAATAGAAAGCAACTTCCTTATCCTGATAATGGGTATCAAGAAAATCCCTCCAGTAGGCATCATACCTAAGAGTGAAACATTAAAAGCCTTCCCTTTAATATCAGGAACAGGGCAAGGATGTCTGCTGTCACCACTTCTATTCAAAGTTGCGTTAAAGGTCTCAGCCAGCAAGATAAGGAAAGTAAAGAAATAAAAGGTATAAGATTTGGAGAAGCAGAAATAAAACTGTCATTATTTGCTTATGATACGATTACATTGAAATCCAGAAAGAATATATGAACAAGTTACCAAAATTAATACAAATATAATGACTGAAAGTTACAAAATAAATATGGAAAAGCTTTTTTCATGTATATTTCTATTTGTTGCTGGGATCTAGAGATGCAGATTTATAATAAAAATAATATGGTACTTAGAAATAAATTCAACAAAATATGTGTATGACTTCATTTTAAAAAATGAGGCTTATTGAAATGTGTTAAAAAATGAAATTGAGAAAGAGATGCATTGATGGATAGAAAGACTCATTATCATAAAAGTATCAATTTTCAACAAATTGATCTATAGATTTAATAAAATTCCAAGCGAAATTTCAACAAGCAGATTTTTTGAACTTTGTAAGATAATTCTAAAACTCATATGGAAAGCCTATATGGCAGGTACAAGAATAGCTAAAGTACTCCCAAAGAAAAAGAAAACATCGAGAGACTTACCCTACCAAGTATTAAGATACATAAAACCCACTTTCAGATGGATTACATAATTAAATGTGATACATAAAACTTTAAACTTTTACAAAATACTTTACGACCTCAGAAGAGGAAAGTATTTCCTGAGGCAAAAAGTGCAAAGCATAAAGAATTGATAAATCTATCTTAATAAAGAGTGTTTTTTAAAAGACATTATAAAGATCGTGATAACCTATCAACTGAGAAAATATTTGTGTTTCATATAACCAACAAAGGAGGAGGATTCTGAATATTGAAAGAAATAAGAAAAAAACAAGCAACTTGATAGAAAAAAAAACAAGCTGGATAAAAGACATGAAAAGGCATTTCACGTAAGAGGACACGGAAAAAATGTTAACCTCGTTTGTAATCAGGAAAAAGAAAGTTAAAGACACATCCACCAGATTGGCATCAATTAAAATCTGATAATGCCAAGGGTTAGAAAAGTTGTCCAGCAATGAGAATTCTTCATACCTTGTGGGTGGGAGAATCAGTTGGCACAATTATTTTAGAAAACAATTTGGCATTATATAGTAAAAGCAAAGATGTAAGGTCTCCATATCTTACTACCCAATAGTTCCATTGGTAAACAACTACACCTAGAGGAACTCTTGCACACAGGCATAGAAAATAAATACCGGAGTTCTCTCCCAGGGTGCTTTTGCTTTTTGTAATAACTAACCACTGGACACAACTTGGGTGTCCATCGACAGGAAAATGGATCAATAAATTGTAGGACATTCGTGCAAAGGCATGCTATTAGCAAAGAAAATGAGCCAGGCACATCTACACATGTCAGTCTGGTTGAATCTCAGAAATGGGATGTTGACCAAGAAAAACATGTGACTATTTCTATCAAGTTTAAAAGTATGAAAAAACACACAATATATTGTTTAGGGATCCATATATATAAATGATAAAACTGCAAAGGAGGGGAGGTTGGGCAGGGTTGCTTTTGTATTTTTGCTCATTGCACAAGGACATCTAGCCAAGAGGGTGAGTGGAGCTAAGATTTCGTCCGTTAAACTACTTCCAAGCCTCTCCACTTGAAGGAAAGGGGACCTTTTCCAAGTTCACTCAAAGCCACTATGTTGGGGGTGGAGGTGACATACATGGGAGTGTCAAAGGTATTGGCAATATTTTGTGTCATAAGCGGGATAGTAGTACATAACTGGCTGTGTTATTTACATTTTGTAAGTGAACATATGGAGAGCACATTCTTTAAGTATACATATACATACATATATATATACACAACATATATAATTACACATATAATGTATGCAGTTTAAATTTACATACATATATGGAATATATATGTATATGCTTTGTATGTATGAGGTGTGATATATCTTAGAATTTTAAAAATTTACCTAAAGCATGTGGCATCAAGTTTTCTTAACATGGCTATTTTATTAACTAATAAAAAAAGGAGTAAATAATGAATTTCCTATGGCCAATCACTATTTTTCTTAGGAAAATTGTATATATTTTATGTTACATTTTTATATCACACATATAACCTTGCCAAATGATTTGAACTGATCTTGGTCAGGAGAATGTCTTTTCCCAACTTTGAGAAATCAAAACTCAACAATCCCATAGTGAAGTTTGAATGAAGCTGCCCCCAAAAGCAATACAGAGCTCGTGTTATGTTAAACATCAAGTAGCTTCTATCCTTGTTACTTTTTCTCTCTATTTCTCTCTCTAAAAATATAAAATACTTATGAGGCCGCAGAGAATGACATCTTTAAATAAAACTTGATGGCCAGGAACAATGTTTACCTGGAAGATGAAGAGTCTTCCCAAAACAGTCTCTCAGAGAATTACAGAAACCGAGCCTGCTCACCGTGGGCCAGACTGTCAGTAAATCAGGCCTCTCAGTGTACAAGGTACTCAGAAGTTGTGGAGAAGAGGAACTTCCTGTGTGGAGTTCATGGTCCTGAACAGAAGCCAGCTTCTCTCCTCGGCTTTATTCACCTCTAGCGTCCCCTCTGGGAGATGACTCTGTGTGTGGGTCAACACCATAGTGGAACAGGGAAGCTCACCATCTCTACTTAACTCCATCAGGCACTGGTACTTCTATCTATGAAGATCAAATGGTTGAATCCTTCCCATTTATACACAGCTGTCTGATTTCCAAAGGGCTTTCGCATGTGTGATCCACTTGAGCTTCCAAGCACGGCTGTGAGGAAGGGATAGAACAGAAGATGTCAGCATTTCTGGTCATGAGATGGAGAAGCTCAGGTCCCAAGATGTGAGATGACTCCTGTAAAGTCCAGTCAGGCAGGTGTTCTGGCTCCTTCTCCAATATTCTTCCTTTACCTTCCATGGAGGATTGGATTAAAGCAGAAGCAAAGGAGAAGACGGAGGGGAAAACGAGAAAGATGAAGGGTTAGATGAAGAAGGGGGACTGGGGAAAAGGCCAAATGGCAAAAACTCTGGTGCGGAAATAATGAGAGTAAGCAGAGGCAGCTCTCAGCCGAAAGGTGTATCTCGAGTGTTTCCTAGGAGCCCCATCACTCACTAGGCGAGAGCAGATTAGAACGAGAGGCAACATTTGCCATAAAGAAAGCGGTGTAATCAGGGATGAGCAGGCCTACTTGAGGGGGTTTTGGATTACGAGTTGAAATTTAGGTCTCTCTGTTCCAGGACCTTCTCTTTGTTCTCTTCTTCACAGCAACCCGCATCAGGCGAGCAGCATCTGCCCCTGTGATGCTGGGTGATCATCCAGATCTACAGAATAGGCATGCCTAGTACTGTATGGGCATCACTCATAGTCACCATGACTTCAGGATGGGTTTAGGTCTTCCCAGAAGCCTGCCATCTCAGGACCCCACTCTCCAGCAGGCACACACACTTTGAGTGCTGGAACAAACTGAGGCCTTATGCTCGGCCTCTTTGCCAGTTGGCTTCCAGCTCCAATCCTTAAGTACTGCAGCCCATTGCCAGTGTGATGCTGGGTATTCCTGCGTAACTTTTTAGCAAAGTTCTAGCCAAGCTCTGGCAAGATGCAATTGAAGACAAGAAAAAACAGTCTCTCCTTAGGTGGAGGTCACTATACAATAGTGCAATTCTTGGAATCTAAAGGTTGAGTTTTTTAAGCTAACGATTTGATCTCCATTGCCTTAGTGTAAATTGGAAATGGATACCATATCTTTAATGCTAATTAGGCATTGCACTACTTAGTCTTCCAGGCCTCATGCAAATAACAATTAGCAATAATTTAGCAGTTGTACATGCTGGCATCTTCTAAGCCATACCATTGTATACCATTCCAAATTCCTTTGCATTAATTAGGATCATAAGCCAATCAGTACTAATTAGGAAGAAAATAAGTATAATAATAAATGCAACAAAATTAGTGATTTGTATCTGGTCGGTAGTTCCTTCCCTCTGCAATTCATCAAATAGTCTTAATGCGTAGGAACTTCTTGTAATTGAAACTAATTATGAGGTTTCCCCTGCTACTTTGAGCCTCATGTTCAAATCCCACGAAGCTCATTAAATAAGTAACAAAACTGGAATCTTTAACACATATTGTAACTTGGATCATGTTAATTAGCACCACACGCAAAAGGCAGCGAGAGGCCGTTTAGCAGGCCCTGCTAAAAGGAAGGGAGATGGAGCTCTTTACAGTTCTTCAGGGCTTTGAAGAAGCTAGGCCAGTGGTGCGGGTGGGCACTATGGTGAGAAGGTCTGTGTGGTATTTCAGGGGCGGAGAGGGGACTTGGAATCCGAGACTAAGCTACTCCTTGACTGGGGCATTTCCAGCAGTCCCAGTTGGGTACAGAAAACACGAGTTGTGTGATGACCCAGTTACAGGGGAGTCTCTAGTTACTCCGGGAACTTGCTCCATATTTGACGACTCTGTGGCTGCCTCTTCCTTACTTGGGGTCAGTTATAGAGTTTTCTCTTCAAGGTTGAGTGGTGAGCATGAAGGGCCCCAGAGAATTCACTTGCCCTGCACAGACTGAAATTGTATACACATAAATCCATGTGTCTGTTTCTAGTCAAACATATGTACCATTCAGTAGACATATTGACTGTATTCACAGCTTCCAGCGCTGATCTAAACGACTGCCGTTTCTTTTCCATATACAGCTAGATCTGCAGATAGCTCTCTAGGCCTCAATTGAAAGATGCTCAGAAATACGCTCCCCCTCCAATGTGTCTCCTGCCCTCTGGTCTGTGCCATGGAGCAGTCTAACGTCAAGCACTGGGGATAATGGTGGGGAAGGTTGGATACAGGGAAGTAAATCCACAGGGATGTTGGTTTATGGTGTACCCACCTACGGCACTAGAACTCCATAACAATATTATTTACTGCTGTTTTATGAGAAGTAGTTCTAAAATGACCCTAACCGAAAACACTTGTTACTCTACCACTGTGACTTCTCAAGCTTGATGGCTTGATGAGAAAAAAAGGCATGACAAGAGATCTCCAGGCACCCAGCTGAATCAGAGCTAATGATATCTTAAACTGTTAATGTTGACCTTATATATTTGGGGACAGAATCTTCTGATTCTTATATAATAAACAATTAATAATCCTGAATATCCTTATATCTCTAGCCTTGCCTAAGGCCTCACTCCTAAACAAAGCAACTCCCACTATTTATTCTATAGCTTGGAAAAATCATTCCTTTTTTTTTTTTTTTTTTTTTTTTTTTTACTATTCTAACTCTGATTATCAATACAAGATCTAGTTTTGCATGGTTCCAAGTTGTTTGATGAGAATCTTAAGGGCGAGTTCTGTCTGCCTAACCCGACTATCAGTTATTCCAGAGCAGGACTCCCATGGATCATACTCCTTTTGAGCCCTACAGTGGCTGACTCATGCTGAGAACCAAAAGTTTCCAGTCAGTTCTGATTGTTGATTAATTAAACATTTAAAGAAGCATTCAGAACTTAGCATAAGAATGATACTTTCAAAGTACAAAAATGCAATTTTAACTATTCTTAAATTATTCTCAGTATTTTAAATGTTATGTGGTATGAGTGGGTGGGGAGGTGAGTAGTCTGCAGTCTTAATATTATCTACTAATTGATACCTGAAAAGAACTCTGGGACATGTGCAGTGTGCATCCACATCACTTGCATTATTTTAGTAGATGTTAATGGATCATGAACTTGGGGCTTTTTTTTTTTACATAGGCACAATGGGATAGAAAGTTAGAACATGGGGCTGGCCCTGTGGCGCAGCTGTTAAGTTCACATGTTCCGCTTCTCAGCGGCCCGGGGTTCGCTGGTTCAGATCCCGGGTGCGGACGTGGCACCGCTTGGCAAAAGCCATGCTGTGGTAGGTGTCCCACATATAAAGTAGAGGAAGATGGGCATGGATGTTAGCTCAGGGCCAGTCTTCCTCAGCCAAAAGAGGAGGATTGGCAGTAGTTAGCTCAGGGCTAATCTTCCTCAAAGAAAAAAAAAAAAAGAAAGTTAAAACCACTTAACTGGTAAATCATGGCAACCCCTTTTAAGAATGCTCCATAATAAACCGGAAAATAATAGTTATTAGTTTGTCTGCATTGCTAAAATTAGCTGACCTGGTTAATCCATATCATACTGGTTGATTCAATTTGTCTGTGTATGCACAGCCCCCAACATCACACAAAATATTTTTGAGGACATAATTCTGTATCATGTAATGCTGAGTAATTGACGATGAAACCAGTAAGTTAATAGTTAGGTCCTGTCACTAGTAGCTTACAGTCTAGAGGTTTTCATATCAAGAGCTCGTGACTGATCATGGAGAAATTAAATACAGCCAAATTAAAACGTTTAACCAAGAAAGAAAAAAAAGCAAAACACAAAAGGCTTGTTAGTCATTCTTTTTTTAACCAGAGATTATAGTTACCACTATTCTTTTGTCCACAGTCCAATGTTACATTATATGACAATAACCTGTTGTGTGCCTGCCTGCTCTTCTAGCACTGGACTCTGGCTTCCTTGCTGGCGTGAAGGCCAACAAATGGTCTCAGACGGTGGCTAAGCAAGAACGATCCAATTTAAGTAAGAAGGACACCTAGGCCAGATTTCTGAGCCAAAACCGCCATCGTCCTTAGAGAATGACACAGGGGGCTGGTCTTAGTTATTAGGGAATCAGTGTAGACATTTGGACTTGGACAGACGTGAGCACACTTTGGTTAGTAGAATCAAGTCATCTGGCAGAAGCAGAGTCACAAGGGAAAAGCAAGAGCCAGGGATGTGCACCAGGCCCAAGGCCGGGCAGGAGCTTCGGTGAGCAACCAGGATGCTCAGCAGCCCACAGGTTGAGGTCTTCTGTACATGCTCCTGACTGGAAATAAGGCAAGGAGGTTAGGGGGTGATGGTGAAGGGGTCGAGGGTAGGATTGGAGATAACAGTTAGAGCCCCATGGATCATTATAAAGCCCCCTCCCTCCAAATTTGTTCAAAATTTATTTGTCTAAGTCTTACTAAATATTCAGTCATGTGCCACATAACAACGTTTCAGTCAATGACAGACCGCGTATAGAACGGTGGTCCCATAAGATTAGTCCCATGTAGCCTTGGTGTTTAGTAGGCTCTGCCATCTAGGTTTGTGTAAGCGCACTTGATGGTGTTCGCACAATGACAAAATCACCTCCTGATGCATTTCTCAGAACATGTCCCCGTCGTTAAGTGACACATGACTGTAATTTTGAAATTAAAAATATACGTGTATGTTTTAACTTGATAAGAACACCTCTCAGAGTTCTACAGCTTTTCCATCTTATGCTTTTCTCACTTACAAAAGAAAAGAAAAGGCAAAGAAGTATGGAAATATAGCGAAGACCTTAAACAGTAACTAAAGTACTGCTGAAACTCTATATGACTGATCTGGGAGGCCCAGTGGGAGTTATGTGTATATGAAAATACACACACACCCCCTAGGAAACTTCACACTAGACAGAGTACATGCTTTACACTTTTATTCACTTAAATGTGGTGCTGAGTTACAAAGACAGCACGAACAACAGAGATGAGGCCAGGAGGTATTGAAGGACCCCCACAAAAGGAAGATTGCAACAGTCCAGGTCCTGACCCCTTTGCAGATAGGATGCTTCTTTAGTATGTGTGCATTCATTCATTCATTCATTCACTCTCCATTTACTGAGCACCTCCTCTGAATCCAACCCGGCAGTGAATGCTCCAGCTACCAAAAACAGCAGTGTATCCCAGGGACTGCCGCGTGAACGGGGAGTGAGACCGACTTGGCTTCAAGTCTCAGCTCTTTCACATTTTTGGTAAGTGGCATAGCCACTCAAAGCCTCAGTTTCCCCATTCATAAAATGTGGACAGTATTAACTCCCACATCACTGGGTGTCGTGAGGATTGAATCTGATAATACCTGAAAAGCTCTTAGGTCAGTGTTTGGTACAAAGCAAATGCACAGTAATTGTTAGTTGTTTCTGTTGTTGCTTTTAAATGTCAGTATTCTACATCAGTGAAAGTAGAGGGAGGCGGATGTTGGCTCACAGGAAGAGCTCTCTAACAGGGAGAGCTGTCCACCCAGGACGGACTGCTCCAGGAGGTGGGGAGCCTGTCATCTCATCGCTGCCTGCGTTCAAGCAGAGTTTGACTTTTCCATCTGTCAGGGATGCTGTAAATGAGACTCCTCTTTGAGGAGGAGGCTGGGACAGATGTGTTTTATAAGCTTTTCCAACTCTGCACTCCCGGTCCCATCATTCTCCAAGGGAGCTGCAGTGGGAAAGGAAGTAACATTTTCTTGCATCTTGTGTGCTGGCCTACTGCAAGTTGCTTTACAGATGTGTTCTCCTTTGAGACTTACAAAACCCCTTCAGTGAAGAGATTGCTATTCTCCTTTTGTAGTTAGGGAAACTGAGGCTAAGGAGGGACAAGTAATATACCCAAGATGGCACAACTAGGAAAAGGTAGAAAAGACATTAGACCCCTAGATCCATGCTCTTTCTCTGCACTGCATTCACTCTCAGCTAACCCCTTCTGAGAATTCTCAGGAAAGCTGCCCAAGACAGGATGAAGCCAGGGCGGGATTTTGGCCCCACAGAAGTAGAGGAGATGTTCCTCTTTCCGTCTCCAGATCTTGTGCGTTATCCAGAGCTCCTGCTTCAAAAAAAAAACCTACCTAAAAATACCTCAGATCCGACAAGTCTGAAAAGCTCCCTCAGAAAATCTTCACTTCCGCAGATGGATCTCTTTTAGAAAAAACAAAGCCATCCCATCATCTAGTTACACTGATGAAAGACAGGCCCAAAACAAGCATTCCAGAAATTCACTATAGAATCCCATCTTTCAGATCTGGTATCGGAACAGGGCAGCAAGTGGAAGGAGTGGTGGAGGGTGAGGGTTGAAGCGAATCTTTTTTTTTTGTTGGTCAAGAGGAACAGATTACATTCTTGAATCCTTTGCCATGTTATAAACAAGACTAAGCACACAGCATTCCTTCCAAAGCACATGGCCCTGTTTTTAAAACACAGGTCTGGTCTCCCCTGGAATTTAGTGTTTGTCTCAATACTGTTCTTCCTATTCCCTTGGCATTTATTATAATTCAGTGCTATTAATGGCGGCCAGGAATGGAACAGTTCTTTCATTCATCTTCTCTTTTCCTTCATCTCTCTCTCCATACCCTCTGTCTTTTATAATTATGTTTTTAAGCCTATAAACGTTTCCAAGGGCAGTGCCAAATGTTAAGTGCTGCTGGTGATTACCTTGTGTGGGTGGTTTCATCCTCGTACCTGTAGCCTCCAGTTTTTGCTGGCATGTTGTGTTTCCTTCTCCACAGTACTCAGAACTCAGCGGTGACCTCAACTGAGGAGATATTATTGAGTTTCTTTCCTTTACGTGGAAAGGTGTTGGTTCTTTTCACCTTTTCAGGCCAGTTTTAAGGGGTCAATTGAAAATGTGAACCTCAGGGGACCCTGGAAATTTGTCTGAAGACTAGAACACTGGGGGCTTTAACTCTCACCACTTCTTTGGGGATTGGTAGTTAAAGACTTGGGTTGTTGGGGTGGGAAGGATGAGTACTTTGATATATATGAGATATTAGTATTGAGTAATAAGATGAATCCATTTAAGAACTGTACTGATATGTACTAAGCCAGATGAATAGGTCCTTGTCTCAAGAGGATACCTCACATTCCATCAAGCTGCCATTGCTCAAAGAATTTTCAGAATATGTCTGGAATTGCCTGCAGACACCTTGGTGCATTCTCTTTTACATATTCTTAGTCAGGGGAAATCTTCATCTTCTGTACACACCACTAGTGAATCAGTATTTTTTTTAGTTCCCAATCTATGGTTATTACAGGATCCTGAGACTGACTTGGTTGGTTGGTTCACTGTCTGGTTCTAACGGCTGCAAACTTCCAGCAACATTTGAGCAATGGCAGTATCATTGGGATGCATGATTTGCTTTTTGTGATGACTCCCTTCCATTATGATCCACTTATGTATGTAAGTCCAGGCCTGTTCAGTGAGCCATCCTCCTATTCAAGGAGCATGGTGAGACTGGCAGTCTACACAACCCAGCGCCATCATGAGCCCACTGCAGGGGCAATGTCTGCTCTGGGTGCACCTTCACAGCGAGTGCTTCTGACTGTAAACACGTGAAGAAGACCACCTACATCCTCACAGTCACACCATCTTCATGTGAGTCCAACAAAAGACCCCGCCTCCCCTTCCACATTAGATGCCCGAGGAAGAGCAGTATCATGAAAAAAAACAAAAACAGTAGTTATCTGAAAGTCACATTTCTTAAATCTTTAGAAGGCATTTGCTTGCACAGGGATGCAAATGTCTGTTGACAGTAGGAGTCTAATGTGGTGGCTCTGTTCAAATTCAGGATGGGTTTCCTTTCTTAAAGTTGGGCTCTGTGATTTGGGTGTGGGTAGTTTTTTGGTAAGATTGTATCCTACTAGATACAAGCCACCTTGGTGCAGTTTTGTTCTCCAGACATTTGGCAATGTCTAGAAACCTTTTTTATTGTCACATTAGGGGGAGGGGTTTCAATGGGCATCTAATGACTAGAGGCCAGGGATGCTGCTAAATCATCCTACAAGTCACAGGACTGCCCACCTCCCCTCACAAAAAAAACAAAGAATTATCTGACCCAATATCAAGAGTGCTGAAGCTGAGAAATCCTATACCAGCACAAGTCTCACCTGGGGAAATCCGAGGCAGTATAGGGCATGATGTGAACACAGCCCTGGCCAAATACTGTGTGCACTCCTGCCGTCTTTGATCAACGTTTAGTATAGGGGCCACTTACTGTGCTTCTCTTTAATGCATGTCATGAAAATAAGGATGCTCCAAGTATTCTTTGGCATCCTGAACTCATCTTTTCTGCACCAATGTTGAGTGTGAACATTGCCCTCATGGTACCCCAGGCATGGCGCATCCTATCACACGCACTATGCAGAAGACATACATCTCTGCCATCCATGCGTTTGTAATCTTAACTTTCTATTGTGTAACTAGGTGCCTATTATAGAATCAAAGAATATGAGAACTGAAAAGGATCTTCTAGATATCTTACGTGTGAGGAAACAGAAATCTCAAGAATTCAACTAACTCTTCCGGTAGATAGAAGCCGAGTCAGGATGAGAACGAGGTCTCCTGGACCCAACCTGGTGCTTATCTCACCACCTTCTTTGTACCACACTTCCTTCTAGTAGGCATGAAGAGCAGCAGACCCAGTCAATTGTACCCAGCGTGTAACAGATTTCTTTACATGCCCCGGCAGCGAAATCACGGGCTCCACTCAAGGGTGCAAGCATATTTATCTCTGCTGCTGGACCCTGCAGAGTCTCTGAACTGGAATGCTCATTTCCTTGACTTTTCTGCTGAGATTAGAGAATGGTTTTCTTTCTTCAGTTCACTCCCCATGTCATTTTTAAAACATCATTAATTGACATTGGGAGCAATCATGATAAGCTTCTCCATCATCATAGTCAGGGAATATACTAGGAATCTAACTCAAGTAAGACAAAGGAATGTCATGGATTGTGATTGTTAGTTTAAAAATAAATAAATATGAGTAGCCTGGTGATCTACAAAGTATTGTAATGGTTTTGCCACAATATCTCAATGAAGGAATGAAACCAATATTGTGACAAGACAGACACCCACCATCATCACTACACGAAGAAGAATTTTATACTAAGAGTGTGAACCTCAGTATACTATGAAGTCATATTTTCTTTTCCTTGGAGTATACGGAAACAAAGTCTTGATGGTCAATCTTTTGGAAATTCCCCAAATTAAGGTTATTTCAAAACATTCTTGGCTTTACCATTAGGTAAGTGAAAGAAGGTATAATCGTGATTTTTCTGATGGGAAAACTGAGCAGAAGAATATTCAACCCACCATCCAGAAGGTGGGCCTGGTTTAAGATGTGGCCTCTAATACAGCTCTGGTCATAGGGTCAACAGACTCTTAAAATTAAGAAAGAACTTCTAGGCCACCCAGATCAGCTTCCAGAAAATGCACACTGGGTCCGCGCCCAGGACTATGTTAAAGAGGAGATGTGAAATAAAACTCAGGGAAAGAGATGTAAGTGCCATAAACAGTGGTTGGAGAGGATAAAATGCAAAACTACCTGCAGATTCACCAAATCAGGGAATAAACTTTAAAAGCAATTCAAGGCCTGACTCAAGCCCTTCCTCCTCCATGAAGTTTTAAAAACTGTTTGAACCAGCATATTTCCTCCTCTACTCAGCACCCCCAATTAATATATATCTGTTCCTACTAGCTTGCCCTTTAATTGTTTTTTGTAGGTTTGTTCAGTCTCTGCAAGTGCATCAGTTTGCCTGAGCTTCCATAACAAGGTACCACAAGCTGAGGAGCTGAAACAACGGAAATGTATTGTCTGGTAGTTCTGAAGGATGGAAGCCCAAGATAAAGGTGTCGGCAGGATTGGTTCCTTCTGAGAGCTATGAGGGAGAAGCTATTCCATGCCTCTCCTTGCTTCTGGTGGTTTCCTGGCAAACTTTGGCATTCCTTGGCTTATAGACAGATCAGCCTCGTCTCTGCCTGCGCATTCACATGGTGTTCCCCCTGTGTGTGTCTGTATCCAGATTGCCCCTTTCTATAAGGACTCCAGTCATATTAGACTGGAACGCACCCTAATGACCTGGTTTAACTTGATCACCTCTCTGAAGACTCTACCTCTGAATAAGGCCACATTCTGAGGTGCTGGGGGGTGACTTAAGACTCCAACATATCTTTTTGGGCAGGAGACAATTAAACCCACAATAACAACCAAACTTTAATGTCCTGAGGGCAGGAATTCTCTTATATCCATGTGCCTCTATCGCATCAGGCTAACTGTGTGACACACGGCAGACTTATTGGTTAATCAGAGATGCAACGTGAGGCATGAATACATGGTCTGTTCAGCTCAGGGTCTGGTCTGGAGTGGCACAGGGCTGGTTTGTGGAAAAATATTATTTAAGAAGTTTTGCCAAAATATGCTCTACTTCCCCCAGTTATACACCTTCTCATTTGTAAACTGCAAAGTTGAGAAAACTCTGTGACTCAACCATGCCTTTAGCGGAAGTGTGAGCATTCCATCCCCAGTCAATTCATTCCTGAGCCAGCACCTGCCCCACCCACACCATCTCTTCCTGAATCTGTTTCCAGTTCCAGCTAATCCCAGTCAATGGATCCCATTTGTTTTGTGCAATTGTTGTTTTTATCTCTTTAATTCATCCTGTATAGTAATATACTACATTAGATGAGTGTTCTTGTTCATTTATCTTGTTCTGTCTTTCTCTAAATATGCTTCCCATAAAACAATACACATTTTGAGGGCCTATTGTTAAGATGGAACAAAAGATCTCTAGTACTCTTTAAAATCCCACTGTGATTATTATTCTCCTGTTTAAGAGCTTACATTGACTCCAGAGAGCCTGCCAGATAGAGCCTATATTCCTTAGTTTGATGATCAAGGCTTCCAGATGATGTTCCCACATTCACTTCCAACCATCTTCCCTTATGTCTCTTCATAAATCCTTTGCACCAGGACATGGTCTCCTGATCTCTCCCATCTTGTCTTTCCCACCTCACAGCTGTGAATTTTTTCTATTTCTCATTTTTCCTACCATCATTAGGATTCACTCACATATTTAACCTGGAGATATTATTATTTAAAGACATTCAAAAATGAATTCTCTCTTCTAAATTGTCAGCTGGCCATATTATGTCTCTTTATTAAGGCCAAACTATTGCTTGTCTCCAACATGATCCAGTAGCCTTTGAAGCTGTTCTGTGGATTCAAAAGGTGTTCAGGTAGGACTATGCCTGTATTACCTAAGATCAGAGTGGATCTATCCATTCAGGGCCCAGAAGTTCTGAAAGGCAGGTATTTGCCCAGATTCTCCTGCAGGAATGATCCAATAATGCCGTCAGAGTTTGTAGGTTATCAAAACCCCACATTGTCCCAACAACTATTCCTGAAACTTTCCATGAATTCCTGGGAAATCCACAGCTCAGTGCTGTTTTTTGTGGAAGCAAGAGGAACGTTCAAAGAGAGTCAACAGAGCTCTTTGGGCATCATTATTTGATTTTTCCCCCCCTTTTTCTTATAATTTGAACGGCAAAAGTGAAAATTATCTGGTCCCTAGTTTTCCATTTTTTTATTATTTTATTTTATTTTATGTTTTTAAAGATTGGCACCTGAGCTAACAATTGTTGCCAATCTTTTTTTCCTGCTTTTTCTCCCCAAATCCTCCCAGTACACAGTTGTTTATTCTAGTTTTGGGTCCTTCTAGTTGTGGCATGTGAGACGCCGCCTCAACATTGCCTGATGAGCGGTGGTGCCATGTCCGCGCCCAGGATCCAAACTGGCGAAACCCTGGGCCGCCTCAGTGGAGTGTGCAAACTTAACCACTTGGCCACGGGGATGGCCCCCCTAGTTTTCTTCATCAACCTCTTGGGTGTTGAGTGTGTTAAAGGGTAAACTGACGCATATTAAAATTTTAAGAGTTTGAGCAAAAATCAATTCAAATCAGGCAGTGCCGAAACAGAATTGGTCCGGAGTGCTCCACTGACAGGAGCTCAGGAAAAGATTTTCATAGAGGAGAGGCGGAAGTAGAGCAAGGAAATTATTTGACTGGCTATAGCTTAAGCGATTGCCTTATTTGGGAAAGGCTGGGTGGCTGTTTGTGATGAGCTGTCCTTAGGTTTTGATTTCTTAACCTTGAGGCATCTCAGGCTTAGGTTTGGGTTACTTGTGTAGGCTACTAAGGCATTAAAGCCACCTCAGTCTAATGGCCTCCTTGTTTAATGAATTTAACAATTATGTAAACATAAAGTCTCAGTAATAACTCATAGGGAGCCTGATGGGTCTGGCCTGAAGCCTGGTCCTAAGATGATGCATAGTTTCGTCAGAGACTGGGTACGTTCATCGAGGTCTCCCGGAAATTTTAGTATTTGCTTCTCTCCCCATCCCCCTCTTGGGATTAAATCCACATGTACTTCCAAGGAGGGCAGCACAGCATCTGCTCTCAGGGAAGTGATGATGCTAAGATCACATCCTGTTCCTCTCCCAAAGACCAGCTTGAGGGGCTTCAAAGAGCAAAGACTTCGGAATCTGTTAGACCAGGCTTTTACTTCTGGCTCCAATTGTTTACTAGCCTAACCTCAGGCAAAATATTTGAGATCTAAGCCTCAACATCCTTCTCAGAGAAATGGAGATAATAGTGCACGCCTCAAGATATGGAAGGAGAAGCGAAAAAAAATCCCAAAACTCCCTGGTTCTCTCCCTTCCAGCTAAAGGCAAGCTTCTGACTGCCCTATAAGCTAGAAAGAGCAAACTTCAACTGCTGGTATGGGCTTGGTGGTCAGCACAGCAACAGCCGCATGGGGAGGAGAAAACCAGACCCACCTACCCTCTTTGCCCTCCAGGTAGGATTTGGAGCTTGTTTGTGTTTACAACAGCTCTGACAGCAGAACAGTTAAGGTGAGGCAGCGGAACAGCTAGTGTCTCCTTGGCTGTGGGGCAGGATGTGGCACCTCATGCCAGAGCCTGCTTCCACAGATGAGAAAACGGAGAAAACTGGGGAGGCAATTGCCACCTTGCTCTGTGGTGCCAACACTCCCTTTAATGAGGGCTCCTCAGAAGTCATGTTCTCAGAAGGGAGGACGCAGGAAGAACTGTGTTCCCTCCCAGCCGCCAACCATACCTACAGGGCACCAGAAGGAGCTTCGCTCTCAGCCCTGGGCCCTGCAGCCAACCTCACAAAATGCTTTTTGGTGTTTGCCAACGAGGAAGCTCGGTCTGCAGCTGCAGCAGCAGGTGCTGGCTGCCAGGTTCCCCGTGGCAACCCAGGTGTACGCCAGGTTAGCAGCTCTGCCTTGGAGAAATGGCCTCCATCTCAGATGCATGTGGCCGAGCATGGAGGGGAGCTGCGTCCCCCCACAGTGGGAAGATAATGATTGTGCTGATTTTTATGGGGCATGATATAACCGCCGTGCGTGGTTCAGTGGTAGCAACGGCTTTTAGAGGGTGTGGAAGATTGTAACACGCTTGTTGTTGTTTCTTGTTTGAGGGATTTTTTTGCTTTTGTTGTCATCATTCAGTCTGATTCATTATCATTCACAGGTGTGCTCGCTCAGGCCCTCGGCTAATCTGTTTACAACTCCAGGAGGGCATTGTTTCCAGCCACAAGATAATTCAAGTTTGTCTTTGTATGTTTTGCAGAAATGTTCCCATCTAGGATCTTACGCCTCTCTATGAAATCATGGGTGAGATAGACTAGGAATTGCTAGCCTGGCCTGTCTGATGTGTAAACTGAGGCTCAGAGAGTGACTTGCCTGGTGGTACACCATGTGTGTTGCAGAGCTGAGCCCCCGATTCAAATCTTCCGAGTCTCCATGCTTCCTCCTTTCCGGTCTACCGCACCGCTCATGCCTCCTGCTAGCCCCTGTGTTTTTGTTTCCAGTTGCCAGTGAACTGTTTAATCACATGTCTTTTTCTCCGATCAGTTGTGGTCTTTCCTTTGGTACACAGATCAATGCCTGTTAACCACAGTCACCCGCCTCAGAGGCTCTGTTACTGAGCACAGCGGGAGGAAGAAGAAAGGACAAATCCCGAGTTTTCAAAGCATCTCACTTCCTTCACTACGCCTCTCTGCTCCACACACTGCCCTGCACTGCTGGTCCGCATCTCCATCTGCTTCTAGCCACCCCCAAAAAGCTTGTTTGGTCATAGACTGATGTACCTCCTGGAGATTTGGGCTAAGTGGGGCATCCAGGGATGCTTACCCTTGGCCCCAGAGCACTTTGGTTAAAGATCATCTGGTGCTCTTGCCCCCAGCATATTGGTAAATTCATGAGCCTAGGAAATCCATAAAAGCTGATAATCCCCCAATTACATATGTACACACATACATACACACACATACACAAATGCTTCCTATAGCTCTTTTCTATCACTTTTGAGGAGCTTGACAGTGATATGTGTCATGACATTTTTGGCTTAGGCAGATGTTAAAATGTGTTTGCATTCCTTAAACAAATAACTAAACACATACTAAGGCAGCCCAGAAATTTATCAAAACATTGCACTGAGATAGCACGTGTCGTTGATGGTTCTCATGGGCATTACCTGCAAAACAGTTTCTAGGACTCCTCCTCTTTCTTTTAATTCACAAATAACTGAAAATAATGACAGCAAAAGCAATAATACCAGTAAATACTAAGTGAGCATTTACCTTTTGCCAGACACTATGCTACATTCTCTGTGTACATTATTTATTTATTCCTCACCACAACCTTGTAGATTTGGATACTACTGATATTTACAGATGAGAAAACTCAGGCTTAAGGAGGTTAAGTAATAATTTCTCAAGGTCATGGCTAGCATAGCTGGTGTGGACTTAGGCTAGAATCTGAAGGAAGGCAAAGCTCTAATTTTTTATTTAGTTTTATAGCAAGTTTTTTTAAACCACTTTATTCAGATAAAATTTGCATGTAAAAGCTGTACATATTTAGTGTATGCTCAGTGTGTTTGGGGATAAGTATACACCCATGAAACCACCATCAAAGCCATAGACACAACCAGCTCCTCCCAAACTTTCCTCCCACCCCCTTTATTATTATTATTTGTTGTTGTTGTAAGAATACTTAACATAAGATCTACCCTCTTAGAAAATTTTAAGTCTGTAATACAGTATTGTTGGCAAAGCTCTAATTTTAAAAGGCAAATGTTAATTTTATAACTGGATGCTCTTTGAATTATATATGATATTAAGTAAGAAAACATAATTCACATGATCAAGTCAAATCAAACAATTTACTGACATGGATGCTGTGGGGATGCCACAGAAATATGTAGCACAGTTCTAGGATTAAAGATTCTACAATCTGTTAGGAGGAGGTAAGACATAAAGATGTGTAAACATAAATCCCAAATGATGATTCTGATTTGATTGGAGCAGGACTGTGTTGCTAGAGTCGTAGTTCTAGAGGAGAAGAGTCTGGCACTCTGGGCGGCAGGGACATACGTTGTGACACTAGCATGCACCACATTGTCAATCATCTGTTCAAGATTTGGTCAATGATTAAACAAATAAGCCAGCAAAACCATCTAGACCAATCTCTCTAGTGCAGAAATACTCAAAGCAGCAGCCCCAGTGCCTCCAAGAGTGGGGACAGCATATCGCCTTTTATAGCAGGGGGAACATTTAACGTGCTGATCCGGGAGAGCAAGACAAGGAAATGGTGCCTTTGTGGAAATCCCAAACTGCTTCCTTCATCCACAGAGTCTTACTAGAAAAAAAAAAGAAAAATAGCTGAACTGAACAGTGTGCTCCATGTCATATTTGATTTACACTCAGGTACAATCTCTTTCTCTCTCGCAGGGGCCAGTTAACAAAGAGTTTGCTGACCAACAACCGGTTCACAGACCATTCTTTGCACAGCACTGTTGTAGGGCTGCACACGTTAGGTCTTCGTGCTCTCCTAGAATTCTGCTTCCCAGGCACGGCTGCCTCGCAGTGTGTACCAGCTCTGTGTGCTGCCTCGAGAGTCAGATTGCCCAGTTCCAAATGCTACCTCTGTCCAGCTGTGTGATCTCAGGCAATCAGTTATTCTCTGGAAACCACAGATGGAGATTGTGTCAATTAAAGAAAATAATCTGTGGAAAATAACTAATATATAGTTGTGCTCTGTTCCTGTTAGCTCTTGTTGCTGTGGTTATTGATAATGTTGTTGTTGAAAACACTTGTAAACTTTTTTAAAAATAAGGATCTTACTAAAATAAATACTCTTGCATAAAATAAAAAATAATTTTCCTAGCTTATTTTAAGGGATAAAGAAATGGTAAGAGAGTGATTAGTTTTTAAGTCTCCAACCATAATCCAGGAAGGTTGGGGAGGTTTACAAATGGACGTGAATCTTGGTGGTAAAAGGCACTCAGGATTTGTTTTCGTTGGGTATGCTAAGACATGCAGACATGGAAATGATTGTCATAAAGGAAGATGTTTATACTTACAGATCCCTAGAAATAGGAGGCACACCACACCATGCCTGTGGCATCCAGGGCCACAGGGAGCAGCACCAGGGCAGAACCTTCATTGTGGTTTTTGTGGAAGGAATGGGCAAGGCAGCGTAGACAGATTTGGGACTGGCTGGTCTGAATAATTTCAGCAGACTCCAGGGTGTAGCAATTTCCCCTGATTATCTAGTACCAGACCCTGGGGTGATATTAAGGCAGAGAGATAGTGGCTCAACCTGTGAAAGGTCGATAGAGAAGATGGTTGGTAGATATGGGGTCTGGATTGATTGGTTTGCACATAAAAGGCACACTCTCAGGGAAGTTGTTTACTATCTCCAGGAATTAGCAAGCCCAGGGAGGCCTTCAGCAAGGCCCCAAGTGTCAAAGCATCATAAAATATAGATAAGAAAAAACATGGTTAATACACTTGGCACTTCAATCCTGAATGGCAGGAGTAGGGTGGATACTTATAGAAGGCATGATGATGGCTTATGTCAAGCTCGTAACCAACTCAGACAGCTTCTGGGTTAAGGAATCCCATGGGTATCTCCATAGGAGAGAGTAGGAGACTGGGTTGGTGCCAGCCACAGTGCCCCCACCCCACCATCACAGCAGTCAGGATGGTCTGGGGAGGCCCAAGAGCTCACCCCTTTGGCCTTCAATCCTACCTAAATGCTTTACCTTTCATAGCGCATTTCATGAGCATTGCTATGAAAATCTAGTTGCCTTAGCCCAACGGGAGTTTTGAGATATTTGTTTCTAGAGCTGAAACCACTTAGACACAGACTAGTTAGGACAGTATCTGATTGTTTTTGAGCAGCAGCCACTTAATGGCCTTGCCCTTGTGTCAGTCACTAGGCATCTCCACTCATGCTGTGAAGTCTGTAGCTCTAATGGTTGTGATTGACAGACAAAACTCACCCACCACGTTTCTCCCTGCTCTGTTTTTAAATTTGCTTTCAGGAAAAGGCATGTGGTGTCCAAAACACTTGGGAATACACAGATGTGTTTAAACAACTTGGTTTCTTCTCAGGTTCTGCCTTAATTCAATAATCCATTCATTCTTTCGTTCAACAAGCAAATGATTTTTGGCAGAAATTTTTTTTTTCTCAATTCCCAGGGAGTACAGCAAAATGAATCATTGACCTTTGGGACTCAAATTCTCCAAAGTGGGAGGGGCAAGGAAAGCCAATGTCTGCTGTACAATCAGCAGCCAGAGTATAGGCTGAAGGAGTTAGTGAAGACAGCCTATGGCCATCCATTAAGCAACAACTGGACTTCATACAGTCCATGGCAAGGAGGTAGAGATTTAAAGAGCTCAAAAGAATCAGCTTCATTCCCATCTCACCCACTTAACTCTGGTTTGCTTCACTGGCCGCAGAGTCTTCCCTTAGCTCTGCCCCTAGCTGTGCCCTGCTGTTTTGTACCAAAAGAGCAAAGGAGGAAGACATGCTGATGAATCAGGGCACATCCACCCCATTATGGGAAAAATAATTCAGGGTGTGTTCTCCTGCTGTTGGGTCAGGGCAGTACATTTCAAATAAAGCCCATGCAATCAGAGATATGGTTCATATAGGTAGGAACAGATTAATAAATAGGCTCTTGTTTAACAGGCAAACTTGGTTAAGCTTCCTGTTACCATCTGATCTAGTGGCAACTTACTGAATTTCTTCCTGGTACATACTCAGGAAACCAAAGCATAAAGGGACCCCAGTGTCCAATTCTTGAAAGAGTCAAGTATCCAAGAAACCAGGACTGTACACCATTGTTAAGTGGTTAAGTCTTTGAAGGCAGCTTGCATGCATTCAAATTCTGACTCTGACACCGCTGGTTGTGATAACAGAGGGTGAGCTGCTTACTCTCTCTGTGCCTCAGTTTCCTCCTTTGTAAAATGAGAATAAATATAACACCCCTCCCACATAGGCCTGTTATAAATATGAAATGAGTTAATACATGTAAAGGGCTTGGAGAGTGTCCTAGCATAGTGTACATGCAATTTCAGTATTTACTATTACTATTACTAGCACAGTTGTGAGATGCAGAGTTGTGGAATGCATGCCTAAAAGGGCCAAAAGGGAGCCTTCTCTTGCCTCTCTGCCTTGGCATTAGGGGTTTCCTGATCAGTGCTAGGCATTCTAGGGTGTGGAGAGGAAGCTCCTGGAAGCTGGATCACCTCCCCACAGATTTTCCAAGGTTCAGGGCACAGAGTAGAAAGGAATGACTCTGAACTCAGCCAGACCAGAAGAGAAGGAGCTGGATGAGCCCCAGCACTGAGATGGAGCAGGTATTAAGATGCGATAATAAGGCCAGCTTCTCAAGAGTCATTTCCACCCTCTTGGAGGTGTGAGCAAGATGGGATGTTCAAGTGGGTGTATCAGGTCATCTTACATTTTGGCCCCAATTCAGAAAGCTGCCCCCTCCGCCAGCTCTAGGTATTAGCAGCAGGTACCTGGGTTTTGATCTACCTTCACTGCTGTCACCATGAAACCTTTACCTAAGAACCTACTCTTGGTTAATACATATACAGTGCTTGGAAGCACCCTTACCTTTCCCAAGGCCTTAAAATATAACAGACATAGGGACCAGCCCAGTGGTATAGTGGTTAAGTTTGTGCACTCTGTTTCGGTGGCCCAGGGTTCATGGGTTTGGATCCCAGGCACGGACCTACACACCACTCATCAAGCCATGCTGTGGCAACATCCCACATTCAAAATAGAGGAAGATTGGCACAGATGTTAGCTCAGTGACAGTCTTTCTCAGCAAAAAGTAGAAGGTTGGCAACAAATGTTAGCTCAAGGCCAATCTTCCTCACCAAAAATAAATACATAAATATGTATATATATAAACAGATATATACCTGCTTTTCTTTGAGTGACCATCAGTGTGCTCTGACCACCCCTCCCCTGCCCCAGGCCTGTTATAATTGTTAGAAGGCTCCTAGGCCTTTTGAAGATGTATAAACAGCCATGTTTATGAGAAATCATGAAGCAGTATTGGACCATACTTCATACCTGTTAATCTACCTTTATCAGTGTTTCACACCAACAAGCACAAGTATGATGAAAGGCAATGAGGGAGGGAGTCGCTGGCAAAATCATGCTGTAGAAACAATCTTGGTTTCGACAGAGAAAAATAGATCAGTGTACATACATACTTAGGCCCATAAATTATCTCTTTAACGAAAAGAAAGAAAAGAGATCTGACGTTGGATCATGGGGATGTCATGTTCTTGAGTTAGATGTTTTTATAAGACACCTCACTCCTTCAGTCCTTATAATTACCATGTGAGAGGAATGATGACCATTTTACACTTAAGGAAACTGAGGCCCAAAGTCCAACCCACAGCCTTTGTTCACTAGGAGGTTACTCCCTAAAACAGACAGTCCCTCTGAGCATCACTGACAGATATTGAACAACAAAAGAAAGCATAGCCCAGGCGTGATAAAGCTGACTGGCTACTTATTTTGCTTTATAGAGGCAAATAATTAGTTTGAGCTCTTGCCGAGTTTCACATGAACTGGGCTGGTGGGGGTGGGCGAGATTTTCCCTTATATATACTATTTTAGGAAAGCCCATAATTGAATCTAATTTCTGCAGCTGCCATTAGAAAGCAGGATGACAGCAGCTGCATCTGGGGGACAGCAGAAGCCCACAGAGCAGGGTGGAATATGCTGGGTACAACTGAGAAACGGGGGGCAGAGGGCAGAGCCCCTTTCCTAAAGGGACACCAAGGCCAGGACGGAGCCCAAGGGGAAAGTGGCAGGACAGTGTGGCCCCCCAGCCCCCACCTACGAAGGGCGAGCGTCTCGCAGAGTTCCTGTAGCCGTGGAACCTTCTGTATCTTTGTTCTCTCTCCTCCACGGCTTGTAAGTATTAGCCTGATGTTGTTTACTTCTTCTCCCAATCTCTCCAAGGAATATGATTCACACGTTTTCAGATTTATTTGAACAAAATGCAATAAATATGCTGCTTCAATTTTAACTGCTGGCCTGTAGCCAGCATTTTTAATGAATCTGGCCTGTGCTACTGAAGTGTTCCAGGATCTCCAGGGCTCTGGGCACTGTGAGATTATACACACTGGTGTGCATGCACGCGTGCGCACACACACACACAGACACACACACCTCCCCACCTCCTATTCCCTGGAGGGCCAGTGACTCACAGTCAACTGCAGGTTTTTCAGAGCCGACTCTGGTTAAAATTAGCAGGCGCCTCTATTGTTCAAGGCGAGGAAGGATTCCTCCATCTCCTTTCACGGCTGCGTGGAAATGCCCTCTTTACATTTTTTCCCGCCTGTTGGAATTGCTATACCCACCTCCAAAAGCTGCCATCATTGGCCTTTTTTCTCTTCCTTTGTTTCCTTACAAATGGTCACTAGACCAGGCCCAGCCTGTGGGGACTTCTATATAAAAACAGCTGGATATGGGGGCTTAATGTGGAGATAAAAGCATTCTGAATTGATTTTCACCACAACCCAACAGTCAGTGCTCTATGCTTCTGAGAGGTGGGAGAAAACAGGAAGAGGGACACACACAAAGGTAGTCCCAGGCATAGCACCATTTTTCAGAAAGAAGGGAGGAGGAGAACGAGAGATGCCAGCAGCTGACCTGAGGCACACACACATCTCTCAGACCACACCCTCCAATAAATACAGCCAAGAGAGGGTAGAACTGAGGAATCTGCAAAACGAGTCCCCCTTGGTGGGCACAGCCTCCTCTTTCTGCAGGAAGATGGTCACCAGGACCCCCTCTAGCTTCAAGAACCTGAAAGTCCAAACTTTGGACCCATAATGAACACTTAGAGCCAACATAGGTGGGCATCTGGGAACCTCCTCAGAAGAAAGGGACCATTGAAGGGAGGGGCGGTTTCAGGGCCTGAGGCATGGTTTCCCACTGATGATGAAGAAGAGGTGGCTCCAAAGATCCCATCTATCAATGTGGTGGCCAAATGCTGCCTTGTTGCTAATGGATACTACCACTTATTTTTCTTCTTCCAAAGAACAAACCCTAGTCTGATCTCTTCTGTTATTACCAGAGACTTTTACTGATGTCAGAAGCCCCTGTTTGCTTTTCCTGTCTTGAAATTACTATCAAAAGTAAGTTACAGGGGTCGGCCCCATGGCTGAGTGGTTAAGTTCGCGTGCTCCACTTCAGTGGCCCAGGGTTTCGCCGGTTCGAATCCTGGGCGTGACATGGCGCCACTCATCAGGCCATGCTGAGGCGGCATCCCACATGCCACAACTGGAAGGACCCACAACTAAAAATACACAACTATGTACCAGGGGGCTTTGGGGAAAAAAAAGAAAAATAAAATCTTTAAAAAAAAGGAAAGAAGTTAAGTTAGAGATTGTTCTGCATGAGTCTGCCTATCTCACTCCATCCCCATCTCATTTCATCACATCCCTAGCGGGACTTTCATAATCATTAGGCAAAATAAGCAAAAAAAACTTAGAAGTCAGGCATCTGGACAGGTGAATAACATGAAAGGCCTGGTTGCCCTTAATGACTGGGGAAGAGGCCCAGAGTCCAGAGAGCCAGGGTGGGACAGCTTCACCAACAGCACGCGGTGGAACTGCTGGGAGCCTGTTTCCTCATCAGCCTCTGATTCCATCATTAATGGAATCCTTTAAGTGATCTTTCCAGCCCTGATGTTCTGTGATTCTGACATCCAGGCTGCAGACATTGCATGGTTTTCCCTTAACCTATTTTTATCATCTCATAGCCTTTGATAATTAAAAACACTTGCAGTTAAACACCTCCTTCCCGGTGTTTCACTTTCTTGAAATGGAATCATCAATAGCAATTATTTCTGCCGTGATTCCTCAAATCATAAAAATCACATCCTCTTATTTATAATATGCATAGAATTGTAGAATGTTTCTTATGGAGACTGGAATAAACACCATCCCGTTTCCACTTCAAGTGGTAGCATCACTTGTGTGGTTTTGCATGTGTGTCTCATACAAGCAATGATGGAATTCCATGAAATATGTGTTGGTTGATGACACGATCTCTTGCAAGCCCTTTGCCCAGTAGACACTAGTAGAAATATAGGACACAAACTCTTTTCTCAACTTACTGATTATCTTATTGGGGAGTCAAGACGACAATGCATAATAGTAGAATGTTAATAACAGCATGCCTGTTAGGAGCCAGGCAGTGTGCTGGATACTTGATAGACGTTTACTTCATTTAAGCCTCAGCAAATTCCTTTAGGCATCTCTTTTTATTTCCATTTTACTGATAAGGAATTAAGGCTTAAATTAATTCATCTGTCCAAAGCTGAGCAGTGACTGAAAATGCATCTGATTGATTCTGTGAGTTGCAAATATCATGTAACCAAGTGTTAAACTGAACCTAAGCAAGGTCTGTAGAACTGTGGCGTGGATGCAGTGCTCACTGCAAGGTCAGGGATGTGCAAGTAAGGGAGGTAGGTTACCTGTTGCTTGAGTTTGTACTAAATGGGATAAGGAGGAACGAAGGCTGTAGGATGGAGAGGAGGCACCGGTTCAAAGGTGAGGAGAGGATGGATTCCCGATAAGAGATGTTAAAAGGAACCTGGAAGACCACTGCTTTGTCATGCCAAACCTCTTTAATGAGACCACTGGGGAGAGAGAGAGCCTCCACCTGCCCAAGCCTGGACCCGGTCACAGGACACTGGATGTCCTTCAAGCAAATTCCTGGCTTGACAAAGAACTGCCCTCAGATAACTTTGATTATTTTAAAACTGGTCCTTATAAAAACAAACACATTCCACTTGTTATATAACCAAGGCTGGAAAAATAATGTTTTACTGTCAGTTTTATTAGTTGGGAAATGTAATAATTTCCAATTTTGAGAAATACAGTCAGGGAATTTTTTTTTAATCTTTTTTAAAGTCTTGCATTTGCCTCATTGGCACTTCTTGGCCATTCCACTTACTCCCTGAGTCCTGGTTTCAACCTCCTTGCCTTTCTTAAAGAAGCTTAATTCTCAGGTTCATGTCAAACATGAAGGTTGTTTCTTAGTTCTGAGTTCGTGGTGCTTTTCCACAGTTCTAGCCTAATCGCACACATTGTCAGAAATTTTTTTTCAACAGGTTCTGCAACATCTTGACCCCACCTTAGTCCATTATCTGCTCATATCCAGGGCTAACTAGACAAAATTAAGAAACAAGCCATTTGCTGACGAGTTCTTTTCCTAAACCTTTGCCTAAAGAAAACCTCTCACTCTTCCTGTCACTTTTTGGAGTCCAGATCCTAAGGTGTCAGTGTGTATTTCTAATAGCCGTGAGAAGGAAACCTGTTTAAGGGAAAGCACTGAGCAACTCAAAACCAGAGAGACTTGGGTTCAAATTCCTGCTAACGTTTAGTTGTTGTGAGACCCTGAATGCATTTCTTGACATCTCTTAGCCTCATTTTCCTTACATATAAAATGTGCTTAATATTATCTTCCTCATAGGGTTATGGGGAGGTTTAGATTAAAAGTGGCACATGTAATTGTTTGATCTTCAACCAAGGACAGTTAGTCAATCCTGAAGTCACCAAAAGGACTTCATTAAAAAGTGGATTCCCGTGTGAGGCAGCTCCAAGGCAAGCCTTCCTGAGTCATTGTTACCGTGAGGCACCCACCACCGTGTGGCTGGGACAAACAATAGAAACCCCCAGAGGAGCCTGGACCTGACTGCATGTCCCGGGTTTTTTCATGTCCAGTAACAATCGCATTTTATTTCGTTTATCTGATAGAAATGAGAACTCTGTTGTCTTAAAAAAAGAAGTGCTTCCCACATTTGTCTCTAACATCTTTCCTAAGCATGGCCAGGTGATTTCCTTCCTGTTTAACATCACAGAAATCTCTTCTGTCTACCCAAGATGCAGAATCAGAAAGAATTACAGACCATAAAGAAACCCAGGACAAAAAGTGACATCCTCAAAGTCATAGAGGTAAAGATAAGTGAGCCTGGGACTGCCATCTCCTGAGCCTCTGCGCCCCCACTTCCTCCCCTGCAGCTTTCCTTCATGACCATAAACCACGAACGGATACCTGAAGTCATTTGTGTATGGAGATGCCCCTGCCCAGCATGGTTCTAAATGAATCGCTGGGCCAGCATGCAAAATATTCTGGACAACCTCAGCGCACCATGGCTCATTCTCTATTGCATATTCATCCATAAGCGTGCTGTGTTTCTGTGTTGAACTCATCTCACTGTTCACTATTCCTGTTTCTTCAGTGGCCAGAGATTCAGTTTGTGTAGCTTGTCTTTAGTTAAGGTGATAATCATCACTGCCCTTTCTCAATTATTATACTAATTCTCGCTCATCTTTATGTTGTGCGGCAGTGTCATTTTTACCAAGATTTGCCAAACTTCCTTCCCCATTAGATATTCTTTGGATGAACAAATGGGTAAATGAATAAATTCATGAATATTCTCAGCACATATCAATACAGGGGTATCTATAACTTGCTGGACTGACTTCAGTTAACAAATTAAACAAGTCACGAAATTTTAATGTGGTAAAATAATTTAGTTTAGTCCTGTATGCCAACTAATAACTATCTTGACTATTTTTTATCAAGTTGTTAGGATGCCAGGGTTTAAAGCTGGAGTACACCTGCTTCTTTAGGAACTGACGCTAGTCCCCCAGCATGATCTCCTGCCTTTGCCTGGCCATCTCTGCTGTCCTCATTGAACTACCTGACTGGTTTCTGTCTGCGTATTTGTCCTCTTAAACTGATGAAATATCCACTTCCGGTCATTGTTATTCAGGTATTTCCTCTCCTCTCCAAAACCTCCTATTTTCTTTCCTATCTTCAAAGCTTCTTTAATAACCTGAGATTGGGCATCAATAGGAGATTTTGTATTGGGAATGAGTCCTTTAAAAACTATATCAAATACCAAGCCCGTGAAGACAAGAAGAAAAAGTAAAAACCTCAGAGCAGATGTATACAAATCCACACTTGCAGAACACATATATTATCTTCCTAAAAACATAACTTTCTAAAAGTCTTCACTTCCAGCTTCCTCTAAACAGAGAGCTGTCCAAGTGAACAAAACAAGATTTAATTTATGAAACTGTGATCTGAACATGGTTTTAGGTATTTTCATGGCAAGAGCCATAACTGACTCATCAGTATTTCCTCCAAGTGCTTCAAAGGGAACTTTGAATGTGGAATTTGCCCAATAAAAGTTGAGGAAGGGAAAAAGAAAAGAGGGAGGGAGAGCAAGGAGGAGTTGTGAACCGTAGGGCCCACTGGTTAGCCATTCAGGATCAAAGGGTCAACTTCTACCCTTGATTTAAAAACATCTTATCCTCTATTAGTTGCCTCCTCAGAAACCCACTGGGAGCAGTTTTGTCCCCTCTAATCCAAATTGTACCCATAGAGAATAAACCACCTCTTCTCCGTGGTTTGGTGTTTGTGTGTTTACATGGAAATCCTTCCTGACTCCCCATAGCTCACAGGTGAAATCCAAACTCCTAGTGCCATCCGCAGCCTGACCCAGGGCCCCGTCTTCTGTCACTCTTCTCCCACCCACCCTACAAGCTAGATTGTAGCCGCATAAGAATTCTTGCCTTTCCCCAAACACGCCGTTCTATTTCATGCTTCATGCCTTTTTTCCTGGAGTTCCTTTCATCCTCCTTCAGCCAATACTTCCAAATTGTTAAAGACCCAAGTGAAATGTCACCTCCTCAGTGAAGTCCTTCCTCACCCAGCAGGGAAGTCACTCATCCCCCTGGGTAGTCACTGTCTTATACCCAATCCTATTGTTCTTATCAAAGACTATTGAAAATTAGTATTTACATGTTTGCCTTTGGCACTTTGAGGATAAGGATTTATCTTTATATTCCTTAAGCCTAGAGGATAGGTACTATTATTAATTCCATTATTGATGAGAAAACCAAAGCACAGAAAGGTTAAATAAGTTGCCCAGGTTCAGACAACCAACAGCTTGCAGAACTATGACTTGAACATTGGGAGTGTGCGCTCAGAGCTCACCCTTGTAACCACTTTGAAATGCCACTTTTCCTTAAAAATGATCATACCAATTACCTTGTGGTATGTGTATCAATATGAATTCTAAATTAATATAAAAATATAAATTAATACAAATTCATATTCTTACCCAGATCAATTATTTATGTTTGTATAGGAGTTATACAGTTAATAAATTCCATTTTAAATATTGTTCTAGAATATAGGCTAGTTAAAATCTCTCCAATAAATCTCTAGTGTGGCCCCAGGTGCAATGGAAGGTAATGTGGGTGGTCTTTTCAGCTCAGGGGAGATTGTTATTTTTATTTAAATTTCTTGTTTCTGCATCTTGTTTTTTCAACCAAATATTTGACTACCCAAAGACTGGACTGTTTCTTATATTTTAAGGGTCTCCCAAAGGACCTAGAGTTGCTGTGTTTACTGTAGACGCTGAAACTTTTGCTGAATAAATTAACACAAGAACAAAACTGCTTCCTTCTTGTTAACCATCAACAGTTTATTGAGAATGTGGCATCAGGTTGAATATTTAAGAGTTGACAAACTTTCTTGCTGGGGTCCCAGCTTTCAGAGATTTGAAAGTTAGTGGAATGGCAGAGATAGAGTGATGACTTGGCCAGCAACCTCTGCTCCAAATTGCCAGCCCTTCACTGAAGCAGCTGGTATCTCCGTCCTCATCACCTTGTAAATATCTGAAGTTTCTTGTACACATTCTTGGCTGGCTTGCTTTGAACACATTTTCTGTGCCAGGCACTGTGCTAAGCATTTTATAGGTATTATCTCATTTAATCCCCATGATCACCCTCTGAGGTTGGTGGTTTATTAAACTTTTTTTAAAAAAATAAGGAAACTGAAGCTTTGAGAGGTTAAATAACTTGAACAATGTCGAATGCCTAGGTAAGTGACAGAGGTGGAATTTAGACCAAAGTCATAGCCTTATCGACCAGCTTAAAACTCATTTTCTTGTAAATGGTGTATTTCTCAATTACTGGCTAATACATTTGAATTCTGATTCTCTGTTATACAGAATGCTTCCATCTCCATGTCTTTTCTTACTTTCCTCCATTCATACCACCCCCCTTTTTAAATACAGACTAAAAAATTTGACAGTTATTTTTAATTCTAAACTAGCAACTTATCTTAGCTAGGGTCTCCAATTCCATGGCCCTAGATAGTGTGAGGCTGCCTCTCCTCTAATGCTTGTTCTTTTTTTTTAATAGCACCCTGCCTCCACTCCCGTTTCTTGGCCTTCCAAATGACATGCAGATTGCAGAGGTCCTCATTGTTTATCTCTGTCTCAAGACTAGACTAGGCCCTCAGTAACTAGGTGGACTCCCTGTGAATCTTTGAATCCAATGCAGAGATCATTTTGCCAATTCCAAACCTTCCCAATGACTAAGTTTTCTTCTCTGATCTCAAGCCCCACCAAGGGCTCTTCATCCCCACTGTCCACTTGTAGAAATTTCCCCTCATTGTTCTCTGTATGTCTGAGAGACCTCCTCAGATGCACTGTTAAATTATTCCCCTTTTATCTTAAATCATATCATCAGTCTTGCTGCATGCAATGGCATGTCACCCATTATCTCTGTTTACCATACAAGGTTTAGAACCAACACAGGCATTATCCAAATCAAACTTATTTGGGGCCACTTTTGGGTCTGACAACATGACATTCCCTTAGAGGATGGTTGAAAAAGATGCACTGCATCCCATTTCTTGAACAGAGGCTTGTGTAATCAACCAAGTAGAAAGAAATGTTGAGATGCATTTAACCTCATTAGTTTCAGTGGGACTGACTCTCCAATCCATCAGAGTTGAGCTACATTAGTGAAACTCAACTATTTCTAAATCTCATTTACATAATGGATGAGATGTGAAATGAGCCCAATGCAAGGGGAGCCGCCCGGAGGCACTAAAGTTTATCACAATATGTAAGAGTTCTTTTAGATCATTGCATTAAATTTCCGCTAACAAGATAACAAATTAATTGTCTGTATTACTGTACTAGCCCAAAGTCTATTGAGTGGAGAGTGTAAGTGAGGAAGGCAGCTGGAGTTTCAAGGACTGTGGGCAGGGAGGCATGCTCAAAGGGATGCGATGAATGCTACTTTAGCTTTCTTCTGCCTCTTTAAGAAATCCCAGGCACCTCTGTAATCTGATGGTGGACTTTGGCTTTATTAGTGAGGTAAGCGAGGATGAGTAAATCAACTGTATCAGACAAGCCTCAGGACATCTAGAAATTGATCATTCTGCCGAAATAAGCACTCTGTGTTTATTAGCTGGGAGTTCATCACTATCACTTCTCCTCATCCAATTCCTAAGAGATTTCAAAGCCATCATCATGGTATTAGCTCGTCTGACTGAACTACTAGAGATAAAGATTAGGAGATCTATCTAATGATGGGTCTGAGTATCTGTGATTTTTTTCTCTTCTATTGCAAAGAAGAGAGCTTTTCTAGCACACATTCTGTGTCTATATGTGTATGCCTGCACACAATCACCATGTGTTTGCATTCTGTAGGGTGAATTCAAATCATGGAACAAAGTAGTTCTTTTAAAAAAAAGGACACCCAATAAAGCTCTTAAAACAATGCACCTTCTCCCATACATAGATGACTGCTTAACAAAGGGGATGTATGCCACATTGACTCCTTTAGCTGACAGTGTGTCTATACAGTGGGTGACATTGCATGGAGAAGAATAATTAGATTCCATAACCACATTTGTAATCCTAACATCCATACATGGCCAGACTCCTACAGCTATGTCCACGAGAGACGAGTCCATATTGGACTGATCTTTCAAAAACCTGTAAATATGCATTTATTTATTTATACATATATTTAGAGACACACATGCTCTCAAGCTCTTAATATCAAGCTCTTTTCTCAATGTGGCTTCTAAATAAGCAGTAATCAAAATGCAAATAAGGTGACCCAGTTAGCATCGAGATCTGTATTGCCGTGCAGATGTGCTCTGAGACTCTGTGCTCCAAAGGTAAAAAAGAAGACACTATAAAAGATGCTTATATTAACCAGCATTGACGACTAAGCCCTTCACATCCGGGAGAATCTAGGGAAGCATCTCCCAGAGCCAGTGATCTTATAGCTTGGATATAAGATGTTATAGCTTGGCCTGGTCTCTTTTTAAGCTGCCCTGTGAGTGTAAAATAAAAAACAGGCACCGGGAGAGCAAGAAGACTGTTTCTGTGAAGGCTCAGAAGGTAACCCTTATAACCGGAAGCCAGCATATTGGCCTGAGACAATTCAAGAATAAGGCCGAGGTAAGAGTCATGGTTCTGCCACCCTCCCTAAGTGACACTAGGCAAAGCAAGTCACATCCCCTTTCTGGGGCTCAGTTGCCCGGGAAAGACTGGATTGCTTCCTTTCCAATTCTAAACTACCTTGATTTTATTTGCTGAAGCTCCTTTGTGCTGCTGCATTGATGAAGCGTGTAACATACTTTCTGTGCATTACAGCAGCAAATTCTTAACCTACCTGTTCACCAAGGATTTGACGAGAGCATACTTGGTGTGTTGTGCTACTAAATTGGTTTTAATTACATATGTACTGCTTCTTCCCCTATTAATACCTTTTGAAAATCTCTTTGTTAATATTTTTCAGAGAGCAGGTACCACTCTATTGTCTCTACATTTTTTAAGCATAGGAGCAGTTACGTCTGCATGCTGTTTGATTCTATCTTTCTGCACTTTGTCCTTCTGGGGGGGGGGGGGTGTGTGTGTGTGTGTGTTTAGGAATCGTCTGAGGCAGGCAAGAGTTCTAACCTGAGCTTAAAAGTATCTTTGAACTTTAAACTGCATACAAAATGTTCTCTCTCTCTCTATATATAGATATACATTTTTTTTTTCCCTAAGAAGTTTTGAGGTCCAAGATGCAGAAAGATTAAAGACCTCTAACTCAGGATATCTGCTCCTTGCAATTTTGATATTTGCTGTATTTCCATTCCAAATCATTGGGTACTTCTAGAAAACACCTTTCATCTGGCATGACCTTTTCACTATAGAATCAGGAGAGATCGACTTCCACATTATTAGAATTTACTGCATAGAGTAAAAGATTCTTTAATATAAATCTCTGTGAAGTTCCAAAAGACAAAATGTTATCTTCTCAGCCCATTTCTTCACTTCTGAATTAAGAGAAGCAAGAACTAATCAGATTGTTTAGTGGTTTTTCTGAATCTAGAAAACTTAGATTCAGAATATTAGAGCTAGAATCGATTCTGACCCGGAGGAAACTGAAGCACGGTAAGATTCCAAGTCTTGTGCAAGCTCATCCAGTAAGTGTGGGCAGAGCCTGCAATAACTCAATGTCTTAGAGCTCCCATCTCTTAACTTTCATATTAACAAATTATTTGTCTCTGTTCCAATTTATTGACTATAAGTATTCATTGAATAGTTTCTTTGTGCCTGCCTTATGCTAGGAAGATATAAGAAAAGAATATAAAATCTCTACTTTGTAAGGAATTTAAATCTTATAGGGTACACACATGACTTGAACACATAAAATAAGTTTAAAATGAGACAATTATATTAAGACAATATAATGCTAAGAAATAATAGTTAACAAAATTGACTGCTTACTACAGTTAGGCACCATAATAAGTGCTCTTATATATCTATTAGTTTTCTATTGCTGCTTTAACAAATTTCCACAAACTTAGTGGCTTAAACAACGCAAATGTATTATCTTACAGTATGAGAGGTCAGAAGTCCAAAATGGGTCTCACCGAGCTAAAATCAAAGTATGAACAGGGCTGCATTTCTTTCTGGAAACTATTCGGTAGGATCTTTTTCTTCCCGTTTCAGCTTCTAGAAGTCGTCTTCATTCTTTAATCCAAATGTCTCCTTCTCCGTCTTCAAGCCAGCAACATAGCATCTCTCTGATCTTGCTTCCATCACCACATCTTTCTTTAGTTCTTCACTTCTGCCTCCTTCTCCCACTTTAACAGACCCTTTTGATTACTTTTTGACTATCTGGTAATCAAGGATACTCTCCCTATGTTAAGGTAGGCTGATGAGTAACATTAATTCCATCTGCAACCTTAATTCTCTTTTGCTATGTTACATAACATATTCACAGGCTGTAGGAGTTAGGATGTGGACATCTTTCCAGGGTGGAGGGGGGCACATTATTTTCTGTCTACCATAGTATATAAACTTTTAAAATCCTCACAATAACCTAATTTAACAGATGAGGAAACTGAGGCACAGAAAGTTGATATAACTTGCCCCAAATCACACAGCTAGTAAAGCAGGTAGTCTTACTCCAGAGAATACATTTTTCCACTCTACTCTATGCTGTAATGAAAAAGGAGTTTTAGAATAGAGGACCATGTGTGGACTAAAGTAGTTATGGCAGCTTCCCCAGAAAGTTTGGGCCCAGAAGGATAAGATGTGTATTCCATTTGACCATTCATCTATCCAGCACTTTTGAATATCTAGTATCTATCGAACTAAGTGTTGAAGAATCAAAAGAAAGTGAGACAAGATTGCTAGCCCTGAGATTTTGCAATTGCCTGCAATAATTGGCAGAGAAATGAACAAATAATTACACAACAAGAGATAAGTCCTATTGCAGAAGTCTGTCCAAGATGATTAGACAATAAGTGGGAGGGAGACATTAACTTTACCTGACAACAAGATGTGGGTTTAATTTTTCCCAACACCTTTCCAAACATATCTCCCAGAATTTGGTTTTTATGACTCATCTCAAGACTTCTTATCTCAGTTGTACAAAGAAGACTTGTTATTTCTGCTTCTGTTTTTGTCATTTCCCAGCCCTAGCAAGTCCTCCCTCCACTTCCAGTTATTGAATTCTACCTGTCTTTCAAGACTGGGATTTTTGTATCTGCATCTGTCTTTCTGAGTGGGTGGTTGATCCCATTCGGAGAGGGTTCATGTTCCTGGTGCCTAATGGTGCCTGGCACTTACAGGTTCTTAATGAATGTTGGATTAATAAATAGATAAGTACAAGACCACTTCAAATCCCACTGAGATCTTGTTTTCTTCCAAATTTGTGAAGGACTCATTTGGCTTCCTGTATTTTTGGCTTACAATTTTCTAAGTGTTTCGTCTTATCCCACTTTCTACTTCTAAACTTCCTCTGCAAAGACTAGAGATCATATCTTCTGAGTTTTGCTAGTCAGAACTCAAATAACTGTTGGTTTTTAAATGATTGATTCTAGGCTCACTGAATACTATTCTCCCTAAGAGTGATCTTTCCTAAATTTTCTCTCTCAAGGTCCTAGAATGAAGTAAAACTCATTTGAAGCAAAACACGTATTGATAGGGCCACCACCCTATTGAGCAAGTTGTTCACTGTCCAAGGGCACCTGAATCAAGGGAAGGTTAGGGCTGAAATCCAGCCTCTTCTCCTCCCTCCAAACCATGAGCAATAAGGATGCATGTGTGCACAGGAAGCCATGCCTTTTTCTAATTTTCACAAAGGTGCCCTCTCTTTGCTAAGCCCTGAATCCGTGGGGTTCTGTCCACCTATATGGGATGCCTTTTCCTGATTCATCCGAAGATACCATATGAGGAGCAGAAGCTCTGCCTTTTGATGATTAAAAAAGTGCTTTAGAATCTTTCAGTGACCTTGTAAAAAGTAACAGCTACCTTTATGCTATGCAGAGATTATTAGCATGTAATTCCTAGAAAACAGGGGCTTCAACTATTTTGACCAGTGTCATATCCCTGGTATGGTATATGTTCAATAAATATTTGTTAAATTAATGAATAAGACAATGAAATAAATATAGCATTTTATCAACTTTGGCGCAGAAAAATATTAATTTCCCAAATTCCAAGGGTTTCTATTACTTGATTCACTTTCTTCTGTTACATATATCCTCCTTATTGCCATGAGTGATGTTAATCTGCAAACAAGAAAAAAGAGCAGTGGAAGAATCTGAACAGACAACCAGTATATGAGAAAGGGAATTATTATCAGGTTTTCGAGAAGAGTTTCCTCTTGTGAAAATATGTTGCTTACTGGCCTACCTCAAAGTCAGTGTGTTATGGGAAAGAGAAGAAGAACATTGAGTTGAGTCCAGAGGCATGGATTTCAGCACTACTTCTTCCACACACATGAAACGTGAGCTTGGGCAAGTCACCTGGTTGGTCTTCTGTACCTTGGTTTTCTTATTTGTGAATTCGGAGTTTCACCATCTGCCTCTTGTCATCCACAGGGATGCTGCAAGGGGCAAATAGCATAATGCATGTCAAAGCTCTTTGCAAGATTAAAAGTCACTGACTACTCAATGTAAGATGCCTCCCAGTCCATGCCAAGCCCTGCATTCTACACTGTAAAGAGGGCCAGGGAGGTGACTGAGGGAACCAACCATCCCAATGGTGTCATGCTCTCCCACTATGCCAGCCTAAGCTTTGTCACCAGGAAACATTTGCACTTGCAAATGTTAGAATTAAAAATTAATTGAGGTGTTCAACAAGCCTATACTATTTTCCAGATACACTGCTTTCTGCAGTGGATGTTACAAAATGAATTATATATGATCCCTGGGTGATAATTCCATCAGCCCCTTTATTTTTAAAAAAAACTGTGAGATAAAGATCCAACCAGGAGTTAGGATCCAGTTCTTACCACTTCTTATGAGCTGTGTGATTTTAGAATCTCCATTTTCTCATCTAGAAGAGGGGAGTACATGGTAGGCATCCCACAAGAGTTTGTTTGTTTGTTTCCCCATAGAGAAAATGAGATAAAGTAGATAACTCGCCTTATAATTACTCTAAGGTGAGGCTGATTTTTAGTATCCAAGGTCACAGAGCTCATTAAAGGGATCTTGGGAAAGCCAGCTGCCACAGACCCTGCTTTTCCTCTGTGACCCCTGTGACCTTGAACAACCTGGGGAAGAGGTAATTGAACAGCAACTACTACTTCGGAAGAAACAGAATCAAAATATCGAAACTATTGACTCACCCTTAAGGCAGTAAACAGTGCTTTGGTCTCTGACCTTTTCGCATCCCGGGGCAGTCAATAACCTGGCCGCTAGTTACAGCGCCTGCCACTGATTCTGATTTGGGAGTACTTTAACCTTGAACTGAGCTCCAAGTAACCAAGGCAACAGGAAGTCAGCTTCTGTGTAGGAGGAGTAGGAATCCATAAATCAAGTCCCTAATGCAAACATGGTGTGCAGGTAGAGGTTTGAGAGGATAAGTGATCTCTGAGAAATTACCTTTGAAAATGAGTGACTGTCCCTCAATAGGCTACAGCCAAGTTTCAAAGACTTTTAAAAAAAATTATCAATAGAGGTCAAGAAGTTATAGCAGAATGTTTTCACATAGGTTTAACTTTTTTTTTTTATTTCCTCCTGGCTCTGTCTTTTAATTATGAACAGATGTTGGATCCACAAAGTTATTAGCATTGTTATTTCCTCCTTTACAAATGAACTGGCCTTCAAATATGCAAGCCTCAGTGCAGTCTGTCCTGTGTTGAGGTTTGGGGATGCTCTGAACACATTTGCCAAGTATGCTCTCCATACAGTCTGCTGTCTGAATTTGACATAGTGCTCCCTTTCCAGATCAAAGCCATCCTCGCCTTTACTCATGCCCCAGTGTAAGCTGCAGTACCACATCTCAATGGTCCAACCAGTATAATGCTAGCTCTGGATTTTTCTTAAAAATTATTTTGTGGAGTCCCACTGGTTTATAACATTGTGTAAATTGGCTTATAACATTGTATAAACATTTCATTATTAAATAGCAGTTTCTCTATAGACTGCATCGTGTCCACCACCAATAGTCTAGTGTTTATCCATCACCATACACTTTGGGTTTCTTTATAATCTCCCTCCCATGGAGAGAGAGAAGCCAGGCCCATGCTAGGAAAAAACTTTCTAAATGTCCCACTGCTCTGCCCTCACCCAGCATTTGTGAGAACTTGGTTCTGAACTGTTTCACATTCATCTGGTCATTTGGGTACCTCTCCGTGGGACATCAGCTGCCACCTGGAATGAAAGGAAACAAAGACTTCCAATGACCAGCCTTCCCAATGCCCTCTCCCAAGGAGAAGCCACCCATTCCAGTCTCCTAAAACCTCTGCTCTCAGATAGATTTTGTGGATTACAAATACTATGAGATTAGCCTTTGTTTAAAGCGCATCCAGTATTCTGACTCATGTACACTATTTCTGGGGTTGTTTCTGTAATCTTTTCAAAACCCAAAAATGTCTGAGAAAATGTCAGGGCTTTTTTTTTTTGGTTTGTTTTCAAATTCATTGGATGGCAACTAGCAAACAGTACTATAATCTAGAAAATCCTAAATTATCCGGGATTTTCAAGACAGCTAAACATTGACAATCTGAATTATAGAGTGTTTTAAGTGTCATTTTATTACTTTTAATGTATTCCATTGCATAAACACTTGAGTAGCAAAGTATGCCCAATAGAGGTATGATCGGATCAACTTTAATGAAATGATGTGGACTGAGACTAATTCACACTGTGAACATTTGCATGAAAATGGGTACAACTAAAATAACTTGAAATCAATTTGTTCCCAAGTGAGAGTTAAATATCCACCTGCTAATCCTGTTTATGGCTCTTTCCCTGAGCATGTCATAATTTGAGCAAAGAACTACCTGCCCAACCTTTGTACCAACCAGGTATAAAGATTGGACATATCAGTGAATTTTTCCAAAGCAGCTGTTATCCCATAGACCTCTGAGAGCGTAGAGTTCCGGAGGTGTGCTGTGGGAGGTATTCCCGCATCCATTTGATGGGAACACACTCACGGTGGTACACAGTACCAATGAGGGAAATTTTCATCAGACTCAGGCCTGCTGTCCTCATTTCAGATTTGTTAGCAGACAATTATTCAAGCACGTCAATCTACCCCAGTGCCCATACTCTTATAGACTTCTAGATTCTTGCCAAACTATGTTTATTTTCTCAATGGAAAAATAATTTAATACATGTTTGTGGTTTCAAAAATATTAACAATACAGAAGGATAAGGAGTAAAATTTAAAACTCCCCCTTCCTCACCAATCTTCCCTGTGTTCTCCTCCTCCAGAATAACTGCTGTCAACTGTTAGGACGTATCTCCCTTCAGATGATTCTGTGTGCATTTTACATATATTATATGTGTATGCCTCACCTATCCCTGGCACACCTGCGTATTTTACAGATGGGCATACTATACACGTTTGCTGTATTTCCTGACTTCTTGATGGTTGTGTCTTGCAATCTCTCTGTCATGGAATTTGATATTTGTCTCCCTCCACTGTCAAAATGCTATGAAATGCAAAATCCCTAAAAGCATAAATGCTATTGTTATTCACAACATCTCAAGTGGGAGTCTCAGAGACAGGATGGAGAGGAGGCAGAAGGTCATAGAAGGTAGATGAAAATGTCACCAAGACTTTCTTCCTTAGGCAGCTGCAGATGCCTTTTCTAGGTGTGATACTAGGGCCTCTGCATCCTCAGTGTGAAACCTGCTGTCTGCAGACTGAGGTCGTGGGCAGGTGTGAGAAGACAGCATGTGGACCAAGGCGATCCCCGGGTTTAGCATCTGGATACTGGAATACTTCCCACCCTGACATTAAGAGCTGTATGAGTTTGGTCAGTTCTCTCTTAACCTCTCAGAAATGTGTTGTGCTTGTCTGCAAAATTAAGAAAGTAGTAGCCTCCATGCTACATGCTTTGCCGGGCTGGCCTTAGGCCCTGTCAGCGGATCTCACTGTGGGGGTAAGATAATGTTACTCTGGAAGGGACTGCATCTCTCAAGTTGGTTGGGATGGGAAAGAAAGAGTCAAGAAGTCCTGTGAAAAAGCCCCATTTGTTGTTGTTGCTATCAGTGGCAAGTGGCCTGCAAATGGAGGCACTCTGAATAGATGACCATGTGACATGGATTCAGACACCCTCAGCCTCTGGCCTTATGCTTGGATGAGTTAGAGAGTCATTTTTTGCAGCTGGGGATGGAGAAGGTACCCAGAAATCCTTGGTCATGTCAGAGAAGAGAAATGAGCCTCTGCTGGCTGGTTTCAATTGGGCCTGAGGAAGTAGCAGGTTATACTAGTTACAGTAGTAATAAAGGGAATAGTAATAACAGGAAACACTTGTATAGCATGGACTACGCGTCAGACGCTGTTCTAAGCACTTCACATTGATGGGTTCCTGGATGCTCCCAGCCACGCCTATGAGGGAATGCTGTTCCATCCCATTTGTATAGTTAAGGAAACTTAAAACTTGGAGAGGTTAAGTAACTTGCATGTGATCACACAGCTGAAAAGGAAGAGAGCCTGGATTTGAGCCCAGGCAACAAGGTTCCAGAATCGCTCTTACAATTTGTTATATAGTAAATTTCCAGGCCCTTACAGAAGCACCCAGAAGAGTCTACCAAGGCTTTTCAGCGTCATAAATACATGACTTATGATGCTTATTATGACCAGGCACTCGAAGGCCCCCAAATCACTTAGCCTTGTGACTATTGTGACACAACAGTTCCCATGATGCGATGCATCTTCCACCTCCAGCAGGCTGGTCTCTTGTCTGAGTCATCCTCATCCCTCCTTCATTGACAAGTGTATGCCTGTCACTCAGCGCCAGGAACACCTTTCCCTCATCCTTGCTGCTCTAGCATGAGCTCCAGAAAGCCTTTCCTCACATCCTCCCACTTGAATCCCGACATCCTAGAACTCCACAGGCGCCTAGGATGAAGAGCACACAACCCTGCCCATACTCGTTGCCCAATGTTTCCTTCTCATTTAGTCTTGTCTCCCCAGCTACGTAAGATGAGGCGCCTCACTAGGGTGGGAGCCACTTCTCCCCATCTTGCTGTGTACAGCACAACCTCTGGACAGATGGGCTTCTTGATCCTCAGGAGGCAAAAGCCTGGCTGATGGATTATACTGTTTCATTAGGCCTGGGTCCCATCCCCCACTTCCAGGCAGCCAACCTGGAATGTTGTCACCACTGACCTCAGCCGCAAAACCAAAACCAGTCATGCTGCCAATTTATTTTTCTTTAAACATTCTAAAATTTTATTCTTGTGCCAGAAAGAGGTCAGATCATTGGATGATTTCCTCAAATCACTTTCGGGTTTTATGTTGTCTGTCTTCCTGTCCCATTAACAGTAACTGTAGGCTTTGCGGTTATTGTTTTTTAGGAATGCCAAGTCCCCACTTAAAAGTGGACCAGACGGCAACGCATGGTAAGAACGAGGGTTCAGCGTCCACCATGATGACCAGGAAGAAGCCAGCCACAGTTGACAGTGTTGCAATTCCACCAACCCCAGTGTTATCTCTCCTTGCTGCATCTGCAGCAACATCGGACACAGGTGAGCACCTTTAAGATGCCTTGGGTTCACCCCCGTGAAGGTGGGTGTGGAGAAACCCCACTGGGAATGAATACAGGTAAGAGTTTTCTGTTTAGCCAACCTCCCATAGACACTGAGCGTGTGAGCTATTTCAGCACTGGATATTCCAAGTGGGAAGAAGTCCAAGAAAGGAAGGAGATCAGCTCAGAACCTGGAGGCAAAGGCCGGTGAGTAACAATTAAATGATAACAGTATTAATTAGTCTTTATTAATCAAGTCTTAATAATTAGTAATCTCTGCATCAAGGGCCTTATATATGTTATCTCATGTAACTCATAAAAGAACTCTGAAATAAATACTGTGTCCTCATTTCAGAAGAGGAAGCTAAGAGTAAACATACTTGTCTCAGGAACCCATGGACAGTCAGAATTCCAACTCAGGCCTAAAACCCAGGCTCTCCACCACTGCATTTCACTACCTCCCTTGCTCACTGGGGTTTGAAAACAGTAATCAGAGTTTCCCTGCAGCCTTGATTCATTCTACGCCGTGATGTCATGAATTCCTCAAGACTCACCAGACTGCTCACTGGAAGATGATAAAATATAAACTCCTGATTCAGACATCGCAGATGCTCTGCCTTCCTCTACTCCCCATGTAATCTCCCACCAGTTTCTGCACCAGCCCCCACTGTGCCACACTCATCCCTACTGCCAGGAAGGTAGGCCTTGGACTTGGCTTAACACCTTTCTTTGAGGACAGCCTTACTCAGTTTCTATTCACATCCCACAGATCTTCAAGGCCCAGCCAGTCACACCTCCCCCGAATGGCATCCAGTGTCTCCACCATGCATTTACCACCTACTCATAGACTACATAAGAAAATGTCTTCTATTTAACTTCTTCCCCCTCATAACAGAATTGTACATACCTCAGACGTAGAAGCCATGATTTAAGTTCTTGCTCTCTTCATGGCACACAGAGTGAAGGCACATTTCATAACATTTGTGGAATTAATGCACTGGTAAATGTTAAGCATATTGCAGTATTTAGAAATGCCTATTATGATTAGAAGCCCAAAAAGAGACTCATTAGTGATGCTCACTCTAAACTCATCTTAATTCAGCAGGTTGCTTTGAGCAGAGAACTCTACTTATCTACATACCTACTTCCTTCGTGGAAGTGGTTGGTAATTAGAAGATGAGCCCAACTGAAATAACAGAAAGAAATATTTGGAATGACACTTCCCACATTGAGTTCCTCAAAATATTAGTAGGTGTTTTGTGATAAAAGATGTTTTCATAGTTAAGTGAGCGTAGGGAATACTGCATTACATCTGCTTCCTTTCCGCAGAGCTTCTCAGAGCCTTTAGCTGACCAATGTGCGTTGGGAGGTTCCAGGAGGGAGAGACACAGAATTTCACAGTCTTATCTGACCACCAGACCCATTTTTCTGGGAGTAGCTCTTAACAGCTCTTGGAAATGGTGTTCTCCCAAACCGTTTGCGAAATCTTGCTCCAAGAGAATGGGATCATCTCTCAAATATGATCCTGGATCTTCACATCTTTCACATGCTAGGTGTGACATGAAAAGTTTTTGGTGGAAATGTCAGGTAAAGGATGCCAGTGATGAGAAGAAGAAGAGGTCAGAGGAGGGAAGGTCACAGAGGAATGGGGCAGAAGCTACCCCTGAGACTTGATGAACCAGTAGCACCTTTGTGGGAGGACGACCAGGCAGAGGAAGCAAAGTGGACAAAGCCCTGGAAGTGGAAACTGGTGCCATGGCTGGAACTCCAGAAAGTTATCACTTGGCTGGAGCAATAGATTTGGGCCGAGGTCTGCACTACCCACTCAGATAATTGCTTATTCAACCTTGTCAGTTAAGCTCTGGGGACCTCCCTTTATGGATTTAGAAATTAGCCTGTGTGTTTTTTCCTTTGCTTGCCAAGCACACTTATTTCCCAGGGGCAAAAGACAGGTGGTTCCCCGTTTTCCTCCCCTGAGCTCTTTCCATTCAGTGTGAGAGAACGCATTCTTGGGATCCCGTGCTTCTATGGGCTTGCCTCTGCCATTTGCATTCAGTAATTTACAGATATGCCAAACAGGCATAGAAACAGGTGGATATTAAACTTTTAAGCCTACCTCTCTGGTAATCAGAGCTGAGCTGAAGTTCTCCTGTTTCAGGATGCAGGAAAGGGCTGTTTATTTTTGGCAGTGCTAAAATGAGACCCTCATGAGAATTTCACAGATTTGGTCCATTTCCGGGTCTCAGGCTGCTGAGCAGAACTTCTGGGGGAAAACAGGCCAGAGATCTACCCCAGGTGCTGGAGGCCACACCTTCCTGAGAGTCCGTTCCCCACAGATAAACAGCTTCCCACAAACCTGAGAGAGTTAGGGCCACACAGCCTGGGCTCCTGTCCAACGCCCTGTTTCACAAGTGAAGAAACTGATGCTCCTGAGATTCAGAGATTTTCCTGAGGTCATGCAATTGGATTGGAACCCAAATTTCTTGATTTACCACCTGATTTCCAGTGGAATCTCACTTCTGTCATAAGCCAGCATTAGCAAAATGTTCCTAAAAAATATTAGAAAAGTTTCTTTCTCCCTAATTGTGGACTCCTACTTCTTTTAGAGAACAGAGAGTGAAACTCGTAATTTGATGCTTTAACCAAAGTCAAGCACGTAGTAGGCAGTTAATAAATAGTGTCTGGGTTTGATTTCATTCAGTTGGGTGTTTGTGCATTAGTCATTTATGTATTTCTAATAAGACAACCCAATTTCTGTTTTCTTTAGAGTCCCTTTCTTCATTCTAAGCAAGGTTATTTAGAATGACTTCTGGCTGTATACAGAAATAAATTTAAATAGGTCATTATTACTACAGAATGCATCTGAAGACCCAGACAAGTACAGAGGGGAAAAAAAAGGGAAAGAAGACTAAAGTGAAGTGGCTTATACAGCAAAATTAATTTAAGAAATAATTTATTGAGATAAAAAGTACTGAAATAATTCAATTAATTAGAAATTCCTTTCATTTAAAAATAATGGATTCTAAAGTTCCTAGTACAGGTCCTGACACAGAGTAGCTGCTCAATAAATGATCCCCAAGTGAAATGAATGATGGCGAGGCAGCAGCTGTGTGCTTACACAGTACCAGGCATGGTGGGAGATGTCTGAGAAAAACATGCTCCATCTTAGAACTGCTTAACATCAAATGGAAAACATTTGACAAACATGATGTAGGCTGTTGGTAAATACTTGCCAAATACTTAATCAGTCTAGCCTAATGGTACTTTTTCAAACAGGTGATCTTTGGTAAAAGAAAAAAAAGGAACATTTCCTACCTTACTTTATAAACATTACAAGGTAGGAGAAATGGATATGAGTCAGAGGTTTAGAAATATGTGTTTTCTAGCTCCAGTGTGTGTGTGTGTGTGTGTGTGTGTGTGTGTGTGTGTATTTTTGTTTAAGGCAATTTTTTAGCTTCTCAGAGTCTGAGAGGCATGCTGATTATGAAGTTATTGATTTGGAGGAGAAGAAGAGGAGCTGCAGGAGAGGGTGGCCAGACTGAGAGCATGTCAGTTTGTGAGCTACTGGGAGGGAGGGATGGCAGTGGCTGCCACTGGTGCTCGAGCAGTTCCGCCTTCGTGATCAAACTGCTCAATAGCTATTGATCACTGCCGTCCTCTGGCCTAGTGAAGGAGGTGTGATCCCAGGGAGCACTGCATCATTATTGTGAGTAATTAGGGCTAATGCAGTAAAAGCTTCAATAAAGTTTGTTCCGAGTGATGCATAATTTGAAATAACTTCTATTGTGCTGGCCCAATGATGATTTAATGACCATCTCAGATAATCCATACCTGAATAAGTCAGGCTAATTTTTCTGATCTTCTACATGTTGAAGTAACTTCTTGGGGAGGTCATACAATATGCAGAGAATTCATGATTTCCCTACTGAAACATGTTCGCCTCCTTTGTATTTAAGATGAGATGTCAATAAGTAGATTCCAAATTCTGCAGGAACTGAGCAAAATGCCAAGAAAACAGAATCTCTATGGTTTTACACCTGAAAGTCTAGAGAAGGAATGATAGAAAAACAAGCAGGTGAATCCTTCTTGTTTTCTCTCTGTCTGTCTATCTGTCTCTCCCTCTCTCTCTCACAAACACACACACACCCCGGTAGTCTCTCATCCTAAATCCAAGAGGAAAAAAAGACAAGTGTCAGGGTTACTATCAGCCAATCTCATCTGATTAAGGTACAACCAGTTAGGTAACGGAGGAAAGCAGAGTGAACACAGCTCTTAGTGGGTATCTGTTTCATATCAAAGCTAACCCATTATTTTCTCAAGTTTGATCTGCCTAATTTAAAACTACCAGAGCCTATGAGTCAGTGAAAATATTTAAATTTCACAAGTCTATTAAATTTTTAGACATTTTGTTTCTGAAGGCAGAAACTGATACTAGGTAAACCATTTAGTCATTAACCAAACTATCAACTTGATCAGAACTGATACCTGTATTCAAGATGCAAAACATTAAGCTTGAAAAATTAATTACTTTTACAGATAAAAGTATGAATTCTTAATTCTAATGGAATCAGAATGAAATCCAGGTTCCAGTAGGTAGAACACAATGATCATGAAAATTACTTCTAACTCCAAAATTCTGGGATGCCTGATTTTTCTCTTAACCAACTGCCATCTTTGGGAAGGGGACCAGAATAATGAAATAATATCCAGATGCGAAAAACAATGAACAGGAATTTAAGAATTGTAAAATTATTTATTTCCCCTGCTTTTTGTCCCGTGTGGAATCATGATCTCAAGATCCTAACCAAAATAACAGATCAATTCAGCCAAAGTCTTGTCTTTCAAAAGAACCCAAATAGAGCAAATGAATGTGCAAGTTAATGGGATTTGGAAGTTCCAAAGGCCATAAGTATACAAACTGAAGAAGTCTTCAAATTGTAAAATAAATTCCTGCCAGCCCAGACTAATCACTTAAAACACACAGTAGAAAACCTTCAAAATATCTGGAGAAGATAAAGTTTGATTTTCAAAACTAATTGTTCAAGTTGTCTGAAAAGTGCTACTTATGGGCCATGTTGAAGCAGCACAGAATGACTGTTTGCCTAGAGAGCTCTGCTGAATGTGACAGGCACATGAAAAGCCCCCTCTCCTAGGCTCTGGGCCATGATGAAACCCAGCAGGACTGGAAGCTTCAGCACTTCCCTCAAGACATCATTGCAACAAGGACCTTCTGAAAAACCTCCAAAAATTCTTTTTATTTTCACCTGAAAAGGAGGAAATAAGCTCCTTTCTGATTTAACCTGGACATCTTAGGGCAGCTGAGCTGTTCTCATGGCTAAGGCTGTAAACATCCCAGAGAAACACCAAACTCTCCAGAATCTCACCCCTGCCTTCTGCTCCAATCCCACCTCCTTAGAAATGTCAACCAGCACCCAACTCCTTTGGTATCTTCACTGTCAGAGTGTAATTTTCAAAAAACTAAAAACAAAATATCAGAGTCGCTTCAACTCTATTGAGGAAACCATTAAACCATGGTGATAACGCTGGTCCACGGAAGAATTAGAGGAAGCAGGCATTATAGAAATGTAGACATTGGAGAAAGAATGTGAAGCAAGATTGCCCAGTTAATGTTGTACTGGGCAATAAAACCACAATCTCTGGGCTTATCTTTGCTAGATAGAAATCATTTTCATCTTTTCTGAGCAAAAATCTACAAGTTATCCTATTACCTGTCCGAGTCTGGGCTTTTTTATTGGTAGTGGAAAGTGAATCCAACAAGGAAACATTTCCTTAGATAATTAATAATCACTCTGCGGACCTGTAAAAATGATACTCCAGGACTCCAAAAGGACATACACCCTTCCATTCTCTTTGTTTCCAAGTTTTGGCTCATTTTTCTTAACACCACACACGGGCCGTGCCATGCTCTAGTTGGATGCATGTATTCTTGTTTCATAACACTTGCATCAAAAGCTCAGTGCTCCATGTACCAGCTGGGTGATCTCAGACCTCGCTGTTCACATTTGTGAAATGAGGAAAAGCAAACCACCCAGTCTAGAGGACTGTGGTGAGGAGTAAGTGAGACAATCCTTGTGAAAATCTTAGCAGGGTGCCTGGCACATACGACGAGTTCCGCAAGTGAGTGCTGTTGTTGCTGCTGCTATTGTTGTTATTATTGTTATTGCTACTATCTGTTTTCCACCCTAGAATGTTTCTCTCTCCCTCACCCACCCCTCCAGCCATTTGGATAGCTAATACAGATTATTCTTCAGGACTCAGCATAGGTGCCTTCAACTCTAAGAAGCCTTCCCTCACACCTATTTTGAGAACCACTCCATGGCCAAGTTGGATACCATATCCTCTGTGCTCCACGGCCCCCTATAAGCCCATCGATCATTGACCCCTGCATTTAATGTAGTGTCTGTGCTCATGCCTATGTCTCACATTGGACTGTCCACTGCCCTTTTGTCAGAACTTATTCAACTTTGAAACCCCAGTAACTAGCCCTAACGTAGACAAACAATAGGTAATCGTTAAATATTGATCAAAATGCACTGAACAACAACTGTTTCCTACACAAAACCATCTGGTGCATGAAAACACATACTCTAGCATTTTATTCATTAGAGTTGAGAGGCAATGATTTGTCTTTATTTTCCATATTAGCACCAGAAACAGGAGACCACACTGAGAATGTTCAGCAGAGGGAGCAACCTATGAGGGACCTCCGGGGCCTCTAGAATCTTTTGTTCAGTAATCACAGACCACCTACTGGCTGATACACCAGGATATCCCTGGGGGATGATTATTTTCAAGTTAAAGAGTCAGCCTACATGGCATAATCTGTGCAATGCATGAGTATCTGTTTATTCAGAGAAGAGGAGGAGAAACTCATACACATAAGTGTCTCCCTTCACTCAGAAGTTCTATGGGATTTTCAGGATAGGCCGCTCAAGGGAAAGCTGGGAAATACATTGGCCTGGGCTGTGATTTAATTATCTTATATGCGATAGTCTTACATGTGCTCAGAGTATTGGTTTCCCAAGGGCAGCAACCATTTCCTATTTAGGTTTTGTCCCATTCAATGAGTATTGAGTATCCCATGAATTCCCAGAACTTTGCTTTATATAGAATGAAAAAAAGAGAAGCGAAAGCCAGGAGAACTGCTATTAAGCAACTTGTAATCATATTTGGGTGTGAAGAACCTCACGCAGTGCTGGGTGCATAGTAAATAGTCAATAAACATGTCTGGACTTGATTTAACTAATTCTTTTTCTCTTCAGAGCTGAGATTTTAGGAAAGACAGAAGGTTTAATGACAGGTTTGAAAGTGCTGTGTCAGTGAGAAGTTTAACTCAATTTGTCTTCTCTGAGTGCTTCACACGGATTATGCTCCCAACCACCTCTTGCCACAGTCAGACCCTCTTAAAAATAGAGTAATGATAATAATACATTTTATCTTCTTCCCAGTGATAGCATCATTCACACCTCCATTGAAGCCCAGTGGGAGGCTTGGCTGTGAGGCATCAAACGCAGGGGGAGTCAGGTGCGATTATTATAATGAGGACTCCATGCCTGGGTGGAATGCAGGAAAGAAAACCTCCCATACATGAAGCGATTTCTATTAAGATACTCATTTTATATCAAATATTCACACTTCTCTTTATAAATGGGAGAGAATTTGTGGCAGATTTTATGTGGCCAAGAATGAAAGGGCACAAATATTTTATGATCAGTTTTGAGATGAAAGTGGTGTGCCTCCTTTATTCACTGGCTCTTTCCATTTCCAGAAGTCTAATTAGATTGTTGGTTTAATGGTGGCGAGATAATTTAGTGGCAACTGAAAGCAACTGTGTTAATGAGAAGGGGGGACAGTGCTTTGGGTTTCCTGTAATTAATGGAGAGTTTTTGAAAAACTTCTCGGTTGCCGTGAAGTTGGCATACTGAGCCCAGCTGTTGAGAAGCGGGGCAAGGTCTTTCCTGCTCATTGCTGCGGAAATGGCCTCAGGCAATGTGGAAGAATTGTGTAATGACTGTCATTAAGAATGATCTTTAGTGGTCCAGGCAGGCTGTAGTCAGTCTAAGACAGAAGAGAGACCAAAATGAGGGATAGAGAGAAAGGATACAGTGAGAGAGAACAGAGTAAGGATTGTGAGACAGATATGACAAAGAGACAGACAGACAGAGTTATCATTCACCCATCAGCCCCCTCCATTCTACTTCTGGGAGCCACTGGAGTAATCTGAGCGTCCTCCCAGGAGGTCTCCTTCTCTTCTTGCTTAAATCGGAATTGACTAGACAAGACGGGATTAAACTAGACTAGAAGGGACTTTTGCAGACCCCTTCAAGTTGCAGATGAGGAAATAGAGCCCAGAGAGGTGAACTGGGTTAGAAATAGTACCTGAATTTGGAAACCTCGACTCTTTCTGGCCACCACAAGGAAGTACAGTGGAAATTGGATTTGGGATCAAGGACCAGGGTTATTGTACAGCCTTCAGTACTTATTAATTCATTCCCTTAGGTAAGTCGCTGAGTCTTACTGAGATTTCTGAGTCTCAGTTTCCCCATTGGTGAAATGGGAAAAGTAATGTCTGCCTTTTAGACAGTGGTGAGAGAGAAATGAAATAGCAGATGAAAACACCAATCACGCATTCAAAGCAATATATCACTATTTTATGACCCCTCTCATGTCAAAAATGAAGTCATGCCATGTCATGATTTAATCATGTTATGATTCAGATCATAACATCCATGAACTATCTTTAGAAGTTTTATTATCTCTCCCTCCTCCAAATAACCTTATCTCAGGGCCCCAAGGCCCCCTACCCATGAAGATATCAACTGCTGTATCCGGCTCATCTTACTGGAATTTCTATAAGACTTTGTTACTAATTGTCAAAATTTTTTAAGCACCTGCCACACTGATACATACGAGTATAAGATTCACCTCTGCCCTAGCAGAACTTTCACACTATTTGGGAAGGCCTGACTTCAAAACATGAGATGACCAAATAATATTAAAAAATGAATAGATTGAATAACAATCTCAAACAGTAACAGAGCTAGCATTTAGGGATTGATAAATCATTAATTTCCAACTAAATGGGACTAAGGGACTTCAGAGGACAGTGAGCTGATCTGGGAAGAGAAGAGTTGAGATGGCCTTCTAAGGATGGATCTAATTAAACAGCAGATAGAAGCAGAGGGGACAGATTTATAACATCTCTGCGATAGGAATGTATGTGGAAACTATGACATATGAGGCTGGAAGAGAGGTTTGGGGTCAGAACATTGAGTACCTGAAATTCAAGAATGAGGCATGGTGACCCTCTTGAAGGACAGTGTAAAATAGCAGCCATGGGCCAATACCTGTCTGCAGTTATATTTTGATTGGCCTACAGAGGGTTATACATTGTTTAAAAGTTAATTAGCAGCTTATAAATATCAGAGGATTTACATAATAATGACAAGTTCTGGCTTTTTCAAACTCCGACTATCTGATAACTTTGGGCTGATTCCTACCTGACAACAATTGATTGATACAGAATAGCATTGCACCCCATTAGATGGGCCATATTCTCTTTAGTTTCCCGTGTCCCGTCTCTCCTCCCCCAGCTTCCTTCATAATCCCAACCAACTTCATTCATTATATTGGCCATCTGACTCCCTATAGGGAACGATTAAAGGCATTTGAACTGGAGAAAGCAACAAGATCAAAACAATGTGCAGAAACACCTAACCTAGCAGAAGTAACATGGGTAATCTGTAGCAATATCTTGTATTATTTAATTACGGAATTTGGGAGTTGGAAGAGTCCTTTGAGATTGTGAAATTGAGAGAAATTTGGCACTCTGATGCAGTCAATATAGAAAATAAACAGGGAAACCTAGGTTTTCTCACTCTCTCTAGCTCCCTGTCTTCTTTGCTTTCTTAAGAAAATATGGTATGAAACTAGCTTTGAAACAGGGCAGGCTTTCCTTGAATCATTGAATCCATGACTTCTAAGATATGTGTCCTTGGGAAAATTATTTAACCTCTGAGGTCTCAGTTTTCATCTCTTTACAATGGAGATAGTAATGTATTTGTGTGGTTGCTAACACAACTAAATGAGGAAATAGGTGAAATATTTCAGACTGTCCCGTAGATTCTCCAAAACTGTACGTTTCTTCCCCTTTTCCTTAGTTTCAGAGGAGAGTAGGAACAATGTATTCCACTTACCTTGTACGGTCTATGGTATGATACAAAAAGTAGATGTTACAAAAGTAATCGTTGAGTAAATGAATGATTGAACACCATGTACACCTCCTCTAGCAAAGAATGACAGTCATTTTTCTCCCCTCTCCTCCACCCAAGACTCCTAAAATGTAACATCTGTTATTTTAATGTCCTTTGTAATGAACTCTGTTAGTTTATTTTGTGTGGTCTGTTTTTGAAAGGAACACAATTCAGGTGCTTCCACCTCTCTTACCGTGTCTCACCTGTTGAAGCATCCCCTTCTCCAGGAATTGTAATATTTTCCCTTGATATCTCTTTAAACTAAGAGAGACCAGATAGGCTTCATACAACAGTGAGGAAATGTGAATTTGTGCTACCAATGGACAGTTTGAAAAGACAAAGAGAAGTTTCTGATGGAGGAAATTTCAACTGTTCAATGATCCCAGCAATGTCTGTGAACACCCTGTGTGGCCTGGACCCAGGGCTTGCCCCATAAAGATGACAGAGCTCAGAACAAAAAAGAATAAACCTGATATTACCTTGAAATTCAGCAGGGGATCCAGACCAGCCTCAAGCAGTGTTCCTGGGTTGCTGGGTATAGTTTCAATGCTCAAAAACACTCCTCCAAAGGATTTTCTTGTCCTCCAATACTTGAAGATATTTTGAGACGACTTTCCTTATTTTGAAATCCTGTGTTGTTAGTGCCTAAATTGCCACAATCCTGGTCTTTGTCTCGTGCAAGTTGCCAGAGTTAAGTGATTGGGCTTTACATATGGAAAGTTCATTTTGTTGTGTAATTAATGGGAAGCAGACTTTGGGAAGCTGATGATCCAGGCCCTTATTTATATGAGAGCATATGTCTGTGTTTTGTTTATGACTCACTCTCTTACTCCACGCATTGTAACTTGGGTTTGTTTACACTAAGTTTTCCTAGAATCCAAGCCACATGGTATATGAGCCAATAATTTATGGTCTCTAAAAGGGAAAGATGATGAACGAGCCTTTTCCTCTTAAATCGTCAAATCTTAAATTGAGGAAGGAGTACTTGCTACCTCGAGTCTGTCCAAGTTTATATTTGAAAAAAAGGTAAAGCAATAACTTAAAAAAAAAGGACAAAAAATTACTGGTATAGTGCTCAGAACTTGAATATATAGATATTTGCCAAGAGAGAGCATATGACCACTCCCCCACAATAAACCATTATAATTCTGATCCAAATATTCAGCAATGAAAAGACCATTCATTCTGTCCCTCTCTGTCTCTGTCTGTGTCTCCTCTCATTTTTGGTGTTAGATAATTAGTATATAATATGTACATGTCTCCCTTTTCCAGGGGACCCATAGTTTTAATTAGTATGTGGGCTTAAATGTTCGAGCTGGTTTTCTTAATGGCACTTACTAAGTTCCAAATTTGTTTTGGTCATTGAAGCTCCACTTCTCCCATGGTTTGGAAATCAGTCTATATTTCACAGTACTTCAGTGGTTTTGGTCATAGCTTAGATACTTCCAAAAGTTAGTGATGCTCTGAGAAGAAGAGGGAACGGCTGATATAGGTGAGGTTCTAATTTAATTTACAGTGGTTTGGATCCCTTTCAATAAATTCCTTCATATTTCACACGCAGACTTTACAAAATAGATGGTTAAGTGTTGGTTTAGATCAAGTCATGTAGATTGATTTCAATTCAAGTCAGCCAGCTGAGCTCTGTGCTGGTCACTAGGAGGAGGGGCATGGAATTGAGGGCCTAGCAGAGTGCCTGGCACAAAGTGGGCTCCATCGATACTTGTTCCAAGAATGAATGAGAATGGCTAAGACAGGGTCGTTGTCCCTTAAGAAAACACAATTTAAGAGGAGAGATAAATGTAAATTAATCCCATAATCTCAATACAGGACAGACTATGTGAAGCGCTCTCAGAGAGATACAAGCAATGTAGAAGGAACCAGATTAATACTGAAATGAGAGTCCTCGATGACTTTTAGGAAGAGGACTTAATTAAACTGAATTGTAGCAGAAATTGGAAAGCACTGGAACCACACCTAGTATTGTTTTGTTTTGTTTTTGTCTTTTTTTTTCTCACAGTGGCAGGAGAATTGCTTCTGGATAAAGGAAAAACTTAATTTTTGTTTTCCCCCAATCCAACTGCAGGTGCAATACCCTCTCTGACAGAAATAATAGAGTTGGGCACACACCTGTAGGCTATGCAAACTTATTGGTTTCGTGATCCATCCATCATCGACAAACCAGACCGGCACAAACGTATGTGAATGTCTAAAGCAATGCCTATAAATTGCTTATTCTTTCCATGAAAAGTACAGGGATACTTTGTTGTGTACATTGACATTTTTTTTCCTGAAAAACTTTAATAGAGAGAAAAACAGCACTCATGCATCTGAGTCCCTCGAATGATGTTCAGAAGGAGTTAAAGGGACAGTCTACAACTTTGAGGGTATTCAAACCCTCTGAAGTGCCTACAAATCTGGGCACTCTTTGAGAAAAGAAAATTAAGATTCAAAACTTTCACAACAGACTGGAACACTGGACTAAAACCAATAAAATTAAACTTTGCAGATTTAAATAGAAGGCTTGTACTTAAGCTCAAAAACCGACTCGACACAGCAATGGCCAGGTTTGGTGGCAGTTTATGTGAAAACGTTTAAGGGAGTTAATTGAGCTTCCATTTAATATGAGCCAACAGTGTGATGTTGCTCCAAAAAAAAGAAATACAGAGTTTTTCTTTTTTTTTTTTTTAAGTTGCCCTTACTAATAGAAGGATAGTGCCTTGACCACGGAAATTAATCAACTCAGTTTTTCTGCACTAGTCAATCACTTCATACCTGGAAAATCAGTTCAATTCTGGACACCAAAATTTAAGATGAGATTTGGCAGGTGATAAAAATCTCCAGGAGGAGGGTGATCAAAATGGAATATAGTCTAGAATTCATCTCTCATGAAACACATATGAAGGAATTGAGGATGTCTTTCCTAGAACTGAGAAGACTTGGAGGTGTATGACTATTTTTACAGAATCATATTTATCCAGAAGTAAGGGTCTTTCTAAGAAATTAGGAGATTTGTCTGGAGACCCACAACTGAGGGCTGAAAACTTGAGACTCGAACCCCATTCTTCTCATGTCCCAGTCAATATGTTTTCTATCAGATTGTAAACAACAAACCTCAGTATTTAAGTAAACAAATGCAATTAAGACCAGGAAGAAAACAAAACATGGATACTTAACCATTTGATGTAACTCTTGAAGTTCTAGTATGGTCAACAAGGGTTGATTTCATTGGAGCCTAAATATTAAAAATGTAAAAATTTTCATAAGATCATGGTTGTTACATTATTCTTTGTCCTTGCCTGTTTTTCTTTTCTTTTTCCAAAATTTAAGAGAGGGGAAAAAAATCTTTCACAATCAAGTGTGAACATGCATCTACAATAGTTGGAGGATTATATAAGGGATGGTATTTATGGTTAAGGATACAGCTATGCCATGTTTGAGAGGAAAGAAAAAAGAAGTATAAAGAGCCCTTTGAGAGGGTGCGACCACCCCCGCCTTTTGACCACCTGGCATGCTGTGAGACTCAACAGATGTAGCGTCAAACTTTTTGGCATTAACTACATTTCCATCCAGCCTCTCACGTTGTCTAGTCAGTCTGCTGGGGCTTGAGCCACATGCAACATACAAAAGCCAAAGTTGACTGAAACAGAGTAGAGCTAAATGGCCCTCATATTCCTCAGTTTACCAGTGCCAGCACTCCGAATACACCACTTGCCAAAAGTCTAGGAAGCCACTCTGACCCTATAAGCATCATCCCCAGAAAAACTCCCAGATTTAAAAGACTCTTCTGTGGATCTATCCTGGGCAATTTCTACTAATGAATTTGCGCAGTGCACCTTATAGACAGCTGCCATCACCTCTGTTGCTAGTTCTCTGATCTCTGAGCTTTCTCTCTTCACCCAGCTTTCTCAGGCCTGCCAAAGTCCTGGATACCTCCGTTAGAGGCTCCCTTAGCAACCTAGCACTGTTCTTACTCTGCTCAGTCTCCCACTGGAGACAAGTTACTGCTGCCTTTACCTGTTGAAAGCCACAAAGGGGTTTTCCAAAACTCAGCTCATGCGCTGACTGGCATTATTTCCCCATGGTCAGAGAAGTGAAGAGGCCTGAAAAACCTAGGGACCTGGCCTCAGGACTACCTAACCAGATAAAGAAGGTCAGCATCAAATCCCATTCTGGAAGCTCTCCATGGACAGAACACTCTTCTGACTACCATGAAATCGCATGCAATTCAATTAAACGTGTTTAGGGAGTAAAAAGATGAATGATATCCAGGTTTCAGTCTCTAGAAGCTTACAGTCTGAAACAATCCAGCAGGAAATACTAATCAAGCATCTACTATTAAAAGATACTGTGCTCTTTGTTACGAGGCGTGCAAAGACGAACCATCCGTCTTCCAGAAGCTTTACTACTTCCTAGCCGTGCACTCACAGAAGGTTGAGATCTTCTAAGATTAAATATTAAGAAAACAAACTCTTCAGGAGTTTAGAAAAAGAAAGGAAAACTTTAAAACAGTGCTCTCTAAATCTGTTGATCATGCAGTAATATCAGTAACATAATTTTGAACCATAACCCCAAGGAAATGCATGTTCAGAATATATGCACTCATCTTTTAAAATATAAATTCAAAAAGTTGAGATAAATCTGAAATAAATAATACTGTTAAAATAATTTTAAATTTCATTTAATTTTTCTTTATTAATGAAACAAAAATATATTTACTGTCTTCAATATTTTATACTATTTTTAATGTTTTTGGGAGAGCCAAGTGATTGAGTTTTCATTCTTCTTTTTGAAAATCTTGAGTTTTTTTAACACTTACGATAAAGCAATTTGAAGGTCTGATTCTGAATTCAGTTTGTTTCAATACCTGTTAGCAGATGTTATAGGTTAAAAGGATATTTCACATAAACAGAGATCCAAAAGGAGAAAGCACATAATTTTGCATAAATCATAATATTATTTTTTTTCAATCCATCCATCAATTAAGCAAAGGCTTTTGTTGAAATTTGGCTAACCAACTTCCTTATTAACAATCAGATGGTCTTGCAAAGCAAAAGGCAATGCATTTTGTAGTGAGTCCAAATCTCTGAAACTCTTCATTTGGAAGTTAACTCTGTTTACAAGATTTTTTAATTTGCAGACTTAAGGGATTTTATAGGTTATAATATATCATTTTGAGCAACAAAATTGCTAATGGAAACATTTTCCATCCATCTTCAAAAATGCTCTATCCCTAGTAGGAGATTCTTTCTAAAAGCAACTACTTTCTTTCCCATTTTCCCTAAAGGGACATTAAGTTTTTGTTCGTTTTTTTAACAACTACTAGGTAACATTACTGACAGCACACAAAAGTTGAGAACATCTAGAACCCTTGTCTTTTTGTACAAGAAAATGGCCAAATTCGTGTTTGAAAATGGGACCTCTTTCATACACTTGCTGCAAGACAACCAATAAAACTCTGTGGCATGTGGCATATTTCATGGATGTTTCTGATTTCATTATAAAGTATTTTGAATTTTTTTTCTTTTTAAAGATCTTAATTTTCTACAGTGAGCCATGCAGGCTGACCTGCTGTAGTGTTGCGTGTAGGACAGGGGGCCGGCCCCGTGGCATGGCGATTACGTTCGCACGCTCTGCTTCAGTGGCCTAGAGTTTGCAGTTTAGATCCTGGACACAGACCTAGCACAGCTGATCAAGCCACACCGTGGCAGCATCCCACACAAAACAGAGGAACATTCCCACAGGTGTTAGCTCAGCGACAATCTTCCTCAAGGAAAAGAGGAAGACCGTGAACAGATGTTAGCTCAGGGCCAATCTTCCTCACAAAAAAGAAGAGTGTAAGCCAGGACAACTCCCTCAAAGTAACAAACTGATGAGATGTCCTGTCAACCCCTTGAATGTGTGGCCTCTCCTTCTTTCTCCAGGAACTTCATACCCAACTGTGACAGGTGACACATCATCTCATTTACAGCCCAAGTAAGGGCACCACTGTCATTCCATATATTAAGCATTAAAATCTTTAACTAAGTAATTTTTAGATAAAATATAAATACGATAAATAAAAAATATTAATATGTTTTTCTTGCAGCTCAGTAGATAGTCTTGCTTCCTCCTTGGGGAATGTGCTCCCCACTTGGGAAGATGCTGATTTAAAATGGAATCAGATTTGGGAAGGTGGAGAGGAGGAGAGTAGTGTGGGCAGGGTTGCAGAGGCAGGAGAGTGCAAGGCAAGTTCCTAAATCCCTAACACCAATAATACCTCCCAAAAGATCTCGGGGTGACAACTAGGGCACTTACTGTGTGGTGTCTTTGCCAATTCCAAGCTCACACATGTGAACACACATGCGCGCACACCCCGCTGCTTCACCTCTCCGTCAGCCAGAATGTCCACCTCACCTCGTACCTCCACTTGTCCCAGGGAAAATGTGAACTAGGAGCAAAACGAAGACTAGGGTCCCCTAAGGCATTGCAGCTGAGAGAGAATGCTCTTTCACAATAAACCCCTAAGAGGAAGCTCTTGTTTAATACTCAAGCAGTTACGGTGCTTCAAACAAGCTAGTCGCATTTTCAAAGAAACCTCAAACTGTATTAAGATGACTTAAGGATCAGAATGGAAGCACCTTTATATCGTGACACATCCCCCACATCTGCTAACTCTTAATTCTAAATTACGGCTTTCAAATTGTAAAGCAGCACTGTAGCAATTGTGCTGATGACCAGAAGCAACTCTGATGTGCCCTGCCTTGCAGAGGCCTCACTGGCAGGGGCAAGTTGCCATCTTTTTCAAAAGAGCTTTTAAGGCCAGGACTATTGAAGGTTAATTTAAATTCTAAGGATGAAAGAAGAAAGTTTGCCTGCCAAGGCAGGTTGCTTCATACTTCCTATTAAAAAATTAAAAGTAGTGTTAGAAAAACAAGAGATCATTACTGAGTTAAGTACAGAGTACCAAAAGAAAATGCATGATTTACATGGGACAATGTCAAACAACTGAATCCCTTTGAGCCTCTATTTGCTGACCATGTACTACATACCAGACCATGTACTGCTGTGTGAATGAACCTATGCCGGGGACCCTGGGGGTACAGAGAAAAGACATGGCCTTTGCCTTTGAAGAATCTTCTAACATGCATCAGCATACAAAGCAATCCACACTGCAGCTCTATGCGTTGATTGAGGCAGATAGTGTTCCAGCCCTGTCCACCCTGGAAGGCAACTCAACTCCAGGCAGTTCAGCAACCCCCAAAATTTCATTTCCTTACCTTCTCATAGGGCTATTCAAAGAGCAAGAAAAATTCTAATGAGTCTAGAGATAAATTTGCCTCCATCTCCAACCCACCCAAAACTTTCTTGTAAAAGTAGGATATGTTTTGCACATGGGCAAAGTACAGTCTCCAAGCCATTAACAACTATTTCTTGGGAACCTTCTATGTAACTAGATTTGTTAGTCCTTACTTGCTCACAGTGCCTATACTACAGCTATAAAGTCAGTGTGCAAAAGCAATGCTAAGTCTAGTCTTTGATTATCAGAAGAGACATGGCAAAATCAACAGAATGCTGATGAGCCAATCCTCTGATAATGGGAGCGAAGAGAGGGAAAATCTAGATCTGGACCCAAACCAAGTCAACTATTTGCATGGCAATTTTAAATACAGAGAAAGGTCTAGAAGATGATTTGCATTGCAGAGTTACAAAGAAATGAATTCGCATTTTGAATTGGCCACTCATAATTATTCTTTAAAACTAACAAAGAACAGGCAAGATATAGGACAGTTATAAGAAGGAGAGCAAACATGGAATCAATCTTGCTGCAAGAGCCCAGAAATTACTGTCTAATAATGAAACAATTTGAGGAGCAAAAAATCTGTAAACATTTAGAGGGACAGTGAAATCATAGGCAATAAGGAGAAAGATTTGTGAATATCAAACCCTGCCAAGTCCAAAGCTGTCTTCTCCTCCACACTAGGGTTTCAAAATTCGTAGATGAAATAAATGCAGAAAGCCGCCTCACATTTGGGAAGGCGACTGATAATGTGTATAGGAAAGAATTACACCAATCTTTAGATCTAGAAGGGAACTCTGAGAGCATGTAGTCTAACCGTCCAATGTAATAGAGGAAGAGAGAGTCAGAGAGGCTAAGAGTTTCATTCTAGTTCAAATCAGTTTCCAGCTGCCCCCCTGCCCAGAGTCCTTCCTACTATCCTGCACTCTGCTACTGTTTACACACAGGAATAATGAACCTGAACTGGAAGTTTGGATAGTACATATCAGGAGAAAATAAAATTCAGATGTTCAGTGAGATTATAATGTAAAAAAGAAAGAGGGATATTAAGTCTTAACACCTGATGCCATCAATGGAGACTGGGCCATGACATATGTTTAATCAGTTGGTCACAGCAGAATACCCAGAGAACTCATTCATTCTCCCATCCCATTAAGCCAGGAGGGTAGCTACCACCAGGAGTTTTCTAGGAAGATGACAAATGCTCTTCACTAAGGACATTTTTAATCCTTCGAAAATTATTTAGCTGAAATAGAACCCAAGAGGGTAAAAACCAGAGCACTCTCCAGTCCTAAGATTCTAGGAAAGATGTTTTATTGCCACTTACCAATTGTATTTTTTTAACCATGCATTATGGAAATGTCAAGTATTTACCAAAGTAGGCAGAATAGCATGATAAACTTCTGTGTACCCCTCCCTCAGCTTCAACAATATCTACTCATGGTCAATCTTGTTTAATCAATACTTCCACTTACCTCTTCCCTTCCTTATTATTTGGAAACAAATCCCAGCTGATGTCATACGATTACTTCTATAAATATTTTAATATGTATTTCTAAAAGATAGATACTAAAAAAAAAAAATTATCACACTTACAAAAATTAACAGTAATTACATAATATCATGAAATGCCCAGACAATATTCAAATTTCCATGAATTCATGAAATATGATCTCTTTTGACAGTTTGTTTAAATGGGCATCCAAGTATGGTCATTTTATCTCTGCAGTTTCTTTTAATTGACTGACCCACTCCCCTTCTCTCTCTCCTTGCAACTTATTTGTTGAAGGCACCAGGTTGCTTGCTGGGAGCTTCCCATGATCTGTATTTTACTGAATGAATCTCTGTGTGTCCTCTGCATTTCGTAGTGGGTAGGTCTAGAGCTGAACTGCCACATGTGGCTATTTTAATTTAATTTAATTTAAAATTCAGTTTCTCAGTCACACTAGCCACATTTCAAGTGCTCAGTAGCCACATGTGGCTAATGGCTACTGTGTGGGACAGCACAGATAGAGAACATTTCCACCACTGCAAAAAATTCTACGAGACGTCACTACTCAACCGTCTCATGAGGTAGCCTTGGAGAGAAGAGATATTGGAATCTCATCCGTCCAGTCTTTGGCATACAGTTGATCTCCTGCAATGTAGGCAATTTAAACCTTCACACCTAGAGACTGAAAATGAAATAAAAATTCAAGGGATCTGTGTGTTTTAAAATTTATGTAAATGGTATGCTTACAAATACTTTTGTCATTTGCTTTTTTTATACGTTGTTTTTAGCTTTAACCATGTTGATATATTTATGTGTACTTATTCCTTTTAACAGATGTGTAATATTCCATTCTTTGAATGTGTCACAGTTGATTCACTATCCTTTTAATTAACATTTAGATTGTTTTCAATCTCCGGTAACATACACTGAGCTTCAAGGAATGTTGTTGTACATCCTTGGCGACCTGTTACAAATGAGTAAAGGAGGCAACCTGGCCATGGAATCATTGGGGCACTGAGCACACCCATCTTCAACTCTAATAGCTATTTCCTAATCACTCTCCAAAATGATTATACCAATTCACACTCACACCAACAGTGTGCAAGTGTTCACTTCCTCACAGCATTACCAACACTGGGTCGCTTCAGACTTTTAATTTTTACCAACGTGGCTTCACATACTTGCAGTGAAAACATAAATACAAGCATGGAGATGAGAGGGGCGCACTAACTTGGCTGAATCTATGTTTTCTTTCTTTGAAAAAATAAAGTACATGTGGCAAAAAGTTAACATTGATTAAATGTGAATGGTGGGTGGGAAGAAGTTGGTTATGATATTTTTAGTACTGTTTGGTAAGACTACACTACTCAGAATTAATTTCTATTTCATAATCATTTTCCAATGCAAGGGCTTCATAAAAAATATGCAGCATATAACAAATTACTCAATATGGGATTATGTACTAGGTTCCTTTTTTGTGTTTGTTTTTTGGCATTTCTCGCTAAAAAGAAAACACTAAGAGGGACAATCCATTGGTTGTATTTGCCCCAAATGACCTCCAGCTCTTGGATTTTTCAAGTCAAGCTTTACTCAGTCAAATATTGGTAACTAATTGCCCAAAATTATTTCCTTTGTAACTGCATGCTGACTTACATATCACATAGCATTTTCTTCCTCTATGGATGATATGAACTAAAGAGAGGGTAAGCTCAAATGGAACTTGTGTTTGGAATGATGCCAAAAGCTCTGTGGAGCATTTCTGACTAGTTTTCATTTCCTTATGAACTGTGTGGACAAGGTAAATTGCTTGGCTCTGACATGGAGGCCTGCTAACTCTTAGTGTCACTGTATTTGCAATGGTTGCTTTAAAAATCCAGACTAGAACTCTTTTCCAGAAGAGTGTGACAAGAAGGCAGCAATCATTAGTGTGATTCGTCAGTCCAGAAACAACTTTTAAATCCCTTCCATATATAAGGCACCGCGCTATGCCCTGTGAAAGAACATAGAGATGGATGAAAGTTGATCCCTGCATCGAGAACTTAACAAACAGGCCAGCTTTTCCTTTTACAACCCAAACTACAAAAATTTTTGTAGCTCATTCTGGCTTTATTCTATTTTGATCTTTAAAACTTATTTTAAATATTGTTCAACAGTTATTTATTACTCAGTAAGTCTTATATGACCTTTGGCCAAAAGCAGTAACATTTTGACCTGTCCTGTGGAACTCAGAGATTCCCACTCCATGAAGGCAGTGAAGTAAACAACTTCAAATGAAACCCTCCTGGAAATCTGTGGTGGGCACAGCATGAGAGAGAAGTGCGGATGAGCGGGGGAAGAACAAAGTGGGCATGCCCAAAAATAAGTGAGAGTGGTATCCGTGTTTTGAGCATTTCTTCCTCATTTCCCTTAAGATATTTATTCTGCTTCTCCACTGGTAGTTGAAAAAATATGGGGATGATACAACAAACCAAGATGCTAAAATGAAACAGATTTCCTTTTAGGCCTGCAACGTAGAGTCAGCATTATCTATGTGGGCTTCTTCAGGGTTGAGCATTTAGGGTAAATCACAGCAGCAAAGAACTAAGTAAGGACACGCTTCTTAAGTTTGTAAACGGCCAGAGGGAGGGGTCAGTGTGAAGATGGGGCAGCAGAGTATGTGCGAGTGCCAGGTGCGTGTCATGGATGTACATGTGCGCCTGCTGGTGAACAACATAAGGAGAAAGAACCATCTATAGGAGAAAAAGCCTGCTATGTCTTGAAGCCATTCACACTTTACGGTGTCTTAACTTCACAATGAAGCAGTTCTGAACGCCATTTAGTGGTGGCAGTACAGGGCTTCCTGAGACTAGAAGTTTGGCTCATAAAATAGAGGCGCATCTGGCCACCAGGACATGAAAAGAGCTCTTTGCAAACAATAGCCCGGTAGCGGAAGTGTAAGTGATTCAGAAACACCTGGCTGATATTTCCCTTGAGGCTCCGGGAGGATGAACTGGTTAAGAAGGACCTAGTCAATTGGACATCATCCGGCAACTTGACAAGTCAGAACATTGAGGGAAAAAAATTAGAGAGATGATGTCATTCCAAATAGAGTGTTCCAGAAAAGAATACTCCCTTCTGTCGGTGGAGGAGGGTCAGGAATAAAACAGATTCACTTAGGTATTCCAGTTCAGGTCAAGACATCTCTTTTTCCAGGGTGGAAAGTACACAGGAATGATCCAGATTGCTTGATATTGAGGACTGTTTGTCATTTTATTCATTCAGCATCTTCTACAAAAAGAAAAAGTAAAACCTAATGCTAAATTGAATTAGGTCAAATGTCAAAGGGATGAATAAAAAATAAAGGCTATAATAGAGTCATATCCATAGCATTAACTCTCCGGAGCCAAATATAATGCCAGTTGTCACCGAAAAGTCTAGGTTTAAGGCAGTTTGCATCCTGTGATCAATTTCTTCTCTTTGCCCTCCTGCAGCCAGCTGCGCCCTGAAGAAGCGATTCAAGCGGCGTGAGATCGAAGCCATCCAGTGCGAGGTGCGGAAGATGTGCAACTACACCAAGATTCTGTCCACCAAGAAGAACCTGGACCACGTGAACAAGATCCTGAAGGCCAAGCGGCTGCAGAGACAATCAAAGACAGGCAACAACTTCGTCAAGAAGAGGAGAGGGCGTCCCCGAAAGCAGCCTTCCCAGTTCGATGAGGACTCCAGAGACCAAATGCCGGTGCTGGAAAAATGCATCGACCTTCCCAGCAAAAGGGGTCAGAAGCCGAGCCTGAGCCCGCTTGTCTTGGAGCCCGCCGCCAGCCAAGACACCATCATGGCCACCATCGAAGCGGTCATCCACATGGCCCGGGAGGCGCCGCCCCTGCCTCCGCCACCGCCCCCTCCGCTTCCGCCCCCGCCGCCGCCGCCGCCACCCCCGCCCCCTCCTCTGCCCAAGACCCCACGAGGAGGCGGAAAGAGGAAACACAAACCTCAGCCTCCTGCTCAGCCCCCGCAGCAGCCTCCCCCGCAGCAGCCCCTTCCCCAGGAAGAGGAGGTGAAGGCCAAAAGGCAGAGGAAGTCCCGAGGGAGTGAGAGCGATGTCCTTCCCTAGGGTGGGTCCGGGCGTCTGAACCTGGGGCTGGGGGAACTGACACATTGGAAGTGCAGTGAGCCGGGGTGGGGGCAGAATCCCCCGCTGCAGGGACACTGATGCCCTTCTCTCCAGAAGCTGGGCAGGCAGAATCGGGCCAGATGATGGGGTTGAGCCATCAGTAGCTCTCGGGAAAGCAAAGCAGGGGGACGCCTTCAAAAGAAGTTTGTCTGTGCTTCCCAGCAGTTCCCAACCAAGCGGCACTTCAGTATGGCTAGATCCTTTAAGGGCAAGCAGAAGACCCATCAAGGAGGAGAAAAGCCGGGGGTGCTCTCTGACAGCCACCTGATCTCCCGCATCCAAGGTGTGCCCTTGATTCCACTGCGTTTGCTGGCCAGGAAAAATGGAAAGGGAAACACCCTCAATTAGGAAACATTCCAAGGGGAGAAAAGCTGCAAATTTCTCAACGGGCTTTGTTGTAATCCGCTTCCATTTCATTGGTTTATATTTCTTTTGGTTTTTCAAGCTCGGCTAGGCTTTGGGGCACCAACATCATCTTCAGGTGACCTGAATCTTTCCGTTAACGATACAGTTTCTCAGATGGACTCATGTCATCAGAAGGTGGAATTTTAGTGATAGGCAACCTTAGACATCCAACTTATTCGTATGCCTCCTCCATCACACATACGCTGATACTTAGCATCCTCTGTTCCTACTTTTCTTTTGTCCATTGTACTTCCATGTACCTTTTCATTAACTTACTTGCTGCCTTCTTTTCCTTGGTACACACCTAAATAATGTAAACCTTATCTGTGTTGTAACGTTCACCTTGGCATGCTGTCCCAAGGAACTTGGCTTTGAATCCCAATCATTGTGAAACAGATACTCAGTATTGATAGAGCCTTTTTAATAAGTGATTTAGAGCAGCCGAGGATATGTTGACCCAGGTGTCAACCAGGTTATTTTTATACTTACAACGTATCAGCAGAGAATAGACAGAATAAAATGATTTTAATAACCCACAGCAAATGGAATAACTGACAAATCACCAAAAACTGAAACCCAGACCCACCAGAAAGACAAGTGTCTAGCAATGCCTTGGTATGTGATTTTTTTTTCATACAAATAACTGTCATAGGTCGTTGAAAAAAAGAAAAAAAAACAATAGAAGTCCATTATCTCTTGATAATTATTTCTTAAAAGCAAATGGGAGTAAGTGTTCTTATCTGAAAAAAAAAATGAAAATGTTTAAAGGGTATCACCACTCCAATTGTATCAAGCCACCTTGGACAAAGTATCCAAACTGTGGTTGCCTTAATAAACTAAAACATTTTTGTACATAATGTAATTATAAATCTATCAGTCTGCATGGATGCAAACTGTGTGTGACAAATCGTCTTTTAAATGGTCAATTTCAACTGTACATTTCTCATCCAATTTGTACTCTAGCCATTGGTTTAGCGTGGACAGATATTCCATTCTCTATTATCCATTTCCACAGCTCGAGCAAACCATGTTAAGAAGACTCAGAATGAATACGAAGTTATTCCATTGCCGTAGATGTTTTCTGAAAGTCAGATGTGGAAATTCCAAATAAACATTTTCAATTTCCTCCCTCCCTCCTCCCCTTACCTTTCCCAAGACGTCAAACACCTGGCATGGTAGATTATAAAAAGAGAGACACTGAGAGACAGAATTAAATTTTCTAATGGGGATTAGAATATCTGGTTTACTTCCAAATTAAGTTTCTTTACAGGAAGCTGGGACCAGCTGGAAATTGTATTATATCACTTCAGAACACAGCATTGTATCCTTAGAGAGAGATGGATTTTTGGTGGGAACATAAGAGAATAGGGATGGGATGTCTATGGGAGTGAATTTTAAAATCCCAAGTTGATATGCTTGCAAACATCACTGCTCTGTCATGGCACTACCAGTTGGTTGAAATTACCCACAGAGCACTGTCACCATGGACTTCACACCATTTGCTGCCAACTAGGTCAGTCACATTTAATCCTAGCAATATGTAAGTTTAAAGGAATGCATTCTCCTATACTTTAAAGCTTATATCATAGATACTCAGTTTGTGACCTAGGTTGACCTTTGGCATTTCACACAAGTTGAACAGCAAAATCAAACCAGCCACTTTCAATTTGTCATTCCCAAGCCATGTCTGAGTGGTTCCAAAGTCACCCAAGAGGAAGGTTTAAATTAGCCCTACTCACCCCCTGAGTGCGACCATTTTCATTCCGATTAAGCCATAAAAAGGGTTCTCGCCTGTTGGACTTTGAAAATCATTTCCGTCTTTCTTTTGCCCTTCTTTCTTCCAGTGTTGTCCTGTTTCCCCAACCGAGTCTGTGAGCAGACTAAATCTTCCTGCAGAGGAGAATGAGCTGGTACTCTCTAACCTTCTTAAAGAAGGACCCAAAGCTTAATTGGCATTAACCTCTAGTAGGTGAGAAATTTCAAATAACTTTAGGATAGATTAGAATTTCCAAACAGGAGAGATACAGCAGAGTTGTAACTTATACATAATTTCAGTTCTACAGTTGTCGTATGAGTTAAATGCAAAACCTCTACATGTGTGACCCTGAGAATAGATTGGAAAACTGCAGAGGACCAAAACTGAGACATGCTAAACAGCTGTTTGAAGATGAAAGGCAGTCCAGTCATCTGCACAGCTTCCTCTCTCCCCTACCCAGCTCTTCTCTCAGTACCATATTACTTTTTTTTGGTTTTGCTTTCCATTAACCTAACTCATCTCATTGGTACGACTGTTTTCTTATTTTCTAAGTGCCCCATTTCTCTTAGCCTCTCCTCTTCCATCCAGGCTCAACATTGGGCCAGTCTAGCTTCACATCTGGTTGGTTGCAGAACGAGAATGAGAATTTAGCTCTCCTGACCTGGATTGTGGAGGTCTTTAGCCAGCTAACACTGCCTTCTGTGGCTGCATTTTTATGTAGAGAGGAAGTCATCTGGGATGGCCAAGACTCCATAAACAGCTCCACGAAATATTTCATAATGAGAGAAACGTTTTTTCTTTCTTTCTTTCTTTTCTGGAATACTTGCCTTCAACAAGCAGGCATGAACCCCTTTGTAATATAGGGAGTCGGATTAGGGGTGAACAAAGGATGAAATCGAGATATAAAAGCCTGTTCAAGGGTGAGGATAGATCTCTGATCCACCTTCCCAAGTGGCTGCAGGGCCACTTGCTTTTCAACCCTTTATCTCAAATAAGAGGAACAGAAGTTTGACTTCCTCTAATGGCCTGACTCTGGCTACAACCCAAGGAAGACAGGTCAGTGGAAAGGAGAGCCTGTCAGGGGCTGGTTTGTGACTTGGCAGGACCAGGACTCAACAGCCACTGACAGCCCAGAGTAGGTGACTAAGGGCTGACAGAGGATTAGCATGTTAACTTGGCTGCTCTCCGGAGCGGGAGGCCATGTTCCATGTTCGATGGCAGTGAGAATTTGTGTTCAGCGTGTTGCTGGGTCTATAAATATGATAAGCAAGTGGTGACAGAATTATAGTATAAGGTGATGTACTACATGCAGATCATAAAGGATTTGGTTTTAGGACTTAAGTAGAAAATCCCCCTCCTACAGCTTATTACCCAACAATATTCAGATAATGAGCTTTTGGAGAATATTTTTTCCCTACCACTAGGAAGATTTACCTGGGAACTGTCTAAAGTCTATACATATATTTCCAAAGCCTTTAAATGCCAACTGTAGCATGGAGAGAGGGGGTGGCAGAAGCCGAAATGCCTCAAAAGCCATTTAAGTGTTACATTACAGAATTTTCAGTCCTTCTCATTATGTAAAAGTAGATAAATATAGACATTATTCTCAACACTACCCTATAGTATCACAATGGTCCAAATGCCAGAGCTTACACATAATGTCATCACAGTGCCTAGAAACGCAAACTGTAATATACCGTAGCATTTTCTTGGTGTTTTTTAAAGTTTCTTTCCACAATACAAGGCTCCCCCTGCCTCTTGTTTCTTGGAGAGTTCACCCCACCGATGAGTCTTCCTTCCTTGTTGGACTCAGTCACTTGGGGAACAGTCTTTGAAGCACATATCAACCAAGGAAGAAACTTCCTGGATATCTATTGCCCATTTGCCCAGGTATAATAAACACTAAAGGGGGGGAAAATTGAAAAAAGCTGCCGCTGATCAACACAGAAGGGCAGTTCCAACCTCGGTTGGTGTCTTTCTTTTTCTTCCTTTTTTAAAAAATCTATTTCTTAAATAATAATAAATGCACATGATGTGTTAAATATGTATATATATATTTCAAAAGAAAAAAATGGGGCACAAGATTGTCTTACAAGTCGTGCTGGCTAATTTTTAGTTTGTATTCATAAGTGGTTTTTAAAAGCCTTTTTTAAAGTGTAATTTGCATGTTCTACTTTGATTGTATGTAAACATATTTTAGAACAAAAATGTATTTGTATTTTATTGAATATAGAAGCAAGAAAAATTGTACATTGTTTGAAATGTTCTTTTTGTAACAGTTTTTATTCATAAAGCATTTTTGTACATTTAAAATGAACATGGACTTGCTGTTATTTGAGGCGTAGATACATCTGGCATGCTTTACTGTCATGCTCCTCCATGGTCTTAGATGTTGGGTTTTAAACATTTTTTCTAAAAGAAAGCTCAGTCTTTTTCGCTACCAGATCAGGTTAGCACAGTATAGAGCACTTAACTATTAAAAAAAAAAGTTAATCCTATTCATATGTTATTCATTGTGTGAAATTAAAGACATTCAATTCAGTCTAACATGAGTTGTGAATTCTTTTGTTTTATTTTCCATCTGGTTCACATCACTAAGGAGTTTTAATAGCATTTGGAGGTCTCTGCTCACACCAACTGGATATAGAATCATTGAGAAAATTCTAACCAAACTTTGCCCTTTTGTATGAATCTGTGAAGTACATTGTGGGCAAGATTTGAGTCTGATTTACTGGGTTACTCTTCAGAATATATTACACCTGGACATAAAGCCAGCACTGATTCAAAGAACAGTTAGACCTCTGCTGAAAGCAATCGAAGTGTATTGTAAGATGTTGAAGACCTATCCTGTCCTAAATTTTTAGAAGAACATTGTGGATGGGATTAAGCTTTCTTACTAAATACCCCATGATGTCAGATATCTGAAGGATGGATCTCTGGCTGGAGTTACAGTTTGAAGTGATAGGAAAGGTTATTTTAATCAACCACAGACAGTTACTGATCACCTCCCCAGAGCCTACCAGTCTGAGCAAGACCCTAAGGTCAATGGCCGGGAATCTGCAGTCCTTGCTCTGAAGGAACTTCCAGGCCTGCATTTGAAAAATGAACTGGCAGTTCTAAGTAGAATGTGACAAGTGGTAAAAGACTGATGGAGGGCTCAGAAGAAGGGTGGAGCTCCCAGGCTGGCACTGTCTTCTCTTCCCACTCTTTCTGTCCTAATTTTTAGTTTATATTCCTAAGTAGGTCTTCAAAGTATAATTTGCACTTTTTACTTTGAGAATATGTAAAAATACATACTTTTATGTATTCTTTGCTTCCCTTCTTTATCTTCTCTTCTGATGGGCCTCTTCCAAAAGCCAAGGAGGTATATAGGAAATGTTAGGAGCAGCTCCACATGCCTAGCCATCAATCTGACCCTCCGTGACATTTATTATGACTTTTGGTATTTGCACTACTCACAGTGGAATAACGAGAGTCTGGTGGGATGAATGGAAGTCTTCAGGAGAAGATTATTCGGGCAGCTTCAGGATGGTTGGAACACTTGTGCTTTAGGTAGCCTCCTGAGATTCAGAGAGTTCAGTCAGCAGCCTCTAACAAAGTAGAATTTGCCTTCTTTTCCCTATTCTCTGCCAACTATCTTACACTGAACCAGGCAAATTTAAAGCACTCCATAGTCCTCTTTCTAATGCAGATTCATCAGACCATTGATATTTCTGAAATCAGTAATGACTTCCAAGAGTGCCCCTAATCTCTTCCCACCAGCTTCTCATGTAGGGGCAAAGCTGTTGCCTTGGAATGGACTGGCTCAAACTTTGGGGTTTTTAATGAGGCCACAGAGTAGCAATGTGCTGACAAAGATTCTTGAGAAAGTCAGATGTGTTCACATGTGTGGCTGGTAGGAATCTCAGGCTGCAAATAGATGGGTGGAAGGGACGTATCTTTTTAAATTTCTCTGTAGCTCAATGTTATTAATTTTTAAGACTCTATTCCACCAGGATAGCAGAATCTTAGTTCCAGACCTAGGGAAGCCTTTTCTAACCTGGAGGGGAAGGGAGAAGGGGTCATTTAGAAAGCCTTGCTCCAACTTCCTTCCAAATTGTTTCTTTCTGCCTCAGTCTTTTCTATCTCCCTAGTTTCTAAGCATTTGAAATTGAAAAGCCAGAAAAAAGTCTTTTTAATTTTTTCGCCTTCTGCTTTCTGCTGTCAGATACATGCCCTGGGGAACTGAGCACAAACCAGCCTAGCTCCCTGTATTGCAGGGAGGAGACTGGCAGAAGAGTGGGGATATTGGAAATCAGTGACTACAAAAGGTTGAACCTGTTGCACCTGTGATAGGGCATGAAGACAATGGGATGAGAAAAGCCAAAGAATTTGCCCAAGGTCATAAAAGGCTTTTTACAGGTCAGATGAGTTGATGAATGGCTGTGAAATGGACTGAGACGAGGCCAACAGTGGTGTGCATTTCTGTTGTTTGTTATTACTAACATTTCCACTTTCACAGGAAATGCCACTATACAGGTTTTTAAATGTTATTAAGTCATGGCAATACACTTCCCAGAAGCGTCGTGAGGGCTTTTGTTTCTAGCATCAGTTGAAGGAAAGACTGGTTCCAAAGTGTTATTCACATTCACAGATGCTAAAATTGGGAAGTAACAAATGAGAAGTATTAAAACCTCGAAAGAGTTAGAAACCACACATATTCTCTCATTATTAAGCCTGATATTTTAAAACTTTAGCCAGCCCTGGTGGTCTAGTGGTTAAGATCCTTGCTCTCACGGCCGCAGCTGGGTTCATTTCCTGGTCAGCGAACCTCACCACCCATCTGTCGGTTGTCATACTGTAACGGCTGCCTGCTGCTGTGATGCTGAAAGCTAAGCCACTGGTATTCCAAATACCAGGAGGACACCCATGGTAAACAGGTCTCGGTGGAGGTTCCAAACTAGAAAGACTAGGAAGAAGGACGTGGCCACCCACTTCCAAAAAGATTGGCCATGAAAACCACAGCAGAACATTATTCGATATAGCGCCAGAAGGTGAGAGGATGACTCAAGACGACTGGGCAGGGCTCAGCTGTACACAGGGTCACTAGGAGTCGGAATCAACTCAACGGCACTAACAACAAACTGTAAAATTTAATTCCCCTCTTTTTAGTGGAAAGAGCCCTGGAATAAAAGTCAAAAGATCTGGGATGTATTTCTGCTTGGTCACTAAAGAATTCTATGCCCAGGAGAAAAATGTCTTTGCGTCTCACTTGCCTAATCTATAAAATGGGAGGTTAAACTCTTAATGATATCTTCAGTGCCTTCCAAGTCTAAAAGTCCCCAAACTGTCATTTTCAGATCCTTCAAACAGGCCCTACTGTTAGTTTCCAACTTCATCCCCCACCGTTGTCTAAAGCCAGTGATGTTTTGGCGTAGTCTGTTCTATCCTAATATGATTAATAGGTGTGAAGGTATGGAAGAAGTGAATGGAAACAAACAGAATCATGAGGACATACAGTCAAGTCTTTCCTTCTTTCCTTCCTTTCTCCCTCCCCTGTTTGCACATTGCCAAGTACCAAAAATGTAAAGATGAACAAGAAAGACAAGTCCTCGTTGAGCTGTATTTAAACAAATCTAGATCGTGAACTTCCTCCCGTTCTCTGCCTATTCGAATTCTACCCATCTTTTAGGGTTCAATTCAAACCCCACCTCCTCCAGGAAGTGTCATGACCATAACCCACAAACGTGTCTCACTCATTTGGTAACTGTCTCCAATAAAAATCGTGTGACAGCGTATAATCCTCAGCCAGGACTGCCATGTAAGGTTGCACAGGTTGTTCCCTGCACAAAGGGACCTGGCTAAAAAAGAAAGTGGGAGCAGAAATCCAACCTGCACTCCCTTAAGCTGTGTACCCTTGGTGTGGCATCTGCCCCAAGTAGGCATCTTTTTCTTATTGTCACAAAAATAATTTTGTAAGAACGAAGCTTAAAAATTGTTTTCAAAGTCTACTGTGTATCTCTGGAAGGTAGAGGCAATCTTTCTCTTCTTCGTTCTTGGGCCATCCATGCTGCTCTTGCCCCTAAGACCACCAGGCCAGTGTCTCAAGGCTTCCTCCATTTTAGTCAGCAGTACTGTATACCCCAGAAGAAGCCTGAATCCACTCTCAAGCTGAACAGCTGAAGGAAAACAATGAAAGCAGGTATGATGGTTAATTTTATGTGTTAGCTTGACTGGCCACAGGGTACCCAGATTAAACATTATTTGGAGTGTGTCTGCAAGGGTGTTTCCATATGAGATTAGCATTTGAATATGTGGACTCAGTAAAGTAAGAGATTGCCTTCCCCAGTGTGGGTGGGCATCATCTAATGGGTTGAGGTCCTGAACAAAACAAGAGACGGAGGAAGGAGGAAATTGCTCCTTTTTCCTGCCTCACTGTTTGAGCTGGGACTCCTCCTCTCATCATCTCCTACCCTCGGACTAGGATTTACACCATCAGCTCCCCTGGTTCTCAGGCCTTCTGATGTGGACTGAATTACACCACTGGCTTTCCTGGGACTCCAGCTTGCAGGCAGCAGATCCAGGTGGTGGGACTTCTCAGCCTCCATTATCACGTGAGCCAATTCCTCATAATAAATCAATCTCTCTTTCTCTCTCTCCCTCTCTATAGAAAGAAAGAAAGAGAGAGAGAGAGAGAGAGAGAGAGAGAGAGAGAGATTCTGTTTCTCTGGAGAACCCTAATACTCAGACAACAGCCTTGTGCAAATGTGTCAGCTAGTTTCAGTGTCACATCTCTATGAACATAATTCACTAAGTTAGTAGACATCTGATGTCCCAGAAGGTCTACAGTTTCCCAGAATTTGGAACTTTTATTTTGAAATAAATAGCATCCTCACAGGAGGATGCTAAGAAATACATAAGGAAGTCCAGCCCTCTCCCAACTGTCTCCCCATCCTATGTCAACATCCCATACAACTACAGTACAATATCAAAACCAAGAAATTGACATTGACACAATCCATCAAGCTTATTCAGATTTCATCAGTTACACATGACCTCATTTGTGTGTGTGTTGTGTGTGTGTGTGGCTGTGTATGTGCATAGATTTATGCAATTTCGTCATATGTATAGACATGCATAATCACTAACACAGTCAAGATGCTCAATTGTACCATCATCACAAAGACTTCCCTCATGCTAATCACTCCCTCCCGCTCATCATCCCTATTCCGTGGCAAGTACTAATGTGTGCTCCATCTCTACAATTTTTCTTACTTCCACTATTACAGAAATGGAATTGTGCAGTATGTTGCCTTTTTAAAGTAAAGTCTAGTTTTGGAACAGTTTTAGATTTACGAAAAGTTGTGGAGATAGTACAGAGAGTTCCCGTGAACCCTGCACCAAGCCCAGTTCCCCTGATTATTAATATCTTACATTAGTACGGTACATTTGTCACACTTAACAAAACCGTATTATTCTATTATTATTAACTAAAGAGTCGACTTTATTCAGATGTCCTTAGAGTTTAGCTAATGTCCTTTTTTCTGTTCCAGGATCTCATCCAGGTACCACATTACATCTAGTCATCATGTCTCCTTAAGCTCCTCTTGGCTTTGAGAGTTTCTTGTTTGTGATGACCTTGACAATTTTGAGGAGTACTGGCCAGGTATTTTGTCGAATATCCCTCAACTTGGTTCATCTGAAGTTTTTCTCATGATTAGACTGGGGTCACATGTTCTTGAGAAGATGATCCTAGAGGTAAATTGTACATACTATCAACAAGACATGGCTGTTGATGTTGACCTTGATCACCTGGCTGAGGAAGTAGTTGTCAGGTTTCTCCAATGTAAAATTCCTTCCCCCCCCACCTTTTCCGTACTTTGATCTTTCAGAGGAAGTCGCTGCACAGAACTCACACTTAAAAAGGGAAGAGCTGTGCTCCTCTTCCTCAAGGGCTGAGTATCTACATAAATAGTTTGAAATTCTTATGTACTGGAGACTTTTCTTTTTTCAATACTTTTTGTTTTGAAATAATTTTAGGCTTACAGAAAAGTTTCAAAAACAGTACAGAGTTCCATTTAAATTCTCTCGCCCAGCTTTCCCTAATATGATCATCTTAAATAGCCATAGTACAATTATCAAAGCTAAGAAATTAACTTTGGTACAATATTATTAGCTGAACTACAGACTTTAGATTTCACTAGTTTTTCCAATATTGTTTGTTTTCTAAATGTTTTTAAAAATTTTAAATTGTGGTGAAATACGCATGGCATAGGATTTATCATCTTAACCATTTTTAAGTGTATAGTTTAGTAGTGTTAGGTATATTGATATTGTTGTGCAACTAATCTCCAAAAGCTTTTCATCTTGCAAAACTGAGTCTCTGTACTCATTAAACAAGAACTCCCCATTCCCCCTCCCTCCCTCCCAGCCCTGGCAGCCACCATTCTACTCTCTGTTTCTGTGAGTTTGACTACTCTAGATATCTCATATAAGTGGAATCATACAGAATTTGTCTTTTATCCCCCATTTGTTCATTTACTGAATGATTTATTTATATTGATATGGACTCGTGGATATTTATTTTATATTTTGGATTATATTCTAATATACGTTATTTATTTTGCATCTCAAATTATAGAGCTATGGCCATTGGGCATTCTTTCAGTTGGCTCCTGTGTTCCTTTGGCATACCCCCATCATTGTGTGTGCTGTTTTTTTGTTTCTGTTTGTTTGCTTTTGAGTTTTTGTTTTCATAGCACTTTCTTACTTTCTAGCATTATAAGATGCTTTAGGCTCATCTTGTATATTTCCTGTGCCAGTCCTAGAATCAGTCGTTTCTCCAAGGAGCCTCAGTTCTTTTCATTGGAGGATGGTATTAGAAACCAAGATCTGGGCACTAGATGTGCGTGTTGCTACTGGGGTGTCATTGCTTCTTGGCCCTTGCAGCTGGCAAAGCAAGGAAATACGCGTGTGTACACTAACCCGTGTATACACACTATATATAGATATTTCTGTATGCAACCATCTGTCTATACTAAGCTAAACATGAGTCAAAACTGATATCTCTAACTCTAATACATTACCAAATGGTTCATTCTAGCCTCCTCCTCTTGCTTATCTGTAACTCCCACTCCAATAGTGAGAAACCTGGCTCTTACCATCTGCCATTCATTTACTCAGTTTTTTAATTCCAGTGTACCAGCATCAGAGTAATTGACCTAGGCCTACCCTTTTCAAGTTGGCTTTTTTCACTTAGTATAATTTCTTTGAGGGTCATCCAAGTTGTGTGTATCAATAGTGGGTTTCTTTTCATTGCTGAGTAGTATACTATGACATGGATGTACCAGGTTTTTCAACTATTCACTCTCTGAGGGACATCTGAGTAGTTTCCAATTTGGGGTTATTACAAGTAAAGTTGCTATGGGCATTCATATACAAGTACCTATGTGAAAATAAGTTTTAATTTCTCTGGGAAAATTGCCTAAAATTCCAATTGCTGGGTGTTGGTAAATCTATTGTTAGTTTTGAAGGGAACTGACAAACTGCTATTTAGAGTATTTTACTACTTTACATTCCCACCAGCAATATCTGAATGATTCAGTTTCTATACATCCTCACCAGCATTTGATATTATCACTACCTTTCATTTTAGGCATTCTGATAGGTATGTAGTGCTAATTCATTGTGGTTTAAATTTGCATTTCTATAATGGCTAATAATACTGAACATCTTTTCATGTGTTTATTTGCCATCTGTGGATCCTCTTCAGTGAAATATCTGTGCATGTATTTTGCCTGTTTTCTAAGTCAATTCTTTTAATCCTGAGTTTAGAGAATTTTTTATACATTCTAAATATAAGGCTTTTATTGCAAATATTCTTTCCTAGTCTGTAATTTGTCTTTTCATTTGCATTTAAAGTCTTGAAACATACCTCACACATGAATGTTATTCACATTTTAACATGAGGAAACAGGTTTAAACAAGATAAAGGACTTATTTTTTAAATGCACAGTTATTAAGGGCATATCTGGGATTCAAACCCAGTACATTCTAACTCTTAGTCCAGTACTTCTATAATGGACAAAAATCTTGGTGATGTCACAGTCGGTAAGTTTTTCCTTTTCTTAATGCCAAAGAGTCTTTTGACTAATAATAGGTTATTATTTTAGAAGGAAACCTAGAAAGCTTATAGCTCAAGTCCCTCAATTTACATTTGATAAAACTGAGGACAGAGAGATGAAAGGAATCAGTCATATTCACATGGCTCACTCATTTACAGTGGAACCCAGGCTAGAGCCCAAGGCCAGGCTTCCCAGTCTGATCCTTGCCCTGCTCTACCATACTTTCTCTTGGTACTCCTCCAATCTGTGTCCAGCATATCCGTGTCCTACAGGCTTGGGGAGTGGGGGAAGGATAATGACTTAGGAGCCCAGAAGGGACCTCTTCACCTTGGAAAGGGTGAGAGAGAGTGAAGAAATGCAGCAGAAAACAAACGACACCTAAGAAAGTGATGTGGGCACATGGTCACCGAGAAGAAAAGCCTTGAAGCTTCACCAGTGAGAATGCATGGGGGCTGCTGATGCCTTGTGAATGTAATCACTGCACCCCAAATTAGATATGTTATTTTTTTCCTGCAATATCTGTGACAATCTTAATAGAGGCTGTTTGTATCTAATAGTTTCCTGTTATCTTGACTCAAAATGTTAAAATATATTTCTTTTAAATAAGTGAATCTCCCTCAGTGCAGCAATTCATATCTATATCTTCCACTGCTCCCTCCACCACCACTCCTCACCCTCCCACCTGCATCCAGGCACACACACACGCATTGATGCAGGCTGAGGCAGAGTGGTGATGACACACAGCTAGGGAGAGAGGCTCTGCTTCTCTTTCCGCCAGAGACAAAGCCTTTGGCTTAGGTAGGTGTAGGTTACACGTTGCTGTGTTCTTGGTGAACAAGGAGATGCTCATATTTAGAAATAACCATGAAGCCCTGAAGGCTCTCTGAACTGTCTGGGTCTTTGGGGACAATTCATTTTGTTTCTAAAATCTTATATTGTAAAATAAAGCTTTGATAGAGAAACCCCACGAAATATGGCTCCATGAATTATTGTTAGGTAAACCGTCTGTAAGCACCACCTAGGTGAAAAAATAGAACCTCTCAAGCTCCCCCATAAGTGTCTCCATGTTCTTCATCCCAACCCAGCCCAGCCCTCCTCCAAAAGTCTCTGACTTTTACGGTAATAACTTCAGTGCTCTCCTTTATGGTTTTACCAGCCAAGGGAACATCCCTAAATATAAACAGCCTTACTGATTTTTTAAACTTGATATGTCTTTAGGTCTCTTGACTCCACATGTTTCCCTTCCAGCCCTCTCTTTCTTTCTTTTTTTTTGAGGAAGATGAGCCCTGAGCTAACTGCTGCCAATCCTCCTCTTTCTGCTGAGGAAGGCTGGCCCTGAGCTAACATCCATGCCCATCCTCCTCTACCCTACATGTGGGACATCTACCACAGAGCACGGCATGCCAAGTGATGCCATGTCCACACCCAGGTCCTGAACCAGTGAACCCTGGGCCGCCGAAGTGGAACCTGCACACTTAACTGCTGCACTGCCTGGCCGGCCCCCAGCCCTTTCTTTTCTTTACATTTACCTGTTGGGGAACCTTGACTATTTGACCTGCAGAGTTGCCCACAACGTGGACGCTGTACCCTCCTGGTGCAGTTCAACATGTTCCTCTGTCCTCAGAATTCCCTGCAAATTGGCAGCTAGATTCAGAGCTGGATTCAGAGATATGTAGATTTAAGTCTGATCCCTTTGGAATGATTATACGTGGAATTGTATCCATTCACCGAGAGGCAGATAATGTTTGATTGTCTCTCTGCAATGTTAACAGCTTCTGGTGCTTAATGCTGTGGTCTATTCATTTATTAGGGATTGAAAAGTGGTAATGTTTTGATACTATCATTACTTTTCACGGAGTATTTGGCATGCTTTTATAAAGAGGTGCTTTCCCCCATCTCCTCTTTGGTTACCTCGTGGTACTGTTTATATAAGGAAAGCAGGATAAATATTTCAGTCTTCCTTTTATTTTCAGGGTAATGAATTAGTTCCCTGTCAGCCTCCAAAGGTGACCAACTGGTATCTTTTAGTATTATTTTGAACTCATGGACTTCAACATATTTGAAGGGTTTCACTCTGTTGCAATTATCATCATTATTGAAGCTCAAATTGGCCCATCTGTGGCCAGTTGGAGTCTCTTCAAGTTGGCTCCTGAATCCTTTTTATATAACCCCAGCAGTTTTATATAACCTAGTAGGCTCTGATAGCTTCTTGGCTATCTGATGTGACAAGATGTTCTAAGCCTATCTTGCAATTTTTCTGTTCAGACCTTAAATGAGCCATTTCTTTCAGAGCTCGTTTTATTTTTTTAAATGGGAAATGGTATTTCAAGACCACAATCTGGGCACTAGGGATGGATAGCTAGATAGATAAGTAGATAGATAGATAGATAGGTAGACAGAGATAGATGATGGATACATAATCTCAAATAAATTTGAATTGGAAATGTCAGTATGAACTGGTTTTGTGTGTGTGTATTCATGCTGATAATTTTAATTCAAATTTATTTCAAATTCCTGAATTTGAATTGGAAGAGTTTTTACTCAAACTTACGTCTGTATCTCATTTCTTTCATATCAAGAATCTTAAGGACATAAGGGCAAAAGAAATAGAAAAACCGTAATTATTCAGTTATTTTTTTTACCCCACATCACGTATACAACATTCTCAGTGAAACAACCTTAATACTATCATCAACATAATTTCCAAAAAGATGGGAGAAAAATAGCATGTGCTTTTTCCCTTCTCCCATTTTTGTAGTTTTTCTATATCTACATTGTCAGAACATAAAGAGCATATGTACTTGCTCCCTTTTAACACACATTTTATCTTAGTTCTAAAAGTAACTGACTAGTGCTCACCACCAGACTTATGTCAAAGTCTCTGTAGTCATTTTGGCATCTGAAACTCACTATCAGGTAAATTCCTAAAGAAAAGGCTCATGGGAATACAATTTCCTGAGTTCTTACATGTAAATAAGAGTTGCTGACCTTTCTACTTGAAAGTCTGTTGGGTATAAAATCCTTGGCTCACACCTTCTTTCCTTGAATATTTTAAATGCATTCCTCCATTCTCCTCTGGCATGAAATGCTGCTTTTGAAAAACCTAATTATAATTTAATTTTCTTTCCTTATAAGTCAATTGTTTTTTATCTTTTTCTTTAAAATCCAATCATTTTACTAAAATATATTTTGGGATTGGTCAATATTCTCTTTAAATGTGTAATTTAATATTTTTTGAAGGAAAGCTTTTCTGAGTCATATTTTTCAGTATTCGGTTTCCTTACTTTGGTTTTCTTCCTCAGAGACTCCTATTAGCTTCAGAAATCTTCTTTGTATAGCTTTAATTTTAGTAACTGTGTCATGAATCCTTTTTATCTGTTTATTTTACTTCTTTTTGATTTTTAAATTTTCTTCTATTTAACCTTCTAGTTCTCTTCAGGTCCTTTCTGTTGTGTTTATTCACTCTTGTATTCCTCCTGGTTTCATTTTCATTTTTGATGTTACATTTTCATTTATTTTAAGTTTGTCCCTGAGTTCTGTCACTTCACTTCTGAGATTTTCTGATTCTAATTTATGCTGTTCTTTCATATATTTAGCGTTTTCTTAATAACTTTAGCTCATTTTGAAACACTCGGCTAGAGTTTTGGTTTGTTTTGGGGCATGTTTTACTGGCACATCTTTATTCTGCCTCTTAATTCTCTTTGTCTTTTAGTAAGTTTTAAAGGATTTAAAAGTGGATACTTTTCCGTTTCTATTTTTTATTTGAAATTAACTTTCCTGAACTTTTGGAAAGAGACAGAGTTGAAGATAGTTTTTCTAATTTTTCAGCGCACCATCTTCTGTTCTTTCCCTGTAGCTTTGAAAACGTTGGTTTGTTTTTTAGGATTTCCTGCCACTATTTCCCTCACCCACTTTTACCTGAACCTTCTCTCTTCATCCTCTCGAGTGTCATTTTAAATGATACAAGGATTTGAGTATTGAGTATTTTCTCAAGTATGTTCTCAATGGCCACGTGCCATATGCTGGGTAGAATTTAAGGGGCATGGAGACCATCTCTGCTCACAAGCTAAGGTTGTCTCCAACTTTAATTATGGCTATGACATGCAAAATGAAAGAAAAAACTGAATGGGCCAGGGTACCAATATTTGAGGAGTTAAGAGGAGAAAAAGAATGTATCTCAGTGTAGATAGGACCTGAGCTTGGCCTGAGCAGGCAAAGAAGAGGCATCCTCTGGCACGTGTCATAAATGGGAGGAAGAAAATACCAGCAAATATGCTGTAAGAGTCATGCACATGGTATGATCATGGAACAAAGAGAAAATCAAATTGACAGTGGGGTAAAGTGTCACAGAAAGGAAGAAAGGATCCATGGAGAATAGAAGTGAATAAATAGGAGAGGATCTTAATGTTAAAAAGAGAGAAAATTGGGGCTGAAATTGCTGAGCACTTGTGATAAATTTTAAAAACAATAAACCAAGATCCACAATTCCGGAGAGATTGGTTTATGGTCCAAGTCTTATCTTTTGATTATGTGCTCACTTTGATACTCAGTATCATGCACATAGTTTGCTGATTCAACACAATAGTAAATTACTGTAGGCCTACTCCAGAAAAAAGTCTGTGGGAGCCAAGATAAATACAGTGGCCATAAAGCAGGTGCTGGCCTTCAAGGAAGGTATGTCCAACGATGGCTAACACAGTTGATATAAAAAATTCACAAACCAATGTGGCTATGAATAATCATCAGCACGTTTGATTAAAAAAAAGTACACTACTTTTGAATAGGTTTAAGAGATGTTGTTGCCGAGAAGCACTTACGTATGTGAAGCAAGAAAAGAGTAAATGAGTTTAAATTCAGATAGAGGTAAATGTCAATACTTAATGCTCTTTTTCTCCATCCTTCTCTCCTCTCTCTTCCTACCACTAGCACAATATTGCTCCTCCTAGATGAGGAGTTGGCAAACCATGGCGCTTGGGCCAAATCCAGTGGGCAGCCTGTTTTTGTATGGCCCACGAGCGAAGAATGGCCTTTCCGTTTTGAAATGGTTTGAAAAAAATCAAAAGAAGAATAACACCTCATGTCGCGTGAAAGTTACATGAAATCAAATTTCAGTGTTCACCTATAAAGTTTTATTTGAACGCAGCCTCACTCATTCGTTTACATAGTGTGCGGCTGCGTTCCCAGTACCCCAGAGCTGAGGAGTTACAGCAGAGACCTTGTAGCCTGCACAGTCTGCAGTGTTAACACTCTGGCCCTTTACAGGGAAAGCGTGCTGGCCCTTGGAATAGACTAACTTCACTGACGGTCACCAGGAAGTTAAAACACAGACTGTATGCACAGGATTCAGTTTATTAGGAAATGTGCCTTGCGGCACCGTACTCAGCTCCTGAGAGGGAACAACAATGGCGCTCATTTTACATAACTTCCCAACTCAGTCCTTTTCATCCCATCCTTCAGTGTCCCTCAATCACTGGGGCTTCCAGTTCCTTGCTTCAGCTGTATTTATTTGGACAGTTCTTACTAAGCCATCGATGTTTCGATTGTGCCCAGGTTTCCAGTCCAGTTAAAGCCTCCTGGCCTCCAGCATCTCATCCTGTGTTCCGCCAGATGAAAGCAGTGGCCCTTCTGCCCTCCTGGAGCATTTAGGCACCGAAGTCAGCTAATCTAGTCCTGACTAATAATTAGTTGTCTCTCATTGCTATCAGCTGTTGTGAGTGTCTGCTCAAGGCTAAGGCGAGCATCTCAGGGGCTGAGCCTCTGTTTAGCATTTTGTTCTATGCCTCCTACCCAATGCCAGTCACAGTACCTCAGTAGATGATCAATATGGATTTGTTGGTTGACTTAATGGCCCATTGATTGAGCAGCTGTGCTAGTGGAGTGGCAGTCTGGGGTAACAGGGCAATCAGAAAGGCCGTTACATGAACACTGTGCCTTGGGCAGTGTTCATTTGTTTGATGCCCTTTCTCCTTCAAGTTCCTTCTGGGTTCACTGGATTTGAACAGCATTTGAGAAGGAGAGAAGATGGTGTAAGTGACCCAAAGCAACTTGCTTCCATCTGCCTTCAGTTCTCAGACGGGGAAAACATTTCCAGAAGGCCTGGTGCACGGGGACGTGACGTGGTGACAGAACGTTCTGTCTCCTTCTTGTTACAGGAGCAGCGCCGAGTTTCTGCAGGCTCATAAATCCTGAGGGCCTTTTCCAGCCGCGGCACTTGGGCCGCTGGCCCTTGTTCCAGGAAACGGACACTTTGAAACCCCCATCAAAAGAGAACATTGTGTTTCTGCACATCCAGCCCCACTGCAGGCGGATTTCTCTCAGAGCAGGTAGGCTGGGCCGGCTAGTTAGGTCCGATGTGCTTCATGCTTCCAAAACTCCAGCCTTTCAGAATTTTGCAGGAAAATACAATTGCTCGACACTGTTCAGTGACATGTTTGAATGAAGTGAAATATGTATTATGAATTTATTAAATTAAATTTTCTGGAAGAAGACCCAGAAAAGTGTTCTCCAGGGGCTAACACAAAGTGACGGCTTCCAGAGGGAAGTGTTGGAAAACCAGCACCCAGAGAAGAGACCAGTGAAGACCTGAGGATTCTAGAGTGGTCCACAGGCCAATGCCTCCTCTGCTTTGGAGGATCTCCCGTAGCTGCCAAGGGGAAGACAAGTCTGGTGTCCAGCCTGGAGGTAGAGGGAGGGAGGAGGAAGGAGAGAAGTGAAGAGTCCCGTAGGTTCACATACATGTAAGCCATGACCTAGCCCAGCACCTCTTCATGCACAACCCCACCCCCGCCCAGGCAGCTCTTGTGTCTTGTGCTGCCTTCTCTTCTGCTTCTTTTCCCATCAAGATTTGTGGTGTTCCTGGCCACATCTGCAGTATTTAGTGTTTGGCAACACATTAAAAAATACTTGTTGTAGCAGAAAGAGTATTGCATCTTGGCTTGAAGGCAGAGTGCTGGATATGAGAACTTGGCCGAGCAATACATTCAAGTCCCTCTTCTGTAAAATGAGAGACTAACATCTTCCGCACAGTGTTCCCGCGAGGGGGAAATGAGACAATGGCTGTGAAAGTACTTTATTAACCACTATATGAGTGGAAAATTGTTAGTATGCCTGGCAATACTATATAAGCTGCTACTGTTACTCTTACTACCATGACGGCGACTCATCCTGCTAATACCTCCAGGAATACTAACCGAAGGGCTGGATGAATAGGGTGAAGAGCCTGGAAACCACATCATACCTGAGAGGAGTTGAATAGTTGAATAAACCAGCTGGAGTCCGCCCAGACAGACATCTCAGTGGGAAAATAACTGTCTTCAAGGATCTCAAGCTTTGCCATGTGGAAAAGGAGGTACCTTGTTCTGAGTCCCTCCAGTGAAAACTCAAGACTACAGAACAGAATTACAAGGACAAATATTTTATTACAGGACAAGAAGAACATACTCTTAATCTAATTGTCAAACAATGCAAAATACTATTTTGGGACACAGTGAAGTCATTGTCTTCAGAAATGTTGGAGGAGAGAGAGATGAGCATCTATACAGACAGGCTCTATTGGTTCCTCCATCAATTTATTTATGGAACAGTGTCAATTGATGACCCACTGAGTGCTAGGCAGTGCTTTAGGTACCGGGAATACCACAGCGAAGAAGACCACTCCTGCTGGACCTTGCACTAGATTAGAGTGTTGGCGGGAGGTTAGATGCTATGTCATGGCAGCCACTCTCAACCACTTCTATCATTCTGACTCTTCTAGAATACTGCGATTTCACAGGTATACAATTAAATGAGAGAGAATAGGGCCATCAACCTGTTTATTCTTGCATGTAGATTCTCCCTGCAGCCTGGCAGGGAATGGCCCTGGCAATAGAGAATGGAGCCTCCAGTTCCCTGTGAATCTCTCTCCCTGAGTGGCCCTCCTTGGCTGAGAATGGCCTGCCCTTCCCCAGTGAGTTTCAGGTAGTGGCTATCCTGGGAACTGGGCTTCCAGGACATTCCTCCTAGAAGATTCCCTGGAGGATGATGGGCCCCAAGCCACTAAGACCTCTTGGAATCTTCTGCAAGGTGAGCAAGAAGTAAGTCTTGCACTCAGGCAAGGGTGACGGCAAACAGGATGAAGTAGATGTGTTATTGCCTAAAATTCCTCTCCTTTTGCCCTGAAAGTAGTCTGTTATTGCCCTAGCTGACCTCTTTTGAAATGCAAATATTCCTGACAGGAGTACACAGTACTGCTGGTATTCAAACAGTCAGCAATTCCTGAAGATTCACCCTACAGAAATCTCACCTAGCCATCTCCTCCACCTCACTTCACCACTGCCTCTCCACATCTTGCCTGTAAACAGTTGCAGTAGCCTGCTACCTCCCATTAACCCTCATGCCCATCCATGCATCGAGACTTCATGACCGTGGCCCTTCTCAAAAACCTGCCACTCCCTGATTAACCTTCAGTAGCTCCCTGTTGCTGAAAGCACCGTTTTTAAAGTGGAATACACATGCCCCAGGACTCTGAGAAGGCAATACTAGAACTTCTTTGGATTTATTTTTCTAAAAAGTGGGAAAAATTCATCTTTACTGATAGAACCAGGGTCTCAACAGGGGTCCTTATTCAGTCCTTATGTCAGATTGCCCTCAGTGACTTAGGACATGTGAGGTATTTACAAGGAAAGGAGGAGGCTCACGAGAGTTGGCAATGGCACCCTCTGGGCATCTATTTGCATTAGTACACTGAGGTGAATTAGAGTTAAGTGGATTTGGCGTTATGCTATCTAACGGATCTAAACCAGCATCCACAGATTGACAACTGATTTAAACAGTTTACTACCCAAGAGAAAAAAAATTCTACTGATGGAAGATAATCCTCACCTCGTGGATATGTATGAACAAGCAAGGTAAGATGGGATGGGGGGGTGGTGCGGACACAGCACCTGCCCTCCTCTCATCCCAGGATTTGTCCTTCATCAGCCCCATTGCAAAGTATAACAATAACCTGAAGAGTAACAGTAACTTAAGTAATGACAATCACCTAAATGGATCTGATAAGGAGGCTAAAACATGTTTCAAGGCATTAAGAAGTCTATCAGAAATATATGTTTACATCCAACACAATTAACGATGGAACACACCCTAAGATCACATCTTACAAATGTGAACTGCAAATGAGAACTGCCTTGAAACAATCTAATAACTAGATGACATTAGCAACACATCCAGAACCTAAGAGGTCACCATTTTGTGGAAGAAATGTAGATAAACAAGAATATATATGTTTACATATATATATATATATGCATTTACCTTTGTTTGCATAAATGAACATTTGAAGGATATATTAGCTAATAAAAGTTCTTAAATGGAGGGTCAGGGATGAGTGAATGAGGCTGAGAGAAAGGAGATTCTTCAGTTTATACCTTTTTAACTCGTGGTGCTTTGGAACAATGTGACTGTTAACTATTCAAAACATTAAATGAAGAAATTAGCTTTGAGGACTTGATGTCAAACTACGATTCTTTAGCAAAATTTCGAGCCATGTGATAAGCCAGGTCTTGGCACAATAATGCAAATTAATAACAATGTATAGAAACTTCCTTTGTATTTTCTCAAAATCCAGTGGAACGTGTATAAAATTCAGATATAAATGGAGATAAATATATTGGAGATGCACGCTCAAAGTTCTTTTGTAGACAGCATGTGCAAACAGAAACACTTGGTGATGGCAGGCCTTGAGGATTCAGTGCAAACCAGAGGCTGCTCTTCTAGACCCCCCAGCCTCTGGTTCTTCTCTGCACATGAACATGAACTCTCTGCTCCAATCACATTCTGGCCAACTTAGACCTATAACCTGAAGCAAGCTGCACTGGAAACCAACCTCATACCTGTAATCCAGGAAGCCAGCCTGCGATGCCAGGTTTGCAGGAGGCCAAATTGCTACCTCTAGTGATGATCCAGGAGGCTAAACAACCAACTCCTGTAACAGTTGGCCCCAAGTGGCCAGAACCGGATCAATTGACAGCTTTCCAATTATTGTCTCCACTTCCAATATAGGACCAACTAGAGAAAGCCAAATAGGCTCCCCTAACCAATCACATGGGATGCCCAGCTTCTGCTTAGCCCAACCACAGCTTCTAATGCCAACAGCATCCAATCAGGGCATACATGAAGCCTTTCCTTTTTTCCACTATAAAGTTTTCCACTTCCTCTGCCTGCCTTTGAGTCTCTGCCAAAAGGTTAGTGTTGGTGGCTGACTCGCTTGCTATAGCAGCTCAGAAATAGTCTCTGTTTTCCTCATTTGGTTGGTCTTCAATTATTTCCACCCCTGATAAGGGGTTCCCAGGCATCTGAGCCTGACATTACTAGCTGCTTCTGCTGCCTGTCCTGCTCCTCTCCCTCTCCTGCTCTAAAGTCTTCCCATCACACTGGGGAGTAAAAGCTGTTCTCTTTACCAGGCTAAGGCTCCACCTACCTCTCCACCTCTCCATCCTCACTTCCTGCATTCTCTAGTACAGCTTTCCAGCCACCCTGGCCTCCTCTCAGTTCCTGGAGTGTGTCCAGATTGTCCCGGTTCTGGGGCCTTCCATGTTCTTCCTTTGCCTAGAAAACTTTGCCCGTTTCTACTCTTACTCATCTCTTAAAGTCACTGTTCAATGTCTGCTTTCTAAAATGGACTTTCCTCCCCTATGCACCTATCTAAATTGGCTTCCCCTCTTATTTTCTCTTATAGCCCTTAGGTATTTTACTCGTAGTATGAATTTTGGTGATTTATAACTAAATGTTTATTTTAGATATTTATGTGTTTAATGCCTGTTTTCACCATCAGAATGGAAGCTCCATGAGGGCGAGGGCAAGGACAAGGTTTACTCCCACTAATGATAGTCATGATACAAGACAGTGCTTTGCATAAAATAGGTATTCAATAACCATGTGTTGAATGAATGCATGAGTGCTCAAACCATAGTCATGCTACAAGATTCATGCCTGATATTCCTCCCTCTCTGGAGTCTTCTGGGACTCCCCCAACAGCACATAAACCTCCTCCTCTGCTCCCATAATGCCTTGCACATGTTTTTATTTCAACATGTGGAGTCAAGTTGTAGTTATTGACATGGATCTGTCTTTCTTACTAGACTAGGACCTGTTTATTAAGCCCAGAAACGTTTGTCTGTTTCACAGGCTAGCACAGTGTCTGCTGTAAATGGATGTGAGAAGTGTTAACTCATTGAATTAATGCCTGAATGACATATGTCAGTGCAAATATTTTTATCAAAGGACTTTCTCTCTAGAGAAATTAGAGAGACGTGAATTCAGTCTTGCTCTGCCCTCTCCTAGTGGCACTACCTTGAAAAGGCAACTTACATTATCTCTCAAACTACACTTCCTCTTCCGTAAGTAGGACATAACACATTTACCTCATACTCTTGCAATAAAAATTAAATGAGATAATGTCTGAAAAATATATTTAAAAAATTCCTAGGATATGGTTAGTACTCCAAAAGTGTTAGCTATTTTATCATTACTGTAGTACAAAATCCCCTAATTTATATTTTTGTCTAGGATTGCCTTTGAGCAAACTTTACAAAGTGCTAGTATTTGAATGACTGAGGGAATCAAAGATCATCCTGAACTGAACACTCAATGCAGAAATCTGCATGCGAGGCAGGATTTGTGGAAAGGAAGGCTATATACTACTGAGATGTATACCTTTATGTTTATAGAACCACATGGCAAATGTCCAAAGTACCTATCCATTCATCTACCCCCTTCCTCTTCCTTTCTTCCTCCCCTCCTCCTTCCCTTCCTTCCTTCCTTCCTTCCTTCCTTTGTTCCTTCCTTTCTTCCTCCTTTTCCTCCTTCTTTCTTTCCTTCCTTCACCTTTCTTTGTTTTTTTTCTTCCTGTCAGCTAGGATTAGAAGAAGCAAGAGGACTGGCCAGCTGGGGAGAAAATCAGAAGTCTAGCATCCATGGATCATTTCCTCAAGCACACAAAGCTCAGTTCCTAAATGAAACCCTGAACCATAAGGACCACAGATGGGTGGCATGGTGGTTTGAGATATCCAGGGGGTGTGGAGTTTGCTATTTTACAAAAGAGTTAAATATAATAGTAATTGTGGGAAGCAGTTGAATCAAAAGAAATTATTTGCTAGGCAGTTTCAAAACCAGAAAATGCTTAAAATGCAAACCACAAAATGAAGACAACCTCAAAGGTTAATGAAAACCTGCAACAATAGACAAAGGAAAGCGGCAGAGTCCTCCTCCCAAATCTATTAAGCAGTCATACCAACATCCTTCCAAATGGGGAATGCTGTCCAGCTCCTTTTATTCTGCCTTGGAAGGGCTAAAATAGGGACAAGATGTTAAGATAAAATGCCTCGGTGGCTTCTCTCTTCACTAGACCAAGAATAAAGACCAGTGCCTCCAAACATTGCCAAGACAACACTGGCTTGTGCAGCTATGCCGAGGCATCCCAGGAGGATTTGGTGAATGAATTAGAGTCCCTGGTTCTGGCCAGTTGAAAAAGTCAGACAATTACTAAGAACCTGGGAGAACAGGAGGACAGAAACCGTGTAGTACGTCTAGCGCAGAGCCAAAAATACTGGTTCAGGGAAGGTACTTGGACAAAGTCAAAAAATGAAAACTCATAGGAGTGACAATAAAATTTTAAAAATAGCGACAGGGAGGCTGGAAATGTCAAACTGGATAATAAGTTCTGGATTGAAAGATGGGAATGTAGTGCTATAGAGAGTACAAGTTCAAGATTCAGGAATTTAGGAGTGTGCCCAAGTTCAAAGAGAAGGACATTCAGCCCTGAGAACAGGAATGGAGTCAGGTGGACATGGGCCTGGTGAGCACAAAGAATGCGTTACCTCTATATGTTTAGGATTTGTATGTCTTAGGCCCTGGCTCTACTTCTGTTGGAATGCATTCTTTAAATTGTGCCATGTTCCCTGTACTACAGTATGGCAATGAATGCCTGAAAATCAGGAATTGTGACTTCCTGCCAGTACCTTGTTCAGCGTCCTTTGAGAACTCACTGAATCACGTACATTATAGGAACTGAGAAAAGAGCTAGTTTCCGGGACACAGAACAACTAGGGAATAGGCAGGAGAGAAAGGCCATGGACACTTGTCAGGAGGCCTGGCTCAAGGCCTAACTCCATAGTCAATTCATGTGTGACTTTGGACAAAACTTCTAGACTCTGTGTTTTACTTACTCACCAGGAAGATGGAGATAGAGTGTCATATAACTTGCTCCTAGGGTTATAGTGGAACCCAAATGAGATTCTGCAGGTACAAGTTCTTTATAAACTTTAAAGTGCTATTCAGATATCGTGACATATTAGTTTGATTAGACAGCTGGACATTTAGGTTTTCAAACTATTCCTTAGGGCACCAGCTAGCACCATCCTAAAATTGTACAATTTCTTTCCAAGGAAGAACTAAATTTTGTTGTTTTGGGCCTACTTTGTTTCATTTTAGTCCCTAAAGTCTTTAGGTTTCTCCTGGGATACTGATGGTTGGCCTGGTCTAAGCCTGGCATGCTCCTCCTTTCCTTACCTCACACTAGATTTCGTATGCTTTGTTCAGACGCTCAGGTTAGCATGTCCAGCACAGGCTGCATTTCCCTGCTTGTCTCGCAAGCTGTCAGGACAACAGGAAATTTTAGAGTTGGCATCAGAGTATAACCCAGCCACCCTGGACTTGCTTTCTCCAAGAGAGAAGCTTAGTTGACTGTGAAGGCAAATGGAAGGTAATTCTGCGGAAAATCGCAGGGAATTGGCCCATTTGGGTGCCATGTTGTGGGGATCTCTTGCACATTGGGAGAACTGTTTTTCAATGAAAACATCACTTCTGTCTCTTCCTGTTTTGCTGACAGCACTCAGAAGGAATGCTGCGCCAGGAGAAACGGCTGCAAAGTGTAGCCTGTGGTCTTCCCCACACAGGCATCTACAGCCAGAACCAGACTCTAGAGGGGAAGCTCAACTGCAGTATGATTATAGATTCGCCCTTTCATGCCTTTTCTCTCTTCTACCTCTTTAATCATTGTTCTCTCTCCTTATAGTTCCTCTAAATTTGCTTCCATGAAAGAGTTTGTTGTCATTCATTAGCCTTAGAGTGATGTATAAGGTAATGAGTCCAAACAATGAATCCAGAGGCTTTGTTCAGTCCTTCCGCCATGCATTTGAGTGGCATCAACGCCATCTCTGAGACCCAGCTGCTTCCAGTGTCAACAAAGTGAGGGATAATAACACCATAGCTTCTCTACTTGCCTTATGCACTTATAAGGGTCAAATGCAATTAAAAATAGAAAGGCACTTTAACAGATGGAAGTTTCAGTAATTGAGATGAGTTTTCATTATTACTGTTATCAGTAATGCTATTTGCATTGGTAGTAGCATCAGTAGTAGAATTCGTGGTAGTAGTCTTTATAGATTCCTAGAGTCTTGGTGTCAGAAAGGACAAATTTCTCACCACATATAATAGTACTGTATCACCTATTAATTTCATTATCATAATTACTATTTTATCTGCTTCTTCCTTTCTGTTTTCTCTAGGGCATTCACTAAAGCATGACTAACGTCTTCCTATTCACTTCCACATCTCGCCCCTATCCAAGCTGCTCTTACAAAATGATCTGACCTCAGGCAATAAACCTAATGGTAGATGTAATGGAATGAGGATCCTAAACCTAAAGAAAAAAGTGAAAAGGAAAGAAAGAGAGGGGTCAAGAAGGAAAAGGAGAGCATTCTTTCTCACTTAGAAACTCATGGGGGAAAAAAGAAAAAAGACTGTGTTTAACATCTCATTAAGGCCTTCCTCCTTCATTTCTCTGGGCCAGGAGCAGTTTGGCCAGTGGTCATTTTCATGGCTGGCTTAGACTTCCTCACTATGGGAAAAGACAACTCTCATAAAAGTCCCAACAGGATTTGAATAAAGGTGATTCTGCAATTCAGGGTAAAATCTGTGTTATTCTACACAATTAATTACTTCCTCCACATTTGCTTTAGGATGCTATTTTCAGAGCTGAGTGAGCCACAGGAAGCACTAAGCCTCCCTGAGCTGAATGGATGGACTGTGTCCTGGTGATCAAAATTCATTTCCAAGTTATTTCCTGAAATGGTATTTTGACACCTGGGTCATACGTTAGCTTTATGGAGTTCCTCTGTGACATACAACAACGATGCAGACGTGCAATAGGACATTATTCAAAGGGAGGTGTAACTTGGAAGTTCAGTGCTGCTTGTCAAACTGGGTAAAGTGAAGGGAATCGTTTAAGAAGTCAGATTTACTCAAATGCAAAATGCAAAAAGTTAGCTTACTTTTTACTTGGTGAAATCTGTGGCATAGTTCCAGATTCTATTGTCTACAGCAGAGCCCTGGGAAGGCTCAGCTGAGGATCAGAGAATTCTATGCCCTAAGACTACAGGGACTCTAAGAGATCATCTGTTAAGGGAACATCTGCCACAGAAAAAACATTGTTATCCTCAATTTCCTGATGAGGAAACCAAGGCACAGAAGTTTAAGTAAGTTACTCAGAATCCTGCAGCTAATAAGTGGTGGCCAACAGGCTTGTACTCAGGACTTCATCCCAAGGAGAGAGCTACGTCTAACTTTTATCCATATTCATCCAGGGCGGCTCCTGCATGGAACAGTGAAATACACTTTATCCTGGGCTGTAGAAAGATCTAGAGGTCAGTCACCCTTGCTTTCCTATTATAACTATCAGTGTTTCCTCTTCATCCATTGGGCCAGCTCCATGAGTTGGTAGAATAGGAAGCTGTTAATAGCATGTGAATACTTCTGCAGCCCTCCAGGACCTCCAACACTTGAAATACCTTCACCCAGAGTCAATCCGTCTATTTCCTCATTAAGTGAGAAGACTGAAAATGCAAATCTTTGTGTGGGATTGTGCTACCCTGAGTAAGAAAACAGGTTTCATACTTAGGACCGGTAGGCTCTGTCACCTAATAGCTGTGTGCCCTCAGGCAATTATTTACATATTATAATCTGGTTTGCTTCTTGGTTAAACAGTGGTACAAGACCTATCATATGGAGTTAGTGTCTGGTTCATGAGATCATTAAGATCCTGGTACATAGAACAAAACCAAGGATTCCATTCTGCCAAGATGGAGAAACAGGGCAGTCCTCAGCTCCCTCTCCCAGATCAACTCTCCAAAATGGTAGAAGTGAGAAGCTAATATGGATTCCATGAAGTAATAACAACCACAAGTGAGGAATCCCTGGGAGACTGGTGTATTGGGGGATGTGTGGCTCAAAGGGAGAGTGAGAGGTAAAACTGGAGGAAAAGGTTACATTCTGCTCTTGCCTCTCCCAGCGTTAGCATAACTTTGGACATTCATCACCAGTACCTTTGTGCCATAAATCTGCAGCAAGAGCCCAGATCACCAGGGCAGGTCAAAAGCCTTGCTGCATGAGTAACTGAAAAGCAGGTACAAGGGGCTGGCTGTCCTAGGTCATTTATTGCCACCCTTGCCCTCTTCCCTGTAGGCTATCAACTAGTGTATTAGTTTTCTGTTGCTGTCATAACAAATCACCACAAACTTAGCAGTCAGTTTTGTATGTTAGAGTCTAGGTATAGCATGGCTCATTTGGGTTCTGTGTTTAGTCTCATGAGGCTGAAATTAAAGTCTCAGCAAGGCTGTGTTCCCTTCTGAGGCCCTAGCCAAAATCAGTTCCTTGCAGTTTTGGAACTGAGGTCACTCTTGTCTTGCTGGCTGTCATCCAGGGACTGGTCTTTGCTCCTAGAGCCTGCATTTCCTCTTCTGTGCTCCATGTGGCTGCTTCCAGTAATAACAGGTTGAGTCTCTCTCATGCTTTGAATTTCTCCAACTTCTTTTTCTGCTATCTCTCTCACTTCAGCCAGAGAAAGTTCTCTGCTTTTAAGGGTTCATGTGATTAGATTGTGTTCACCTGGATACTCCCCCTATCTGAAGGTATGTAACCTTAATTACATCTGCAAACTCCTCTTTGCCTTGTAACATGACATATTCATATGCTCCAGCGATTAGAGTATAGACGTCTTTAGGGAGAGCGTTCTGCCTATCACAGCTGGCATGGGTATAGGCATATTTTTTCACCCTGAAGAGCTATTCCATCACTTGATCATAGCTAATCCCTTCACCTGTGTGTGATCTGGATTCTTCCTCTCCCAACCTCATCCATCAGTTACTTTCACTTTTGCATGTATTTTTAAACTGTTTCCACATAGCTCATTGCCTAAAGCTTGTAAGCATTTCCTAGTTTCCCCTTGTCTTTTAAAACCCCCTCTCCATCTTTTATCACTGTGTATTTTTTTCCACATTCTCCTCCTAATAGCATTATTCACTCATCTCTATCATTCCTTCATCTGCTCATGTCTCAATCACCATAACGAAGCTCTTGGACCCAACAAACCAGGGAAATTTCTCCAGCAAATGTCACCAATAACTTCCTAATTTTCTAACCCAAATAAATGCCAATCCATGCTTATCTTATGTAATCTCTCTTTTTTTACCTTTGTTATGATCCATGATGCCCTTCTTCTTCAAAGCTCTCATCCCCTGGATTTGATGTCCTCCTTATTTCCAGATTTCTCCCATTCCTCCAGTCACTTGTGGGCCCTGTTGCCCACCCAATTCTTTAAATGCTTGAGTTCTTCAGAATTCTTTCTGAGGTCCTCTGCTCTCTTCACCTCACATTCTCTCCTTAGGCAGTCTCCACTAATTCTGAAACTTCAATTATCATCAGTACGCTTTACATTCTCAAGTCTTTATTTTAAACCCAAGCTTCAAAAGTGAATTCTAGATGCTTTTGTCAAGCCACATGCTGGATATTTCCACTTGAATTCATCTCTTTTCTCCCAAATATCCTCCTCCCCATAGTTATCTACCTATCCATTTTTGTAAAAAGAGAGATGTTATCCTTGATTCCTTTTTCTTTAACTCTCAAGATGAAATCTGGGACCAAGTCATATCCAGTAGATTCTACTTCTTTAGCGTGTGTCACAGCCCTACAGCCTTCATCCCCATCGCTATGCCTTTATGCTAGCTACTATTTACTGAGCCCCTTTGTATGTGAGATATTGTGTTAAACATTTTTTCAAAATTATTTCAGTTTATCTTCACAATAATCTTGGGAGGTAGACAATATTATTTCTATTTTGCAACTGAGGTAGCTTAGGCATGGCTAGGCTGAAAGATTTGGCATGAATCACATAGATTCTAAAGTAGCATTACAGGTTCATCTACTTCCTCAGTCAATGCTCTTCCAAATGCACTGTTGCAATTTACTATTCGGGCTCTCAGCATCCTTTGTATGGACTCTTGCAATGTTTTTCTAACCAGTCTCCCTACAGCCGTCCTTGTCCCCTGCTAATCCCTCCTCTACACCCTTAATCAGAGAATGCCTGTAAAATGAAAATTCAATCATGTTACTTTCTGGCTTAAAACTTGTCACCAGATCACCTTTGCCACACTAGGATAATTCTTACCTCTTTAAATAGTAGCCTTTGTGATCAGCTTTTGTCTCTAGCTTATTTTCTTGTCTTATCCCATCAGCTCCACACATCAAGCTTCTAGCAGCTCCCAAACTTGCTTTCCTATTTTGCACTGCATGCTCCATTTGGGGTGCCCTTTCCCACTTTATATTCTGGAGGAACCGTCACCACCATTCAATATGATTCTGCTCAATGTTCTTGTTAAAACTTCCAAGCTTCTGGTAGAAAACTTTCTAGGCATTCCAAAAAAAAAAATCAATTACATGCTCTTTTTGTGTGTGTGCACTCACCATGCACTGTACATATTTCTTTGGTTCAACTCAACTTTGCTGCTCTTATTTGTTTATTTACATGTCTTTCCCCTTCTACTGGAACTTTAAGGTCTATGGATCAAAGAACACATATTACTTGCATTTACATTTTTAATACAGTGCCTCTCACATGTGAGGATTCAATGATTGTTAAATCCTTGAATTCAAGAAAGATAGAGACTTGAAGTCCAGACTAAACAGTCTGGATTTTATTCCCTAGAAAAAAAAAAGAAAAACAAACAAAAAAAGACATCAAACATTTTGGGGCATTTGTTTGCTTGTTTTTGAGCATGAAAGTGCCATGCCCAAGGCAGATGTAACTGGCAGCAACGTGCAAGATGGACTGCAATGGGGAGAGCCAGGTACTGGGGAACCTTTACTGGCCCATTTCTATAGGCCAGGTAAGAGATGAAGATAAGGTGGAGGAGGTCACTGATGATGACCTCTAGGATGATGGCATTCAACAAATAGAAAAGGAAAGCATAATAATAATTGTGCAATATTGCACTATTTTCATGTGACACATTCAAAGGCAGACAACATGGAAAAACAAAGAAAGTGTAAAGAGTAGTTTCACAATGCCTTTGGATTTTGGAAATAGTGGGTGGATGAGGGGAGAGTTTATCATGTCTTTTATGCAAGTCATAAATATTCCTGGCACCAGTTGAAACTAAAGCCAGCAGCCTGAGTGTTTATTTAGATTTTATGGTCCATTTATTGTCTCATATTCCCCCAGTCAAAGATAATTATTTCTTAATTAATCATACATAAACAGTCTATATCCTTTGCAGAACTGGCTACTTAAAAGAGCATTTATCATAGCAATTGGTCCTGTATACGCAACTGCAAATCACCCACTTTCAGCTGGTTTTGCTCTAATTGACTGCTGATCATTTTTGTGTTTCTGATGGTTTGTGGGGGAGGGAAGAAGTTGGAGGAGGCCAGAAAATGGATAACATGTGGAATTATCCATTTTTGTTATTTCCTTTTAGGAAAAATGCCTGAGGTTAGAAAGAAAAGAAATCTTTGTGAGTTGAGATATTGGCAATTTGTCAAAGAGTTGGTCAAAAAGTGATTTTATTTCATCCACAAGAAAGGCTCCATCAAGAATTTGCCCAACAGAACACAGAGGATTTTTAGGGCAGTGAAGATACTCTTGTATGATACTCTAATGATGGATACATGTCAATATGCATATGTCCAAACCCACAGACTCTACAACACCAAGAGTCAACCCTAATGTAAACTATTCACTTTAGGTGATTATGATGTGTTGATGTAGGTTTATCAATTGTAACAAATGTACCACTCTGGTGGGGGATGTTGATAATCGCGGAGAATGTGCATGTGCGGGATTATATAGGAAACCTTTGTACCTTCCTCTTAATTTTGCTGTGAATCTAAAATTGCTCTAAAAAATAAAGTTTTAAAAAATGTTTGCCTGAGAAGAATGGTCACCACCCTATTCAATCTTGTGGGGTGGAATTTACAAATGACCCAAAACTGCAGAAGCAGGCCAGCGCCCATTTTGGTATGGATTGTGTCATCATGGAAAGAATGTACTGAATGTTTTATCTTCCTAGATTCCCAAGTAAAGATGCAATAATAACATCTTGGCATTGAATCAAAGAACATCTAATCATTTTGTCTAGTGATTCTTCGGTCTATTTAGGAAGTGCTGATCAGCTTTCTCTACCTCCTGTGGACAATAGCTGATTGACATACAATATAAAAGACATAAGTTAGTCTAAAGTCAGGATATAGAGAGCCTAATCACCTGGGAGCAGCTGCTGCCAGAGAAGTCAAGAGTGCTTTGTTTGAGAGAACGTAAGTGAACCCCAACCCTATATGAAAAATGTTACTTCTAGACAGCAGTAGCTCCAGCTTTCAAATGGATCCTTTTCTTTGAGAGCAAGGACACAATCTCCTGGATCTTCATATGTCTTCCAGCAATTAGCACAGTTTCTGGCTCTAAATAATGATAATAATTATGGTAAATATTTTTTTTTTTAAAGATTTTATTTTTTCCTTTTTCTCCCCAAAGCCCCCCGGTTGTGTATTCTTCGTTGTGGGTTCTTCTAGTTGTGGCATGTGGGACGCTGCCTCAGCGTGGTCTGATGAGCAGTGCCATGTCCGCGCCCAGGATTTGAACTAACGAAACACTGGGCCGCCTGCAGCGGAGCGCGCGAACTTAACCACTCGGCCACGGGGCCAGCCCCTTATGGTAAATATTTTTACAAGTCTTACTACGTGCGGGGTCTTATTCTCAGTACTTCGCATACATTAACTAATTTAATCCTATCAACAGTCCTAGGAGGTAGATTTCTATTACTGTTCCCATTCTATAGATGAGGAAACTGAGGCATTGAGAAGGTAAGTGACTTAATCCAAGTTTACACAGCTAGTATGTACAAGGGTTAAATATATGTAAATCAACTGAGATTGAACTCATTGTGAGTTCAAAGATGAACTGAGCCAAATTTTCTCGGTACCTGTGTTACTACTTGTAGTGCCTTAGATCCAAGAGGGTGATCCCTCCCACCTACCATATCACTGAAATAAAAGTTAAGAACAAACTCATTCATCAGGCCTTCTCTGCTGCCATCAAATCCATGGGGCTTAACTGGCATTGACTGTGCCATTGAAACATGGCCAACCCCATTGTTCCTAGTGGAACCTTCTGTACATCTCCTTCAAATGTGCAGGAAAACGTGTTTTCTCTCCTCTCCTTGGCTCCCTTCTTTGTGTTTTTCCCTGCCTGTATCTAACTTGTAGATTATTCTGAAGAGAGGAAACATGTCTCATTCATGTTTATTTTCCTAACCCTTTTGTACAAAGCAGGCACACAATAAACACATCTTAAATAAATATAAAAAATTGGGAAGTTCAACAAATTCTTTCGGAGCACTAAATTCTAACTTAATTGTACAAACAAAACTTTGTAAATCATCCAGTCTCATTCTCCTGTCACTTAGAGATGAGGAAACTGGGGTCCCCCGGAGGGGACTGATCTGCCCAGCGCCCAGCTAGCTAAATTACAGGATCCTGGAAATTAGGCAACTATGGAATCCTTTTTCTCCTTCCTCTACCTCTCCTGCCCCTTCCTTTCTTCCTTCCTCTCCTCCTTCTCAATGGTCATGTGCCTGATGTTGTACTAAAGGCTCCACACCTTCATTCATTCGCTTTATTTATTTATCTTTGAAAGTTTGTACCCTTTTACCAATCTCTCCCTATTTCCCCCACACCTCAGCCCTTGGCAACAACTTTTCTTTTCTCTTTTTTTATAATTTTGATGGGATTTTTTTGCTTTTCACATATAAGTGATACCATGCAGTATTTGTCTTCCTCTGTCTGCCTTATTTCACTTAGCATAATGCACCAAGATACAAAGTGCATCCACGTTTTTGCAAATGACAGAATTTCCTTCTTTGTCATGACTGAATCATATTTCATTGCATATATACTCCACATCTTCTTTATCCATTCGTTTGACCATGGACACTTAGGTTGTTTCCAAATCATGGCCACTGTGAATAATGCTGCAATGAACATGCAGGTGCAGATATCTCTTCAATATCCTGTTTTCATTTCCTTCATATGTGTACCCAGAAGTAAGATTGCTGGATCATATGGTAGTTCTATTTTAATTTTTTGAGGAACCTCCATTCTGTTTTCCATAGTGGCTGCACCAATTTACATTCTGACCAAGAGTGCAGAGCTTTCCCTTTTCTCCACATCCTCTCCAACACTTGTTATCGCTTGTCTTTTTGATGATAGCCATTCTAACAGATATGAGATGATATCTCATTGTGGTTCTAATTTGCATTTCCTTGATGGTTAGTGATGTTAAGCAACTTTTCACATACCTGTTGGCCATTTGTATATCTTCTTTGGAAAAAAATGTCTATTCAGTTCTCCTGCTCATTTTTCAGTCAGATTGTTTGGGGTTTTTTGCTATTGAGTTGTATGAATTCTTCATATATTTTGGAAATTAACCCCTTATCAGATACATGGTTTGTAAATATTTTCTCCCATTCTGTAGGTGGCCTTTTCATTTTCTTGATGGTTTTCTTTGCTGAGTAGAAGCTATTTAGTTTGATGTAATCTCACTTGTTTATCTTTGCTTTTCTTGCCTTTCCTTTTGGCGTCAAATCCAAAAAACCATTGCTAAGACTGATGTCAAGGAACTTACCTTCTATGTTTTCTTCTAAAAGTTTTATGGTCTCAGTTCTTATGTTCAAAATTTTAATCTACTTTAAATTGATTTTTGTGTATGTTGTAACATAGAGATCCAGTTTCACTGCTACATGTGGCTGTCTAGTTTTCCCAGCACAATTTGTTGAAGAGACTGTCTGTCCCTATTTTATATTCTTGGCTCCTTTATTGTAAATTAATTGGCCATGTATGCATGGGTTTATTTCTGAGGTCTCTATTCCGTTCTATTCATCTATGCATCTGTTTTTATGCCAATACCATATTATTTTGGTTACCATAGTTTTGTAATAGAGTTTGAAATCAGGAAGTGTGATGTCCACACATATATTTAGGCCTTATGAAAACTTTTAAACTGAATATTTTTGCCCCAAGTTTATAGATTTAGAAACTAAAAGTTTACAAAAGTTAAGAAACCCATCCAAGTCACCCAGATAGTAAGTTACGAAGCTGGATCTATCTGATGCCAAATCCAGTGTTCTTACCTTGTCTACTACAAGAATGATGTGGCTTCTAGAAGGACAAAACTTTGCATTCATTGATAAGGAAATACCACCAAAATAGACTGATAAAAAGATCATCAAGATAAACAGAATAAAAGCATAGAGTATGTTACTTTGTGTAAAAAAAGGAAGGAAAAAATGTTTAAATATATCTCATTGGCTTGAATATGCCAAAATATTTATAAGAATGAACCATAAATTAATCACAGGGGCTACTTGTTGGGAGAAATGGAAACAGAGAAAATAGGGAGAGACTTCTGCCTGTACTTTAAAAAATGCATTTTTATATTTGAGATGTGTACATAAATTATCTCTTAAAATTTTTAAAATTTAAAACAGGTTTTAAAAAGTGTATGACTCTTTGTCTTGGGGCATTTTAACATGGTCTTAAATATACAGCTTTTGTAACTGTGTAATTGCATGTCAGACACACTCCATTCCATTGCTGAGCCGTGCCAAATCAAAACCAGTACAGAAGCCTGAGAATTATGCCCAGAGCTGCTTCTTTGACCAAAAGAACTTGAGAAATTTGAGCGAGAGTCATTGTGATGCTGCATCTTCAGCCTTTAGCTGTCTGGCTGCCACGAAGTCTCAGGGTAACTTCGCCATATTGAAATAGCCACAGTCCGTGGCCAGTTCCTGAGCCTCATGTGCTCATAATTTTGAGTTTTTCTCTTGACCAAAAGTGGATCTGTATCCCTAGAGTAGATTCACATTATTTAGGTTTAAAAGAGCCTGGAATACAAAGCACAAAGCCAGTTTAGTAATTTATAATGAGACATACAACAGAAAGCCAACACATTCTCTCCCTGTGGGCAAAGACACATGGCAATGCAACCTGTGTTAACAGATTGCTTGATCCATATGTCACGAGAACACAGGGGGTGAGCTCTGTGGTGATGAGCTGTAGGTCAAGGCTGATGCTACTATCTCTGCAGTAGGGATACCCCTGCCACCAGGACCTGGTGGGTTATGTTCTTGAGTCTAGACACCTCTCCCCTGGTTATGGCTTGGACGGTCACTGCCAACATGTCCCCCTGGGACTCTGCCTTGTTATGCTTCTGATAGATACATTCTTTGTCTGCAGATAGGTTAACGTGTTCAGCCTGATTTCTTTTGACCTGGTGACTATTTGACTCTTTAAGACGACTTTGCACAGTTTAGCTCTAATCATTATTTTGTTGGATTACGTGAATCTACAATGACCAGCCTCATTTCCATTTAGTCTCCCATTTTAGAGTCTCCTTCCTGTCAACTCCATGCCATGCCTACTATGAACAGTCTACAGAACCCCCTTCTCCCACTTCCTGGACTTTTCAGTCTCCTCACGCACTCTTCCTGGGGCTGATCAGTGGTAAGTGGTGGCCAGCTAGAAATACTCAAGTCCAATGTCTGTCATCCAATCCTGATGCCTTTTTTCCATCAGTCTGGAAAACTATATTTTCAATTCCTCTGTTTACATGGGAAAGGAAATACTTTATGTCTGTATTAAGACTGCACATCTGTGTAAGAGTGAGTTGACAGCCACATTAAATGTTAGAGAGGGAGGGGTAAGGAGGAACTCTAAGGCAGTTTCCTGAGAAGGCAGTGGAATGGCTGCAAAGCTCATCTATTGGAGGGTGATGAAAGAGCCAACAAGAGACTTGGACAACCTCACAGTTTTACAGAGAGCCAATACTAGAAGAGAGAATCCAAGATCAGCTAGTCTATCCTCACTCCTTGCAAGATTGCTCTGCTAAGAGTAGGTCACTGGCATTTTTTAAAAAATAACAAATATCTTTGGAAGATAATGTATCCAAAGTCAAAGGTACAGAAAAGTATTTGGCAGTGCCTGACCTTGAATTCTTTGCTCCTGGTACACAAGAGAAAATCAGAGGAAGAATTAAAGAGTTGGAAACTTTTATAGCAACGTGACATTGTCAACCAAGCATGAACAGTGGACTCCAGTCCAGGAAAAGTGAAGAGATCATTTTGGATGTTGTCAAACTTGCATAGTAAGCAGCACACAGAGCAAGCTGCATGTGAACACGCACAAGAGGAGCACATACTGGTCTATGATGGATGAAAGGAAAAAATATTGGTGCTTCCTCCCACGGGTAGTTTGAAAAGCACTCCTGTATAGTGAAGAGTCTTCTTCCTGTTCCTATTCCTCAGCCATCCAGCTAGCTCCCGGAGGCAATAAATGTTATTGGTCTATTGTGTATCCTTGCACAGTTCACAAACGTGTGTATGTGAGTGGGTGAGTGGTACACACACACGACAAACACACACAAATGATAGCATGTTAAATGTTCTGTCACTTGCTTTTTTATTTAACGATATAACTTGGAGATTTTTCTATCATTTTTTAAAACAGCTACGTAATAGTCATTTGTATGAAGGCACTATAAATTATTTAACCACTTCTCGATTTTGTTATTAAGATAATGCTTCAATGAATAATCTGACATACATTTTATTTCACACATTCAAATAAAATCCTTGACATTGAATAGCTGTGAGTGTTTAAAAGCAGGAAGCATGCACAGTGTGCACAAAGTAGGCCTTTAATAAATGCTTGCCGAAGTAAGTGAAAAATACAAAAATTGTCGAAGTTTTTGAGGGATCATGGGCAGACAATCTCTGGAGGCTTTAACGCAGGGAGGAGTGGGCCTGGTGGGGTTGGGACCACGTGAGAGGAGGGATGGCCTACTGAGTGCTCAGTGCCACCTCTGCCCTGCTTTGTAAGAAGGGAAGAAAGTGGCAGAACCAGGCCTTGAACTCAGGCCTCTCTTATGCCACCTTCCTGCTTCTTTAGGCTCCTGCCAGGATGCTCTGCTCCTTCCTTTCTGTTAAACTACTTTGTGCTCACTCATTACCTGTTGGCTTGACTTCATCTTTCCTCTGCTTTTTCAGCACCAGGAGACAGACTGGAAAAGTGAAGCAAGATCAGGCTTTGGTGTACACAGAGGTCCTGGCTTCAAAGCCATCTGTAGCTGTGTAACCTGGGTGAGTTGCTGAACCTCTCCATTTCTTGTGTCTAAAATTCAGGCCAGAGGCTGCCTTCACTGAGTGAGGAGGATGAAATGAGCTGGCCCATGTAATGCTCCTGTCCCAGTGCCTGGATGTAGTAAGCTCTCAAAGAATTTTAATCCCCTACTCTCCCTTGTCACCAGCCTAGACACTCCATAAATGCTCACAGAACTGAATCTAATTACATTAAATACCACAGGACATTTCCGTGCCTCTTCCCCATGTAGGTGGCTATACTCTGTCCTCTTCATGTCTCCAAGATGCATTTGCTCTAAACTCTTAGAGGTTGCATTAGAATGAGAAAAGCACAAGGAGCTGATTTTCCCCTAAGGAGAGACAGGCAAGACACTGAAGGAAATTGAGACTGTTGCTATTCTAAGAGTTCAATGAGATTCAGAGTCATTACAGCCAAGCCCTGCTGTGCAGAAAACAGGCTGAAGTGAGAGAACAGTTTGGATTCAATGACCCGAAGTGCGTGCTTCCCATTTATTTGCTGCATTCTTACATTATCTTAACAAACACCAGCTTAGCTGCCCAAGGTACACAGGGTGCACTGCATGGAAGGAACTGAATAAGTTTTAAGCTCAGTGTTGATGCCTCCAAAAGGGCAGAGTGGGAGGGAATCACCTGGCTAAAAGGTGTCTGTTGCCACTTGGCCAGTTTAGAGTTGTTTTCTGGAGATTCATTCAGGGTGTGGGCTGATGGTGCGCTGGGCGGCTGTGGAGCTCCTGTTACATGAGCCTGTGAGCTCTTAGTCCAAGTGCACTCAGATGCTCACAACAGGCACTTAAACAGCACTTGCTAGATGAATGCAAATGTGTCTCTACAGTCTCCTGTAGGATTAATTAGCAGTTTCCTGGCATTTGCTATGATATACTTACTGCTTAGCAATAGTCCTGCACAGGTCAGGAACCTGCCTAATGGCCATTACTGAATAAAAATTGCAACCAGGAATCCCTGTCTTTTGTTATAAACAATTTAACTCCCTCTACCTCTCATGAAAGGCATATTTTTGAAATTAAAGGTGTACCTACTCCCCTAGAAGAAGGTATTTTGTTTTTCCTTGAATACTGAGAACTAGCCAGCTCCTCAAGCCAATGTGGGCATGATCTCTTTGTTAGTCTTTTGCTAATATCCATGTACTAAAAATGTCAAAATCTCTAATGTTAATATGTGTCTGAAGGAGACTGGTAAAAGAGGATGATATGTGGATGAAGAAGAGGATCTGACCTCTCCAGGGGGACAAAGCAGAGCTCACAGGGGTGCTAAATGTTTCGACTGAGCCCTGAACCATCATCCACCATCCACCCATGTGTCCATCCATCCTTCCATCCACTCAGTCATTTAACATGTGTGGAACATCTGCAAAATGCCAGAAACTGTGCTAAGGGATGAAGGATGAAGAAGTCATGGTCCTTGTCTTTAAACTTCTAGATCTGAGCATCCTCCCCAAGAAACCACCCCAGATACTCAAAGAGTGACAGGAACCCACCTGAATTTAGTGCAAGGAATTAGCGATGTGACAAGAGAAGGCCTGACTTTTGATGGATACGAGAATAGCTATTTTCCTCAAGACTTTTGTAAGGTTACAAGTTTACTGGGCTGTCTTTCTTTTTGTTTAATAACATTGGTCAGAGGCTGCTTACCTGATTCATTCCTGTTGATTCCTGCCTCTCAAGCCAAGGCTTCAGCTTAAGTAATGCCTAGCATTTGATAAACACCAGGAGCAAAGGACTCATGCTTTCTAGAATGCCAAACTTATCACTAAATAAATGTATAATGAAGAGATGCCTGTCTGGCTTGTCATAGTTGTGGCATAATCTTTGTTAGGTTCCATGAGTAGAAACAAGAAACTCTAGCAGAAATGCCAGGCCTTCATCTATCACTTCCTCTGCAACCATACCCACCTCCGAGAGAACCTCTTCCTTAAGACTCAGTCCTAGTACCAGGGGCTCCAAGCCTGACCACAGCTGACTGTACCAAGTCAAGCTGGGAGAATCCCTGTCGCTCCTCAGAATTTAAGAAAAGAACTCATAGATTAAATAGTTTAAATTAATCAGTGTTCAGTGCTTCAACTAGAAGGCTATGTAAACTCGGGGTTGTGGCTACTTAGGGGGCTACTCTGGTTTACATGATAGATACATGAGCAGAAAGGCTCATCTCTGATAGAGACAAATGAAGCAGAGATGAGAAACTACCTACCTCACAACTCTCTAGGTCCTATGACACCCCGCTATGAGGCCGGCCACTGGGTTCTCAGTTATGCCTTTATCTTTATAACTTTCTTTCTAAAATTTAAGCTAGTTTGAGTGGAGTTTTAATACTTATAACCAAAGGATAACTGACTAATATAGAGAGAAGAAAAGTCTAGATCTTTATTCAGATTATGTCAAGATAAAAGTCTATTTACAGAAGGAATATGGAGTATGGAGGTCAGGATGCTTTAGTCTGTGAAGATCCAATAATCCAGTAGAAATGGGGAAAGATAGGACATCAACAGCAGCTTTTGCCTGTTTCCAGAAGTTTTGAATCTAATGCGTTTGGCCCATTTCTGCTTCCCTGAGGACATATTTGATATCAAATCATTGTGTTGTCTTCATCTATAGCCATTCCAGGAGTCGGGATTGAGTCTTTGTGACTTTATAGTAATACAGTCCAATAAAATTTTTTGTATTGATAGGAATGTTCCATAGTTGTGGTGTCCAATAAGGAAGCCATAAGCCACATGTGACTACAGAGCGCTTAGAAAGTGGCTAGAGTTATTAAGGAACTGAATTTTTAATTGTATTTAATTTTTATGAATTTAAATGTAAATGTAGACAGTCAAATGTGACATTCTAGTAGTTACTGTATTGGATATAGTAACTCCAGAATATATTCCCAAATCTCAACACTTTTTGCTGCCTTCATACTACAATCCCCTCTAACAGCCACCCAGGGGTTCCCCATGCTCTTGTCTCTCTGTAAGGTCATCCTTCACAGAGCTGCTGCAGAGATCTTTAAAAATACAAATCAGGTGTGAACTTCTGTTCAAAATCCTCCTATGGTTTGTATTTAAATTTGGAATGAAATATAAATGTCTTCTGTAGCCTGCAAGGTCCTACCTGATCTGGGGCTTGCTTACTTTTCCTGGCTTACCTCCTCCCAGCTCCACCACCACTCTGTCCCATATTCACAATCCTCCAGGCTCCCTGGCTCCTTCTGTCCCCTGAACACTCCAATGTCACCATCAGCTCAGGATCTTGATTTAATACCTTTTCTGCTTGAATATTTTCTCCCACATCTTGCTGTGGCTGGCACTTTCTCATCATTCAGATCTCAGTTCACATTTTATCTTCTTAGGGAGGACTTACCTGGTCATCTCGGCTAAAAAAGCCTCTACAATACTATAATGGTTCCTTACTTTTTCTTTTTTTAAACCCTGTTTCATTTTTATTCATAGGACTATCACTTTCTGAATTTATTTCATGTATATCTATCAATTTGACTGTCTAACCATCCACTTGCCCATCCATCCATCCATCCATTGCTTGCCTCTGTATCCCCCAACAAAAATATAAGCCCTTAAGGCAAGAGGATTTACCTGTCTTAGTCACTTCTATAGCCCCAGAGCCTAGAACACTGCCTGGCACGTATTAGGCGTTCCACAATACTGATTGGTGGATGGAATGACTGCCCACTCAGGGTTTGGAATCCTTGGGTGTGGCCCTCCCAAGGATCCCTTCATAGCCCAGCATAGGACCCACTGGGAAGATCCTGATAATGTCAAAAACTGAGCTGCTGACCTTTCTCCCCAAGTTCACTCTGCAGTAGTCTCCAACTCAATTAGTGACAGCATCATTCAGGTAATTGTTCAGGCCCAATGCATCAGTGTCATCCTTGACTCCTCGCTTTCTCTCCCCCAGCATCCTATCTGTCAGCAAATCTTGTTGGTTCAAATGACCTCTCTCACTACCTATGCTGCTACTTCTTGATCTAAACCCTAGTGTCTCTTCATCTCTGATCAGGTCACAGTAGGGCTTTCCTAACTTCCCCTTCTAACCTTGGACACTTCCTTCTGAACTAAAGAGAATGACTCTGTTAAAACATAAATCAAATCATGTCACTCATTTCTCAAAACCCTCCAGTGCCGTCTTATTTTACTCAGAGTAAAAGCCATAGTTAAAAAAAAAAAAAAAAAAGCCAAAGTTACCTTAGAGAGACCCACAAAGCCTTACCCATCTGACCCCATCACCTCTCTGACCTCATCTTTAACCTCTGACCTCACTTTTAACAATGCTCTCTTTTCTCTCTCCTTTTACACTACATTGGGCTCTGGGTACAATGAAGACACCAGGCACGGCCCCCTCTTGTACATTTTGCCCATGTTGCCTTTTTTAACTGGAAGCTTCTACCCAAGTCATCCCTATTCCCTTCTCACCTTATTTTCCTCCATAGCACTTCACATCTTTTAATACACCACACGATTTTTCATTTTGTGCTGTTCATTTTTTGTCTGTTCCCCTAGCATGTAAACTCTATGAAGGCAGGGACTTTTGCTTGTTATTTTGGTTTTTTTCACTCCTGTATCCCCAGTACCTAAAACAGTGCTACCTAGCAGAATTCAATTAATATTTGTTGAATGAATGATAAAATGAGTGACACATGACAGCCAGAAATTTAACTAGTTAAGGTGTTTTAAATACTAAATGAGATTTAATTTTCCAGATAAAGCGAATTGATCTTAAAGATAGTCAGAGGTCACATAAATTAACTAAATTATAACAGATTGCATTACCGAAAGATTTATGTCCCAAAGTCTTGAGGTCACTGAGAGACCAAGCTGATTGATCCAATTATCCAATTTCAGAGCAGATATTCTCCTAAATCATGGCCACTTAACACTGATGGCTTATCAGACTCCTTTGACTAACATATAACATGTCAATCAGCTAGCCACAAATGCAGAGAGGAAGAGAGCTCTGTAAATAGGTCACAAAAGTGAATTAAAAATCTCCTCTATCAGGATTTTCTTGTTACCATTGTCTACAAACTGCAAGCTCTTTAGAGCTGTTTGCCACTGTAGGAGATGACTTCAGGGGGCCAGAGAGAATCAAAAGGGATGTTGAGAAAATGTGTATCTTGCTCCAGGATAGGAATTGGTATTCAAACTGCTCCACTCCAAGAAAAAAGCCCCTGTAAGTGGAAGTGGAGCCACAAACACCTCAATAAAGTATAGGTCAGTGTCAAGGAAACAGAGGAAATGCAGGCTGGAAGCAGAGCTGCACCGCTAGCCTTTCATATCACCTCCGTTGTACCAACACTGCAATACCTACCCTCAGGATTCTTAGATGAAGATAACAATAAAGCAAGCAATAGTGGCATGATGTTTTCCATTTGAAGATAATAAATCAAGAACATGGTGAGGCCAAGAAGTTTAGTTTTATGAAATCTACTTGGTTTATATAGTAGAGCAGTCACAGAAAAGCTTCTTATTCACATCTGTGAATTCTTAAACCTCTCACTCACATCCATGAGCTCCAATGAACTGAAGCACCCATGTTTTGACTTTAAGTGAGCATCCAAATAAGCCAGTGGCTTTCTTGCACCAGGCATTCCAGCTCTCCGTTAGGAAGGAAAAAGAGAGAAAGCAAATATTACCTAGGAATTGATGATTTTGTAAAGCATTTTGTGGTCTGGCTCTACTCTTTCCTGTTTTTACTCATTTGTTCAGTAAATATGTATTGAGTATCTATTTTGTGCAGAACCGATTCTAGGGACTGGATCTACAAGGACAACGAAAGGATAGGAGTATGGTGGTGCAGGCCACGGAAACAAGCAAAGGTAGAACGACAGCTCCCCCTGGTTTAATGCTTACACTGGAGAGCCATCCTATCTGAGGAGTGGTTTCTACAGCCAGAAAATATGATTCAAAATCAAAACGATCTTGAAATCCCTTAAGAAACACCACATTGAAGACTAACTTACAAATTCTTGATAAATCCAAAGCAGCCAGTTTTTCCAGCAGAGAGCTGTTCCTTGGCTGAACACCAGAGAAGTGGTTGGCTTTTGTTTAGGGTCATGTGGAATACAAAATACAAGTCTTCGAACAGCAAAATCCCAGTCAACATGAGAAGATTCACACAGAATAAGGGTCACAAGAGAACTGAGACCAGCATGGGACAGACACTAATTAAGGGGAATGGGCTATAGAAGCACCAAATTATCTAGCTTAATGTTGATCTCTCTCTCTCTCTCTCCCTCTCTCTCTCTCTATTTTGGCTAAACACATATATTTCAATATGATAAGTCCAATGACTGAATAAAGCAACTGGATGTTACCACGTGTCAAATGCTTTGTACACTTTTATAATCCTCAAAATAGATGTACAACTTATGTTATTATGTCCAGAAGATGAGACACAGAGAAGTCAGATAACTTGGCCAGAATCACACAGCAAGGAAGCAACAGTCCTTGTATCAGTCACAGATGACACAATAACATTGAAGATTTGAGGATAGCCTAATAAAAGAACTATTTCAAAGGTGTGAGCAGGGTGCAGTGAACTACAATGGATAGTGCAAGATTCTGGATCTAGTGATGGGAGTGGTGTTACCCCTCTCAGCCTAAAGGAGTGAGGGGAGGGTAGTGGTTACAGAAGAACAGGAGAGAGAATGTTGAGAGCGCCGCTGATAGGAGCCATGGTTGTAGATTGAGGGATGCAGTTGAGGATGCTGCCAGTCTAGGTGACAAAGTAGGGAGGGAGCCAGGGAATAAATACTCCCCAACTTCTCTCCATTCTCAGTCCACTGCCTCTTTGCAAGGTTCTCCATTAACTGAACCAATCAAAAGGCAGAGGGCAGGAGAACTTGTTGATTTGACGGTACTCTCGGTCTTCTGGGGCACTAAAGAGGGTGGATGGTGAACTAAGAGGGACAAATGGAAGCTAACCAGCACAATTCTCTGCTGGAGAGTAAGTCCTTCAAGTCAGTGATTAGTAGTATCTGACTCATCTTCACATTCCACTGAACAATGCCTGTTACATCATAAATAATCGATGAACAAATGTATTATTACTTTTTCCTTCCTTTCCTCTCCACTCTTCTAAGACCTCAGGCCAAAAGCGAAGATGGCATTGCCAGCCAACCGTGGGGCAGCTGGTGATGATCAAATAGGAGAAAGTGTTGTACCCTTCTGCCCCTCACCACAGTTTGGGTGGTGTGAGTGGAGAACATTCTAGAGCAGGACTCCTTCTTGTAAAGACTCCATGTTTCTTGCCCTTTTGCAGTTGGCCTGGAGGCTGGGGACAGGGAGGGTGGGGTGTTTCTTTTTCTGGGGTTGCTTCCAAGCCATTTTGTAGAGAATCAGCAACTTTAATTTGGATCATAACCAAAGTTGGAGAACAGAGCTATTCAGTGAACTTCTTTACAAGATGTTGAAAAAAAAGCTCAGTGTTTTTCAAGTGACCAAAATTGTTGTCAGAAGAGCTTCAGATTTGAATCATGTTCATGACAAAAATGTGGCTGAGGAGGGCTGCATATTTGTTCCTTCAATTAGTACTTATTAACTGTCTATCAAGTGCCCCTGTACCATAAACAGTCAGCTAGAGATGACATTAGGAATGAATGGACATAGTTTAATGGCTGAAATCAATCCTGACTTTTTTTCTCCTCAAGGCCCCTTGCAAAATTCAGTGTCTCAAAAACAGGTCGTTCCTGCTCTGAGGAGGTTGTCTTGCTCTAGTTGGAGTGTTTGTTCTTTGCAGAACTTTCATGTGGTTGTTGATGGTCTTTTAACCACAAGCAGCTGAGATCTCATTATTTGTTAAAATTTCTCCGGACATGTTTGCACAACAAGAGAATGTGTTATGGAATCTTCAGGTTTGAAGGTCATGGGAGGTAATCTGATATGTTCCTCTGTCCTCTGTACTCAGTTGTTCCCATACTAGTTGACAGGAATCTTCTGAAGGATGAGGACCCTGAAGAAGAGAAACCATCCTCTCTTCAAATTTGCCTTGCCTTGCTCTAACAAAGCAAGCTGCTATCCCTGAAACTTGCCTGTTTAGAATTAAAAATGGAAAGCACAATAGTTTAATACATTTTATGACCTTCATGTTTTATTAAATTTCATAAAGGCATTCCATTCAAAAGAGGGTCAGATTTTAAATTAAGGCTCTACAACAAATATTTAAACTCAGATTTAATAAAAAAGTTATTGTGTATTCATGCAATTGCAATTGATTATAAAAGACTTAGGGATTGAAATTTTAAAAGGGTAATAGATATTGTAAATGGATAATAATGTTTAACAGGATACTGAATTTGGTATTTATCTGGCCTATTTTGTGTACATTTTGAAAATTTATGGAGCAATGGTAATTGTTTTTTAGATACAAGTGCTTCACACATAGAAGGGGCATTATATTGATTTAAAGAATGCGTGGATTATATGAGTGAAAAATATCTGTAAACTTTACACTCTTTTTTGTTGTGAGAACTAATACACTTTAATTAATTAAATGTAACCACATTTCACAAAGAGTATAATTTTTTTCTAGCATTGTAACTAGCTTTGAAGGAGTTATGTGAAATGCTCATGCATCCTTAAGGAACTATGGAAATTCTAAGGAGCTATGTGAAATGTTCATGATAGCCTTAAGGAATTATGGAAATCCTAAAGAGCTGTGTGAAAGGGTTTACACGTCTTTAAGGAAGTGAAGATTAAGATGCAAAGGCATGATCTATACAGACGTAAAACATCAAGAGGACAAGAAAAAAGAGATACTTGGCTCTGTTCCAGCTCTCGGGGGGGGGGGGGGGGGGGCGGGCGCAATGGTTAGATAAGCCTTTTTGGAGGAACTGAAATTGACGCAGCTCTTGAATGACTTCCAAAGGGGCATATATGTTCTCCCGTTTTATTATAACAAGCGTTTAAAGATTGTCAAAGGATTCACCAAAGATTCTCAGTGAGACAGGATATAAAGGCTATTTAAAGAAATTAAACTTTCTCCTCCATACCAGCATTTCTCTCTATTGAAATTTTCTCTTTAGTTTTGTTTCCAGAAGTTACACTAGGTGGTGCCTAGACATGACATTTTTGTATTTTCCCTCTTATGGCTTACTGAGCTTTTTTAATCTGTGGATTGGAGTCTTTCATTAGTATTGCAAAGTTCCTGTCCATTTTTCCCTCAAATATTGTTTCCTTCCCATTCCTTCTCTTTTCTTCTTCTAAGATTGCAATTGTATATATATTATATAGGTTAATTCATTTCACAAAATTCTTTCTGTTCTATTCTTTTTATTGTTTCTTTTTCTTCCTGTGCTTCAGTTTGGGTATTTTCTTTTTTGATTTCGTTTCTTTCTTTTTAAATTGTGGTAACATTGATTTATAACTTTATGTAAATTTCAGGTGTACATCGTTATATTTTGATTTTTGTGTAAATTACATCATGTCCACCACCCAAAGACTAATCACCATCCATCACCACATGTGTCTATTCACCCCTTTTGCCCTCCCTCTTCCCCGCTTCCTTTCTGGTAACCACCAATTCAATCTCTGTATCTATGTGTTTGTTTGTTGTTGTTTTTATCTTCTACTTATGAGTGAGATCATATGGTATTTGACTTTCTTCCCTTGGCTTATTTCACTTACCCTCAAGGTCCATCCATGTTGTCACAAATGGCCAGATTTCATCATTTCTTATGGCTGTGTAGTATTCCATTGTATGTACACACCACATCTTCTTTATCCGTTCATCCCTTGATGGGCACCTAGGTTGCTTCCAAGTCTTGGCTATTGTGAATAATGTTGCAATGAACATAGGGGTGCATGTATCTTTACGCATTCAAGTTTTCATGTTCTTTGGATAAATTCCCAGCAGTGGAATAGCTGGATCATATGGTAGTTCTATTCTTAATTTTTTGAGGAAACTCCATACTGTTTTCCATAGTGGCTGCAGCAGTTTGGACTGCCATCAGCAATGTACAAGCGTTCCCCTCTCTCCACATCCTCTCCAACACTTGTTGTTTCCTGTCTTGTTAATTACAGTCATTCTGATAGGAGTGAGCTGACATCTCATTTTAGTTTTGATTTGCATTTCTCTGATAGTTAATGATGTTGAACATCTTCATGTGCCTGTTGGCCCTCTGTATATCTTTGGAGAAATGTCTGTTTAGATCTTTTGTCCGTTTTTTAATTGGGTTGTTAGTTTTTTTGTTGTTGAGATGTATGAATTTTTTCTATATATTGGATATTAACCCCTTATCAGATATGTGGTTTGAAAATATCTTCTCCCAATTTCTATGTCGTCTTTTCATTTTGTTACTGGTTTCCTTTGCTGTGCAGAAGATTTTTAGTTTGATGTAGTCCCATTTGTTTACTTTTTCTATTGTTTCCCTTGCCCAGTCAGACTTAGTACTTGAAAATATGCTGCTAAGATCAATGTTGAAGAGCGTACTGTTTATGTTTTCTTCTAGAAGCTTCAGGTCTTACATTCAAGTCTTTAATCCCTTTCATGTTAACTTTTGTGTATAGTGTAAGATAATGGTCTGCTTTCAATCTTTTGCATATGGTTGTCCAGTTTTCCAAACATTATTTATTGAAGACACTTTCCTTTCTCCATCATCAGTTCTCGGCTCCCTTGTCAAAAATTAGCTGTCCATAGATGTGTAGGTTTATTTATGGGCTCTCAATTCTGTTCCACTGATCTGTGTGTCTGTTTTTTGCCAGTACCATGCTATTTTGGTTACTGTAGCTTTGTAGTATATTTTGAAGTCAGGAAGTGTGATATCTCCAGCTTTGTTCTTTTTTCTCAGGATTCCTTTAGATATTTGGGGTGTTTTGTTGTTCCATATAAATTTTAGGATTGTTTATTCTATTTCTGTGAAAACGTTGTTGGAACTTTGATAGAGATTGCACTGAATCTGTAGATTGTTTTAGGAAACATGGACATTTTAACTATATTAATTCTTCCAATCCAAGAGCATGGAATATCTTTCCATTTCGTTGTATCTTCTTCAATTTGTTTCAACAATGTTTTATAGTTTTCAGTGTACAGAATTTTCAGCTAGGTGGTTAAGTTTATTCCTAGGTATTTTATTCTTTTTGTTGCAGTTGTAAATAGGACTGTATTCTTAATTTCTCTTTCTGCCACTTTTTTGTTAGTGTATAGAAACACAACTGATTTTTATATCCATATTCATTTACTGTTTCTAAAAGATTTTTGGTAGAGTCTTTAGGATTTTCTATATATAAAATCAAGTCACCTGCAAATAGTGACAGTTTCACTTCTTCCTTTCCAAGTTAGATCCCTTTTATTTCTTTTTATTGCCTGATTACTCTTCCTAGGACTTCCAATACTATATTAAATAAGAGTCGTGAAAATGGGCATCCTTGTCTGCTTCCTGTTCTTAGAGGGATAGCTTTCAGCTTTTCTCCATTGAGAGTGATATTTACTGTGAGTTTGTCATATATGGCCTTTATCACGTTGAGGTGCTTTCCTACTATCCCCATATCATTCAGAGGTTTTATCATAAATGGATGCTGTATCTTGTCAAATGTTTTCTCTGCATCTATTGAGATGATCATGTGATTTTTATTCCCCATTTTGTTAATGTGGTGCATCATGTTGATTGATTTGCATATGTTGAACCATCCCTGCATCCCTGGAATAAATCCCACTTGACAATGGTGTATGATCTTTTTAATGTATTGTTGTAATCAATTTGCTAGTATTTTGTTCAGGATTTTTGCATCAATGTTCATCAGTGATATTGGCCTGTAATTTTCTTTTTTTGTGTTGTTCTTGTCTGGATTTGGTATCAGGGTTGTCCTGGACATGTAGAATGAGTTAGGAAGCCTCCCCTCCTCTTCAATCTTTTGGAAGAGTTTGCGAAGGATAGGTATTAAGTCTTCTCCGGATGTTTGGTAGAATTCACCAGGGAAGCTGTCTGGTCCTGGACTTTTATTTTTTGGAAGGTTTTTGATTACTGTTTTGCTCTTCTTACCAGTGATTGGTCTATTGAAATTCTCTATTTCTTCTTGATTCAGTTTTGGAAGGTTGTATGATTCTAAGACTCTACTCATTTCTTCTAGATTATCCAATTAGTTGGTATACAGCTTTTCACAGTATTTTCTTATAATCTTTTGCATTTCTGAGGTGTCATAATTTCTTTCTGATTTTATTTATTTGAGTCTTCTCGCTTTTTTCTTGGTAAGTCTAGCTAAAGCTTCGTGAATTTTGTTCATGTTTTCAAAGAATCAGCTCTTGGTTTCATTGATTTTTAAAAAAATTTTTTTAGTCTCTATTTCATTTATTTCTGCTCTGATTTTTATTATTTCTTTCCTTCTACTGATTTTTGACTTTGTTTATTCTTCTTTTTCAAGTTCCTTTACGTACCCTGTCAGATTGTTTATTTTGGATTTTTCTGGTTTGTTGAAGGAGGCCTGTATTGTTATAATCTTCCCTCTTAGAATCACTTCTGCTGTATCCCATAAATATTGGCATGTCCTATTTTCACTTTCATTTGTTTCCGGGTACTTTTTTATTTCTCTTTTGATTTCTCCATTGACCTAATCATTCTTCAATAGCATTTTGTTTACTCTCCACATATTTGTGGCTTTTCTGATTTTCTTGCTTTTGTTGATTTCTAGTTTCATACTGTTGTGGTCAGAAAAGATGCTTGGTATTGTTTCAATCTTCTTAAATTTATTGAGACTTGTTTTGTGGCCTAATATGTGATCAATCTTGGAGAATGTTCCATGTGAATTTGAAAATAATGTGTAATCTGTGGTTTTTGGGTGTAATGTTCTGTGTATATCTACTAAGTCCATCTGGTCTAATGTGTGGTTTAAGGCCAATGTTTCCTTATTGATATTCTGTTTGGATGATATATCCGTTAGTACAAGTGAAGTTTTGAAGTCACCTACTATTATTGTGTTACTGTCTATTTCTCCTTTTATGTCTGTTAATAATTGCTTTCTATATTTAGGTGCTTCTTTGTTGGGTGCATATGTATTTACAAGTGTTATATCCTCTTGTTGGATCATTCCCTTTATCATTATGTCATGTCCTTCTTTGTCTCTTGTTATAGTTTTTGTTTTAAAGTCTATTTTGTCTGATATAAGTATTGCTACACCAGCTTTCTTTTCATTGCCATTTGCATGCAGTATCTTTTTCTAATCCTTCACTTTCAGTTTATGAGTGTCTTTAGGTCTGAAGTGTGTCTCTTGTATGCAGCATATATATGGGTCTTGTTTTATTTTATCCAATCATCCACCCTGTAGCTTTTCATTGGAGCATTTAGTCTATTGACATTTAAAGTAGTTATTGATAAGTATGTACTTATTTGCATTTTGTTACTTTTTTTAGGGGTGTTTTAGTGGTTCTTCTCTGTTCCTTTCTTCTTCTCTTGCTCTCTTCCTTTGTGGTTTGATCACTTTGCTTAGTATTATGTTTGGGTTTCTTTCTCTTAGTTTTTTAAATATTTATTATAAGTTTCTGGTTTGTGATTACCATGAGGCTCATATATAATAACCTATGTATATAGCGATCTATTTAAGTGTATAGTTTCTTTAATTTGAATTCTTTCTAACAGCTCTACCCTTTTACTCATCTTCTCTCACATTTTATATTTTTGATATTACATCTAACCTCTTTGTGTGTGTGTGTATCTGTTACTCTGTTATCATGGAAAGAGATCATTTTAGTACTTTTGTCTTCTGACCTTCATATTATCTTCATAGGTGGTTGTTCTACTACCTTTACTGTATTTTTGCATTTACCAGTGATTTTATTGCTTTTTTTGGGGTAATATTCTTATTCCTCTTTGTGGTTTTCTCTTTCCCACTTAAATAAGTCCCTTTAGCATTTCTTGTAAGACTGGTTTCTTGGTGATAAACTCCTTTAATTTTTGCTCTTCTGGGAAACTCTTTATCACTCCTTCCCTTCTGACTGTTAACCTTGCTGGGTAGAATATTCTTGGCTGCAGATTTTTCCCTTTCAGTACTTTAAATATATCATGCCACTCTCTTCTATCCTGTAAGGTTCTGCTGAGAAGTCATCTGATATCCTTATGGGATTTCCTTTGTATGTAACTTGTTGCCTTTCTCTTGTGGTTTTTAGGATTCTCTCTTTATCTTTAATTCTTGACATTTCAATTATAATGTGTCTTGGTGTGGGCCTATTTGGGTTTATCTTGTTTGGTGCTCTCTGTGCTTCCTGTACCTGGATGTCTGTTTCGTTTCTTAGGTTAGGAACGTTTTCAGCTATTACTTCTTCAAATTGATTCTCTGTCCCTTCATGTCTCTCTTCTTCTGGGGCATCTATGATATGTATGTTAGTGCACTTGATGTTGTCCCAGAGGTCCCTTAGCATGTCCTCATTCTTTTAAATTCTTTTTTCTTTTATCTGTTCAGCTTGGGTGATTTCCTCTAATCTTTTGTCCAGCTCACTGATCTGTTCTTCTGTATCATCTACTCTGCTTTTGAGTCTGTCTGGTGAATTTTTCATTTCTGTTATTGTATTCTTCATTTTTGATTGGTTCTTTTATATATTTTCCAAATCTTTGTTGAAGTTTGCACTGAGTTCATCTATTCTTCTCCCAAGATCAATGAGTATCCTTATGACTTTTAGTTTGTACTCTTTGTCTGGTAGATTGTTTATCTCTGTTTCATTTAGTTCTTTTTCTGGGGTTTTGTCCAGTTCCCTTACTTGAAATGTATTCCTTTGCCTCCTCATTTTGTCTCTTTCTCTGTGATTATATCTGTGTATTAGGTAGGTCAGCTATGTCTCCTGATCTTGGAGAAGTGGCCTTATGTAATTGATGCCTTATGAGTCCCAGTAGTGTGCTTCCCTCTTGTCACCAGTTCCAAATGGTCCAGCAGTGTCTCCTGTGTAGGCTACGTGCGTCCTTCTGTTGTGGAGAGTTTCTCTTGCTACAGGTGCCCAGGGAGTCTAGGCTGTCCCCCTGGCTGGCTGGTTGTAACACTCAACCACGTCTGCCCGCTATGGACTCTTCAGTCACTATATTGGACATGAGAAGACCCAGCACAGTTGGCTGCAAGGTCTAATAACACATTCCTGTTGCAGTTTTTCTGTTAAGTGAGTAGATCTCCAGGGTGGCTGGTTTCTAGGCTCAAAGGCTTACAATTGCTGTCAGCAATGCCCTACACACTCCACTTGCTCCTCACACACACCCTGCTCCAGCTTGCAAGGCTCTTGTCAGCTCTCTCAGGATTGCAGCTGGGTTGGGCTGGCCCCAGGCATGAGAGCACCCAATTGTTTCAGGCTTTGGAAGGTGGGGCTGATCCCCTATGTGGCTGTTTGAGAAGCTCAAGTCTTCTGCAGCTGACAAGCCCCACTGCCCACAGGGCCACACACGCCATCAACACAGTCCTGCTCTGTGTGTGCCCTGACTCTTAAAGCAGATCCAGTTGCCCCATTGCAGAGGCCCCACACACTCCATCCACTCCTTGCATAAGCCCTGACACACAAAGGTGGATCCACTCACCCAGCTACAGAGGATCCAGGCACCCAGCCTATGCAGGCCACAAGATGCTGGAGGGCTTGCTCTTGGGTGGGGCTAGTCCCTAAGGCAGGCTGCCTGCCCTGGTTGAGGTGGATTAAATCGGCACTCTAGTGTGTGGGACAGACTCTGGGCTAACAGACCAGGAGAAGAACTCCAATGGTGTCTGCCAGTGTCTATGTCAGCACACCTGTAGTAGGTCACAATAATGGCTGCCGCCAGTGTCTCAGTCCCTGGAGAGGTCTCTCCTCTGATTGAGATGCACCCAGAAACTATCAGGTCAGTCTCTTTTCACCAAAGGACTGTGAACCTCTCTTTCTGGTGATTTTAGGTTGCTTTCTGAAATGGGTGAATTTGTGAATGGGCCCTTCAAGAGCCAGCTTTTCCTCCTTATGTCTGATAGCTTTTCTGGTGGTATTCCCCAGTCTTGTTAGTAGCCAGTAAAGCCAGATATTATGACACTCATCTCAGTTGTGCTGAGTCCAAAGGATGCTTATAGCAGTAACGATCCCCCTCTCAGGTCTTCTACTCCTCCAGGGAAGGCTGCATGCCTTAGGATTGCTCCTTCTAGCCATGAAGTGCTGTGGCTTGCAAAGGTGTCAATTTTTTCTCTCCAGAAAGGAATTTCTACCTCTTCTACCTTAGTCAGGACTGTCCCTTATTATGGGGGTTCTTTTTATCCAGTTTTCAGTTCTCTTTCAGTGGTAACTGTTCCAAGAGTAGGTGTAAATTTGCTGTGCCTATGGGAGGAGATGAGTTGAGAATCCATGTACACAACCATCTTGACACCAACCTCTCCAGGTATTTTCTAACAACCTCTCTTAAAGTTCAATAATTCTATCTTCTGTTGTGTCCAGTCTGCTGTTAAACCCATCCAATTTCAGACATTGTATTTTGTACTTCTAGAACATTCATTTAATTATTTTTAAAAAATAGATTCTAATTCTCTGTTGAAATATTTTCTTTTCATCCATTTCATAACTTTTTTCATCTATTTTCTTTAACACAGTTTTTTGAACTCCTTGTCTGTTAATTCCAACATCTAGATTTTCTCTGGATTTGCTTCTATTAACTGTCTTATATCTCTATTTTCAGTCACTTTTATGTGTTTCATTTTATGTTGAATAAACTTTGATTGTAGGCTGGACATTTTAAATAATGTTTTACAGAGGTTTTGGATTATACTATCGTCTTCTAAAGGGGGTTGATTTTTATTCAGGTAAATGGTTAAATTACTTCCAAATCCCCATGATTCTTTTCTGGCTTGGTAAAAGCTTTGTTAAAGTAGATCTATTTCAGTTTTTTTTTTTTTTATTCTCAGGGCATGATACTTATTTCTACAGTATGGCCTTTTAGGATCTCTAATTGTCCAAGGTGTTTCCAAAAGTACCTCTACTCTGGCTGTCCCCTGTGGCATTTCTTTAATTTCTAATTAGCTGTCAGCATCTGCTATCTTCTAGGCTTCCTATAGTCTCATGTTGTACTTGCACAGGCCAGTAGTTGGCCTAGGACCTGAGGGATATTTCTACACAGATTTTTGAAATGCTCTTTCTGTGGTTTGCCCTTCTCTGTCACCCTGCTCCAAAATCTAGTTACATTAGCAGGACCAGACTCTGATTTTTCTTTGCCCATTAAAATCACTATTCATTGCTTGGGTTTCTCATCCCTGCATCAGAGCCCAGAAAACATCTTCAGATAGAAAGTCTGAGTGGATGTGGGTATCATTTCCTATGCCTTCATTCTTTTAAAGAACACAGCATTTCATTTGATTGCTCCCCAATATCTGCAAATAGTTATTTGATCTGATTTATCCAGGATTTACCATTATTTTGTGGGCAGGTGAGTCTAGTACCAGTTACTTTGTCATGGCTGGAGTCTTCCTAGTAAACCGAAATTCAAACTCATAAATACACTTGCATAATGTACAGGTTTATGTGTATACTCACACACATATGTGTGTAGACATATGTATACATGCATACAGGTTTGCTTGTGTGTAGATATATACACATGTGAATGTGTGTATTTATATCTATAAATATCTATCTATCACGTGCATGCAAGTTTGCTTGTGCATATACACATGTATGACTATCACTATGCACACACACGCACACACACACACACACACACAACTGAGGTTTAGTTCATGCAGCCAGAGTGGGCTTTGGGTGATCAGAAGGTAGAGGTTTGTCTCCCTACTGCCAGATAATCTTTTGAGGATTTATTTGGTTAATTGAGTATTCTTGGGCAGGTTAATTCAGTCATTGACTCCTTTCTGTGAATTCCATGAACTAGGCTTTCCTAGTGGCAAAGTCTCAAAAGGGAAAATGCTAGAACTGGCATTCCAGAAGAGGTCTACAGATGTCTCATCCAATGCTCTTTCTACTATATCAAACTGTCTATCTTACAAGGGAATTAGTCTCTTCCTGGTATTCCTCATTCCACAAGATACATGGTTCCCTGCTGTACTAAGTATTGGTTACTAACTGAGATGTTCTGAGTTGCTCTCTGAAGACTCAACTCCATCCATCTGCTTTGGTTTCAGGCACATGCAGCAAGCTTTCCTTTAATCATTTACAAAAACAAAAGAAGCTATTGCTCACTCAAGTGGAGTGAAGAACCAAAAGAAGAACTAACATTCAGAAAGAAGAAAAAGCCAGATAAAGCAAAAGCGAGTGACCGCCCTGGGCTACTTGTCAATTCAGAGGCTTTTATTTTTGATGTCCCTTGTCCTCTACATCTGCTTTTGTCCCTGTCATGGTAGAACCCACAGCTCCTCAGTGTACTCCCCATTCTCCCGTCTATTCCTCAGTTGTGACTCTATTTGAGGTGACAGTGACCAATGATGAAAAGTTAAATGTTACTCCCCTTAGAGACACATGTATTTTAACAAGGGGCCTAAACTTTGAACTAGAGGAACAAAGCTTTAAGTCATGTTTCTAGCATTGGAGAGTAAGTGGATGAGGATTGGTCAGGGTTTGAGATGAGGCAGAAACATCTGGTGCATTCCTGAAGCAACAGATGCCTGAGGAATTGAGAATAAATATCGTTAAAATCTGAACAACCTGCCCTTACTCTAGGCTCCTTGGAGGTGAGGATATTACCAAGCTCAGAGTGAGGCGGGATCAGACAAAAGGACTTTGTGAAAGTAAAAGAAGATTGAAATTTCTAAGGTGCTCATTCTCTCGAGGTGATTTTTAAAAAGGTAGATAAAATGAGTGTCCTGATCAAAGTTTAGTTTAACAAAGCTGCTTATAGGTCCTAGAAAGTTGTATATGGTAACAAAACCCATTCTCCATAGAATAGTCAAACTTATCTTTTAAAAATCTAAATCATGCCATGCTTCTTGGCAGTTTAAAACCCTGCAGTGTTTTCCTGTTGTATAGAGACTGGACTCTAAGTCTCTCTGTGATCTGGTCTCTTTCTTCTCCTTCTCCCTGTCCAAGCTCCAGCCACACTGACCTGTTTCATAAAGAAGCTCAGCTTTTTCCTGCATTGGGACCTTTTAGCTTTTTGTTTTCAGTTCCTTAACAGCTCTTCCCTCAGGTTTCTGTTCCTTCTTGTCAGTGAAGACTCAATTCCAATGTCACTTCCTCAGAGAGCTTTCCATGATCCGTTGCATTCCACTCCATTCCCCAGGCTGCATTCGTCTTCAGCCATATCTTGGTTATTCGTGTTTATGTCTGAGCCCTTGCTTTCCCACAAGAATACCTGCTTTGAGGGCATTGACCATTTTTGTCCTCTTTACCACCAGAACAGTGACCAGCTCAGGGCAGGTTTCCAATAAAGTGTGTAAAACTGAGGAAATTAATAAATCAATGAACAAGTAGTTCACTCTGGTTTATTTACAAGAATTTCATTTGTGGGTTCATAAAATGTCTAGCTTGAGAGGCCACAGAAAGCCTCCAGTCTAATTTCCACTTAATGCAGCTCCCCAACCTCTACAGCGTTCTTGATAGCTACTTCTGCTTAAAACAACAACTTTATGCAGAAGTCCATTTTGTTCAGGATAATCTTCCCAGTCCCTCACACAATGCATACTGACTTTCATTTAATGTACCATTTCCTCATGTTCATCTGGATTCTAAGTCCTTAGAAGACCTGCCGCATCAAATTAGGAGAGGTGGGGGGCTGTCACAGAGACAGGAAGAAGACGGGACATCTCATAGTTTGACGGTGGAAGAGAAAGACAAAACTCCCTAAAACTTAGGTGAAAACTCAAAACCTGGAAGGTACAACCATTTAGTTAAAGGAAATGTTGTAGATGCACTTCAGTAACTGAAGGGCGTCATAATATCACAGGAGAGGAAAGTCCTGATAAGAACCCAGACATTGCCGTTGAGCTGATCTGGGTTCAAGTTCACATTAGTAGAGTGATCTCAGGTAATAACCTTTGTAAGCTCTAAATTGCTCACTTGTACTTTAGGGAAATAAACTCTTTAGAGAGAGATTGTAGGGATTGATATAATCTTTGTAAATTACTTAGCCCTATATACTGATACGGAGTAAACCTTCAATAAATGTGACCTACTCCTATTACAATAATAATGTTCATTGTGATGGCCTTATGTTGCAAGTAAAGGGATAAATTCTGTGCAGTAAATTTTATGGATATCCAACACTATCACTCTTTGCACGTTTTAGTATAAAATAAATGAAACTTCAAATATCCAAACAACCTGGCACAACTCATATCAGTGCTAATAAAACTTTTATTTTTATAATATTTTACATTTTGTAACCCCTTTCATGGATTTTCTCTCATTTGATGATTCACAGCTGCTCAGTCACTGTGTAATGTAAAGCTTAAGCAAAATTTTGTAATGCAAGTTACCTGTATTCCAGTTCAAGAACCAGCTGTGTCTCTTCAGTCTTAATGTTTTGTTTGGCCAAATCAGATTTCCTATGCCAGAATGTACTGAGCCAATTTGTTCTCTTGAAAGCTCAAATACTAAAGGTAGGGAAGAAAAGTCTTTATCTTAAAAAGGCAGCGTGGAGGTGTCAGTTAAATTCGCTGCCGCCCACAGATACTTAACCTGGAGATATCAGAAATAATGGAGGATTAAAGATTATGTGCCTACAGTAATTTTGGAAAATGAAGGAGTCCCTCAGGTAGAAACATGATCCATTTGCCCAAAACTTTTCAAGTTACAGCCTATAAATATTTGAAATGTTTAACTTCTAAGGAGGCAAAGGAATTATTCAACCCAGTGCAAGGAGAGGTGATGAGGAATAATGGGATGACATTAACAAAGAGAACATTTCCTCAATCGGGAGAACAGATAATGCAAAGGCTTCGGTTAAAATGAAGACTCCTTAACTTAGATAGTTAAAACAAGATGGCACTTTATGGCGAGCTGGTGGCTGAGTTCCATTTTAAGTTCCTGTGGTTGGTGACCTGCTCAGAGCACAGTGAATGATTTTCATGGTTCATTCAACACCTTTTTAAATTGATTTAAGTGAACTCATATAAAGAATAGTCAGAATAAGTAGAAATGTTGATGCTTCCCCAGCACAATGACATCCACTTTTGTTGTTTCTTTATTCAGCACTGCCTAATGAATACACCTTCTTTTGACACTTTTATCTGTTCATTTGATGGTTCTCAATGATAGATAAATAGGGGAAGGGAAAGACAAGAGGTAAGGGCAGTGGGTGGGAGGAGGGAGAAAGGTGGATGCTAAGCTGGCTCTCAGACACGTGTAACCAATTGATGAATATAAACATCGCCCTGAACAATCAGTCCTAAGATCACTGTCCCTATTTGTACATATAGACTTTCCAGTTCCCTTTGCTAAAACTTCATGTTTTATATTATTAAATACAAGGAGAGAAGAAAACAAATATTAAGGATAAGAGGCCCAGGATCAAGATAGTTCTCTCCTCTAATTTATCAATCTTGAAATTGATAGTGAGGTTTTCAAATATTTAGATGATGTAAATGTAGCTTTTAAGATGTACTGTATGATTCCAGTTCTATGAGGTACCTAGAATAGGCAAATTCATAGAGAAACAAAGTAAAATAGAGGTTACAGGGACCCGGGGGAGGGGAAATGGAGAATTATTATTGAATGGGTACAGAGTTTCTGTTTGAGATGATGAAAAAGTTCTGGAGACTAATGCTAGTGATGGTTGAACAACATTGTGAACGCACTTAATGCCACTGAATTCTATACTTAAAAATGGTTAATTTTATGTTATGCATGTCTTACAATAAAAAGTTACTTTTTTCTTTGAATGTTAAGTCTGAAGTAGAGGGATTAATTTTGACTGATTTCTGAGCTATAGGAAATTTTTTCAAGAGAAGTTTGTTTTCCAATCTCCCTAGACATCCAAATCATTCTCTAAGCCCCCCTGTCCCCAATACCACCACCAATGACTTTCTAAAATTTAAAGTAGACTTAAAAATTACACTCTAATATTTATTGTAGCCATATAGACTTCAAGATTATGGTATTCTATAATTTATAATAAGATAAAGTCTATTTGTTTGCTAATTCATACCAAGAACATATTTAAGCCACTCTTGGTCAAGATTTTATTCTACATAGTGAAATAAATGATGGTGGTGGGTGCAAATATCTTAGTAATAACAGTCTCTACACTTAATGAACTTAGTATCTATTGAGAAATACAAGACATGTACACCAACAATTGAAAAAAATGTATATAGTAATATATGTTGAAGATCCTACAGCTCTATTTAAAATAATATCTTACATTTGAATAAGTTTACAGCTTGGCATACATATTTGCAAAAAAGGAGGCAGATTTGTTTTAACAGTGAGTCTTCACGGAGAACTAGAATTTTATCCAGGCTAGAGAAAATGGCAGTTACATTTCTTCCCACTTTATACATTATATAGGCTTTCCATAACTAGGTAAAATTGAACAATTTTAAAGGATTCTAGATATTATAGTTCAAAAAGGATCCGTGAGATTTGGAATCAGACCTGGATTTAATTTCTAACTCTGCTGATTACAACTGTGAGATTAAGGGTAAATTACTTAATCTCTTGGAGTTTCAACATTGTTTTCCAGAAAATGGAGGTCAAGCTCCCTACTAGTCACATGTTGATGAATGAGATAACATGTGCAAAGTACTGAGGTGTAGCAATTGCTCAATAAATACTAGTTGTCTTCTCTAGTTTTAGTTGCTGTACCTTAGGTTGTTATGACAACATTGATTGAATCCATGATTTAGTTGGTGTGATACTGGGTCTGGTACATCGGTCCCAATTATAACATTGTTCTATATGAAAATATAATTTGGCTCTCAGTGATCTGTGTTTGATAATCCCTTCTGGTGTGGTTTCCAGGAACAAGGCTTGATGAAAAACAAGAACTGTCTTCTATAAGTGCGTGTGAATACATATACATATATAAAATATATATTTGTACTATTTTCAAATACTTTAAGTAATGAGATCTAGTGTCTAGCTAAGTGTGAGAGAATAGGGTTCCTACCAGATGTGTTTGAATGACTGCCTATCAATCATTTGTAATTAGCACACTGTATGTAAATTTATGCAACTTAAGTGCTTGAAAACAATTTATTCTTGTAAGTAGATTCAATTGTCCTTTTTACAATCCTGTTTCTATTGGTAATTTATTTAACAGACCCTTACTTCACTGACGGTAAACTTTACCCCTGCCCAAGTTCAAATCCTCTCATTTTGACCAAGTGCCATCTGAATTCATGAGGTTATATTGTACTAAGAAAAAAAATAGGTAGAGTACCAAATTCCATCAATCAAGTGCTGACTGTCAGTGACAGGAAATTGGCACACGCGTAGGGACCCCTGACCAGATGGTAGACATCTGTGCTTTTCTCATCAGCAGGGCCAGGTCAACTGTGCACCCTCCACTTCCACGGATAGGCCTCAAAGAGCCAGGACCTCATAGGTGGAGGGCACCTTAGGGCTATTATAACATTTGGGTTATGAATAGCAAAGATGAAACTGACACCTTGGGATGCCTTGAAGTTGTTTTTAATTATGTCATAGAACTCAGGACAGGAACCAAGTTTGTTCTCCTTGAGAGTTTCCAAGACTAGGTTAGTACCTGCATCTTCAGAATGTAGGGAAAAACACAGAGGAGTAACCTTCCAGCAGAGAATTCATTAGAAAGTGTCCTGGGAGGGAGTCCCGGGGACTTTGGCTCTAACCTGATGTGAGAACCTGGACTACTTCACAGGTTGGAGTCTCGATTTCTCTGTGAGATACACTCTCTGCTTCCCCTACATCCAAGGGGAGTTTGAGGGCCCCATGAGCTGAAGGATGTGAACATATTTCTTGAATCCAGAGAGAACAGGAGAAAGCATTGCATCACAATCCCCTTCATCTACTTGAATCCCAGTTACCACTCATGACAAAATTAAGCATTTTGTTCTCCTTGAGAACCACCTCTGTTCTTGCCACCCAGGTTATGCTTTCTAGTCCAAAGTGCTAGAACCTCCAAGATCCGACAGGGTCTTGTACTGTTCTTGACTCCACTCTGAAATGGTAAGGAATTTGAGTGCAGGAGCCATGTCTTCTCCTCCTCTTTCACAGGAAGATGCTAAATAAAAATGTGTTAACTGATTCATAGCTCTGACATTTCCACTCATATTCACAGCCCACTAGCTGTAGTACTTTTCCTTCAAATCTCTGGCTGAAATCTTGTTAAAAGGACAAGCAGGATATTTCCATTCTGGGGCCTTGTCAGTAAGCATCAGCCCTGCCAATGCCCACAGATGAATCCCTGCCTCTTCTGTTCTGTGAAAGTGAAGGGACTCCATCAACAGCCTCTTGTACTCTGAGAAAGTCATCACTGAGCTTCAAATGCACTTGCAAATCTGACTCTCTCTTTAAAGACTGTTGTTATTGAATTTTGATCAGCAATATGATAGCAAGGACAACGAGAGAGGGAGAGATTCCTTATCCTTGTGGTGATAGAAAAAAAGCAGTGGGTATGAAAATTTGGAGATCTGAAATCTAATTCCATCTCCACTTTTAAATAGCTCTGTAACTCGAGCCTCCGTTTCTTCTCTTCTGAACTGCTCATTTGGACTAGATGGTCTCTGATGACCCTTTCTATTCTACGGTTTAATGATTCCCATAGGAAAAGGTCACAGATCAAATTAGTAAATCTTAAGAGAGGATGGAGTGATCAAGAAGGCATGTCAACTCTTACACTCTTTTCTGAAAGCAAAAAAAAACCCCTGGGTAGTTATTCATGTTAACAGAATTAAGTCTGTGGTGTGGCAACCTTCAGAACTGTACTCTGACAAGGATGAAGGCTCTGTGGATGAGTAAGACAGAGGTTTATTTATTCGTTTGTTTGCTTGTGTATTCATTAATTAGTTCACTTATTTACATATTAACTTCTTCATTCAAAAAATATTTATTGAGCATCTAATATGTTCCAGGCAATCTTTTAGGTGCTAGGGATACAGCTGAATATACAATAGATAAAAATCCTGGCCTCCATGAAGCTTATATTTCAATATTCCAATAATGGCAGATACTAAACAAACAAATAGGTAACGGGTGAAGTAGGGTTAAGAAATCTGAAAAAGAACAAAGGATAAGGATATAGATTCAGGAATGGGGAAGGTGTTATTTTCTTTTATTTTTTTTAACTGAGGTAACGTTGGTTTATAAAATTATATGAATTTCAGGTGTACATTCATTATATTTCAATTTCTGTGTAGTTTACATCATGTTCACCACCCAAAGACTAATTATTATCACTAAATACATGAGCGAATCACCTCTTTTGCCCTCCTCCTTCTCTCTCTCCTTCCCCTCTGGTAACCACCCATCCAATCTCTGTCTCTATGTGTTTGTTGTTGTTTTTATCTTCTATTTATGAGTGAGATCATATGATATGTGACTTACTCTCTCTTACTTATTTTGCTTAGCATAATACCCTCAAGGTCCATCCATGTTGTCTCAAATGGCAAGATTTCATCTTTTTTTTACAGTTGAGTAGTATTCCGTTGTGTGAAGGTACTATTTTCAGTGTACTTGGTATGTGGGAGGAACAGCAAAGAAACCAGTGGCTACAGCCGAGAGAACATGAGGAGAATGTAGGAAATGAAGCCAGAGCAGTGGTGGGGCCAGAGATTACAGCATCTTAAAGGGAGGAAGATGTTTGGGCTTTAACTCTGAATGAGACGGGAATCATTATAGGGTTTTTAGCGGAGGTGTATCATCATCTGACTTACATTTTAGGATTACTCTGCTGCTTTGTGGAGAATAGACTGCACAAAAGCAAGGATAGAAGCAGTCGCCAGTCGGGAGGCCATATAAATAATTTAGGAGGAAATGGATGGCTATCAGATCAGGGAAACAGCAATGGAATGTGGAGAGACTTGGTTTGGAATCTAAATATATTTCCAAGGTTGAGCTGACAGAAGTTGCTGATGGATTGTCTATGTGGCATCAGAGAAAGACAGATGTCAAAGACGACTCACATGAAGGATGATCTTAAGAACTTTTGTCTAAGCAACTAACTGGTAGATTGGAGATGTCATTTGTGAGATAGGGAATACAGGGAGAGCCTGAGGACATTGGTGGAAGGCTTCAAATCAAGAGTCCTGTTTCAAATATGTAAAGCTTGAGTTGCCTATCAGACATCCAAGTAAGGATGTGGAGTTGGAATTTGTAGACAAGCGTCTGGAGATCAAAGAGAGGCCAGAAGTAGAGAGAGAAATTTGGGCCTCATCGGCATATAGACAGTATTCAAAGCCATAGGACTGAATAAGTTCACCAGGTAAGAGAAAAACAGAGAAGATGACCAAGAACTGAGCACTGGAGTTCTCTAACATTTAAAGGTCAGGATAATGATAAGAGTAAATGCTGCTAGTAAGTCCAATAAGATGAGGGATTTTATTCAGAATCCCCATTGTGACACAGAGGACTTTTCTTCCTCATGTACCACTGTGGTTCTCATCAATAGCCTTTCCTGCTAATTTGAATATGAGAAATGACCACTAGAATGAAACCAAAACCTTCATCCACCACTTTCTTAAAGACTTGGGTTTGGGATGAAAGAGTGTGTGTGTGTGTGTGTGTGTGTGTGTGTGTGTGTGTCGTGTGCGTCTGAGAGAAAAAGAGACAGAGACAGATACAGAGAAACAGAGAGATATTATGCAGAAGTACAATAGAATTAGACATTGTCCCTGGCTTTGAGGAGTTTCCCTAGGAAAAAAATGACAAGAGAACCACTAACAAGTCCACACAGATTCAAAATATACTTAAATAACTGTCTTCAGAAAGCCAAAATGGAAAGATTAAGCAAGCAGACAGGTGCTATGGGGCTGGCAAGGATCTATAATGCCTCAAAATTATTGTGACTGTCTTTGAGAAAGCTAAGTAATTAATTTATTTTCAGGAAGCCATGCCTTGGAGTGATTTCTCAAGTTATGCTATTACATTCTCGATTTTTGCTTAAGAATGTCCAAAGGCATCCCACAGTCTAGAGCATAATCTCTCCCCATAGCCCTGGCTGCCATTCAAGGTTTTTTAAAAACTCATCCCAATCAGTCCTTCTAACTCTTCTAACTTAAAATGAGCTCTCCCTTCAAATTCTTAGATCACTGATTATCTTCCTGCCATTCATTAGCAGTCTTTTAAAATAATTATGATTTTCTTTTTTAGAGTAGTTTCAGATTCATAGCAAAATTGAAAGGAAGGTACAGAGATTTCTCACATGTCTCCTATCCCTGCACAGGCATAGCCTCCCCTATCATCAACATCCCCTACCAGAGGGCACCTTTGGTACAACTTATGAACCTACATTGACACATCATAATCAGTCAAAGTCCATAGTTTACACTACATCTCACCCTTGGTGTTGCATATTGTATTGGTTTGGACAAATGTATAATGGTAGTATCCATCATTATAGTATTATATAGTGTCTTCACAAAAAATCTTCTGTGCTACACCTATCATCCCTCTCCCTAATCCCTGGCAACCACTGATTTTTTTTTTTGAGGAAGGTTAGCCCTGAGCTAACCTCTGCTGCCAATCCTCCTCTTTTTGCTGAGGAAGACTGGCCCTGAGCTAACATCCGTGCCCATCTTCCTCTACTTTATATGTGGGACGCCTACCACAGCATGGCTTGACAAGCAGTAAGTAGGTCCACACGTGGGATCCGAACCAGTGAACCCTGGGCCGCCAAAGCAGAACATGTGAACTTAACCACTGCCCCACTGGGCCAGCCCTCCACTGATCTTTTTATTGTCTCCATAGTTTTGCCTTTTCCAGAATGTCATATATTTGGAATCATGCAGTACGTAGCCTTTTCAGATTGGCTACTTTCACTTAGTAATATGCATTAAGTTCCCTCCATGTCTTTTCATGACTTGATAGCTCATGTCTTTTCAGCACTGAATACTGTTCTATTGCATGGGTGTAACACAGCTTATTTACCCATTCACCTACTGAAGGACATCTTGGTTGCTTCCATGTTTTGACAATTATGAATATTTGTGAGGATAATTTTCAACTCAGTTGAGTAAATACTAAGGTCTACAATTGCTGGATTGTTTGATAAGAGTATGTTTAATTTTGTAAGAAACTGCCAAATTGTCTTCCAAAGTGGCTGTACTATTTTGCATTTCTACCAGCAATGAATGAGAGTTCCTGTTGCTCCACATCCTCGCCAGCATTTGGTATTGTCAGTGTTTCAGATTTTGGCCATTCTAATGGGTGCATAGTGGTATCTTATTGTTGTTTTAATTGTCTTCTCTTTTAATAAGTGTGTGTCTTATCTCCTAGAACAGGTTGTAAGCTATGGGAAAAATAAGACCTTATTTTACCTTTTTTCTCTGTCCACTACCACAGAACTATTATTAGATGGGTACTTAATAATGTTGAATGAATGCACAAAAAAAAATCAAATATTTTGTTTACCTGCCATTCCAAGTATTTACCCAGATGTAATGCAACTCAGAAAAAGATAAACAAAAATATTTTGTGATGGTGGGTGACAAATGATGAACTATTCAGCCATGTGTTTTCTAAATTTAAGCAAAATATAAAATGAGGGAATTTAAATCAAGAGTTCGTATACATATTATTTGTCTTCAGAGAATTTCATGAAATTTCTCTCAAAGTTGCCTTTGCTCCTGCAAATTAAGTCAAGACTTACTTCCACAAAAAGAGAAAAGATTGCCTTGACTCATGGGCCCTAACTATAGTGGACAAATGATTTATCTTCTAGGCTGAGACAATTTTGAGAGTGAAGGGGATGCTAACAAAAATCATACCAGATAAACAGGCATAAGCCAGGACTGTCCTGGATACCTTTTTTGGGTCATAAACTTCTTGGAAAAGGGATGGAAACTGTAGTTTCCTTCTCCAGAAAAATTGTACCTTAAGTTACAGGATATACTCAGCCCTTAGAGCCTGTCCTGATTCACTATTTAAGAATTCCTGACCCTCGGCCCTGCCCAGTGGCATAGCGGTTAAGTTCACATACTCCCCTTTGGTGGCCCAGGGTTCAAAGACTCTTTTGCCATTATTTGGCATCTTTCCTAATGGTGCAACAGTGGGAAGAAACTCCATTTGTAGGGTGTTAGGATGTTGCTAGTCAAGTAGGGACTTAAACGGACTTTGACAATGAGTAGCAACACGTTGATGGAGTGAGAATAAGAATAGAACTGTTGTTATTGCAGATGTGGCCAAAAACAAGAGAAAGGAAGAAACGAGAAAGAAGGTGGCATTTATCGGATCAGTACAGCAACCCATATGGCAAGAATCCTGAGACCACAACTTGAACAAGTGTTTACAGCCAGATCAGGAAGAGCCAGGAATGCCCAGATGAAGAATTTGGGGTTTACCATTAAAGAATTGAAGGCTTCTAAAGATTTTTAAATATGAGGTGTGCCATTGGGGAGGTAGGTGTGCCTAGAAGGGGAGGATGTCCAGGTTAATGTAATTGGCATTGAGCAGGAGCAGCTGTCAGGAGCTTCAGCTTAGAAGCTCATCTTTGGTTTTGCCTGCGGAGTTATGGAAAAGAATCTTTGCTGTCCATGGTTCTATTGTAGCTACAGCCTGGGGCAAGGTTGAAAAAGAATGTCAGGCTGGTTCCCTCTGTTGAGAAGCAAAAAAGAGAGCATAAACTCTGCTCTGCTTTAGCAGTTTGAATTTTAGAATTCACATTTCAATGGTTCTCAAGCCTGGCTGCCTGTTAGAGTTACCTGGGGCAACTTTCAAAAGCACTCATGCTCCAGATCCACCCCCTGGAAATTCTGATTTAGTTTCCTGAGGGAGGAGCCCAAGCACTGGGACTTTGGAAAGCTCCCAGATTATTCTAATGTGCAGCAGTGGGTTGAGACGCATAGCTGCAGTGGAGGAAGTTAAAGCTAGTGCTGTGTGTGCCTTTCCTTAAGGTCTTAAAACAAAATCTCCTTTCCAAATCTATTGTTTAAACCTGAGCCTCCAGCCTGATGTTAGAGGGTATCTTTGGATGCAGAGGCCAAGAGAAGGAATGGAAAAACTAAATTGTCCTGTCAGGTGTTCTTCCCCCGATTCTATTTGTCTTATGTCTCTCAGATAGAAGGGGTGGGGGCTGATTCTACGTGAGAACTCACCATCCAGACCTACCTTCCTGCTCATCTGATTTTCCCTCCATGAACTTTCCCAGCTCATTCAACACCTACCATCTTCTTAGCAACTGGCATGCAAGTAAGACATCTCTTTCCTCAAGAAATCTTGATCTGCATCATTCTTCAAGGCTCAGCCAAGACAAGTCTTGTCTCCTCCATGAGTCTTTCCCTGGTGGACTCCATCCTGAGATTTCGTTTTTCCTCACTTATTGGTATCTATGACACAAACAGTGCCTTGAGGCATCAAGCTTTTTTACGTAAGTGTTTTATCTCTTCTGCCTCAAATTGCTATGCCTTCGGTACCTTTATATCTTGCTCATAGAAGATGCTCCATGAACCTTTTGTAACAGTCTTCTGTGATAAACTTCTCACTCATCACTCTAACTCTGCTTGTGGGTTCTGATGTTTAGGTTCTACCACACTCTCTCACTGTTGTTCATTTTCTCACTGTTTCTCTTCTGCGCATTCTAATTAGAGTTAATGATTCACTGACTGTAGCTTTTTCCAAAATGGCCTCCACAGGTTCCTGAACACTTCCTCTTAGGACGAGGCCTGGAAACGCATATTTTTTACAGCTCCTAGATGATTTTGATTGTTAGCCAAGTTTGGAAAGAACCTTCTAGAGCAATATTTTAAAATTTTTTGGTTACAATGCATACTAAGTAATACATTTTTTGCACTGTGACTCAACACTCCACACACCCATAATGGAAACAAATATATACCTATCTTCATGATATGTGAGGTATTCCAATATTTTCTATCCTATTTTATTGCATTTAAAAAAGTGACGATCTTGAAATTCTGTGTTGGGTTGCAACTCTTACTTTGAAAAGTATTCTTCCAGAAACTTACACAGAGTTACTCAGATACGTACTTGAAACATGCTACTGTTATTGATCTATATTTTTTTGCTTTACTTCTAGGGAATGATTTCTACTTAAAATCTTTCCCTACCCCATTTCTCTCTCTTTTAAGCTAAGTTATGAGTATGAACCACTCCCTGAGGCTGCTTACTCTATTCCAGCTGTTTCTTCAGAAAATCTTGGAGCTTCCAGGAGGTCTTTCTTTGGAGACCCTCACCCACGCTTCAGCCCATAAGGACAAGAGAGTGCTTCCTTTCAACACTATAAGGACCCTACCATATATCTTGGTTTGAGTGTATTGTTCATATTTTTTGGTGGACTTTAGCCTTCTTGAGAACACAGACCTTGCCTACCTCTATCCTTATTTCAAGAACTGACAATGCTGCTCCACACCATTTTTTGTTCAACATGTAGTTCTTGAGTGGATGTCTTGTGCCTCCTAGCTTGGTCTATGTGTAATAAAACTTGACATCAATTTATTCAGGCAGAGACCTCTTAATATACCAAGCTGTCACTTCTAGCTTTCCAGTTGAAACAGAAGATGGTTGACACTCACACCAACATGGATTGTGTCACCTATTTTCCAAAGTGAGAAAATGGGATGGGAGCTAAACCAAAGGTAATCAACAGTACAGGAGCAGATTCATGCTTTCCTTTTCTTTTTGTAATTGCTGGACGAGGCTCTAAAAAATAAAATAATTGACGAGTCAAATAACCTTATCGCAGAGGCAAAGCTATGAAGACTTCTCTCAATTCTCCGTTTAGTGTTAGTTGGACCAAAGGTGATGCTAAGAGGAGCCCTCAGAGCTTGAAAGTCTCAGTCACTTGGCAAAAAGCTGATGCAAAGCATCTCACCTAGCACGTTGGATTTCACATGGATGTTGTGGATGCTGCCCAGAGAAAATGTCCAGATTAAAATATTGGTTTATGGGCAATATACTGTACTCCAGATGACATTTATAGTGTTAAATTTGGGCTTGCTTTTTAAAATGTTCCAATTTAGATATAAAGGTTAAGTTAGGCTAAATTGAGATCATAGTACAGAAACTATGGAAAGAAATAATAACAGTTAAGAAACATGTAGAACATTTCCATGTTGAAAGATTGATTTTTATCACAGTGAGATCTAGTTAAACTTACAGGACCATATTTTATATACATAAGTACATGCACAAGTATACACATAGATATATATGTATATATACACACATATATATACATACAGATATATATCTTTACATATAATATATAAATATATATATATAAATGTATCTATCTATATCTATATCTATAGATAGATATTGAGTAAGACAAGCTAATACCATTAAAGAGGTTCAAATACTGTTGGGCATGTGTAGCTGTGTAGGGAGAGAGAATTAACACTTCTGAACTGACTATTGATATTTGAGACTGATAACTTCTTTGAATGAATTGGATTAAATAATTGCATGAAGATCATAAGATGCAATTTTCTTTTGATTCTCATAAATTTGCTGTACAGATTTATTTTCATTCCTTCAGCAATAATTTATTGAGTACATGTGATGGGTCAGGCAAAATGCCAGGTTCCTGATGTTAAGGAGCTCTCAATCTAGTGAGAAAGAATGTAAACAAAAAGGTTTCTTGAATGATAAGTTTCAATAGAAAACATAACAGAAGCCTTCTCGGCTGATGTAATTCTAACTAATGTTTTGTTTGCTGAGAAAGTTAAAGGGAAGAACTGTAAAAACTATATATTTTGCTTAAAATAATAATTAATTAACTAATTTTAGTGTAAGGATAAGGGCTTTTGCATATGGGTTCAATGATTGGAGTCTCACATGATCTTTCTTACATAAACCACATCTGTAACGCATTATATAAATTTCCAATTTTCTTTCACTTTTTCTTTTGAAGAAGAGTGAAAAGTTTAAAAATACTTGCATCAAAACAATCTGACTTTGGAATGCCTCTGGACTTTTATGTTTTTTACCCCTACTCTTATAATTTTTCACCCATCTCTAATTTGACATGATTTTATCAAGTCTTTTCAAACCAGTTAACTTAATTTTCACAAAAACAAAAACTCATATTTCATCAGTTTAAATAATATAGATTTAATTACATAATTACAATAGAAAATTCAATTGTCATTAAAAAACTGGGGAACAAACATGGCTGGGAAGTGTGCCATTCAAATGCTGGTGGGAATAAAAGTATGTGAGTGCACTAGGCAGCAGTGTACCAGCCTCATGCATTCAGTGTGCCCTGTCAGCTGTTTTACAGAGGAAGGATAACATACTTTAAGGTGAAGAATTAATTATTTGAAAAGTTAAGGGACATCCTAGGGTAGTAGTTGCTGTCATTGAGAGTCGAGCAAAATGGAGCAGGAGCATAAGGAAGAAGAGTCTAACTAGCTGGGGAAGTTAGAGAAGTTTTCATAGAAGTGATAACATTTGAACTGGATCTTGAGGCTTGAGTAGGAGTTTTCTATGTGAAGAAAGTGCCAAGGGATAGTCCAGCCTGAGGAAGCAACTTGTACAAATGCAGAGTCAAGAAGGATATGGAGTATTTGAGGAAGACTTGGAAGTTGAAGGTGATTGCAGTATAGGATTCAATGGGCAGAGCAGTGAAAGATGAAGTTGGAAAAGTAGGATGGGATAGATTGTAGAGGGATGTACAAATTAATTAGGGACTTCAAATATAATTTAGAATAAATGGTTTATTAATTTATAAGAGCAGGCAGGGTACACATTAGGTATTTATTAAACAGAAACAAAGGAAAACAGCTGAGTGTCTCTTACTGTGCATCATTTTCAACCGAACAACCAGGTCAAGATTAAATCTTGCCTGGAATGTAAAATATAAAAAAATATTTTAATTGTCTTTCTAGTAGAAGACTTGAAGTAAATGCTTGTTATGTGAAAAAACCTTGTGTGTCTCAAAACTCAACATAAAAAAACAATCCAACTAGAAAATGGGCAAAACCATGCACAGACATCTCACTGAAGAGGATACACAGATGGCAAATGAACACATGAAAAGATGTTCAAAATCATTAACTATTAGAGAAATGCAAATTTCAACAACAATGAGATGTCACTACACTCCTATCAGAATGGGTAAAATGAAAAATTACAGTGGAGGAAAATGGTGGCAAGGATGAAATGGAACTGGATCCCTCACACATTGCTGGTGGGAATGTAAAATGATATAGCTACTTTAGAAAATGGTTTCTTTCAGAACTGAAAATCTATCTAACATACAGCTCAGAAATTTCAGTCTTGAGTATTTATTCCAGAGAAAGAAAGACTTATTTTCATGTAGGAACATTGCATTAATGTTCATTGCAACCTGATATGTAATAACCCCAAACTAGAAACTATCCATATGTCCTTCAATGGGTGCATAGTTAAATAAACTGTAGTAATCCAAGCCATGGAACACTATTCAGCAATAACAAGGAATAAACTATTGGTATACACAAAACTTGAATGAACCATAAGAAAACTACGTTGAATGAAAAAAAAAATCTCAAAAGGATATGTACCACATAATTTCATTTATGTAACGTTTGTGCAATAACGTAATTATAGAGATGGGAGCAGATTTGTGCTTTCCAGGGATTGAGGGTGTTGAGGAGGGCTTGGAAAGGGTGGATGTGGCTATAAAGGGATAGAATAAGGGAAATCTTTTTGTACAGTTGGCTATCTTGATTGTGGTGCTGTTTATGCAAGGCTACATATGTGATAACATTTCATTGAACTATACACCCACCCACATAAATAAGTGCATATATAACTGGTGAAATTTGAATAAACTCTATGGATTATGCTAATGTCATATTTGTGGTTTTAATAATGTACTAGAGTTGTGTAAGTTGTTAACACTGAGTGAGGATGGGGAAATGGTGCCCTTAACCTTACTGTACATTTCTTTTCAGCTTCCTGTGAATCTAGTTATTTCAAATAAAAAGTTTCAAAAAACTTGGTGTGTGTATGTGTTATAATTTTGTTGTGTCCAATCCATTGTGCCAAGCATCAGTGTTCAGCCACGTCTGTCACCTGGTAGCAGCCTCTGTGTTGGTAATTCTTTACTAGGATGTGGAAAATCTATTAAGAATCAAGTTAAAGCTCAAAGCCACAGTATAAAGGATGCATATATCCTTCACCCTTGATGAGTAAGGGATAGGCTTTGTGATGGTTAGGTTCATAACTCCCTACATACCTTGTATAGAATGAGTCATGGCAAGAGAAAATTGTTCATGGGAAATATACATGGATTATATTGAGTGATATCTGCCATATGTTCAACCTCAACATATTAATGCATTTTTTCTTTAGGGAAGGGAATAGAATATAGCACATTGCAAAATAAACCAACTGAAACCTAAATGATATCAACAAAGATGTTTCTCTGACCAATATCATAATGAAAGCAAGAAAATTGCTTCATTTGAATGCATATGAATTCAAGAAAATTCTAAAGTCATTCCTAAAGAGTTTCCTTCCACATGCAAACTCTTAGAGCAATCTTTATTTGCAGGCCTGCAGGGTAGGGTTTCAGGATGGTCATGAAGATGCCATCTTTTACTTAACCTTTTATTTTGATGACTAAATTTCCATATCCAAAGGACAATACTCTACCTTTCAGATGCAGAAATCAGACATACTGCAAGATCCCCTATAGAGGGGATAAATAACTTAAATTTCTCTTAAGAGACAGGGTACTGATATAAAGCACTTTGATGATTACAGGTTTGATTAGGAAGGCCAAGGTTTACCTGAAAAGAGGAGGCAGATGTGGAAGAAGGAGATGGGGGAAATGGCCGACAGCAGGCTCCAAAGAAAGACTAGTTGGTTTTAAATTCAAGTTCTATTGCTTGCTAGCTGTGCCATGTTTCCTCCTTTGACAACAGGTATATTCATAGTAACTACCTCATGGGGTAGCCGTAAAGAGTACATAAACCCAGGGTCAGGTTCATAGGGGCCCACAGTCAATAATAGGCAGTGGTGGGTGGCTCTTTTTTCCACCTTGGCTCTCAGTCATAGGAAGGACTATACAGATCGCAGATGCTGGGCACCTGCAAGTTCCACTTTCAACAAAGAAAGATGCAATTCTGTCTAATGCTTAGAAAAATCTCTCCAACTCAGTTATAATTCCCTGAAAAGCAATAACCACTTCTTTTGGTTTTGAGTGTCTCTGGCAGGGTTTAGTGTGCTACCAACAGCAAGCAATAATAAATGTTTGTTGACAATCATGAAGAAAGTAGATCATTCTAGGGGTTCTTTGAGTGTGTGAAACAGAAACCTACTAAAGCCAGTTTAGCAAAAAAGATAAGAAAAGTGCATAAAACACAATTGTGAGATGTGCAGTGGGTTTTACGCTCAGGATCTGGAAAGTTGTCGAGTAGCCATTCTTCCACCATTTCTGTGAGATAGCTCTTCTCCACACTTGCACTTAAGTCTTTATTTCTCCTTTCCGCATTAGAACATCTGCAAGACTCTTAGATTCTGCTGCCCCATAGTGTTGCCTTGAATGTGGCTTTGGTATCCTGTCACCAATTCCAGCTTGGAAGAGCTACAGTTTAGTGCCTAACACTCCCTGACTGTCTCACTCTCCATACTTTAATTCCATCCTCCTGAGAGGATGAATATGCCTGATCCACCTCAGTCAGGTATTCATCTCAGGTTCAATGAACTGTGACAAGGGATGGGGTCATGTGGTTTGAGTGCTACCTTTCTTGGGTTGTGGGTATAGCAGCAATGAGAAAAGATGAGCAGAGAGAGGATAATGGGTATCTCTAGAGCATGGATGCAAATATTTCACATTTTTCCCCCAGAAATAAGCATCAAAGAAATTGTCAAATTGAATATGAATGTAATTTGCTAAGTAACTTCCAAGATGGATCCTGAGATTGATCCAACTTTAGATTCAAGTTATTAGGGCTGTCCTCATGTGTGTGCAGAGTAAGTGCACCTCTGCATTTCATGAATTCAAGACTGGCAGAAAAAGACCCTACTTCAAAAACTTGACATTAGATAAGCCCATTGTTCTTGGATGATCCAAATGCTATGCACATACACGTAAATGTACATACATGTACATGTATATGTATATGTGCTATGCTTTTCCTATTTTGCCCCAAGCAGGCAATGAATGTGAATTTTCCCTGCCACAGATTGAAATCTCCTGAGAACCCAGTTCTTTTGCTATCCAAGGCATCAAGGCAAAGAGGCCGAGAAGTGCCTGCCGCAGCCCTAATGCGCTGCTGTGTTGTGGATCTTGACTCTTCATTCAATTCCTTTGGTCTTGTTGTCTTGGTCTCTGATGCCTCAGCTGCTCTCTGAAGCACATTAAAGACTTGCTGTCTCTATTAGCCACCAATAATGCACTAATACATTTGTTCTCCTATTACCTCGGACACTAATTTGGTGGAATTGGATAGTGACAGCACATTGATGTTGTTGAAGTTAATGACCCAGCAATTTACAAGATAAGTCACATTAGTAGTCAAATTGATTGTAATCATTGTTTCACTGAGCAGAATCTGCATTAAGTACAGTATGTTGTGCTCTGTCCTTCACTACCCCATTAATGGAGAGAAAGAGATGATCGCAATCTTCGCCCTTCATATCTTCCCTCATGTTTTTGCAGTAAATATGTTGGGACTTCTACTTTCTCTTACATCTTTAACAGAAATACCCTAAGTACACATAGGAAAGAATGGAATTTTAGTTTACTCACCTGTGAATTCAAGTAGGCCACTCAATTAATTATAGTTATTTATTCTTATACCTATTTATTCTATAGTTATTATTTCTTCCTTTATTGGGTACTCTGGTCTTGATCTTATGATTCGGGCTAAAGGTTCCAGGACAAATCGTAAGGCACGGCTTTTGCCATGAAGCAACTCTCATTCGAATAAAAATCATGAACCTGATGATGAGACAGTAGAAGACTCAAGGTGAAATTTCCAGTCAGTGGAATAATCACTTCTGAAGAGGAAGAGGCTGGAGCACACAGGGAGAGTGTCGCACCGGAGATGGAATTTCACATGGGGATTAAAATATCTCTAAGATTTTGATAAATAAATATTTTGATAAGTATTGATAAATATTTGAATCTTTGTCCTTTAATTTGCAGTTAGAAAATGTTATTTAAAATGTATTTACCTCTTCCAGTTGTATAATTTTGGCAAATTATTAAACCTTGTTTTCCTCCTCTATTTAATGGGAATGATATTGCTCATCTCACAGGTCATTGATAATACGAGAATGATCACAGAGGATACAAATGAAACTTCCTGGCAGGATGTTGGCATATAGTATTTCAATAAAAGCTACTCAATTCCATATGTGATTTAATTTTTTAAGAAAATTAAAAGCCATTTAAAACCAAGATGAAAATAAGGTGAATAGTTGGACTCAGAAATGCCACTTGGACTATAAATAAAGATGTGTCCATGAAATGATTGTCTCATCTGTGGTGTGTGTGCACATGTGTACTTGTGTATGTGGGTGTGTATTTTTGTGTGCTCATGTGGCTGTGCATGCAGATCAGCTTTAAAGGTATTGGAAAGAGAGAGATGCCACAACTGTTATGAGAGTTAGAAAGAGAGTTGACTAGTGTGGCAGCATGTGAGAGCAGAGGGAGAGCTGAGAAATCAGGTGACACAACTTCTTAATTGTACAGATGAAGAAACTGCAGCTAAAAGATGGGAAGAAGTGGATTGCTGCATGACACACAATTAGGTAGGCACAGAGTGTGGACTAGAACCCCGAGGAACTACCTCCTAGCAAAATGTGCTTTCTGCTACTTCAAGACCCTAAGGCATTTCCTGTGAAGGACAATATTGATTACACATTCTGGCCTGTTTTCTGGGCGTGTAGTCTCATTTCTTCATCTTCCTTTAAGAAACTCTTTCTCTATCCTGGTTACTAGTGTCTTGTTCTCACTCTTCCATTTCTCTGATGCATAGGGCCACCTCACATCCTGGCCTCTGTTCATCTGAGCTTGGAGCCCTCACTTTGTCCGCTAGTTTCATTGCAAGCTGCCTTGACTATGGCAGATGAGCTTCCTAATCTGGGCTGAGAACCCCATAGTGCCACCAGGCCTGGGCAGTCTTCAAGTGACTTTCCTGCCTGTCATCTGGAGCTGTCCAATCACAAAGCATCCCCACGTCCTTATGAATTAAAACAATGACTTCGATGTTTCCTCATTTGAACTCCTGCATTTGTGCTGTCAGAGACTGTGGGCTGCATAAGGTCCTCCTTGTGACGGGGTTGTCTGCCTGCTTTGCAAGCCCAAGGACCCTTTAATTAATGCCAAATAAACAGTTGAAAGCAAAGGCTGAGAGAAACAATATCAATAATAGTAGTAATAAATGGGTTCCTTCAAGTCCAAAGAAGCTAGAGGGAAGGGCATGTCAGCAACTTGCAGTGTGATGTACTGTGGGAATGCAACCGCTCACCCTCGAACAACAGCATAGACCAGTTATGAATCTAAAACACGCTTCACTGCCTGCTGCAGACGCACTGCAAAAGCACCTGGCAAAAGTACTGTCCGCCCCATGTTACACTTTTTTATTATCTCATCATAATTAAAAGTTGTTGGGATGCTGAGCTTCCCCTAATCCCTTGTTGGGCTCCTTATACTAATCTTGTGGTTTAGGATTCGAACTGTTGGGCGTAGATTACTGTGGTATTATGGTTATGTGGGCCAAAAAGGACCATGAAAATTATGTTCAAAATGCTGGTGAGATGGGGCCAGTTCAGTGGTATAGCGGTTAAGTTTGTGCACTCTGCTTTCGTGGTCCAGGGTTCACTGGTTCATATCCCAGGCACGGACGCATGAATGGCTTATCAAGCCATGCTGTGGCAGGTGTCCCACATATAAAATAGAGACAGATGGGCACAGATGTTAGCTCAGGGCCAATCTTCCTCAATAAAACAAGCAAATAAAAATGCTGGTGAGATTTGGAGGAAGGTGTTCCAGCAGGAAATCAGAGTTGAGTACGTGCAGGGAAAGGCTTGGCTCCTAGGGACGATATCAGGTAAGATAGAGGCAGCAGGACAGCAGAAATGGTGCCCCTCAGAGTGACAGGAAGGAACAGGCAGGGTGGAACACCAGGCTCAGCATTTAGAGACAGAAGCTGTCCAATGCGCAAAGGCAGAAGGAGTTGCCCAGGAGGCTTTGGAGGTTTTGGAATGTGAAGCTAGACTTCAGAGCTGGCACAAGGAAATGGGGGGGCTCAGAGAGAACAGGGCAAGTGCAAAAGCCATGCTAAGATATGAAGGGTTAAAAATGCTAATATTGGGACACTAGATAAGTTGTCATCGGCCCATTTAGTGCCCTATTTTTTTAATCTAGTGATGAAATCACTACCTCAAAGAGATATCTGCACCATTGTGTTCATTGCAGCATCCTTCACAGAAGCCAGGATGTGGAAACAACCGAAGTGTCCGTCAATGGAGGAACAGATAAAGAAAATGTGCTATATATACACACAATGGAATATTATTCAACCATAAAAAGAAGGAAACACTGATATTTGTGATAATATGAATGGAACTTGAGGGTATTATGCTAAGTGAAATAAGTCAGAGAAAGATAAATACTCTACTATATCACTTACATGTTGAATCTTAAAACATCAAACTCATGGAAACAGATAGTAGAAAAGTGGTTGCCAGGGGCTGAGAGGTGGGGGAAATGGGGAGATGTTGGTGTGTGTATATATATATAATCCTTTCATCTGTCAGTGGATACTTAGGTTGTTTCCACATCTTGGCCACTGTGAATAATGCTGCAATGAACATAGGGGTGCATATATCTTTTCAAATTAGCGAATTCATCTCCTATGTATATATACCCAAAAGTGTGATTACTAGTCACATGATAGTCCCGTTTTCAATTCTTTGAGAAACCTCCATACTGTTTTCCATAGTGACTACAGCAATTTACATTTCCACCAACAGTGCACAAGGGCTCCCTTTTCTCCACATCCTTGCCAACGCTTGTTGTTTCTTGTCTTTTGGATAATATCCATTTTAATGGGTCTGAGATGAAAATTCATTGTGGTTTTGATTTGCATGTCCCTGATAATTAGTGATGATGAGCACCTTTTTGTGAACATGTTGGCCATTTATATGTCTTTTTTGGAAAAATGTTCTCTTCAAGTCCTTTGCCCATTTTTAAACCAGGTTATTTGGGGTTTTCTTGCTATTGAGTTGTATGAATTCCTTACATATTTTGGATATTAACTCCCTAACAGATATATGGTTTGGAAGTATTTTCTACCATTCCATAGGTTGATTATTTCTTTTTCTCTGCAGAAACTGTTAAGTTAAATGCAGCTTCACTTGTTTATTTTTGCTTTTGTTGCTTGTGCTGTCTGCTGGCTTCTGTAAGCCCCACCCTTGTCTCCATCTTTATCTGATCACCAGTGGTTGAGCTCCACAGATTCCTCAGGTGATCCCCATGAGGCAAGACATGAGTAGGTCTCCTGGGAAGTGTCACAATGCTGGGGAAGCTAGATGTCCACCTTGGGCACTCTTTTCTCACTGCAGATACCATAGGCCCAGAGACGTCCTCCTGGTGCGGTACTCTGCTGGCCTGGGAGTGGGGGAAGGCAGTCAAAGTGAAACCACCCAGCTTACCCTTCCAATATAGTGTTTCTTTTTCTCTGTGGTCCAGAGGTGTTTCAGCCTCACTCCCAGCTTCTGGAATTTTCACAACGGTTTCTTATCTAAGGCTAGTTGATAGTTTGTCTTCTTTGTAAGTGGGACTGAAGTCAGGAACAAACTAAGTCTCCATCTTGATGACATCCTCTATAAGGGGACAGAGGAGCAGTCCACAATGGAAGCATTGAAGAATTTTCTCTTAAAATATCATACAGGACTTCTAGTTACTGATCTGGCATGTACGACATTGGAAATTGCCGCTCTGTCTTGAGCTAGGCGTCATATCCCATTAGGGATGTGAAGTGATGTGGATCTCCTTCGGACGGCTGCCCTTGAATCTGGAGTAGAAGTATCAGCAGCCATCACTACACAGATCCTCAGAACCCACCTCCTTCAGACACCTGATATGAGTTCAGCTACGAAGAGCTGTCTTTACCTCTTGCACCTCCAACTCTAGGAGGAAAGTAGCTCCAGGACACCCTTGCAGCAGGACTCTACACTCAGTGGGACAGAGGGAGTCCACAATGGCCCATCTCTCTGCCTAAGAGACAGTGGGGGCATGGAGTCCCAAAGTGAGAAAGAGGCGATTTGGATCTGGGTTCTTTTTGTCTTCCCACACCCCAGGGTGGATCAGTCCCTACTACGGGCACCCACAACCTCAACTGAGTCCCAAACACCTGCGTTTACCTATATCAATGTCATTTCCACTGTTCTTCCTTTCTTTCTGTAGATCCAGGCTACTCTCTAGTATGTTCCTTCTGCATGAAGAACTTTTAACTTTTCTAATCGTCTACATCTACTGGTAATGAATTTTCAGTTTTTGTTTGTCTGAAAAGGCCTTTATTTTCTCTTTATTTTTGAAAGATTTTTTTCCCAACGGGTAGAGGACTCTGTGTTGACTTTTTCTTTTAGCACTTTAAAAGTGTCCTGCCTGTCTTCTGGCTTGAATAATTTCTGATGAGTAGTCTGCTATAATTCTTATCTTCGTTCCTCTATGTAATATGTCATTTGCTTTTTCTGGCTCCTTTCAGTATTTTCTTTATCTTTGATTTTCAGTAGTTCAGTATGGTGTGTGTATGTGTGTTTATTTTTGGTGGAGGCATTTCTCCTGACTGGTGTTCCTCTGAGCTTCTTGGAATTGTGATTTGGTTGCTTTCATTAATTTTGGAAAATTCTTGGTTATTATCTCTTTCAATCGTTTTTTCTCCCTTCTATCCCTTTTCTTCTGAGATTTCAATTATATATATGTTAAATTGTTTAATAATGTTCCACAGCTCTTGGATGCTTTTTTTATGCTTATTTTCTTTCCTTTTTTTTCATTCTTATTTCTTTCTGTTTCAGTTTACGTACTTTTGTTGACCTGTCTTCGAGTTCACTGATCTTTTTTTTCTCCTCTCTCTGGACTCTTCTTATGAGTCCATCAAAAGCTTTATCTCTTTTTTCTAAGTTTTTGATTTTTAGCATTTTCATTTGATTTTCTCTTATAATTTCCACTTTTCTGCCTGTTCTATAAAACACCCTATATGTTCATGCATGTTCTCCACTTTTTCCACTAAAGCCTTTAGCATACTAATTATAGTTACTTTAAATTCTTTATCTGGTAGTTGAAGCACCTGGATAACATCTGAGTCTAGTTTTGTTCGCTGCTTTTTCTCCTGATAGTGTGTTTTCTGAGTTTTTGCTTCATAGTTTTTTGTTGGAAGCAGAGTATTTTGTGTAGGACAGTGGAGACTAAGACAAATAGTATTTTTTATTAGAAATGGGTATGCATTTCCCTTTACTATGTCTTCAGGGGTGGTGGGAGAAGTGTGTTAAATCAATCTAGTTTGGAGTTGAGCTGGGTTTGGTTTTCTTCTTGCTATGTTTATCCTCGGGCTACCACAGCCTTCAAATTCCTCTAGCGTTACTTTGTGCGTGGGAGAAGGGCTAGTTTTGTCAGTTAGTTTCTCAGTGCCTGATTCCCAGTTAGCACTGGGTCTTCTCTTCACACCTGAAACTTAGAGGCTCAGTCTGGTTGTTCTTGCCTCTCATCTCCCCACAAACTGCTGTTATTTGTTACTCAATATTTGCTAGCCAGGTTTAGGGCAGGCGGAGCAGGTGTGTATTCTCTGTTGTCCTGGTTCAGCCTCAGTCATAGGCAGATGCTTTGTCCCTGAGACTCATGTGTGGGGCCTTCTCCATGATCCTGCCTCTCTCTCAAAAGTATGGGATCTCTGTGGTTCTAGATGCGAGATGTTTTCCCGTCCTCCTCCATTCCTCAGGGATAGAGGGGTTTTTTTCCTGTTCCCTCCCTCAGCTGTGATGCATCTCCACTTGTACCTGGTACCTTGAGAGTTACAGGGTTTTATGCTGTTCTCTTAGACTTTTGTTCTGTAGGCGAGACAGAGGAACTGAATCCATGTGGGACTTTTTGACATTCCTGCCCTTGCTGTTGCTCCCTTCTTCCCAGCTTGCACCACATGGGAGTCTGTCTCTATCCTCTTACCTTCCCCTGTCTTTCTTGTGAGTACTCAATGTGGCCCGTGGAAAAAAACCTGAGAGTAGGTATTAATTTCCTCTGTGTCTGTGGCTTCCACTGTTCCTATATTCTCACACTATGCCATACTCAGCCTTTAGCATTGTTACAAATTTTAGCTGGGTACTTTTTACCAGCTTATATGATGCTCAGCACCTACCCTCAGATGAGCAAGTGCTTGCATCCCATCTGTCCTTGGAGAATTTCCTTTTCCATAGATTTCAACCTAGTAAGCTGTCCTACAACCTTAGCTCTCTGATCGCTTCAAGAAAAATTATATTTTCCTAGATTATCTGGCTTTTTCTTGTTCTAAAGGTGAGAGCGATTTTTTTTTGAGCTTTCTACATCCTACGCAGAAGCCAGCTATTTGTTTCTGTTGTTGTTTAATTTACTAACCTACTTTTTATGGTCTCCTGTTCCCTGAAGATATTTCCAAAAGCTTTTAATATTTTTAGCCATAGATATAGTAAACACAGTTATTTTATAGTATTTGTGTGATATTTATAAAATATGAAATCATTGTGACTATATTTTTGCTGTCTGTTGTTTCTGCTGGTTTGTGAATGTATTCTCGTTTGTGTCTCTGTTTATATTGACTATAAACTGGTCATTTTCCCTGAAAATTTATTTGTGTGGGTTCCCCAAGTCGTAGGATGAAAATATTTTCCTCTAGAAAAAGTTTGTATTTCTTTTGCTGAATCTTTGTAAAGTAAATTAATTACTTTAAATCAATTCTTGCATGGCTTGAGGTTTCTTTGGTGATCCTGGGGATTCAAAGGTAGGATGTACACCCATACACATGTCTACCATCTTGGTATTGGACTGACTTTCTCACCTTTCTGTTTCTCTTTCTGTTTCTTCCGTTTCACTTGTTCCCCTTAATAACAAGGTAATTATTCCCCAGTTTTAGGAAGGGAAGCTGTCAGGATGAAGCACTTTGGAAAGACTCATTCATACTGACACATAGAGACATAGGAATATGGAAGCACTTAAATCCAAAAAACCCATCCTAAATGATAAAATATCATAACTTCGCAGCAGATTATTAAGGGAAATACTCTGTGGAATAAAGGAGAACAAAAAAGAACTCTTCCAAGGGACCCTCCAAGGAACAAGTAACAGCTGGCCCAGAAGACGAGTTTGCTGCAGTGTACGCTATATAGGCAGAAACATAGCTGGATGCTGGATCAACAACTCAGTAGGTGGTCTAACAATTGAAGGGTAGAAACCGGGACAGGGTTAGCATTGTCACTTTGTTTAGGGGCTAGGCTGAGAGTTTCAACTGGCTGGAATGCATTCTACAGAGAAGGTCACTGAGACCTGGCCTGAGTACAGGTTCCCAGAGCCAATCAGTGGTTTCCTGGGCTTTTCTGCATGCTGGTCACTGAAGCCTTTTTTCAAGAAGCCTACTTTCCGTATCCTCCACAGGCATTCAGCAAAGAACAAATGTTGATCTTACAAATTTTTTGACATTAAAATCTATACCCGTATGGTTGTCCTTAAAGCAAGTCAAAGTTCAGAGTTAACCCAAATCAATAGAATTTAAGGAAAGGAATATCATTACAGCTTGGCAAATCAGGAACATAAACAAGGGTCAGCTTTCTCCATTTCCTACCTTCTAGTAGATGAGAACTTGAAGGCCTAAAATTATCTTTTTATTGCTCAGACTTGAGGACTCCAGGATTGTTCTTTGAAATTCACATCTTGGCTTTGTTTCAGTTTGTTCTGATCATGAAGCAAGAGAAGAGCTTTGTTCCTGTGTTCCTTCAGGGGACTCTGTCTACTTTTTCCCAACATTCACAGTAGAGCAAAATAGCCAAATATTTCGCAGAAAATTCATCCCTAAAAGTTGTGACGTGACCCTAGTCCCATGCCAGCTCTGTGCTACTTTGATAATAAAAGTCCAGTGCAAATATTGCTTTTATTGATTTAGAAAGGTTGTTCAGTCTAGAAGGAACTTAAGGTATCTTACCAGGATGTGCAAAATTTAACAAAATGGAAGAAAGAAAGAAAGAAAGAAGGAAGGAAGTCAATGGAGCCAAACATTCCACAAATTCTGCCTATGAGTTTGCCAAAAATTTGGCTATAAAATATAATTTTGTCTTCCTTGAAAAGGAAAATCTGATGAATTATGCAAATTGTGTAGTGTCCTATCAGGTGAAAATAGATGCATTGTTCAGGAGACCCAGAACTCTCCTAATACTGGCCCAAGCTAGGAGTGTCTCTCAGGGATCATCATAAAGAGGGTCCTGAGTACAAGCATAAACAATATTCTTTACAAAATCATTTGGGCAGTGACACAGCACATAGTTCTTGGAGATTTTACTTACAGGGCCCCTCAGCATTGAACAATAACACTAAATGAAAGCACAGTCTATATAAATAACACTTTAGGGGAACAAAGCACTATATAATGGGAGTCTCGGATGGGGAAGACAGTTTCTAAGTCTTGGGAGACAATAGAATGTCTTGGGAGATTATAGAAAGAAAATGTGGAAGACATGTCCTTGAAGATGGGTATTTGGATAAAAGAAATGATGTTGGAATTCTCAGAGACTGAGAACGTTGGGCTTTTTTCTGCTACAACACTAACATTGGAAAGTTACTTAACCTTTCTGAGTGTCCATTTCCTTATTCATTAAAGGAAGGAGAATGATGTTTTTCACATCTTAGTCATGGGGCTGCTGAGGGCAGAGATCCTGTCTTATAAGCTGATGCTTAGCACAATGAAGTAGGAGAGGATCAATCAATATTTGTCTAAAGAAGGGATAAATTAAATAAGGAATATTACAATGTTGAGGCAAGCCTACAGATCCCAGGAATTGACATTACTTAAAAAATAAAACCATCTCATATTTGCGCTATTCCCTTCTGGAACTCCAGCCTCAAAGAGAGAGTAAGTTTTTACTCATGCTCCGGGGCTCGCTGGGGCATAGGTGGTTGTGGAGAAAGGACAGAGGGTACTGGTGCTGGAGACATGGTGAAATACTTTAATCCTTAAGCTCTGGGTGTCTTGGAAGATGTCTACAGAGCCTGGGCATTTCTGTAGAGGATTCTAGATTCCACCCTCCTTGTCAGAGGCTTCTGTGTCAACAGCCAGAATTGATGTATGTCTAATTTTAAGTCAAGTGGAGCAGAGATTTATTTTGAGAAGACAGGATCCTTTAGAAAATGGCTGCAATTGCCTCTGGGCTGGGTCAGAGCTGAATTTCTTGATCATCTTCCTTAGCTGGTGGGGAAGATTTTATTGAATTTTTATCTGTTCATGATATCATCTTTTCCTCTAACTTTCTGAAGGATGCTCAGGAGAATTTATTTTAACTCCCCAAGATGCCTCACTTGTTGCACACTTCCTGGAGTTTATCTGGGTTAGCCTTTATGTGTTTCCGAAGGAATGTTCAAGTAGTAACCTTTGATGGCATTTTAGGGGACCACATACCCCTCACCCACCAGGGTATAGCAGTTGTGATGAGAATAAAACTCACTGACTGAGAGTTAGATAGACAAGGAATCCATTCCCAGCTCCTCTCCTTATTAGCAGCATAACCTCAGGCGTCTCAGGCATGAGACTTGCTAAGAGCCTCCATTTATTCTTTGATAAAATATACATTTGTATAAAATAATATTACTTTTCTTGACTCCATAAATATGCCTGGAGCTTACAACATTTATCTTATACCTAAACCTTTCAAGACATATGTAAGTTATTGTTCTTGGAATCTCTAAGGCCTGATTCCACAATCACTCTTCTTATCTTTTTATACTGCTTTAATGATGAGTTGGACATGGAAAAAAAGAAAGAGACAAAGGAAATTTCCAAAGAATGCCTTCATAATAGGGCTGCTTCTATTTGAAAGCCAGATACCAGTAAAGGCTCTAAATAGGTCAGAATTATCTCTTGGCAGGGAGCTGGTAGCATCTTACTCCCAGCAGGATGAGTATAGATGGATGTTTTCTCAAGACCATATGACCAAGTTCTTTTCTCAAGACCAAGTGCTGTTGCAGAGGTACTTACAGGGTCATGGGGCACCTTCAGTCTGAGAAGTTTCCCATTCAATTTAAGGAGAGTCCATTGGAATCTTCTCTATTCTTGAGCATATGACATATGCTGCTGGGATAAGTATAAGAAATGGTCCTTGCTCTCAGGAGTTCATGTTTCACTGTAGGTAATGATATAGACACAAAAAATGATCAGAGAACAATAGACAGTGTATAATAAAATCTAAGTGGAATGCAACCCAAGTAGGGTGGCAGAAAGAGCAATGGAATGTCTGAAATGTAACTCAAGTTCAACTAGCCCCGTAAACCTCAAAAAATCTTTTGTCTTTTTTGGGCCTCATTATTTTATATTTTAAATAAGCAGTGGTACAGTGTATCAGTTAAGTGTGGGTCTTGGACCCAAACAGACTTAAAGTCTCTCTCACTGACTAGCACATAGTTGCGCCTTTGGTAAATTAGCAAAAAGGATGTCCTTTTCTCTAGAAAGGGCTCATTGTTGGCTTGTTGAATTGGAATGGGTTGAATATCAGACACCACTTGGCCCCATCATGCATACTTTTGTACAATGCCTAAACTGCACAACCGTGTACAACAGCCCTTGGGCTGTCCTGGCTCTGACACGTACTTGCATTCTGATCTTTAGCAGGAGACTTGGCATCCCTAAGCTTCAGCTTTCTCACCTGTAAAGAGGGAGTAATAAAAATATTTACTTAATTGCATTATTTTGAGGATTAAGTTGAATAACAGATGCAAAGTGCTAAGTATATACCAAGCATTCAGTGTTGGTTATCAGTAATATTAGCAAGATAATTTTGAAAATGCCAAGGTGCATTGAACAAACACTGCATTTTTGAGAGCCAAGAAGGAGAGGGGGTCTCCATGAGCTAAAGATGACTTTGTAGAAGAGATGTGCCAGAGGTGGCCCTTGAGGGATGACTGTAGTTTAGATGAACACATATCTGGCTGTTGGAGGAGGTCATCGAGGAGATGAGATCATTGGTTGACCTGCAAGCTGGACCTGGGAAATCAGAGGCTCCTCACCCACTCCCCTGTCCTGAACTGTGTGTTCTGCTTGCCTTCCCTGCACTAGAAGCTGCCCCTAGAACACAGTCTTGAGATAGAAATGTGTCGTTAGGCCATCTGGACTGTGTATGTGACTGAACCCCATTAAAGTCTCTATATAAACTTTTAAGATTGTGGCAGGCGTGTGCGGAAATCTATTCATCTTGCAGCTGCCCAAGACAAGCCTTGTAAATAATTTCCCTTGCTTATTAAAGCTGTCATCTACCAATCTGAAGTGGCCTGCCTATTTCTTCATTCTCTCCTTGACCTCTGTGCAGGGGAGCCAGTTTGTGAACCAACAATTTGCAAGCTATCCAGGAGACCAAAGAAATGGGTCTTGGGAAAGAGACATAAGGGGGGAAAACCAGAGTTGGCTATCATTCTCTAGGTGGGGAGAGGTAGCTTGTATGTTAGATGCTTGTGGACCACTGAGTGAGTATGAGGATGCCCCCAAAACACCAGCTGGTTTAATGTTTTTATTTGAGGACCTGCACATAGCACTGTGTCAAAGAAGGGAAACAAATGGCTCCCACAGTTGGACTGGCATCAACTGGCAGTTCAGCTGGCCACCGATGCCCAGCTAGAGGCTGAAGCTCGAATTAGAAAGTTGGAAGAAGAGCTGAGGTTAGAGGAAGCCTACAGTTGTCCACTACTCTGCTAGCTTTGGAGCTGGCAGACAAGGTGGGAGAGGAGGATAATCAGCTGGAGACCTTAGAGTGCTACTTTGCAAAGCCAGGAGGGTGCAAGCTGCTGCGAGTTAAGGTCTGAACTCTTGTGACAAAGACTGGTTCAGAGGCTAAGAGGTAGAATCCCTGGGAAAGTGAGGAGAGTGAAGAGGAGGATGTTGTGATTGATAGTGAAATGGACAAAGTTCCTGGTGCTGTCTGGTCCCTAATACAAAGGAAAGCAAAAGCACAGCAACAACCATCCCAGGCAGCAGGGCAGCCCCTAGTTCAGGAAATGTCCATGATGAGAGAATATACTCCCACTGAGTTTATTGACATAGCTGCCAAGTTCCAGCAAAAGGCCAGGGAAGTATCCAGGCATGGTTAGCATGGCTACGGGATACAGGGCTTGATGGCATTTCTATGGCTGGGCAGGAGGCAGAGAAAATGAGCAACACCTCTGGCAGTGCCTGCATGGTGCTCAGGGGATTCAAGGGACTCAGTCCATTATAGGTTGGATTATTCTAGTCTACAGGGAGGCTTGGCCAAATGAGGGGGATCTCCCCAGGCATGTAGAATCCTGGAAATTTATAGAGGAGCTGCAGCAACTCCTTAGGGAGCTGAGAATGAGATAGGCCATCTATACCCTAGTCTTTGAAGGCCCTGGTTGGGCCACATTGACTGCAGGAATGAAAGCCAAGATACTCCAGTTCGTCCTTATGGGACACTAATATCCATGCTGAGCCCAGTCATGGGACAAGATATTTATGACGTTGGGAAATCCATTGCTGATCTGGGGGAAACTGACAAATCCCAGAAACGGGTATGAGATGGGAAAAACCCAAGACAGAGAGGGAGCTCACAAGCCAAAAGGCTATCCCAGTCAGCTGTAAAGTGTCCTAGAAAAGTAACCTGGAAGCAAATGTGGCTTGACCTCATTGCTACCAGGACCCCACCTAAACAGATAGACTGACAACCCAATGTTGTGTTGATCTAACTGTGGAAAGCCTTCAAGCCTGAACAACAGTTCAGACCTGCTCTATCCGCCCCTACTATCGCTGATGCCACGCCTGCTTCAGCAGAATCCTCAGGGATACAGTCCTATTCGGCATGGGTGCCTCCCTCTCCCTGGGTAGGGTGCAGACCAAGATTGCCTCCAAGTGAGGGCTGTTGGAGGCAATTAGACATTGAATCTGGAGCTCACAATTCACTGGTCCTCCAGAAAGAAACAAAAGGTGATGGCTCTGGTGGATACCAGAGCTGAATATACTCTAATCCATAGTAGCCCCCAGAAGTTTCCCGGCCCCCTTCCCTGCCATTGATGGATATGGAAGGCAAGTGGTTATAGTGGGAGAGGTCCTTTTGATATTGTAAATTGGGTGTTCTCCCCCATGAGAATATGGGTTTTTATCTCTCCAATATCAGAGAGCATACTGGGCATTGATGTCCTACAAGGTCAATCTCTGCAGACCTCTATGGGTGAATTCCACCTCCAGGTTAAAGTAATCAAACCAGTGCTGAGGGGAAGACTGGGACCAATTAAGCCTGCCACCCCCACAGACTGGTAGCTGTCAAACAATATAACTTGCTTGTGGGGAGGGCATAAGGAAATAGAAGAACCCATTCAAGAACTGCACTAGGTGGATATGGTACTCCCTGCCTGTAGTGCTTTGTAAAGCCCAATATGGCTGGTAAAAAAGCCAGACGCTTATGGTGGATGACTGTGGACCACTGAGAAATGAACAAGGTAGTGCTCTTCCTCCGTTAGACTGTACCTAACATTGCTACCATCTTAGATACCTTAGTGTGCCATGCTGTACTGGACTTAGCAAATGCTTTTTCCAGTATACGTCTAGCTGCTGAGTCCCAAGATCAACTTGCCTTTATGTGTAAGGGGTAACACTGGATCTTTCAAGTGCTTCTGCAAGGTTGCCTGCACAGCCCCACAATATGTCATGGGGTGGTAGCCCAAGATCTGTCCCTCTTCTTGCTTCCCACATCAGTAAAAGGGTTTATTATGTTGATGATATAATGTTAACATGTGAAGATTGCCTCTGCTGCAGGACACTCTACAGACTTTTCTGGAACATTTTCGAGGGGGAGAGGATGGGTGGTGAACTCACAGAAAATTCCAGCCTGGGGCACCACCAAAAGGTTCTGGGAGTTGTATGGCTGAGTAAGACATGTTTGTCCCAGAAGCTGTGATTGACCAGGCGCAAGCCTATCCAACCCTAAGAACGTGAAACAGGTGCAAGGCTTTTCAGGGATTTGGGGGTATAGAGGACTTTTATTCTCACCTGGCATAGTACCTCCACCCCTTATACTGCCTGGTAAAGAAAGGAGATGTGGGACTGGGGATCAGAGCAACAAGCTGCTTTTAAGAAGGCAAAATACTAGTTGATTAGATTAAAGCTCTGAGCATCTCCTAAGCAAGGCCACCATTTGAGTTAGATGTGTCTATGACCCTGAAAGGTATGGGTCAGGCATGTGGCAGAGACAACAGAAGAAGAGAGTGCTCATAGGATTTTGGTCCCAGCTCTGGAAGGGGGCAGAAACCCAACATATCCCCAAAGAGCTACAGCTCCTAATAGTGTACACAGAGCTCCTCCAGGTAGAGCCTCTCATAAAGGAATGAATCGCAGCAGCCAATGGGCTGTATTCAGATCAGTTTGGCTGGTGATTACTCATGAGTGCTGCCTGTTAACCCTTTCACTGACAGTTGGAATGTTCTACAGGAATTAACCCTTTATCTTGGACAATGGGAAGCCAAGAGGTAGATGATTATAAATAAGCCCTTGTGAGGCCAGGGTGGGTGGAAAGATATTTGGGTTCACCTGTAGGAAACTGCGGCAATCCTCACAGTCTTCCACATCCCAATTCAACGCGCTGAAACCCCCTGGCAATCAAGAAACTGATGCCCCAACCCAGCTTCAAGCCCCAGCAACTGACCCTTCAGAAGGTACAGCAGATTGGGTGTGTAGGAAAAGTGGCCACCTTTGCCCTCAGACGGGATGGCGCATAGCCAAGGATGCCAGATTGCCTTTGAAGTACAGTGACTTGGTTAATGCAGTAACAGTACGTCCTGTGTGTTCTAAGCAATGCCCAAGGCAACTGCCAAAGGAGTCTGAGGCCATCCACTGGAGTTCCCAACAGATAAAAGATTGGCAAATTGATTACATTTGTCCCCTCCTTCCAAGTAAGGGTTATAAATATGCCTTGGGTTTGTGTGAAAACTGCATCTGGCCTAAACCAAGTTTTCCCTTGTTGCCGCACAATGCAGACTGACACCATTAGGGCATCAGAGAAGCTGAGTTCCATGTACAGATACCCTCATCAACTACACAGTGATTGTGCAACAATTTCAGAGGCCATGATGTGAAAGACTGGGCAAAAGTGCACGGCACTGTATGCAGGTTTCATCTCCCCTATAACCCAAAAGCAGCAGGGTTGGTAGAAAAGAAGAACGGGATATGAAAGCAGCAGATTAAATTACCAACAAGTAAAATCCCCTTGGTCAGGTGGGCTAAAGTGCTGTCCCATGCTTTAATATACTTGAATGATCAACCACTAGGGCCTGTTGCCCCACATGTCAGACTGGAGCCCCTGCCAAGACACCCAACAGAGTAAAACTATGAAAGTCAAGGGAGACATTGTCCCAGCTCTTGCCATGGATCAACGTGCTGTGCTGCTGAGAACACCAAGACCCATCACACCTGGGAAAGGCATTGCCTACTGGAATTTGCAATGTGATGTCCCACCTGGACAGGTGAGTTGCCTCGCACCCCTCGGTGAGGGGGAACTACTCAGTCTCCACTGGAGTCCACTTGTCCTGTTGCATGCTGGACCTGTTGAAATGTACTATGCCTGAAATGGAACATGGACCATTGAAAGAAGGGAAAAGGTGAGGGTCCTGGTCTGGCATATGCCACCCCCGGTCCATCTCTTTAATCCATCTCTTTAGCCTCTTTAGTGCTGCCTCCCCCAGCCAAAAAGTATGATATGTACAACCAGGTCAAGTTCCTAAAGCTGTCAACCTCCCCTTCCTCAGGGCCAGGTGGGCACAATCTGTTTTCCACTGGTACAATCATATGACCACCATCTCTGTTCCCTCCATCGGCCTGGAGGACATTATAGCACACATAGAAGTCCTTACTAAATTCACCCAGCGAGCCTTAAATAATAGCCAACACAGCCCGTCCTTACTGAACACTGAGATGTCTCTAATGTGGAAAGCTGTCCTCCAAAATAGGACAGCCTTGGACATCATCACTGCCTAACAAGGAGGCACGTGTGCTGTTATCTAAACAGAGTGTTGTCTGTCCATAGCTGATGAGCTGGCCAATGTATCATCTTTCTCAAGTCACATGAGAACACAAGTGAATACTCTTAATCATTTGACCTAGGGGACTTGATAAATCAGTGGTTCGCATCATGGGGCTCTTGGTGGAAAAAATTGTTACTTCTTTTGAGAATCATTATCTTAATCTGTGTTTTCTCTTTCAGGTGTCTATACAGTGGCTGTGGCATCTGCCTCCAGTGCAGCAGGTAGCTGCCAAATGAGCCAGCCCCAGGCTAATGAAACCCCTTGCTGACCTCTTGGGGCACACTGTGGAAGAGGGGAATGTTTAAGATTGTAAGACCAGATCACGAGGGGTGGAGTATAGGCTGAGATCATCGAGACGACCTGACCACTGGTTGACCAAGAGCTGCAATCAGAGGCTGCTCACCCTGGCCCCTGTCCTGGACTGTGTGTTCTGCTTGCCTTCCCTGCAGTAGAAGCTGCCCTAAGGACACAGTCTTGAAATAGTAACGTGTTGCTAGACCATCTGGATGGTATACATGACTGGACCCCTTTAAGCCCTCTGTATAAACTCTAAAGATTCTAGCAGGCGGATACACAGATGTCACCTTGCGGTTGCCCAAGACAAGCCTCAAATGTAAGTTCCCTTGCGTATTAAAACTTCCACCTACCAATCTGGAGTGTCCTGCCTCTTTGGTCTCTCCTTGCCTTCCATGCAGCCCAGTTTGTGAACCAACACTGGGATGACACCTTCAAGGTAGGAGAAACTTCATCAAGCCCAGGGTAAGTGTAATGCGTGAGACAGCAAGTGAGCAAATTCACTTTTTTGGAAAAGAAACTTCATGTTGGGAGAGCCAAGAGGAGGGTGTGAGTATACTGGCACTTCAGGGGATATCTAGGTATGAAAAAAGCTATGAGAGGGGTATTGTTGCTAAAGAGATTCTGCAGGTGTTAGGGGTTAGCATTCTGTCTCCACATTGCAGAGAAGTGAAACATCCCAGTTGCCCCTTCAGTCCTCAGGCTAACATCTGTCTTCTTCCAGGGAGAAACATCACCCAGAATGCAGATGTGCTCAAAGTTTTCCCAGTGAGATGGCTGATGTCACTCTATTCTCATCCCTTAGTAGGGAGTCTGCCTTTCCTCTCTGGCGGATTTTAGGAATTTCTTTTCCCTTGATGTTCTGAAATCTTACAGCTATGTTTCCAGGTTTGTCATCATTTATAATTCTCCTCAGCTTTTCACATTTTTACAACCCAAGGACTCATGTCTTATTCTGTTTTTTTTTTCTTAATTTGGAAACATTTTTCAGGCATTATTTCTTTAAACATTTCTTCTCCATCTTTTTCTGATTACTGTTTCTGGAACTCAGATGGATTTGAAATATCTGGATCAAGTTTCCACATCACTTAATATCTGTCTCCTATTTCCTATCTCCTTGTCTTCTGTCTGTGTGAATTCAACTTAATATTTAGCTCGCTGGTTAGCCCTTCAGCTGTGTCCTTACTTTTGACCATTATATTTTTTATTTTAAAATCTCTGGTTCTGTCATAGTTGCCTACCCTTGTTTCATAATCTCTTGTCTTTGTTTCATAGCTTTTTTTCAAGAGTATGATTGTCTCCTTGAGGATATTAAGTGTGTTATTTTAAGAGTTTTTCAGATTGCTCTGTTATCTCGGTTTCCTTTTTATAGTGCTGGATTTCCTCAGATTATTGGTGGTTGTTGGTTAAGTGCTTGTCCTCAAGAAAATTTTCCCACATCATTTTCCCACACAAATTTTCACTATCCTCAAGAGCCTCCTTGTGGGTGGCAAAGTAGCAGGTGTCTGTCCTCATTATCAGTATGGCAGAGGCATCACCTGTCAGTGTATATTTGTCTTTTAGAGATGTTTTCCTTATTTTTGAGTATGGCTTTGTAGTAATCGATATTTTTCTTATATATGTGATGATTTGGTGCAAGAAGTGGAATTTTTATAAAGTGCCCAGTCCACTTTCTTAAAATCAAAAATCCAAAACTACCTGTGTCTAAGATCTCCTATAGGTCTAAAATTCTATAATTCTTTAAGTTCCCTTAAATATATAACTACATGTCAAAAAAAATTTATAGATTTTAAATCTCTTTGTTTTTACATTTCTTAAAAAGGTCAAATCAGTGTCTGCACTGAACCCGTACTAAAATATTACAGGAAACCGAGTTTTTGCTTGTTTCTGTTTAGCCTTATTGCTATTTATTTCCAAATCAGACTGAAGCCATATTGAATTTTGCCATGATATAGATCTGCACTATCCAATATAATAGCCATGAACTACATGTAGCTGTTTAAATTTAACTTCGTTAAAATGAAAGAAAACTAAAAATTCAGTTTCTCATCAGCAGTAGCCACGTTTCAAGTGCTCAGTGGCCATACGTGGATAGTGGTTACCATAGAGGACAGCACAAATATAGAATATTCATCATCACAGAAATTTCTGTTGGACAGTAGACTGATTTAGATCATTGAGATTTCAGAGATACAAACAGAATTTGTCCTTACAAATATATGTGTTTATATTTACGTGAGTGTGTGATTTCACACATAATGCTGAATTTCTTTAATATATTAAGTATATTTATTTAGATCCTTTAGCTAAAATCTTACTCATATGAAGAGGCTGTGAGTTCTTCACCAGTAGAATTCCAATTGGAGTGGTCCCAACTCTACTGCTGTCTATGCTTTTACCTCCCTGTCCTGACAGATCGGGAATCAGGATCGATGAGATTAGCGTAAAAGACCTACATGTTCCATTTTTCGGGAATAGAAGCAACAACTGCATCTCATACCCCCTTTTGTCTTAATAAGAAGCCACTTCCATAAAGATAATGCATTCGTTTGCTAGGGCTGCCACAATGAAATACCAGACTGGGTGACTTAAACAACAGATATTTATTTTCTCACAGTTCTGGAGGCTGGAATTCCAAGATCGAGGTGCTACTAGGATTGGTTTCCTCTGAGGCCTCTCTCCTTGGCTTGCAGATGGCCACTCTCTTGCGGTCTCTTCTCCTGGTCTTTTCTCTGTGTGTATGCATCCCTGATGTCTCCCTGTGTGTCCAAATTTCCTCTTCTTGTAAGGTCACCAGTCATATTGGATTAGAGCCCATCCTAATAGCCCCATTTTAAATTAATCACCTGTTTAAAGGCTCTATCTCCAAAGACAGTCACATGCTAAGGTACTGGGGTTTAGGGCTTCAACATAAGAATTTTGGGAGAACATAATTCATGCCATAGAAGGTAATATCTATAGAATTGTAAAAGAAATTATGGTCAACTCATGACATACTAGAAGACTGGGAGTTCTCCCAGTAAATTTAATTTTTTGTATACTTGGAGGACAAGTAGATGTCCAGTGATTTCACGGTGTTATTTCCTTGTAATTGAAGTCCATTGGGTTTCAGTACTTATTTTTCCCCACTCATGAGATTTCTTCTGGGCATGGGAGTAAATATTCCCTCAAGAATATTGGAGGTTAGAGAGTCATCTAGGGATTGGCTTTCAACTCCTTTGAACCTTTATGTCCTCCCCTATGAAGTTGAAATAAACATAACTACTTTACAATGCTGTTTTCAGAGTTAATACCTTTGAAACAACCTACTACAAATCTTATTTCATTGTCCATGCTCTATAAATGCCTGTTAGAAGGAGAAGAGACTGTCTGTACTGACTTCCAGATAACGTATATTTTTAAAAAATTTTTTATCCAGAATGTTTCTCTTCCCTCTTCTGATACAATTAAAATGCTTAGTGTGAATAGTAAGATCATGTAATTACATACCCCAGTTAGATGAACTGTAGCCGAGGAGAATTAGGATGAAATATAGAGAAGACATTTTTCCCTTTGCCAAAAGATTGATAGTGATCCCTGCACAGCACTCTTGGGCTAGCTGAGTAAGAGCTTGGGGAATCATCTAGTTTGAAACGACTTCTATTCTTGACAGTCTTCTCTTGGGAAGGTCCCTCTGCTCTGACAATCCATTTGGGAGCTCCCTGAAGGAGTTGCTCCATTATGCGTCTTCTCAATTAATTACATCATTCCAAGAAATAACTGAGAAAAGAACACAAATGCTTTTGAATTAAGATGAAACATAATCCAACCTCCCACCCGGTAGAGATATCCTCTCCCGCACCTTCAGCTTCCCTTGGGCACTCCGCAGCGAATTAACTTTCTAACTGACAAGACACACCTTTCCCTTCTAGGGTCTAGTTGTTAAGAATTCCTACCATATATTGAGAAAGAAAATCCTCCTGCCTATTACTTCTAATCCTGGAAGCAATTTCAACACCTCCCAGTCTAGTTTAAAAACATTCTTTAAGCCACATTTATGGACTAGAAAGAGAGCAAACTCCTTGATTTAACGACAGCGTTCACGTTCCACTGGCAGCCGTTTTGAAATGCTGCTCTGAGGACCATCCCTGCAGTTCAAGTTTGCCCGTTGTGAATTGAGTCATTAAAGGTGTGTGGGTGAGTAGGTGATGCCAACCTTATGGAGAGTTGGCTGAATGATTAATGGCCTTGGCTTCTGATTTTAGAGGTTCCCATTAATTACAAGAGATTGAGCCTTTTTTTGAAGACTCTGTTACAGCTTCTCCTGCCACCTCCTCACTTCCTTTTAAAGTGAGTAAGATGAGTATTTTTAATTTTAGAGTGTGGAAACCACTTCTTGTCATTTCCTTTTGGAACTTTTTGGACCAAATCATTCTAAAAAAACATTTCTTAATCCTATAATATCTGAACAGTTCTGGAAAAAGAAGAAAAGTGGTAAAAATGCCAATGAATGTATTTCTGCAGCTTCGTCTTGTGGAGTCATTACTTTTATCATGGGGAATTTCAAGGACAGGTTTTATAGAGATCTTAACAAAACCAGAATGTCAGTATCATTAGAACCATGAAAATGTTGAAGAAGTTTGCATTTGCCCTTATTGTCTCTTTCCCATGGATGGATAAAGAGTTGTACAAGATGACAGTGCAGTGGAGTGGAACCAGTCACAAAATGTGGGTCAGGAAATCTGGGTTCAAATCATGGCTCTAAAATGTTGTACCTAACTTTTTTTGTCTGAATTTTCTCATCAGAAATAACAAGTGGGAAATATAGATAAGGCTATGTGAAGAACATGGAAAAATCTATATAAATATTAATCAAGTTCTTATTTAACCCTTACTCCCTTCTTGTCTTACTACCCCTCCTTACTCCCACATTTTAGCCATACTGTGTAAAATTGAGGTCGTTCTCATGGATAAACTTTCAAGGCCAGTAGCAAACTGACCAATGGGACTGGAAAGTAGCATAGTGAGGTGGAATGGAATTGAAGTCATACATTCCCGAGTTCAAATTCTAGCTTTATTTACCTACATAATCTTAAATAAATTCCTTCACTTCCTGGACTTAATCTCTAAAATGGTAATAATGCAATTTACTTCATAGGATTATTGTAAGGTTGAAAAACATAATATACATAAAGTAACTACACAGTGCCTGGCACGTAGCAGGTACTCATTAAATATTATGAATATATAGACGTCTCTATTCTCTCCCTTCTTCCCTCCCTCCTTTCCTTCCTTCATTCCAGAAATATCACTCAATCTCCATCCAGTCAGTAGGGAACATGTGATAGGGGATGGAGGAGGCGGAATAAGTCATAGATTTGGCTAGATCCAGAGAGTCAGCAGGGCAGGAAAACAACCTAGCGTGATCTTGCCCATCTGTTAAGGGATAAGAATGCTGTGAGGAATTTATTCTCTCCTTTCAGCACAGACCCCTGATGAGTCCTCCCTCCAATACAGTGGAGGAGCAGAAGAAAGATAAAGGAAAGATGCCTGCTCCTAAAAGTTTCTATAATGGCTCTCCTACAATATCCCGTTTTCCAGGCCAGAACACCAGGCTGAAAATAAATAGTTAAGCTCTCTGAGTTACTTGGAGAAATGCCAAAAAGATGCAGTTTTGACTGGTAATTCATGTAGAAAATGAGAGAATTTCAGATTTTGTTTGCATATAACGATATTGTTAGGTCCCTTATTCTCAAAATGAATCTACTTGGAACTTCCCAGTGATATTTCTCCAGTGTAAGTAGGTTGTGAATACTCAGCATCATTCCTGCCAATATAACAAGCCAAGCTGGAGTTCATCCTGGTGACTGTTGAAGTCAGGAGTGGATGGGGTGAGTTCCTAATTAGGCATGTACCTAGAAGGCTCAGGTCAGACCAGAGGCCACCCAAGGTGATGTGAAGAGCTGTGTGTGACAAGTTCAGAGACATGGATGCCAGTCCGTGATTTGTTTGGGACCTCAGGAAGGTCTTCTGAGCTTTCAAGAACTCAATTCCTCACCTTTAAAATGTGGATAATGATCATTATACGTTTTTGCCCCACAATGATATGATGAAGATTAACGCAGATTATAGGTGATTACAGGTGTGAAAGTGTTGTATAAAAACAAAACGCTATTATTATCTTTAATAATAGTCTTCTGAAGTCTTGCCATAACTTTCCTGGGGCTCTAATCTATGGGACCACTTTGTAATAAGGTCTTTTGGGAATTTCACTAACCAAATTTCCTTGGATGCTATTCAAATTGGACCAGAATCACAGTATTAGAGAGTGTTAGAGCTGGAAGGGATGGTAATATATCTCATCCAACCTTCTCATCTCACAGATGAAGAAAATGAGTCCTAGAGAAAGAGAGGGACTTGCCTCAGGTCACCCAGCTACAAAGTGGAAGAGGTGATGTAGGAGCCCCTTGGCTCTATACTCTCTATCCACTGAACTCTACTTCTGCATAGAGAGGGCATAAACCAAATCCACTTCTTCCCTTCCGCACTGTGAAAGTAAGAGCTTGATCCCTCCTTATTTTTCACCTGAAATCTCATAATAGTCCTTTCTAGCCTTCCATTTTCTAGGGCAATCTCATTCTACTTACTGCCACTGTGAACTTTTTGAAGTACAGATCTGATTATAGCACAGACATCGCCCCCAACACATTCACCATTTAAATCCTTTAATGCATCCCAACTACCTTCAATATAAACTTAAAATTTCTTAAAAATAGGGAATAGGATATTCCAGAATCAGCTATCCTTCCACCTTACCTCCAGGCTCCCTTTCACAGGAACTTTACCTTCCAGACATCCTGACTTGCTTGCAGTTTGGCAAGTGGTCCATGCTTTTTCTTCCTCCCTTTCCTTTGAGAGTGTTCTTTCCTCTGCCTGAAACCCTGCATCCTCACTTCTTTATATGGCAAATCCTTCCCCTCAACTCCCATGTCCCCATTACAGGTGCTTTATTCTCACTCCAGACACACCTTTATTATAACATCCCCACGTTGCAGGAGTTGGGAGAGGGAGATTAGAGCAGGTATAACTGACCTTTCAGGTCTGTGCCAATCCCAAGTTTCTACCATTCTATGAAACCATTGAGGAATGGAGCTTCACAGAAGACCTTCTGTACCAGTAGAGATTTGAAGGATAAAGGCGTTTGGAAAAAGAAGAGAGAAAAAGATATGTCAATTTCTACTTGTCCATATGTTGTTTTATAAGATACTTAAAACTGTCTGTCACCAAAGTTATGTTATAATGCTCCTTATAGGCAGGGCTCGTATCTTTCTAATTTTTGACTCTTGCTGTCTCCTTGTTTCCACACCTCCTGCCCAAACAGGGGTCTATATGCAGAAATGTGGTGGCACAATTAGGTATATTTGTCTCAGAATATTGCAAAGAAAAATTTCTACCGTGCCACTTCTTCTGCATTCAAATGATCCCACTGCCCCCTCTACCCTTCTCTCCTTCCTCTTCCTCCTCTTCTTCCAGGTATCATCTCAGGGGAAAATGTAGGAAGGACAAAGAGGAATGCTCCAGGTCACTCAGAAGGAATGGTTCAGTTGTCTCTTGTAACTTCATCCTACGCTAAACAAGGAAAACTATTTCAAACACAGGATTCAGTAATTATCACACAACCCTACATATTTGTAGTGTCTATAATGTCATAAAGCATCATTACTAGATGTCATAAAAACCTATGAAGGAGGTGGAGGCCAATGTTATTATAGCCATTTGCCAGATAGGAAAACTGAAGCTCAGAGGGTATAAGTTCCATGCCCAATTGGAAATGCTTGGATTGGAAGCCAGGGCCCTGACTGTCCATTCTGTGATCACCAAGGCCAAAGTTCTGCCACAGATGGAAAGGGCTGAGCCCCTTTCTCATCACCTCCTATTCATTGCTTTGATAAGGGAAGGATACTCCGCCCTAAATAGTAGGAGATGGCTGAACACATGACGCTTTGACACTGGACAAATGTGACTGACAGCAGTTTTTTAGTACCATATATCACAATGTGGGGGATGGGGAGGGGAGAGGACACTGCACACCATGTAGGGCCACATGGGGGTTGCACTTGGGATAGAGTGAGTAAGCAGAGGCTGTGGGAGGCAGGGTTTGTAGTAAGAAGAGGGTGAGGTGACCCCTGGTTCCCGCAGGAGGATATGATTGTCTTGTTTGAATAATTCTGTAGGCTACCAGGGAGATGAAACCATTAGATTGAGAACTCAAAGTAGTCTAGCTGGATCAGCTGATAGGGAAACTAGCTAGGTGGAGAGACTTTCTGCTGGATTAGGGGCATATGTGGAGAGAGCAAAGCAATTCAGTTAGGCCTTTGTGGCCCCATGGTGCTCAGATATGTCAAGGCAGCACATGAAATTTTAGATTTTACAAAATTTTAGGTCTTACAGCTCCTATTCCTGTGTACACTGCATCTGCTCTGCAGAAAATGCTCTTATTCGCTGGCACTTCCATTAGGGCTTTCACCAAGATTTCCCCTCTCACACAAATGACTCTTCATAAAAGAATCCTGTCAAGGAGCTGGCCTGTCCCTTGATGGCCCAGTAGATAAGGAGGCCAGACGTTAATTTATTTGCTTAATGAATAACATGGTAAAGCCTTGGTTTGATAAGTGCACCACTTACACCAAGGTCTTTCATTTCACATTCAGCTTCTGGAAATGGACATCCCTGTAGAAACTAATTGAATCTTGTTGGTGTCTGGGATAATGAACAATGTCAGCACACTTCAGAGATTAAAGATCCACACCAAAGGGAAGTGGCAGCAGAAGAGATTAGCTGTGCTTGCTGGAGACATCAGCTGAAGCAGGAGGTCACTGTGGCCTCCTGTGGCTGGACCATGTTCCCCACTGCAGCCAACATGATAATTGATTCCACTCTCCAGTTTTTCTTTTCTGAAAGCTTCCAGGTTTGAACTTCAAGATTTCATCGAAAGCACGTGACTCCAAGAATGTTCATGTTGAATGACCTTCACAGCAGCTCACAAGACTAAAAATTATAGCTGGTTTCCAAATAGGTTTCCAGTTATTGTTATAATTGTGTTTTGACCCCTACACCAAACCTCCTAATGATTATCAGGGGTGTGATCAGTGGGGCCAGATGGAAATTTAAGATGTCTGTGTCCTCTCTCTCTCCAGATAGTGCCTCTGCACAGAATCTTGCAAAGATCAGGGTCATTGTAGTGGTCAAATTAACTGGCACCTGGGAACATCTGGTCTCCTCTGTTTTTGTCTTTGCTACACTGTGATAGGCAAGTACATTTTTGGACTTATGCAGCAATAGGAAATGGCAGGCCTAGGAAACTATGACTTAATGTCTAACTAAATGCTTCTCATCCCTGTCTGTACATGAGAATTATCTGTGGGGTTTTCTCTTGTTCTTCTTTGCCATTTTTCTTTGTTTGTTTGTTGATACAGGTAACTGTACTCCTTCTGTTTCTGCTGAATCAAAATTTCTGGAGTAGAGGCTATGCAACTGACTTCACATGTGATTATCATTCACAGCCAAGATTGAGACTCCTGGATACCTTTTGCATAGGAAGGGTTGGGCAGAGACTACACATCCAGGACAGCCCTGAGTTCAGATCAGGGGACCAATTAATATGGAAAAGAGTAAACAGATCCAGAAGAAAGAAAACAAAGGTGGTCAAAAGTCACCAGGAAAGAACATGAAATCCAAAGTCAAGCAATAAGCAAGCAGCTAGAATAAGGAGGACGATATGTATGGCTGTAGATGAGGACATGGGTCTAATCTTTTTTCAAGATAGGGTCTATTTTCCCTTAGCCCTAGTTTTATATTCCACACTGTGACAGAGCCAAGGCTCACAGAAGTCAGCTTGGAGTTGTCACCGAATGGGAGACTTGGAAAGATTCTGATTCCAAGGAAGCCCAAGAGTAGGAGGGGTGATGGAATGAGGTTTGTCACAGTAGATTCTACAGGGTGACACATAGATTCCAAATAAAATAAATTTAAACATTAATGAATGTGTGTACATGTGTGTACAACATCCATCCATCCTGCAAAGGGTTTTTGACACTATTTTTATCAGCAAGTAACTTATGACTAAGCTTTACTAGGGGAATACAAAGAAGCAAAAATTACTGCACTATCCTCAGTGATTTAAAGCCTAACTTTGGAAGCAACACTCACCAACTGATTATGCTAAAGGGAGGAGACATTAGGATGGGCTAGATTCTCTTACTGGGCTTCCACATGCTCCTACACTCCAGAGATGCCAAGTGACTTACAGTTTCCCAACATGCCAGGCAGTTTCGCTTCTTGACTTTATGATGCTGTTCCCTGTCTGAACTAACTACAACCCCCCATAGCCACCTGGCAATGCCTTTGCTGCATTCAAGATCCAACTTCAGTGTCAGTCTTTCTTCAAATCTTTTCCCCACCTCCATCTGTCTTCGGAGAACTGACACTCCCTCATTTGCAAGTCTATCTTCATTCTTGAATGAACTCTTGATTACAACTGGTTAGAAAGTTCACTATGGAACCAGGTCAGGACTTTTACCTGTTGCCTGGGGTGCCCTCCTCCATGGTTTTGCAAAGAGAGGGGAAATAAATGCATAGAATGGTTAAAACAATACTTTCTTGTTTTCTTTTATGTAGTTCAACTCTTTTAGTAAATGTGCACTGTACAAGAAGAGCAGAAATGCTGAGAAATGTCAAGGCCACTTCATACTTAGTAATTAAAAAAAAACAAGAATTGGAATGAATGGCAAGCAAAGGACTTTCTGCGTTCAGCTCTTAAAGCAAAGGCACCTTCACAATCTTATGGTCATGGAAGCAAATATCTTTATGTGACTATTTCTTGATGGTAATTGTCTTTGATAATACTGATTTAGTGTTATTTATGGAGTGCTCACTGTGCCAGGAAATGTCTTAGGTGTTTTGCATGTATTAGCCCCTGTTATCCACACAACATTACTATGAGGTAGGTCTTTTTGCAGCTGAAGATGCTGAGGTTCAAGGCACCATAACCAAGAATGAGTGGAGACAGGTTTAAACCCAGGTTGTCTGGTTCTGGAGCCTCCACACCTAACCATTATGTGGACTTCTAGTGCTAAAGCTGAGGGAGTCCTGGGCAAACTGGGACAAGATGGTCACTTCAGCTGTGCTCTGGGATCAGGGCTACTTCAATGAGATCTTGAGGGCTATATTAGTTTCCTGGGGCTACCATAACAAAGTACCATAAACTGGAGGGCTTAAACGACAGGAATTTATTGTCTCACAGTTCTGGAGGCTGGACGTCTGAAATCAAGGTGTCGGCAGGGCCATGCTCCTTCTGAAGGTGCAAAGAAAGGATCTGTTTGAGGCCCCTCTCCTCAGCTTATAGATGGACATCTTCATGTTCACTTGGTATTCTCCCTGTATATGTGTTTGTTTACAAATTTCCCCTTTTCATAGGGACACCAGTCATACTGGATTAGGGCCCACCCTAATGACTTTATTTTAACTCGATTATCTCTGCAAAGACTTTATCCCCAAATAAGCTCACATTCTGAGGCACTTGGGGTTAAAACTTCAGCATACGAATTTGAGGGGTTACAATTCAGCCCATAACAAGGACCATTCAGTAACCAGGGATCAAGGGCAAAGTCAGGCCATTGAGTAGATCACGGTTTCTCCATTTTATTGCATGTTAGAATCCCCTAAGTGGCTTAAAAAACAAAACACAAGTAAACAGCAAAAACAGCACCTTCAGGACCCACACTAGATCAACTGAATAACAATTTTGATGGGGGGCCAAGGCATTGGAAAATTTTTTTAACGTTCCCCAGGTTATTCTAATATACAGTTGGGGCTAAGAATCACTGATCTGTCTGAGCTGCGGACCCTGAAAGTAGCAAGACCAGAGGAACAAAGTTAGGGGAAAGGGTAAGACACAAGCAGAGGCAAAGGTATGGCCAAGGGGATATATTGATAGTGAAATCGGCAACTCGGGCTAGGTGTGTGGCACAGGAGGTCAGGAGAAAGAGGAAAGTGCGACAGGGTCAGGCAAAGAGGTGATGGACAAATGTGGACTTGGGCCCAGCTGTTGGGTCCTCCAGTCCCAGGAGGAGCAATTTCCTGGAGAGTAACTGACCAATGGCTAAATTCGGGGGCTGGATTTGCTCAAGCGTCTTTCAGAGGCACCTTCCACCTCCTCTGCTGCTGCCTTTTATTCACATTACAGGCTCAGCCAGCCTCTAACCACCCCTAGTCGGGAGAAGCGCGGTGTAAGATTGAATAGCTGAAACATGCAGGCTCACGTGCTCCCCACTTGCAGCAGATATATGTTGTTTGCAAATCCAGATTTGTAAAATGGATGCATTAGAGAATATTTACTTCATAAAACGACTCACAATGGGACTCTTTTAAATAGCGAGTTTCCCCTGGGCCAACTGATTTTATTTGCCAGAAATCATTTCACACAATAGCTTTCCATAAACATGTCTGAATCATGAACTAAATTTCAGGAGACAATATTTCTCGTTTTTCTGATACTTAACAGTTTTGAACTTAAACACAAAATTTACCTCTCTGGGACTTAGTTTACTCATTTACAAAATGAGATAATACTGGTCCTGAGGAATTCAGTATTTTAAATTAATGAGATAGTATGTGTGAATGTGTCATAAATGGACGGCCAAATAGATTTTCACTTCTCTCTCTTTCTATCTCTCCTCAGCAGCAGCACAAACTCACAGGAGTAGATCCCAGAGCCAGAGGATCAAGCGGGTGCAAGGTAGAAACAAAGCATGTGGAAGACATGATGGGAGAGCCTGCCCACATCTGAAGAACTCATATTTTATGCCAGGCCAGTTGAGAATACATTTTTACAAAGAGGAGAAAAGGGAATTATATTGGAACTATTAGTCTGAATGAAAACCTTGAAGATTTTAAAGAAGGCTTGTCAGCCAGCTTGCTTCAATGCTGGCTAATAGTCTTTACTGAGTCTAGCTATTTCTATCCTATATTCGCTATATTTTTAAGAGATCAAACAGGGCTGAGCCACAACTAGGAATCTGAGTGGGAAGCAGAATTTCTTCAGTGAGTAGCATGGAAGGTAAAATAGGCATTTGAGGGCATTACTCCTGAGAACATAGTCCTTCAAAATTCCTGAAATCATAAAGCATGTTGAACAGTTACTGTCTAAGGTCATGATCTGGGTCAGCTGGAAAAAGTTCTTTTAGAATACAGATCATTTGATGATATGTATGTCTACAAAGGATCTGAACATTATGCTAAGAGTCACGGTAAGTGAATTGTCAGACTAACTCCACCTGTTTCTTTAAGCAGGAGAGAATACATGTTTGGAAGTTCTCCAGTGGGCTTGCCTAAGACGTTCAACATACTGTGCAAAGTCATCTAAAAGTGGATTTGGCCTGACGGCTCTGGCTTGGGGAGATTCCTCTTACAGCGTTGGAATATACGCTAAAGAACAGTAGCCCCTGTTGTAATGTTCATGTCTGAGGAGGTTTTCCTAAATACAAATGTGGTAGGACTTATGGTCTGACTCATAGTATACATGATCAGGTTTTTCTTTCTTCTTATAGACTGTGTTTCAAAATGCAATATGCTATAACACAAACATTGCTCAAGATAAGCACGTGGTCTTCAAGATATTTCTGGCCCTGACCCAGATTCTATTTTTGAGTTTAAGTGGCTAGCCCAGGTATAGATGCCAATCTGCTCTGATAACCACAGACTGAGTTCAAATGCCAACGTCATGACTCGCCAGGCTCGTGGCATTGGGTAGCTCATATAAGCTCTCCAAGCCCTGTTTGCACCGCAGTCACCGCAGGGCAATGCCAACATCCCATAACAACTGGGAAGAGTATATAAGCTAATGTATATGGGCATGCAGTATGGAGACTCATTCTCAATACACGATCCTTTTCCCTCTAGATTTGGTGTGGTTACACCCTCCTATTCTCTGGGGCCTCTGGCCTTGGCCCTCTCTCTAAGTTGATTTGGCTAGAGGCCCAAAGAGGGCAGCACCAGCCTGTCTGACTCTGTGGGCTTTGGTTGCTCTCTGGTCTGGCCTCATAAGCTTCTTGATGTGGTGAATTAGGCTAGTGTCAAGAACTCGGGGTTGCCCATCAGAGCTCCCAGGAGAATGTTATGGTCAATGAGGGAAAACTCAGCTAGCCACAGCTGGCCCTGCATTGTATAATGGCTCAAAGAAATCCTTATCTCTGCTCCCTACTGCTCCACAGAGAGGTTATTGCTTCAATCAGCCACTTGATATATTTTATGTTGACAGTGTGGGACGTAATGACTTACAAATATATTGACAGTTTCTTTTTTACTACACACCATATACTACTGGATGATAGCAGCATCCTTGTTAATTCTTATGTGCAGTTGGGTCAATATCAAGCCTTGCTGCAGCCCTGGATGTCAATAGCACCCCACCCCTCCCCGACCAAGCCATTGAGCGCGTTTCTCAACAACCAGTGAACTGACCACAGCCACAAAAAAGCATTTGAGGGCAAATGCTTTCGTCCTAGAAACTAAAACAGGAAGGCACAGGTAAAACAGAGCTGACCAACATTTATTGTACTCAGCCTGTGCCAAGCATTGCGGCTGCAAACTGGCTTCAGTTGTGTTCTCTTTCATAGAGGTGGTAAGGCATATTTATTAATAAATATGCAATCCCTATTTTCTAGACTATACCAGTCTGTGAGTGAACAATCAAATGTTGGTTTCTGACTTGAGAACTTCCCAGTGAAACTTGGGGACCCTAGACCATCTGTCCCCAAGTCTCACCTTTCACCCGAGGGCCCCAGGCAATCCACCTTCCCACTTTCCTGCCTGGCAGCAACTCTGCTACCCTTCTGATGACTTTGGCTGGTGCTCATTCTCAAGATTTCCAGTTGTTGTCTGGTTTTGTACCAGATAGGATGTTATTTGAGCTCTCTGCATGGGAAACAATTTGAGAGTACTCAGACAAAAATTGAGACATAAGTATTTGTCGTTTCCCAGTTAAGTTCTGCTGTTATATGTCACAACCTGACTTGAGCTCAAATTTTCTGTGTCGGCCTCCTTTATGTGTTGTTGTGCTGTTTGCATTTGTATAATTAAGTGTGAGCCTGGCTGTGGCATTATTGCAGGTCCACGTCCTACTGAGCATGGCTAGCTCAGCAGACAGCCACTTTGTTGAACAGCTTCCTGGGGAGTTCATCCATCCTGATGTTGCCCTGATCTGCAACTTCATGTTAATGCTGAATACTTCTCTGTTATCATTATTATCATTATTATTTTGATTGATTGACTGATTTTTTTTTTTTTTTTTTTGGTTAGGAAGATTGGCCCTGAGCTAACATCTGTTGCCAATCTTCCTCTTTATGCTTGAGGAAGATTGTCACTGAGCTAACATCTGTGCCAGTGTTCCTCTATTTTGTATGTGGGACACTGCCACAGCGAGGCTTGATGAATGGTGTGTAGATCTGCACCCAGGATCCAAACACCTGAACCTGGGGCTGCCAAAGCAGAGCACACATACTTAATCACTACACCACCAGGCCAGCCTCTGAATAGCTCTGTTTTATAATCATATGGTTCATGACAGTGTCATCCTTGTCAAACTTTACCTTTCTCATTTCTTCCAACTTTTTTTTAAGGTAACACATCAATGGAAAGAAGATGAATTGTTTCACTTTAAGTTTTTAATTTATTTCCTAAATTTCTCCAGGGGAGAAGAAAGACTAACATGATTATTAATATGAAATTTATTTATCATGAGGGCAGACTACTTACCAGTTTGTGTAACCAATAACGTGTGCTCTGGAACTGGACACTTGGATTTAAATTCTGGCTCAACCACATACTAGCTCTGTGTTTATGACCAAGTTGTCAACCTCTCAGTGCTAGTTTCCTCATCTGTAAGATCGAAATAATAAGCAGTGGCTGTTTCTTAGAATTTTGTGCAGATTAATTTCAACCACAAACAAAAAGGGTTAGAATAGTACCAGGCATATAAAAAGCATTCAGTAAATGCCAGCTTTTAATAACATTTTTGAGATTTATTTATATTTCAAGCATAGAGCTTGCATACATGAGCCCTTACAACTTGGTAAAAGTGACTTTCTTTTGAAAATTTACCATATTGTGATCCAAGCGCTTGGAATATGGCTGATCAGGAGAAATCTACTTCTTTTGATGAAGTATTCCAATCAGGGTATTGTTTTGGTGGAAAAAGGAGATCTTTTTTAATGAGACAGGGAGTGCCTTGAATAGGATGTCACATCTGAAGATAGAACAGCCCTAAAAGTGAAAAGATGGATTTTCAGCATAAACTAGCTGCTCCAAATTTGTTAAAACTTATTAGATATTTCAGTTCCTATGTCAAATGGTATATAAAGGGTGTGTTTACAGTCTTGGATCATGGGACGAAGTCATGAGGACTGAGGTGATATCTGTTTCATGTACTGCTCTATGTGGGCCACAGCTCAGCCCTGGACACATAGAAGCACGCCTTGAATGTTTGTTGACTAGATACACAACCACTGGAGGTTTGAGACTTTCAGTCACTAAGAAATTAACCATGTGTGGTTGTTGTCTTCATATACATTTCTTTTATTTCAACATTCTGAAAAATAAGAGTTTTGAGAGAAAATGGTATTGATAAAAACCGTGTGATCATGTGACTTAAAGTTAATTATTTGCCACAAGGTAGATAGTTGATGATAAACTTTCCATGTGAAGTATAATATATTTTTTTAATTTGACCAGGTTTAATCTAATATCGTATGGAACTTTTGTTGAAACTATCTGGTGATCCAATTCATTCTGACATTGAGACCTGTGACTGCCACATGTCACTTTACATGTCTGACTCCATCATTCATGTGATAACCAACACTGACGTACTTGGTTCTCACCCAGCCCTCTCCCTCCCCTTACTGATTCATCCTTCTGCTAAAGTTGCTCCCACTAGTGTCACCTCCAGAGCCTTTTAATAATCTGAGAGTCATGGTTACATTAGTGTTTTATGATGCCCCTAGCATAATAATGCTTCTTTCATATGTCTCTCTCAATCAATTTATGACAAGCTACCCTGAGGTAGGTTGAATACAATGAGACATGGCTAAGTTTTACTCAAGGCGATTTCTTCCCTACCACACTTAGCCTGTGTCCCTGGGAGAATCCGGGGCACCCCTTCCCCTGTGTTGAACACTGCCCAGCAAGTGAAGGGCAGCCATAATTCCTTGCTTGCAAAAACCTCAGTCAGGGGTCCAGCAATTGGGGAACACCATGTACCCATTTTTCTTCCCAGAAGAACCCTCAGGCTGTTAGGAAAATAGCACTCCAGAGGCACACCCCGTCTCTTTACTTTTAGCACAGGGAATAGTTTTATCTTGGAACCTTTTCAACAACAAAAACACAACCGAAAAAGAACTAAGTACCTCAAGAGAGCAACAAATAAATTTCTGCCTGGGGTTAAAGGAGAGAGAGAAAATTTCTGGCTGGGGCGATGACAAAAGCCTTTGAAAAAGAGGTGGTAGTTGAAGGTGGGGGACTTTGGGGACGTTTTTGAGTCATGGCTCTGTCACTCTGCTATAGAGTGTTGTTGAATAGATCTGATGTCCATCATTACTTCATATTTAAAGTGACAGTGTCACACCAGATTCCTAGGGTCCCTTCACTCCACAACTTCACAAACCAGTGACTCTATGACTGGGTGGAATTTAGAAAGGCAGAGACAGTGGGCACTAGAGACAGAGGCAGAACAAGCAAAGGTTCAAGGTATGTTTGGGAAACGATGAATAATCAATGGAAGGAAGCAGGACTTGAAAGAAAGAGAAGAGACTCAGCATGGGAATGAAGTAAAAAGACTTTATTTTGAGGCGAGAGGTAAGTTGGGGGCCTTGGTTTTCTGGGGCCAGGGATACACAATATTGAAAGTTTGCAGAAAAAGAACCCTCTACCTTCTGCACCTTTTCAAAGACATCTGGAGGTTTGGTGCCATGCACAATGGAGCTTGTGGATTAAGAAGAAATAAGACAAAATTGGCAAACTAAGAGTTCAGCTTTGCAACTGACCTCATAGTACTTTTCATTTCACTACAAATCATCAGATAATTTATATTTTTCTTTGTCACCAATAACACTGATCAACTGTTGTGGATCCCAAAGTTAATTTTCATTGAGTCCCATCCTATTTTCTTGTGGATCTGGGCTAATGTGGCATGATTATGTTATCTTAGCTGGAGGAAGAGATAGGCTGTGAGTTAATAATTGGGAGCAAATGCAAGGGTTGTAAAGGGGTCTCAAGGGAATCAGCCAACTGTGAAATGGTAAAAAGCACCATTGGGAGTAGGAGGAGATGTAAAATGTGCAGCATCTAGTTGTGTCTCTCACAGAATTTGTAATCTAGTTAGGGACATCAGATGAACACAAACACTGAAAATGTTGGATAATAATGTCCATGCACGTAAGATGGTTCAAATGGAGTTCTATAGGACTTTGGGAGTAGGATAGGGAACTCTGGTCAAAGGTAGGGTTGCTCTGGGGCCAGCCTAGTGTCATAGTGGTTAAATTTGCATGCTACGCTTCAGCAGACTGGTGTTTGCAGTTTCTGATCTGGGGCGTGGACCTAGCACCACTCATCAAGCCACTCTGTGGTGGCCTCCCACATGAAATTGAGGAAGATTGGCACCGATGTTAGCTCAGCAACAATCCTCCCCAAGCAAAAAGAGGAAGATTGAGAACAGATGTTAGCTTAGGGCCAATCATCTTCACACACAAAAAAGGTAGGGTTGCTCAAGTTAGCAAATAACAATATAGGATGCTTAGTTAAATTTGAATTTCAAATAAACAATGAATAATTTTTACTGTAGGCATATCCCTAATATTGCATGGAATATACACATACCAAAACATTATTCATTCTTTATCCGAAATACAAACTTAAGCAGATATAGTGCATTTTATTAGGCAACTTTATAAAAAAACAGTCTACCCTCTACCTTGATGGATGTTAAAAACTTTAGGAAGAATAGGATCTTTAAAGGAAAGAGGAAGTGTATAATTTTAAAAGGAGGTCACCATTTGCAAAGGGAAAGTGAATAAAACAGGTAGTCTAGAATGGAGAGCTTATGCAGAAGACAGACGTGGACTGACGAGAATTCGCCACTCTAATTAGACGGAAATTTAAAACTGATAAGTCTGATGACCTCTGAGTTGAAGATATAAATGTTAGGTAGATATGATCTTTATTTTTTATAAAAAAAAGTTCATGGACAATTAATGCTGGGAGAAATCTTAACAATCATCTCTCCCCTCATTTACAGATGAAGAAAGCACAGCCTAAATTCATAGAGCTGAGACCAGAACACTGATCTCTTAATTCTCAGGCCAATGCACTTTCCACTTTGCCATCCTAGTTATATTTTTCTTATTTCTCAGATAAACTAGTAGTTCCAAACCAACAATGGACCCAAAACAACAATCTATTGAAACACGGTGATGAAAGCTAAGTAATAAAATTTGTGCTAAATTCCATCATGACTCTCTCAAATCACCTCAAACAACTTTGGAAACCTTCCTTGGGTGTTCCTATTTCTCTAGGACACAACTTCTATTAGCCATTAGTGGAGCAAATTGCTACTGACATCCTAGAAACTTTAGAGAGGCAGTTTTCCTTCAGAGTTCTGGTAGTTGTTATTTTCCACAGACAACTAAATTCTCCACATACAGATTTGTGCCAGAAAATAATTTTCCATGAGTATCAATGTTGCAAGCAGTGATTGGCTTGGGTTGAGCGTGTAAATAAGTCTTAACTTCACTGAAAAAATTATTCCCTCAGCTACTTCACTCCCTTCCTGACCTTTGTCTTGCACTCCCCTCAGGGACCCTCACACTAGCTGGCACTGGAGTTTTGGCTTAGGCCATCTCCCAAGTGTGGCCTGCTCCCTCCCTAAGCCAACCAATATGTTTAGTCATCATCAAAATAGTTTATAAAAAAGAACCCAATAATTCATAAAGTTAATTCAGTGTTCTCCTTTTAGGTGAGGTGATGTTTCACAGAAGCCAGGGCCATTCATGCAGTAAAATAATGAAGAGTCTAAGGGGAAATGTCGTATCAGAAGTCACCAAGGATGTGGAAGTCCTGTTTTATCTGAAGGTTCATGAATATTGGTAGTAACTGGAGCTTTTTCAGAAAGCCTGAGCTTTATCTCCTGGATTATTATCTAATTTGTCTACATATTCAGTTGGTCATAGGAGTTCATGCATTCCTTTGTTTACCGTTTTTGGTATCTTCCTTTTGCAAAGCGTTTGTTGTGGCCTCATTAAAAGTTACAGCCAGGGAGGGAGGTGCTTAGAAAATTTCTATTCTCTTCCCTTTATTTTACATATTAGGAAACTGAGAACCAGAAAGAGAGGTGACTTTCCCTAAAGTCACCACTTGTGAGCAAAGCTGTGACAAAATTTTGGTTCTCCTGTCGTCCGATTCTGATTCACCCATAGATTGCCTCAACTCTGATGGAGATGGCTTCGTAAAATGTAATCACTGGGCTTGTATCACCAACACAAAACAGCTACTAAAGATTACAGCTGGTATTTGAAATTTTTACTATTAAATAAACACTAAATTGGCATTATCAATCTGCCAAATGCTCTCTCCTAATTTAGGATGAGTAGAGGCATGAAGAGCAATGGATCAATGTCACACTGCTTCTAAAAGGGCAAAATAAAAGCCACTTATTGTCATTGTTAAGATGCTAATGCAATTATCTGCCCGTCAGATAGTGAGTTCCTTGTCAGCAGGAGTGTTCAGCAACTAGATGGCCCTTTGGCAAGGATGCTGCATAATGAATTTTGAGATGGGTAGGAGATGAAGCTCAATGATATTTTCAATGTTTCATCCATCTCTAAGATTCTATAATCAAGCTTAGGAAGTCTTAAAGGAGAATTCATATCTAGTCACTTAAATCTAGAAGCAATGACAATAACAACAATAATGAAGCATTATATACCATGCCTAGTAATAGTACCTGCTCAACTATGGAAGGCCAATATCAGTTTAAAATTTTCCTTTTGCTGGCATGCAGATGAAAGGAGAAGTGTAAAGAGTAGAGGAGATGGCCTGAGAAAGTGTTTACAAAGAAGAAAAGAGAAACCAAGGCAAAACTTCATGGATGGAAGTGGTAAGATGACTCAGCAAAATATCCTGATATTTGAAACTGATAGTTCTTCCCTGAGCACAGTTGTTTGGGAGCTGAAGGGCTGGAGAAGGGAACAATGGTGGGCAGTGACGGCTGGGAAGATTTAGAACCTGACCTGCAACTGGAAGCATGAGTGGAGGACCATGAATAATTGTCAATTATTTTCAATTAGTGATAAGTACCACTTAAGTATAAATTTTCTTTATATGCTTGGAAACGAAATTTATGGCCCTGTTTGTTAGCATCCTAGCTCTGTGGTCCTGCAGGGAATCGCAGTGTGATGAGGCTGAAAAAGGGTCCTGAGATGCCCCAACCCACCCCTCCATTTTACAGAAGAGGCAACTGAGCCTAAGAGTAGTTCAACAACTTGTCTCAGGACACATAGCTAATAAGTGACAGAGCTTAGATTAAAATCAAAGTCTCCTGGCTTTGTTTTGATTGCATTGGCCATCCTATTTCAAATAATTTTCTAAATTTCATTTAAAACGATGTTATGGAGTAAGCCACTACCTCATGTGAGTGTGTGTTGCTGGGTCAATTCTTGCATTTGATTATGCTTCCTTCCCACCCCAAGCAGCCCATGAACTGGGCTCACCATTTCCATTTTTAAAGCACAGGATAGATCAGATAGGTACACCTAGGGAAGGAATTTTCTTTCTGGCAGTGAGCATGTCACAGCAGATCTCTCCCACCATGTCAGTGTCTCTATTAAGAATGACACTCTACCTTCCCCCTAGCGATGACGAGTCCTGGCCATTTTTCTTCTTTGCCAATGGATTTCTAGGTGACTGACAAGTAGTTGTAAAGGTAATTCCTCCTAGACAATTTCCCCCAAATCCTATTCTTTGCTCCACCATTTTTCTAACTATTGTCTTGAGAGTAATTGTTCTAGGAGGAAGACTCTAGTCCTATTCTCTAATTTGCACATTTCTTTTAGAACTGGGAAGAAATGAAACCTTGCAATAAATGGAGAGAGGCTACCAGAATCACCACTAAAAAAAAAGTCAAAATTTGATTGTCAGTCATAAATTGCCATTTCTCCCTCTTTCCACTTCTAATAAGAGTCTCATGTACCCCTTCTGCACATATATACATTTACATGTTTATTAACAGGGAATTAAGGCCAAAAAGGGCCCTGACGAAAAACATAAGGATTGAATCCCAGGGTGGTATGTCAAAAATTATGGAAGGGGGGGCTAAAAATGTTTAAAATATCTAAGAAAAAGAACAAGTCACTAGATGGATGTATCATGCATATGGACGCACAGTGAACAGAAATGGAAATACAAAGGGCTCTTATATGAAAATATGCATAACTCATACATAATAAGAGAAAGGGAAATTAAAGTTACACTGTGATCCCATTTTTTTACTTATCAGATTGGAAAAAATCCAAAAGATCAAAAACACACTATGCTGGCAAGGCTATGGGGAAATAGGCCGGCCCTTTTCATACATTGCTGGTGGGAATTTATATTGGTCCAACCCCTACGGAGGACAATTTGGTGATATCTGTCAAAATTATAGATGCAAATATGCTTTGACCCAGGAAAGCAACTTCTGGGAATTTATCCCACAGCTATATTTGCACCGGTGCAGAATGATATGCCTGCAAGGTTATTCCTTGCAGCCTTGTTTGTAATAGCAAAAGATTGGAAACAAATTACTAGTCTGTCAATAAGGGTCTTTAGAATATATCATCATATATCCATACAATGACATCATATACAGCTTTCAAAGAGAAGGGAGCTCTCTGTACACTGATATGGAAAGATCCTCAAGATATATTGTTTAAAAAGAAAAGAGGGTGAAAAATAGTATCATGATATACTACATTTGATGATTCAATAAATGGGGTGAGGGAACAATAATACAACACAACAACAGCTCTGGAAGATTCGTGAGAGACTGAGAGCTTTGGCTGTCTGTGGCAGTACTGGGGTCTTCATGTGATGTCTGGGCAGGTGAGAAGGAGAGTTGAGCCTATTCACTCCATATTGTTTGACTTCTGTGACTTATGAATGGATCATGTTCTGTGCAAAATAGGATCACAGATCTAAGTTCTTGAATAAGCCATTTTCTAAGGTGACAGGCAGGAAGGAAGAAGACTTGGGTTCAGTAAGTCACACTGCAAGCTGTTCATTGTGAAGGGTTACAACATTGTGGAATATTCTGTGGTGTTGACTTACGATTGGGCTATGGGGTCAGCAACCTTGATGAGCCTGCTGTAACGGGTGCTGACAGCGTACTTTTGAAAGGGGTCACATTGTTTGAACACTATTTGTTCAGAGGAGTAAAACATAAGGGTCTTATCAGTTTGCTGAGCCCTTAATTGTCAATCTATGTGGACAAGTAGTTCTGTCTATTGTGAGAGGCTGATTTCTTCTTCAAGTACCTGTTCAAACAAATACAGTTTAAAAACTATAGCACAAAAAAGTCTCTGGCTAATAACGTTCTATTACCTCCCTGTAAAATTCATATGAAGAAGCAGAAAAGATAATATATCTTAGCAACCTAGTGAAATGGTGGCAGTGAGCCAACTGCCAGGGAGGCCGGACTGATATCCACAACCGGTTGTCCACCTCTGGTAGTCCCTGGAAAGAGAACGAGCTTGCCCACTTGAAGTAAAAATCATAGGCAATACTCACTGAGTGTTCCTAAGTGATAGCACTGTCAAGGGTACTTTGCAAATATTAATTCATGTAATGCTCACAGCCACAACATGTGATAAGTAACATTTTTATTCTCATTTTGCAGCTGGAGAATATGGGCACAGAAAACTTTCTCAAAGTTCCTTAGCCAGTGAAGAAGCAAAGCCGGGATTTGAACTCAGGCAATCTAACTCCAGAGGTCATGGGATCCTTTTGCTCCATCACTACCACTTCCCACTCCTCAAATCCCCCTCCCTCTCCATTCTCAAATTTACTTAGTCAGAAACACAGGATTTGCACCATACAGAAAACTTCTACACAGTAGATGTTGATTATCCAGCCTGGATTTTTTTCCTTCCTTTTCTCCCCTTCCCAACGAGTCCTACCATTTCTATATCTAATCACCCATGGAAACCCCCTAGAACAACATTTTTACAATCCTAGCTAGAAAAATAGAAAAGGATGGCTAAGGGTGACAAATTTCTTATTTGACATTGTTGACCATTACTCCTTCTGGAAACTCTGCCTTCCTTTAGTTATTTTCACACCCACTCTCCTGATTTTCTTTCTACATTGTGGAGCACTACCACCTGGTCTGATTTGCTGGCTCATTCTCCTCCTCCAGCTAATAAATGTGGAGTTCCACAAGGCTCAGTCCTCACCAACTTCTCAATGCATGTTAATCCCTCTTCCTTGGAGATCTCACAGACATCCACAGCATCAGTTACTGTCTATTCACCAAAGATTCATAAGTCTTACAAATTAAGCCTAAACCTTTATGCTGAGCTCCAGATCTACATTTTAACTGCCTTCTTGACATTCTTGCTTGCATGTCTCAACAGCATCTCAAACTTAAATGTTATCAACAATAATCTCATGCTTTTTCTTTCCAAATCTATGTTTAAAACTTATCTCAATGAGAAACTCTACCACGAAACCAAGTTGCACAAATTAGGACCTAAGGGGAGTCCTTGACCCTTGTTTCTCCTTCTACCCCATTCTTCCACAAAGTTCTGTCATTTGTTTTCTATGTCTCTGCAATCTACCCACTTCCATCCCTACACAAACTAACCTGGTAAAAGCTACCATCTTCTCTTACTCAAGGCACTAAAAAAGCCCCTAGCTGTTTTACTATGTCCATGATTGGTCCTCTAATTCATTTTTTACTCTCTAATCAGGGAGATCTTCTAAAGACAAATTCTGCCTACCACTACACTGCTTAAAATCTGATTAGTGGCATTCCATTGCTTTTAGAGTAAAGATTAATGTCCTTAATAAGACCTGTGGGCCCTACCTGAGCTGGCTCCTGGCTATTTTTGCAGAGCATTGCATTCCAGACTCCCCAGCCATAGGTTTTCTTTCAGTCTGACATCAGTGTATTTACATACCTGTTTCCTCCTTCTATAATGTTCTTCTTCCCATTCCTTTGAATGGCTCCAATTCACACTTCAATTATCAGCTTAAATGTTAGTTCCACAGAAAAGTCTTCCTTGATTGCTACCCAGATTGAATTTGTTTCTGCTCTGAAATATTTGTTCACCTCATTACTCTTTCTCCTCACAGTCTTCACAAATTCACAATTATATATTGCTGGTATTACTTGTGTGTGCTTCTTGAGGGATGATATCAAGTATGTTTTGTTTCATTCCCAGTGCTTAGCATAGAGTAGACATGCAATTCATAGTTATTAAATGTGTGTCTACATGAATGAATAAATGACTGAGGGAAAGAGGATGACCCAAAGAAAAGAACTGCAGATGAAGGTTAAGTTTGAGCACTGAAACCAAGACATTCATGTATTTCATCTGTTCAGACTATCAAAGCCCAACGGGAGAGGATGAAGAAGCACCATATTAGAAAAAAAAAATCTTCTATACACTGAGCGTTGTGCTCAGTGTTCAATTGCAAACCTAAAAGATTTGACTCACAAACAAGAGGGCAGAGAGAGAAGCCCAAGGCAAACAGCACAGCCTGCCTGTGAGCAACAGAGGGTCTGGCTCCACTTCTCTTCCAAGAAGAAGAAAGAATTCATTGATTATTGAGATTGATAAAAAACAAAACACTTAAAATAATGGCAACATTTCATATCACAATATAATAAAAATGAACTCCTATGAAAAATCGTTTAATATGGAAAGCGGAAGAAAATTTAAAAACAGTTTTGCATTTTTAGTAGGAAGCAATAGGATCTCGTCTCCATAAAAAAGTGATTGAAAGTCATGCTAGGAGGGAAAGTAATGAGGGGAAAACATCAGCAGATGAGATGAAAGAAATGGGTAAGATAAAGAACAATTGCAAGAAAACCGAAAACACAGTAGCAGAATTAAATTATACATTATTGACATTAAAGAACAAGGAAGACATAATGGAAAATTAAGGCAGTGATTTAGAGGACAAACCTTAGATATTTTCCCATAATATGAAGCAAAAGCAAAATAAATTATGAAAAAGAAGTATCAATGCTTCTGAATAAATAAGTAAGAATTATAGCCATTCCTGAGGAAGAAGGTAGAATAATTGGAACAAAATTGATAGCCAAATATGCAATCATAATAAGAGCTAACTTTTATTAAGCCCGTTCTCTGTGCCAGATGTATACAAAAGCATCTTTATATCAATAACACATCATTACTACTGCACAAAACAGTACTCATATGTGCAATGTTTATCTCCGTTTTATAGGTGAGGAAACTTCGGCACCGAGAGTTGAAGTAATGTGCACAAGGTTTCACAACTCACACACAAGAGGGCTTTGATCAGACCTTGGCAATTTGAGTACTCAGCAACTGTACTCCTACTACTATGATTAATTAGAAAAAAATTTTGAAGCAAATGTCTGATTGTGTAGTTAGAAGGGATTAATCACTTTCCCAGTAAAATTCATAATTAGAATGCTACAACAAGTTTATATCTAGAGAACTTTGTAGAATAGACGGCTGCTGCAGATGTCAGCTGGGGCCTTCCTGCTCCTGACAGATCTAAATAAACTGTCTTTAATCTCTAATTCCTGACTCCTCTGTCCAAAATTAGCTGTCCATAAATGTGTGGGTTTATTTCTCAGTTCTCAATTCTATTCCATTGATCTGTGTGTCTGTTTTGTACCAGGCCCATGCTGTTTTGATTACTATAGCTCTGTAGTATTCTTTGAAATCAGGGAGTGTGATACCTCCAGCTTTGTTCTTTTTTCTCAGAATTACATTGGCTATTTGGGATCTTCTGTTGTTCCACATCAATGTTAGGATTCTTTGTTCTATTTCTGTGAAAATGTTGTTGGAACTTTGATGAGGATTGCACTGAATCTGTAGATTGCTTTAAGTAGTATGAACATTTTAACTATTTTAATTCTTTCAATCTATGAGCACAGAGTATCTTTTTATTTCTCTGTGTCTTGTTCATTTTCTTTCAATAGTGTTTTATAGTTTTCAGTGTATAGGTCTTTCACCTTCTTGGTTAAATTTATCCCTAGGTATTTTGTTCTTTTTGTTGAGATTGTAAATGAGATTCTATTCTTGATTTCTCTTTCTGCTATTTTGTTGCTAGTGTATAGAAACACAACTGATTTTTGTATGTTGTTTTTGCACCCTGTACCTTTACTGTATTTTTTTTATTATTTTAAATAATTTTTTTGTGCATCCTTTAGAGTTTTCTATGTATAAAATCATGTCATGAGCCAGCTCTGATGGCCTAGTGGTTAAAGTTTGGCACTCTCACAGTTTCAGCAGCCTGGATTTGCTTCCCTGTCTGTCAGCTGCCATGATGTGGTGGTGTCTCACATAGAAGAACCAGAAGGACTTACAACTAGGATATATAACCATGCACTGGGCTTTGGGAAGGGCAAGAAAAGAAAAAAAAAAAAAAGAGGAAGAATGGCAACAGATGTTAGCTCAGGGTGAATCTTTCCCTTCAGAAAAAACAAGTGCAAGTTTAAAAAAAAAAATCATGTCATCTGCAAATAGTGACAGTTTTACTTCTTCCATTCCAGTTTGAATCCCTTTTAATTCTTTTTCTTGGCTAACTGCTCTGGTTAGGACTTCAAATACTATGTTGAATAAGAGTTGCAAAAGTGGGCATCCATGTCTGTTCTTGTTCTTGGAAAACATACATGGAGAAAAGAACTTATTTTCAATAAATCTCATTGGGAAAACTGGACAGCCACCAGCAAAAGAATGAAAATAGACTACCATATTACACCATACACAAAAGTTAACTCAACATGAATTAAAGACTTGAATGCAAGATCTGAAACCATAAAACTCCTAGAAGAAAACAGGCAGTATGCTCTTTGATATCAATCTTAGCAGTATCTTTTTGAATATATCTCCTCAGGCAAGGAAAACAAAATAAAAAATTTAAAAATGGGACTACATTAAACTAAAAAGCTTCTGCACAGCAAAGGAAGCCATCAACAAAACAAAAAGACAACTTACCAATTGGGAGAAGATAGTGTCAAATTATATATCTGATAAGGGGTTAATATCCAAAATACATAAAGAACTCAACCAACTCAATAATAAAAAAAAAAACCTGATTAAAAAATGGGCAGAGGATCTGAACATATAATTTTCCAAAGATGATATACAGATGGCCAACAGGCACATTAAAAGTTGTTCATCATCATAAATTATTGGGAAAATGCAAATCAAACCACAATGAAATATCACCTCACATCTGTCAGAATGGCTTTGATTAAAAAGACAAGAAATAACAAGCGGTGGAGAGGATGTGGTGAAAAGGAAACCCTCATACACTGCTGGTGCAAACGTAAATTGCTGCAGCCACTATAGAAAACAGTATGAAGGTTACTCAAAAAATTAAAAATAGAACTTCCGTATGATCCAGCAATTCCACTTTTGGGAATTTATTCAACGAATATGAAATCACTAATTTGAAAAGGTATATGTGCCTCTATGTTCATTGCAGCATTATTCACAGTATCCAAGACTTGGAAGCAATCTAAGTGCCCAATGACAGATGTATAGATAAAGAAGAGGTGGTATATATATGCAATGGAATACCATTCAGCCATTAAAAAGATGAACCTTGCCATTTGCAACAATGCAGATAGACCTTGAGGATATTACGCTAAGCAAAGTAAGTCAGACGGAGAGTGCCAAATACTGGATGATTTTACTCATATGTGGAAGGTAGAATAACAACATCAAACAAACACACAAATACAGAGAACAGATTGGTGGTTACCAGAGAGCGAGGAGTTGGGGGGAAGGTGAAAGGGATAAAGGGGCACATTTGTACCGTAAAGGATGGAAACTAGATTTTGGTGGTGAACACGATGCAGTCTATACAGAAAATGAAATTTGTGTAATGTTATAAACCAATGTTACCTCAATTAAAAAAAATCTCCTATTCCCTTGGCTGATTTGAAGCCTTCCCAAGTGATTTCTGAAAATTCCCAGGGAACTTACTTTCTCTTTAGCCTCTTTGCTCACTTCCTCTGCCTTCTCAGGCACTGTCGGTTCCACCTTTATCAATCTGTGTGTCAATCCAAGCCCCTTCATCAGTTTCCACAGAGCCATGTCCTAATATAACACTAATTTGTCTATTCACGTCCATGAATTTAGAGCCTTGGGCAAGGTCCTGAGGAGCCACTGCAGAGCATGATGTAGGTCCGCAGCCATCTTGCTGGCTCTCGCTTCCCTTTCTCCTTGTCTTGTCCTCCCATCTCTTGCCTCTCTGCCCAATCTTGCCTCATGCACACCAGTCTAACTAGCTCCTTTGCAACAGAAACATGCTCTCAGAGTCTCGCTTCCTGGCCCTAGCAATGTTCTCTTTTGAAAACGAAAAGAAAAAGGAAAAAACAACACAGAATTCTCCCCAAAAGCTATTCTGTAAATAATGTTTTTTCCACCTTGTAAATAAGAATAAAGATTTTAAAACTTTATAATCATCTAGCTGACGTCAAGATGTCTCCTCCGTACCACTGAATACCAAGAGACAGCACAGCACGGTTACAGGGCGATTCCTTTTTGTTTAAAGAATATGTTCCATATTAATTTAAATAAATAAATTTGTATTTCATAAATGAAAGGAATAAATAATAATTCTCAGGCATGCAAAGATTCTGAAAATATACCACTTAAGTATTGCTTTTGAAAAACATAACAAGAACCTCTAGAAAGACAAGTTAAAGTTAAGAGCTTATGCATTAGAGGCAGCATAGCAGATCTACTGAAAAGATGAACTCAGCACCTCACTGCCTGGGTTCAAATCCTGGCTCTGTTGACAACTAAACACGTGACTGTGGGTGAGTTATTGTCTCTGTGCCTCTGTTTATTCATCTATAAAATGGGGATAATATTAGCACTCATCTCACAGGGCTGTTATGAGGATTAAATGAGTCATTGTTCTAATGTGCTTAGAATCCTTGGTACCCAGGAATCACTGTGTAGTTATTTGCTAACTGTAATAGGAAATGTAGAAGTCAAGGTATAAAAGATTGAGAAATAAGCATTGAAGTGATTCATTAAACATAGAATTAAAACTAAATAATTCTTATAAGTGTGGTGGTTTAAAAAATGATGTAAATGTCAAGAATTTAAAGATGAACTATGTATTATAAACAGAGTAGCGATTTATTAACAAGCTGTATAAAAATCCCAGTTTATATTTTAAAGGAAGAAGACGAGTGTCAAGGCAAGGCATTAAACCGTGCTAAATCCCTTCCCTTGAATAGCTAGGACTCAACAGATTCCATCCCATTCCTAATTTTAATAGTTACAGAAATATCAACTAAAACTTAGTAAAATGATATTTTTGAAAAACTGAAAGATAATCACTAATAGAATTCAAAGCAAGATATAATTCTTCCAATTCTCTGGAGCATATAAAATCAAACAACATATATTCCACAGAGCGAAATACATAAAATAAAGAAAAGAGCACAGAAGGATAATGAATGGAAAATGGGAAGCAATTTGAGGCTCTTTGGTTACAAATTCAGACACTCTCAGGTTCTGTAGTGTGGAGAGGGGCCCTGGGGAAGTAGAAGAGCTGAGGACACCACCCTGCAGATGTGATGGTGACCTAGAATGCCACTCAGCTATTGCCCAGTTGTTCTCTACTCCCCACACCAGTTCCCCACTGCAGCCCATCCACCACAGTCTCAGCATCCCCAGATATCACTGAGCAACTGCTCTCTCACCCCCTCTGCTCCTCCTTGAGACTTCTGCACGCAGTCTGTGTGTCTCCAGGGGTTTGCACCTCTCTCTTGACTGCTGGGTCTCCCTCTTTGTCTTGCTTTCAAACTCCTGTAAGGTAAGGGAGTAACTGGGCTGTCAAGCCATCACTTCATATTAGGGTGCCCTATTGAGGTCTTGAGTCTGGCCATTTGATAGCATCTCTTTGGATCAGGTGACTGATCAGTCCTGTTACCTATTCCTATTCCTGGTTTTATATCTAATCCTATTTCTGGTCTTATTATCTTTGCTCAACAGAGGTATAAGGCCTCAGGAAGCAAGTGTGGGTGGAGTAGGCATGGTGGCTTCTCAGAGAGAGTTAATGTCACTCAAAGGATGATTGCATGGTCTTTTCAGGTACGCTGAAGGAGGCCCAAACAAGAGAGAGAGTGAATATAAGTTATCTTAACCTCTCTACATAAAAGACTCTCTGTTTGTAAAACTCCAAGTATATGCTGTTTATAAGCAAAACAATTCTCAAAAGGTTAAAACTAAAAAAACAAAACAAAAAAGCTATATCAAGGAAATTCAAGCATAAGAACAAATGGCAATATTAATTTCAGATAAGTAAAATAAAAAGAAAAATTGTTCAAAATAAAAGGATCATTTTAGTTGATAAAAGATATCATCTGAAGGAGAGATTTATATGTTAATTAATAATATCAAAATATATTTACAACCCACAAGAAACATAAAAAGAAATTTGCAGAAAAACAGGACACTTTAATACATCTGTGTCACTCTTTAATGTATGCAGTAGATTAAGAGATTTGAATATAATAATTAATGAAGTTCAATTAATATATATTAAACAAGAGTTTATTTTTTAACCCAGGTAATTTCCATAAAAATTCCTTAAGTTTAGAGAAAACCAAAACTATAATTATAAACTGGTTAGAGAGTACCTAAAACAAGAGCAGTATTTATCAAAATGTATGGTTTGTGACCCAAACAGAATCACTGGGCAAATTCACACAATTACATACATATATATATTTCTAATTAATCAATAAGGAATAAAAGGAATGAATTAAGCAGTCAATTTAATAAGCTATAAAGCATAACACACTAACCTAAAAGATAAAGGGAGTAAAAGAGTAGATATGAAATAAAAAGTTAACAAACTACGAAATAGAAAAACTAGATAAACAGAATTTTTAAAATAATATTTGGTACATCAGGGGAAAATGATCTCAATAAAATAAGTGACCTCTGGAAAATCTAGTTGAAAAAGATAACATATTCTGTGCTCTTGGATTGGAAGAATTAACATAGTTAAAATGTCCATACTTCCTAATGCAATCAATGCAATCCCTATCAAAGTTCCAACATCATTTTTCACAGAAATATAACAAAGAATCCTAAAATTTATATGGAACAACAAAAGACTCCGAATAGCCAAAGAATTCCTGAGAAAAAAGAACAAAGCTGGAGCTATCACACTCCCTGATTTCAAAATATACTACACAGCCATAGTATCCAAAAAAGCATGGTACTGCCACAAAAACAGACACAGAGATCAACGAAACAGAATCGAGAGGCCAGAAATAAACCCACACATTTGTGGACAGCTAATATTCAACAAGGGAGCCAAGAAGATACAATGGAGAAAGGAGAGTCTCTTCAATAAATGGTGTTGGGAAAACTGGATAGCCACATGCAAAAGAATGAAAGTAGACCATTATCTTACAATATGCACAAAAATCAACTCAAAATTGATTAAAGACTTGAAAGTGAGACCCGAAACCATGAAACTTCCAGAAGAAAACATAAGCAGTACGTTCTTTGACATCAGCTTATTTTCAAGTACCATGTCTGACCGGGCAAGGGAAACAAAAGAAAAAATAAACAAATGGGACTACATCAAACTAAAAAGCTTCTGCACAGCAAAGGAAACCATCAACAAAATGAAAAGACAACCTAACAATTGGGAGAAGATATTTGCAAACCGTATATTAGATGAGGGGTTCATATCCAAAGTATACAAAGAACTCATACATCTCAAAAACAAAAAAAACCCAACAACCCAATTAAAAAATGGTCAAAAGATCTGAACAGAGATTTCCCCAAAGAAGATATACAGACGGCCAACAGGCGTGTGAAAAGATGTTCAACATGGTTAACTATCAGGGAAATGCAAATCAAAACTACAGTGAGATATCACCTCACTCTGGTCAGAATGGCTATAATTAACAAGACAGGAAACAAGTGTTGGAGAGGATGTGGAGAGAGGGGAACCCTCGTACACTGCTGGTGGGAGTGCAAACTGGTGCAGCCACTATGTAAAGCAGTATGGAGCATCCTTAGAAAATTAAGAATAGATCTACCATATGATCCAGCTATTCCACTGCTGGGTATTTATCCAAAGATCTTGAAAACACAAATGCATAAAGGTACATGCACCCCTATGTTCATTGCACCACTATTCACAATAGCCAACATTTGGAAGCAATCAAAGTGCCCATCAGGGGACGAATGGATAAAGAAGATGTGGTACATATGCATAATGGAATACTACTCAGCCATGAGAAATGATGAAATCCGGCCATTTGTGACAACATGGATGGACGTTGAGGGTATTATGCTAAGTGAAATAAGTCACAGGGAGAAAGCCAAATACCGTATGATCTCACTCATAAGTAGAAGTTAAAAACAGCAAACAAACACATAGCAACAGAGATTGGATTGGTGGTTACCATAGGGGAAGGGAGGAGAGGGGAGGGAGAAAGGAGTGATTAGGTTCACATATGTGGTGATGGACTATAATTAGTTTTTGGGTGGTAATCATGATGTAATCTACACAGAATTCGAAATATATTGCAATGTACATCTGAAAGCTATACAATGTTATAATCCAATGGTTACCATAATAAAAAAGTAAATAAAAATAAAATAAAAGATAACATAAAAAATTAAAAGGGTAATATAAAAATTAATACACCCAAGGAAAAATAGACAAATTGGACTTCTTGAAAATTAAAAAAATTGTGTGTCAAAAGCTAGTACTGACAGAAACAACCCACAGAGAGAGAAAAATATTTGCAAATTACATGTCTTATAAGGGATTAATATCCGGAATACATACAGAACTTCTAAAACTCCACAGTAAAAACAAAAACAACCAATTAAAAAAATGGGCAAAGTTCTTGAATAGACATTTCTCCAAAGATATGCAAAGATATGCAAACACACACATGAAAATATGCCCAGTATCACTAATCATTAGGGAAATGCAAACCAAAATTACAAGAGATACCACCTCATACCCATGAGCATGGCTAACATTAAAAAAAAATCAAAAACAAGAACAAACACAAAATAAGTGTTGGCAAGGATGTAGAGAAATTGGAACACTTCTGTGCTGTTGGTGGGAATGTAAAACGGTACAGCTACTGTGGAAAACAGTATGGCAATTCCTCAAAAAATTAAAAATAGAATTACCATATGATTCATCAATTCCATTTCTGGATATATACACAAAACAATTTAAAGCAAGGTCTTAAAGAGATATTTTTACAACCATGTTCACAGCAGCATTATTCACAATAGCTAAAATGTGGAAATAACCAAAACGTCCCTTCTGAAAGATGAATGGATAAGCAACACGTGATACATACATACAAAAGAATATTACTCAGTCTTAAAAAGAAAGGAAATTCTGATATCTTCTACGACGTAGGTGAACCTTGAGGACATTTTGCTAAGTGAAACGTCAGTCACAAAAAGACAAATACTGTATGATTCCACTGATATGGTACTTAGAGTAGTCAAAATCATAGGTACAGAAAGCAGAATGGTGGTTGCCAGGGGCTGGGGGGGAGGGTGAAATGGGGAGTTATTGTTAATGGGTACAGAGTTTCAATTTTACAAGATGAAAAGAGTTGCAGAGATGGATGGTGGTGACGGTTGTACATTATCAATGTAGTTAATGCTACTGAACTGGACACTTAAAAATGGTTAAGATGGTCAATTTTATGTTACATGTATTTTACCGCAGTAAAAAAAAATTGTGGAAAAAAAAGATACTCAGTATTTTAAAGTAACATACTGCTATAGAACACCCTCTGGAGATAAAATTGAAATTCTCAAAGAAATGGGAAATTTTCTTAGAAAAATATACCTTTCAACCTTGATTTAAAGAGAAGAAAAATAATTGAAAAAAATGTTCTCAATGACTCCAGTTGATTTTAAAAATATGTTATTTGAAACTTTGAAAAGCTAGATCATTCTCATGTTGAACCAGAGCATAGCAAAAGATGGAAAGTATTTAGTATTTAACTTAACTACCAAAGTGAATAAGAGTATTTGATAATTAGAAGAGATATTTACAAATCAGGATCTTCCCTATATTCCAAGAAAGATCAGATAGAAAATATTTTAACACAGCAAATTATTTTTTTAAGAATACAAAAATATATAAAGCAACAAAAATCACAATAATACGTGATTTAGCTGAGCATAAAATGTACTATAGTCACAAAAAGAAAGTCACAATGTAGTCACAAAAAAAAGTTGATTGAGGGACACAAAACATGGCTTATCATGGGAAATATGCTATGTTTGCGTATGAGAAAATTAAATATTATAAATATGACAGTTCTTCCAATTGTAACTTAAAGGTTAATTCAATCTGAAGAGATTCTAGAATTTATCTGGAAGAATAAAGGCTATAGATTGCCAAGGTTTTTTTTAAAAAAATAAAAATCATGAGGGAATAATTATAACAGTACGGTATTGGTGCTAGACTTGACAGACTGGTGACTAGAATGGTATAAACAGCCAAAAACAGAGACTGGTACAGATCAGAATTATGAACACTTAGATTTGTAAATATAGCTCATAGGTTTGTCTGTTCACAAGCCCAAAGTGATTGTGAGAGCAATGTTTAAGATGGCTTCCCCCAATACATTCCCACCAAATTAGATTGAGAGGTAGTCTTTCCACACTTTAAATCCAGGCACACTGTTAGGCTTTTTGCTGATCCTCATGCTTTAGATCATCCTTTTGGAAACCATATCAGATTCACAGAGGTTGATAAAGCCTCCCAAGATAGGCAGCTCTCTCCTTAAAGATCCCTGAATGAGAAGCTAAAATAACTTCATCTGGTTTCTCACTGCTCATTTTGATGCTCTGGTTTGAATGAGCCTTGAACTGGAGATCAGCAGCCTACTCTCACCACACAGAACTTCTGTGTTCTCAAACCTTTATCCTTTCAGGACATTGAACAAACAGGCTTCTGATGTGGATGATACTTCTCTAGCCCACACCCAAAATATTGCCCATTAGTTTTCTTTGCTAGTATGAATTATTATGTATTGCAAAAGAACCCAGCAATTTCCTATCTTGCATGATTTGTTTTTGTCTATCAGAATAATTTCTATCAGTGGAAGTCATGTGTTCAATATCTGCCATTTTCTGAGAAATTTCAATTGTTTACATCATTCTATTTTTTTAAACTTTGCTTTAAAAAATGATCTCTACTTTTGTTTTTGTCATCATCTTACCATATTCACATTGCTGTTGCATTTATCTGATATGTTGGGGTTAATGATGTTAGCAAAATAACTCAAATTTATCAATGAAAAGTGCAAATACATATGGTAAGTAAACTAAAATGACTACAGGTGACCACTAAAAGCACTTCTTGGTGGCAGACGTAGTTGATATAATCTTGCTGTGGGACATGTCTTGGTGCCTATTTATGAAAGTACACAAGTAGAGGATATTCTATAAAAGTGTCATCATGAATCAAGGGAGAAATAAAAGATGAAGGAATGACTTATATTGACGTAAGTAGTTCATTACTTGGAATGGAGCCAGAGTTAGATCCTTACCTCGCACCATATGCACAAAACAATCCACGTAAATGAAGCAGTTTCATTTAAAACATTGAAGGCAAAAAAAAAATTAGGTAGATATTTATGTTGTCTTGCAATAGGAAACCACTTTTTAAATATAAAAGTAATGGAAGAATCACAACTAATGATTGAAACATTAAACAAGGCATAAGCAGTATACTTTCAGCTGCAGTGAACAATACATCCAATTGTTTAAATGGCTTGAACAATAGGAAATATTTTGTTTCACAACACTGGAATGTAGAAGTAGAGCAGATTGCAGAGCGTTGACTTAATCTAATAAACTACGCATCTTTTCTTTGTGATTACTGTATCTTCATCCACCTCTGTTTGCTTCATCCTTCTATAAGCTCCTCTTACATTGGCAAAATGAATATAGTAGGTCCAGGTTTCACACCTGTATCCCCTCTTAACTTGGATGTCCCAGAAGGCAGAAGCTTATGTGCTCGTATTTTATCAGAAAGTGTAATTCAAGAGAAGCTGGAGTGAGGAAAAATGATAATGAAGCAGTAATGAAAAGAGAGCCAATTATCAAGCTGGCCTCTGATTGGTATCAAGTATCACTAATTGCTTCACTCTATCTCAGGCTTGATCCACTGAAAGCCTACAGAAACACTTATGTCTCAGGGCTGTCCTTCCTGGGAGAAGGAGAGAGAAGAATTTATTTGCCATTTCTCTCATGAGTCAAAGGATTGCCCCACATAGAGATGATTCCCCTGAACCTCCATGTTGTACACATGTGTCGTTGAACATGTTCCATGGCATTCATGCTTCAACAGCAACAGAGAAGACCTGGAGCATAAAGCAAAAGAAAGGTAAACAGTGTAACACTGTCAGGTTGTGGCCACATGAGGTTGGTCAGAATCTACATAGACATGGTTGTCTCAGAGGATGCTGGTATAGGAATAACTGGTCTTTACCCCAGGATTAGTAAGAATAGAAGGAAACGTTCTCAATCTGAAATAAACCTACATCTAACATTATGCTTAATGGTGAAACAGAATCTATCTTCCTACAGTCAGCAACAAGACAAGGTCTGCTATCATCACTGTTATTCAGTTTTGTACTGGAAGTTCTAACCAGTGAAATATGACAAGAAAAAAAATGCATCTGAATTGGAAAGGAAGAAATAAAACTATCCTTATTTGTGGACAATATAATTATCTATGTAAAAAAATTGATAAAATTTACACAAAAGCTATTAGAATAATAAGTGAATTTAACAAGGTGGCAGGACGAAAGGTCAATATACAAAAATCAATTGTTTCCTATATACAAGCAACGAACAATCATAAATTCAGATTTGAAAAGTAATAACGCCATTTATAATAGCATCAAAATATATTAAATACTTAGGCATAAATCTCATCCCCAAAAAGTGTAAGACCAATGCACATAAAACTGCAAATCATTGCTGTGAGAAAATAAAGATCTAAAGAAATGGAGCAGTATATAGTGTTCATATGTCAGAAGATTCGATATTGTTAAGATGTCAATTCTCTCCATATTGGTCTCTAAATTCAATATAATCCCAATCAAAATACCAACAGTCTCTTTTTGTAGGAATTGTCAAAATGATTCTAAAATCCCTATGGAAATGCAAAGCACTGTGAAAAAGAACAAAGTTGGCAGGCTAACAATGCCACATTTCAATACTGATTATAAATCTACAGTGATAGAGACTATATGATATTGGTTTTAAGATAGACACAAGGTCAATAGAATCAAATAGAGACCTACTTGTATATGGACAAAAGTTTTGGATAGAGGGTCAAAAGCAATTAGATAAAGGATAGTTTTTTCAATATATGATGCTGGAACAATTAGATATCCAAATGTCAAAAAATAAAAAAAAAAAATTCAATTAATACTTTGCACCATCTACAAAAACTAACTAAAAAGGGATCATGGACTTAAATGTAAAACCTAAAACTATAAAATGTATAGAAGAAAATATACAAGAAAACCTTTAGAGACTTCCAATTTCAGCTCCTACATGTAAAACTTTGGAAATCATCATTCTCTTCACTAAAACAAGGAAAGTTGAACAAACTGAATATCAAGGATTTTCTTGGGCCCATCAGAGAACTTGAGTTGCAGGGTAAATTGCCACCCCTAAATCTGGAGACACAGGTACATCCTGAGTGTCACAGTTCAGATTTGCTTGATGAGGGCAGAAGCCATTGGAGCCATAAAGTGGTAGGAACACTTAAATGATAATTTTGATGAATTGTTGAAGGCTGAGTGTGAATTCATGTAAAGTAAGAAACTCCAGGGAACTGCAGTTTTAGAGGAAGCCCTGACACTTCTGTGACCTTGCCATCCAGGAATTCCACCTGGTTCTCATGGTAAAACTCTGAAAAAGATCCTCTCATGGCTCTATCAATCCTATTTAGCTGAAACTTCACATAACCTCAGGTCTCTTCTTAAACCCTGAAATTCCTTGATGTGAATGGCTCCTCAATAATTTTCTCTGCTGGGACAATCCTCCATAGACACTTGGGAGAAGCTGTCAGAGTGTTTTCAGAAATTACTGTTGCCCACCACAGCACTCCCTGGGCTGCTATCCTAAAGAATCCTTCTTTTTTTTTTTTTTAAGATTTTATTTTTTCCTTTTTCTCCCCAAAGCCCCCCGGTACATAGTTGTATATTCTTCATTGGGGGTCCTTCTAATTATGGCATGTGGGACACTGCCTCAGTGTGGTTTGATGAGCAGTGCCGTGTCCGCGCCCCGGATTCGAACCAACGAAACACTGGGCCACCTGCAGCGGAGCACGGGATCTCAACCACTCAGCCACGGGGCCAGCCCCTAAAGAATCCTTCTTTTAAGTAGCGTGAATTGCTCTAAAAGTTCACTCACCATTCAGGAGGATTCTGCATTCTCTTTTATCTTAAAACATTTTATTCCACTTTGGTAATTGCTAAAACAAGAAAAGCCTAAGCATTGGCCTGTATGGACCAATAACAGAGGACCACAGGAGATTTGGAATGGTTCTGTGGTTGACTCGGCAAACAGACAACCTCAAAGTTGAAATGGAGCCTTCCCAATGCTTGGAACTTCGTATGCAACCCAGATTTAAATATCATCTTGAAGAAAGGGGTAGAAGGAAAGCCAAACTGAATAAGGTTAAGTGTTTGCCGCGAACTCCAATAGAATGGAACTCACAATTGGAATTAAATTAACTTGTGGAACTATAAAGATTTTATTTTGGGGATCTAAAATTGTGAAAACTGAGGTTTACATTCCCTAGAATACTCTTCTTAGGATAAAACAACATTGTTATTAACTGGAGGCTGGGGAGGAGATAGTCTTGCCATCATCGTGTTGGGAGATCCCTAGATCAACTAGGACTTCACTGGCATTAATGGGTAGTTTCCAAGAGCCCCAAAAGAAAATGAGGTCACCCAATAATGCCCCAACAGAAAAACATCTCTAACTCAGGGCAAAAGTAGGATTTCCAGATCACTCCTTCCATATATTCTGATAACTACCCCAATTAGCAATCTCTGCTCCTGGTAAAAAATTAGTTCTTTTGGTGATAGGAGGGTTTTATCCTCAGAGAATGTTGTGAAAAATGTTTATCTTTGTGAAAATATATCTTTCTGAGCTGAGCTTGCATCATCTCATGCCAGGGGTATTATAAGTTCAGTAAAATTTCCTAGAGGATCTATGAGACAGAGTAGGCTCCATTTTTTTCAACATTACATTGAAACTTGAGGGCATCTGTGGCTTGGCTGCATGATTCCTTTAACACGAGGTATCTAAAATAGTCAAATTCGTAGAATCAAAGAGTGGAATAGTAGTTGCCAGAGGCTAGAGGGAGAGGGAAATGGGGAAATGGACGTAAAGTCTCAGTTAAACAAGATGAATACACTCTAAAGATCTGCTACCTACAGTCAACTTGAAGTCCCCTTGAAGATTTGCGACGAGGGTAGATCTGTATTAAGTGTTCTTATCACAATGAACTAAAATTTAATAAATAAATAAAATGACACCAGAAAAATAAAAAGAGATTACAATTATCATTAATGGAACCATTAATCTAGGTGTGAGGAGCTGAGGGCCATGGTTTAGAGTGATGGAATGGAGGCAAAATCTCAAATTCAACAAATAAAGGGAGAACCAAGGGTGTGTGTGTATGTGTGTGTGTGTATAAGCAGGTGGGCAGTGCCATCTTGTAGTTCCCACTTAGATGAGCCTCATCTCTCAGGAGTTCTCTGGGGAATGTCACCTCCTGGCGCCAAAAGACTCACAAAAGAACAAAGCCTGAAGTTATGGCCCTGGTTTTCTCCAAGATACAGCTGATGTCTGGGTCTGGAGCAGGGCACAGGTTTATAATACAAATTTCAACATCAGGAAAAGCTTTGCAGGTGAGATAAGAATAATTTGTAATTAGCACATTCCTTGTTTAGCAGCATTATTTGCAAACAAAGTGGCTTTTATAATTGCTTGGGAACTATTTGTTGACCTTTCTTCTTCAGCAGGCTAAACATTTTCCTTGTTTATACAGCAATTTTCTCTACAAACTCTTCCTTTAGATCTTGCTTCGGGATCTAAATCAAATCAAAGCAAGAAATCAGACTACAAAAGTTTGCAAATCCCCTTTTAGGGGACAGACAAATAAATGAGTGTTGGCACTTTGACTTGAAACTGACAGACCTCAAAGGGCACAGGTTTCCAAACACTGCTTTAGATTCCTGAAATAAGCATTAAAATTATAGTTTCCCTGCCCTTGTCCTAGGCCGAATGAAACAGAACTTCCGGGTGGGTCTAGGAGTCTGCATTTTTAGCAGATGTCTCAGATTATTAGTGTAATCAGTTGGGTTTGGGAATCAGCAGTTCAGGTCACTCTTGGAAAAATTAATAAAGACAAATCTCATTTAAAATGGAGTCAGGAGGCCAGACGCAGGAGCTCCTGGGCAGTACCCCTCAAGATTAATTACAGCTAAGATAGTCAATTACAGACCCCAACAGAAAGTTGTCAACAGAAAAAAGTTGTCAGTTACAGGAAGAAATGTAAATTGCATCCCAAACAGAAATGACTACCCCAGCAACTCAGCCAATAAGAAACTATAGCCACCCTGAACTCTTTCTTTTCACTAACGGACTTTCGTTTAAAACCACCGCTCCCAATTTTCTGCTTTTTCTCTATAATATGACATTCCTCTCCCTTGTTTGTTTGATTTGCCTATAATCCACCATCGCATGCCCATCCCCAATTTCAATTCTTTGGCTATTCCTGAATAAAGTCTTTTTGCTGGTAAAAGAATTAACTGTTTTCTTTTTAAGGTTGACACTCCCTTTGGAATTTCTGCCGCTGATTCAATGACTAAGTTGGTCAACTGGTCTAACTCCTGATTCAAGATAGAGATGGGCTGCAGAAATGTCATAAAGTTCACCTGAATCCCTAGCTCCCTTTCCCCAAGGCCAGTGTCTCCACTCACTGAGAACCAGACATCATCCTACCAATTCCATGACACAAAGGGAGTCCTGCCAGCCTAGCTTGTATAGAGCATCGATTAAGAGTCAGGCACTTTCACACAACCTTCAGGATATCACTTAATTCATGAACCAAAAATGAAAGTATTGTTATTATTCAAGTTTTGCAGGTAAGAAAACTAACACTCAGAAGTGGTGAATAATTTATCCAAGGCCTCATAGTTCAGAACTGCAGGGCCAGAATTACAAACCAGGTGAATTTTCTGCTACGCCATGTAGATTTTTTTAGAAAGGAAATTCATAATGTTTCCTCAGCTCCAGGTATGGATTTGGGCTTTCACTGACACGGTACAGAGGGAGACAACACCCTCCCTGCACCGAGGGGTTTACAGCTCAATGGAGAGAAAGGAGGGCAGCCCCCCTGTTCTCCCAGCTGGCAGCCAGCTCCATGTTCTCTGAGCCTGCCTCCCCTTGGCTTGTCTCTCTCCAAGGCATCTTCTAACTCAGATTCCTGTCTGATCCCAATCCTCTCTCCCAAGACTAAGCTCCTTGAAGGCAGGGGCTGTGACCTGTTTGGAGTCATGCTCATGCCAGTTCCCCTCTGTTACCTCACCCCTGGTGCCTGACCCATGGTCTCACTCATACTGTGCCTGAGGTAAAGTTGTATTGTGTGAGAGGATAAATAAAATGGAAGCATGTGAATTAAGGAATTTCAGATAGATCTGAACCAGAGAGACATGATTCAATATATTCTATCTCATGGCCTTGTCAACCTTTCCAGGGACCTCAGAAGAATAGGAATGCCTAAGGAGGAAATTATACAAATGTACATATCCATTTATACAATTGTTTTAGAATACCTTGGATAGTGGGACAATTTCTAGGTTGTACTCTAAAAGAAAGTGTATATATTTTAAGTATTCAATTAAATAACATAGCCTGGACATCACACCCTAGTTTGGCTAATTTTTTTTTTAAAGATTTTATTTTTTTCCTTTTTTCTCCCCAAAGCCCCCCAGTACATAGTTGTATATTCTTCGTTGTGGGTCCTTCTAGTTGTGGCATGTGGGACGCTGCCTCAGCGTGGTTTGATGAGCAGTGCCATGTCCACACCCAGGATTCGAACCAACGAAACACTGGGCCGCCTGCAGCGGAGCAGGCGAACTTAACCACTCGGCCACAGGGCAGCCCCTAGTTTGGCTATTTTTCAGAGACATCAGTCAGGGCCTTCATTTGTCTCGTAGAATCAGGTACTTCAGGATACAACTCTAGGGCTTTGTCCAAACACATCTAACCTTCCTTCTCAACACTGAAACTCTGGGAGCTTGTCTACATTGGTGGCGTGAGACCTGAGAGCTTCAAGCATACACATAGAATCTACTCACCCACCGAGTCATTTAGGTAGTGTTTGGGAGAAACCAGATAGAAACAAGGTTAAAAACCCATGAACCGATCTGGAAACCATATCTTGCCTCTGGGGAAATTGAGGATGTTTATTCTGGACAAGAAGAGACCTAAGAGGAGTTAGAGCAGCTGCTTTGGTGTATTTGATGAACTGTCATGAAAAAGAAGGAACAGCCCCAAAGGAGAAATTATGACCTATGCATACAGGTAAAACTTGCCTATTGAGGAGTCCCAGTTCAATATGATATGGCTTTGCATTTTTCTAATCTCACCTTTCAACTGTGCTTCATTGAACCCCTCCTTCCTGCACGGTAACAGTGGACATCTTGTCCTAATTCTATAATTATTTTTTTACTTTCAGTTAGCAAAAATTGCACTAGTATAATTTTTCCATTTTTTCTTTTTCCTTTCTTCTTCTTCTTCTTCTTTTTTGTTTTTTAGTGCTCTTGAAGATGTGGTATCAGGCACACATTTAAAACAGTTTTTCAGTTTTATTGAACTGCCTGTATGCAAATAATACAATTTGATACATTTTGACATATGTATATATTGATTAAACTATCACCACAGTCAAGATAGCAGATATATCCATCACCCCTAAAAGTTTTCTGGTGCTCTTTTACAGTGTGTCTCGCCTGTGATCATTTCTTCTCTTGCACTGTCCTCAGACAATCAGTGATCTGCTTTCTGTCACAGTGCATTAATTTGTACTTCCTATTAATTTTTGGAAATAGAATTATACAGAATGTGTTCTTTTTTGTCTAGCTACTTTAACATACTCAACATAATTATTTTTGAGACTCATCCATATAGTAGTGTGTTCAGAAGCTCATTTTTTATGGTTGTGTAGTATTCCATTGTATAGTGATACCACAGTTTGTCCATTTTCCTGTTGATAGACATATGGATTGTTTCCAGTTCTTGGTTATTACAAACAAAGGTGCTATGAGCAGCCATGAACTACTCTTTGTGTAAACCTACACTTTTATTTCTTTTGGGATTGGAATGGCTGCATTATATGGTAGTGTTGTTTAATTTTCTAGGAAACGCTAAACTGTATTCAAAGGTTTTTGCATCATTTTACATCCTCATAGGAATGTACACAACTTCCAATTCCTTCATATCTTTGTTGACACTTGGTTTGGTTAGTCTTTCAAATCTTAGCCTTTCTGATGGGTGTATAGTAGTATCTCAACATGGTTTTTATTTTCCTTTCCCTAATAAGGATCTTTTTATGTGCTTATTTTAAAATTTTTTATCCTCTTTGGTCAAACATCCTTTGACATCTTGTTCCTATTTTTATTGGGTTGCTTGTTTTCTTATCATTCTTAATAATTCTTTATATATTCTGGCTACAAGTCCTTTAATTGGATATATAATTTGTCAATATTTGGCCCCTTCTGTGACTTGTCTTTTCATTCTCCTAGAGTGGGTTTTGAAGAGCAGCACTTTTAATTTTGATAAAGTCCAATTTATCATCAGCCATGCCATGGAGGCATCGTACGTACAAAAAAGAGGAAGATTGGCACAGATGTTAGCTCAGGGCAAATCTTCCTTAACAACGTCAACAACAACAAATCTAGGTATATAAGTTACAGAGAAAAAGGATCTTATCAAATGTTCCAGAGAGCTTCTTACTGATCAGAAGTTCACTAGAAAGGTTGAAGCAGATACTGAATGATATGGGAATAAGAAATTCTTATCTGGAATGTGGGAAAAGTAATTTCTATATCAGTGTTATAAATTCAACATAGTCAGTCATCTCCAACATTTAAAAAAAGTGAATTAGAATGGAATAGAATAGCATAGGAGAGGATAGGATAAGACAGGATCTATAACATCAGTGGAACCACCTACAGCAGTCAGAATTTCCGGAAACTCTGGTTTCATTCTCATTCTCTTCCTCTCCCATTCAATCACATGTATTCATGGTGTTGCAATGTAGAAGGAGTTCTTACTGTAGATGGCACTTGAAGAATTTTGAAGCTCCTGAACTAAAAGACTTCCGCTCCGCAAAACTGTGATTCTCTGAGGTAGCAGGAGACATTACACAGTAAGGTAAGATTACAGCTGTTGCTGATAGTCCTAGGTTCTCCCTTTAAGTCAAGATCTGTTTTGAGTTTGCCACCTTTAAGGTAATATTAAGCAATATTTCTTAAAACAGACTGCCACCTTTGCAGAACAATGGAGAAGCCTGATTATAGACAATCTCAGGGTTCTCTCTGCCCCAGCTCTCTCCGCCAACTCTGTGCCTTGGCGGGAGGCCGATACAGAGGAGTGGAGCTGGTGTCTTCTCTCAACAGAGGAGGAGTCTGAGCCATATGACTTGCTACAAAGCAATCAAGAAACACGTAGATAATGCTCCAGTGCCTTGTGAGTCATCAGCACTGTTCTCAAACTGTGTTTCAGCCCCTGAAACAAGGGGCTGCTTTCAGGCTGCTCTCCCATTTACTAGGCAAACAGAACTAATATCTTCAAAATAACTCACAGACTGAGACAACGTATAAATAAAGGCTAAGCTGCATAGAACCGAAGTACAAAAGGAGTTCAGAGGCAAGAGGGACAGGATGAGCAAAATGGGCAAGCCTTCTCTGAGGTAGTCCTGGACTAATTATAAAGGATGGATTGGCTTCAGACACTCTGAGGAAAAGATAGGGGCATTCCAGAGTCAGGAGATATTAGTTGATGAATTTGGATGTGTCACACAGGTTTTGTCCTCCATCATGTACACACTCCAGAGAAAAACAGCCTATTATGGGTTCCAACTAATTCTCTAATCTGGGAGTTAGTCCAATGCCATGAAGAGTGAGTTTTCATTATATCTAAATGCATGATCACGTATTAGATTATTGATTACTTTTCTCATTCAGCTATTCTATCTCTAAAATCTATGACATGCAGTAATAACTTGGTTCCGTAAGCAGCTGAATGATAAAGGATCTTCCACCTACCCTCAAATTTTGTTCATTTGTGGAGAAAAAGTGTGACGCAGTAAAAGAGGTAAGAGACTATAGATATGAACCAACAATAATCAAGCTGGCAGGCTTCATGAACAGTGAAAAAATTCGAGGTCATAAAGAGGTCAGGGTGAGGACCAATGTAGTCAGGAGAGGCATCCTGGAAGAGGTTGATATTTATGTTTCTGACAGTCTCATTCGTGGGTGCTTTTCAGCTGTGACTCAGCAAACTGATTTCATAGGCAGCCCCTGGGCACTTACATCCTGCTGATGGGTTTATAATGAAAATGCTGACGCACTGCTAAGTCGCGCTGGGACCGTTGAGTAGCACTACAGAATTGAGTGCGTCATTTCTCCCTGAACAATGCATCTCATTCATTGCTTGAAGTGTGACCATTCATGTTGAAAATGAAATTCCACAGAGTGATCTGCTTGGGGAAATTATTCAGAGCTACTCACTTAAAGATCTTGCTATCTTTTGTGGTCCTCAATTAAGGCTCACAAGAACTTCTCCAGGGTAAATTGGTGCCAATCCAGGCACTGAGAGTAAAAGAAAAAGTGATGAAAACCCAAAGCTTGTAGGAACTTTCAAAAGTCATCTCTAAAGACCCGAGGGAGCAGCTAACATTGATTATAACTAGAACACCTAGAATATTGATGTAAAGGAAAGGACCATGGACTTGAACTTAGGAAACCTCAGTGCTGATCTTGATTCTGCCTGTAGCTACCTGAGTGCTTTGGGGTAACACAGAAATACGCACATAATTAGACATAGAAAGAATAACCTAGCCTAAATACTTTCTGTAAAAAATAGTAAAACATAAGGCACACAAGAAAAATCTAATAAGACCTGGGTTTCCATCACCTCTAATCAATAAGCCTGAATATTTTCCTATAATTGTGTTCTTAAATATATAAATAATTCGTATATTACAGATAAAGGAACATACAAATAATTCTTCTTTAATATACAAATATTATATTATAGTTAAAGGAATTCTTGGACTGCTCACCCAATATGCAACTACCATCATGAGTTTGATGAGTTGATTCTTTCAGTCTGTTTAAAATATTCTGTAGAGTTGATCCCATATATGTGTATGTGCATTATAATTATTTTATTAGGGATTTAAAAATTTTACACAATAAGCATCAATGCTACATCCAAGTATTATTCTGACACTTGCTTCTCCACGTACATTTGGATTTATTTCTACTACCTTATTTTGTGTGTTCTTTTTCTGTTACTTTTTCTTTACTTCTTTCCCTTCATTAGTAGTCTTTTATTGAGTTGATATAACTTTCTTTTTTTTGCTCTTTTCCCTCTTGTACTAGTTTGTAAGTTATGCATTTTATTTCTGTTCTTTCAGTGGTTGCCCTCAAATTTCCAATACAGATATTCCATTACTAATGTTCTAATAAAGTGTACAAGGAAGGACCTTAGATACCTCATGCTCGTTAGCTCTCCTTATCCCCAATTTTCATGCTATCACTGTCTAGAATTTTAATTCCAACATCTTTTAAACACAAAAGAAGCATTTTTTTTAAAGTAAACATCTATGGTTTTTATCATCATTAGATTCACTTTCTTTGCTCACCAACTTTCTTGAATTCCACTCCTTACTTATGAATTTATTGTTCTTTTTGATGAATTATATCCTTTAATAGTTCTCAGAGTAAGGATCTGAGAGTAATAAACTCATTCCTTAAATGTCTGAAGATGTCTTCATTTCACGTTTAGTCTTGAAGACATAATATTCCGTGTACATTCACAATTATTTTCCCATAGCACTTTGAACAAGTTCTTTTATTAATGAAAAACTGAGCTGTCAACCAGATTGCTGTTCTTTTTAGGCAATTTGTCTCCTTTGGTGGATTTTACAGTCTTCTCTCCATTGTGACATCTATGTGTGGATGTGCTTTTATTTCTCCTCCTGTGTACCCAGTGGGTTTCCCTAATCTGAAGATTCCTGGCTCACTAATTCTGGAAAGTTTCGGGCGTTACCTAATTCTTTTAGACTTTCTCCCTCATTCTTTATATTTTTCTTCTGAAACTCTTATTAGACATACGTTGGTACTTTTCAGCCTCCATGTCAATTTCTCTTTCATTTTTTTCTATTACTTTCTTTGTTTTCATCCTGGAAATTTTTCTTAATTCTATTTTTCATTTTGTAATTTCTTTGGTTATATTAGCCTAACATTTAACCCACTATTGAGTTTTCCATCCCTCTCTCTTATTTCTTTGAGAACTTCAAAGATATTGATTTTTAAACATCTTTTCAGATTTTTCCATTATTTCTACTTCCTTGAATGAGCATTCTCCCACTTTTTTGGTTTCACTCATCTCTTGAGGAGTTCTCTTCTGCGCCCCTCTCCTGGAAGGCTATTTTATGATTGCCTCAGTCCATGCTTCTGAGTGTCTGGATCCACAGGAGGCCTTATGTTAGCAGCTCAGCTCCAGTCTCAAGGCCCATACCTACAATAGCCTGAAAACCAGGCTCATGTGAGAATATTGACTTTGGCGATAGGCTTTGGAAAAGGACCATGTTTCTAGAAGCCACCTCAGCAGACAAGAGGGGATGTTCCAATCTCTAAGAAGCACAATCTGAACCCAGTTTGGAGCCCACATATTCTCATTTCCAGGCCCCAGCTAGACCATACATACCTAACTAATCTCATCCCCATGACCATGGGGCTTCAGCCTCTGCCTGTATCTGTAATTTTCTTTTCTTTTTGGTTCTTGGATTTTTTTTCTTAATGTTTAATGCAGTTTTATATTTATTTTAAAATAAATAAAAAATATGTTATATTCTATGTGTTGGAGTGTGTGGGGGGCGGTGTGTTATACATGAACATCTACATGCTTCCTCTACCATGGAAGTATCCTTCATTTTTCAGACAGAGAAACTGAACCCCAGAAAAGTGAGACACCTTGCCAAAGCCACAACCTAATTATTGCCAATATGTAAATTATGAAGTACATCTTCTTCTCTTTAAACCCATTGTATATTGTCTCTTTGCTGGAGGAAGATTGTCTCTGAGCTAACATCTATGCCAATCTTCCTCTATTGTGTATGTGAGATGCCATCTCAGCATGGCTTGATGAGTGATACATGAGTCCATGCCCAGGATCTGAACCTGTGAACCCTGGGCCACCAAAGCTGAGTGTACAAACTTAATCACTATACCACCAGGTTGGCCCCTGCTTCAAGATTTTTGATGTTCAAACTGGAGAAAGTAATGCTTACCTTGCCTTTCTCGATTCATCCCTGGAGGAATTGACATTGCAAATAAATGTGAAAGTATTTTAAAAATAAAAACAAGTCTGTTATTTGCATTATCATTTTAAAAGTTCTATTGTGATGGAGATTATAAGTGATGTCAATATACAGTCACGTGTCACTTAAGGATGGGGATACCTTCTGAGAAATGCATTGTTAGACAATTATGTAGTTGTGTGAATGTCATAGAGTGTACTTAAAGTAGATGGCATAGCCCACTTCACCTAGGCTATATGGTTCTAATCTTACGGAACCACGGTCGTATATGTGGTTGGTTGTTGACCAAAATGATGCTATGTGGTGTATGACTGTATACTTTCATTACTGCGAAATTACTTCTGATTTCTCCACTATAGACGTGCTTTTTTCATATACCATTTCTACCGTTAAAGTCATTTTTTGACGTTAAATAACAGAAGAACTTTGGATGCAAGTTGATGTACCACAGTAAACTCAAGAGACTAAGGAACAAACTTTACTTTCATAAATTCAACAAACATTTTTTGAATGCCACTATGTCCATTCGCTTAGGTTTTGTCTGGGAAGTAACAAATACATTCTATATTTAAGAAATAAACTTTTTATTTTAGAATAGTTTTAGATTGATAGAAAAATTGCTAAGATAGAGTTCCCATTTGACCTACATCCATTTTCCCCTATTATTAAGATCTTATATAAGTATGGTACGTTTCTCACAATGAATAAACCAATATATTATTATACTTTTATTCAGATCCCTTTAGTTTTTAGGATCCCATCCAGGACACTATATTGCATTTAGTCATCATGTCTTCTTAGGCTCCTCTTGACCGTGACACAAGGTCAGACTTTCCATTTTTTAATGACCTTGACAGTTTTGAGTGCTACTTGTCAGGTATTTTGTAGATTGTCTGTCAATTGGGATTTAGCTGGTATTTTGCTCATGAATAGATTAGGATTGTGGCTTTTGGGAGGAAGATCACATTCTCATCACTTCATATCAAAGATACATGCTATCAAGATGACATCTTTTTTTAGGTTTGAAGTAATATTTGTAAGTTTTTCAACCGGAAAATTATTCTTTTTCCCTCGTCCATACTGCGTACACTCTTTGGAAGGAAGTCCCCACGAGCAGCCCCCACGTGAAGGGTGGAGAGTTATGGTCCACCTTCTTCAGGGCTGATTATCTACATAAGCTATTTGGAATTGTTCTGCACGGGAGATTTCTCTGTTCTATTCTATTATCTATCTGTTTGTTTATTTATTCATTTGCTTATATCAGTACGTACTCGAAGAAGTTCAGAACATGCACCTCAAAATATGCCACTTTGACATGTTATTTCAAGCTGAAGGCACTTAATAACAGAAGGCACAAGAGAGGCTTTCTGACCTCCCCCTTTCTACCTAAAACCAGGTCTTAAAATTTCCCATGGGAAAGGTGTCCTCTCTGTTCCGAGATGAGAAGAACATTCTTATCACCAGAGACTGGGAATCAACTCTGAAATGGACCTGTGCAAACAAACCTACCAAAATAACCCTTATCTTCCATTAGTTTCCCCATCTATTTCCTAGTCACAGTCCCATGATTTACTGCCCTTATTCCAACCCCTTTGTCTTATCACATCCCCACAATTTGTCATTCTTTGTTCAAAAAACTATATAAACTTTTGTGCCTAGGGACTTCTTTGGGTTGTTATTTCCCTTCTGAAGATTCCCATGCACATATAAAAATATTAAATAAAATTTCTATGCTTTTCTCCTGTTAATCAGTCTTCTGTCAGTTTAATCCTTAGACCTATAGAACCTAAGAGAGTAGAAGAAAATTTTTCCTTCCCTACAGACTGAAGGATATTTATTTTACTACTTTATTTATTTTGTTGTTCAAATTGTTCCAGCTTTGCCCTTTGGGAGCTCTTGTCTCTTATGTTCCTTTGACATTTCCACCTCTGTGTGTGCATGCACGTGTGTGTGCATGTATGTGTATCTATGTATCTAAACACTTTCTCATTTTTTGCTGCTGCAGGGTTGTCTGGGCTTATCTTGTATAGTTCTTGTCCCAGTCCTAGAATCATTCCCTTCTCCAAGGAGCCCCAGTTCATTTTAGGAAAGAGATTATTGACTAAAAGGAAATGTTACATTGAATCTATCGTGACTAGACATTATTTTCTTTATTCATCCCCACTTATAAAATATTTGATATTTTCCTTCCTGTCGGTCGCACAAGAATGCTTAGAGTAAAATGAACGACCTCACAAAGCCATTAGATTTCTTTCAAAGGGATGACTTTCAAAATCGGGATGTATAACTCGTGGAGAAAATTAGGAAATTCCACAAAGATAACAGAGAACTTCACCTTCAATTGCCAGTTGAGACTACACATCTCTTCTAAATTTGGGTCTAATATTGAATTATAAAATAGAAATTTCTGAAATGCAGGAGCAAATTAACTGGGAAATATGCTAAATTTCAAGAAACAGAATTCCTTTTCTTTAATCAGAACCAAGGGCAATACCTCAGGAGTTGTTAATAACCTGTTGTTGCTGGTTTCAACAAAGAACCTAAAATGTTTACCATTGCAATGTATCTTTTTATGTGTGCCCAGACTCCAAAGCCTAGTTTTATTTGTAAGCTTTCCCAACAGAGTGGTTGCTATAGATATAGCAAAAGCCCAAAGGACGACATGCTGAGCCTTTGGAAAAACAGTTCCATTTCCAAAAGCAAAGGATAGATATTGAGGCTTAAAGGGAGCTGATCCTTGGGATAAAATCATAGCTAATGTAAGGTTTTCAGAATAAAATCTAAGATCTCAGGCAAATCTAGGGACCAATTATGTGATGTTCAAAGGAAACAGTGAATATAAGTGAGTCTTATTTATTACTCTATGCTTAAGGCAAATATGTGCAAAGCATTCTACCTGATGTTGGGGAATAAAAGACTATTTTTGTTTCTTTTTGTGATAAGGATAATGGAGCAAGAGAATGAAATGGGGATGATAAAAACTGGGGTTCTAACCACCTGATTTTTAAGGTGCTTCAGTTCAGAAATAGCCAGGGATAGAACCTGACTTTGATCTGGTCCTCTTTCAAAAAGAAAGGGACTCCATCCTATGGAGAGGGTTTTTCTTGACCTTTTCTTTAAACCTGCCCTGCCTGCCTGAATTTCATGGCAAAGTATGCTCATGTACCAACCTTTAAGATAGCCAATTAGTTTCTCAAATGGAGTTTTCCATCCTGGGAAAGCCAGGTGTACGAGCCTTCCTTATCTCCCATCAGCTCAAAGACAAAATATCTTATGAATATAAGATTTGTAAAAATTTAACCTCTCAGTAATGTACAAAGAAAAAAAGGAGGAAACAATGTGGCAGAGGGGAGGTCAAGCAGAACCAGAGTGACCACAAGAAGAGTGATCTTCCAGTGGTTCTCTCTGGGGCCCCTGAGATGGGCTGTCTGGCTACTTAATAAGATGCAAATTCTCTGATGTGAAAACAACTCAATCCTCACATCCTCACGTATCACTTGCCCATTGAAGGAGAACAAGATGCTAATGAGATCAGTCCAAGGGGAGCAACTTTAAAAGCAAATCTCCTAGATTGACGGACCCACTCTAGTGCTCAGTTGCTGATAAAAAGTGAGAACAACTGAGTGAGCCAGGATAGCAAACATCTGGGCACCCATGTGTCCTCCATGTTGGCTGCCTTCTTTGCCTTGACCACCTGAGAAGAATCCCAAATTCTTACTCAGAGTTGCCTCTTTGGTGACATTGGCTACTCTTCTCAAAACCATCATTTCAAGGATCAGGAGCCTCTTTGGGGTAAGATATGGCTCTTTCTCTGACTTTGTCCCCTCTTGCTAACACTTGGAAATTCTTTTCTATCTGTTAATGGGGGAAATTATTGGTTTCTAGGGTTCTTTTTCTTTTCCTCTTCATCCACCAAAATAAAAGTGCACCATTGTATATGTATGTGTTTGTGTGTATATATATACACACACACATATATATACACATATATATAATCACTTTCCTGTTATTAAAAGATTTGAGGTGCTTGTTAGCCAATAACATAGATGATTTGAAAAGCTTTTGAGGATGGGATCCTACTTTTGAAGGCGTGGAATGATATAGCTGTGATTTCATGTAGAGCATCTCCCGATTAGTTTACTTTCAACCTTCCTCCACGCCTCAACTCCAACCCCAATTTAGATTACAGTGTTAAAAAGATCATCATAAAATGTAGCCTTGTACAAGGAGATGATCTAATTATTCAGCCTTGCTGTACCAGCCTAATAAATTATGCAATTTTGCCTGCAGTATTTCACCTGAGAGAGTGAGTGTGTCAAACACTGTAGCACATGAATTCTCCAGCCAGTCTGTGTAGATGCCAGAGCAGCAAGTGTTCAGCACCACAATCTGAGAGTTGGTTTTACAGAGCTTGAAGAGTGAATGTTAATAATTCATATTTTTTCAGTTGGGATTGAGAATATGCATTATCCTGAAGGGGCTCGTATGCACATAGAATATACTCTGTGTGATAACTGTCGTATATTTAACAATGTTCAAACAAAGGGCATGCTGTCACCTAATTATTTGCATTTTATTTCAGACTGGTAATGAAAAAGCTAAAGGGAATCCCCCAAAAGAGTTCAAATGAGTTTATTTGGGATAGTTGAATATCAGTCCCTTGGGGCTCCATCAGTAGAACAAGAAGGCATATTTACAGCTCTATGTGTGCACGTAGAGAGGAAGTTCTAGAATCTGTTCCAACGCTTTGGGCACACTGAATGGCTGTTAAATGGAAAGCTTCTGGTCTAGCCGATGGTTTCTCTCACCTTCACCATGTTGTGATCGAGAGCTGACATGTACTGCTCCCTGTAGACTGTGGAGCCTTCTGATGGAGAGTGGGGTTTGATGACCTCTGAGGGCATTGTACAGTGGTGTGTTTAAATTCCATATAACGGTGGATTTAAAGACAAAGATGGTAAGTGTTTTTTCTTATTTTGTCCTATTGATAGCACTCTCAAGAGTAAAGTAGATATTGTGAATTTATTATGACTAAAAAGCAGAATGCCAATCGGCCTTTGCAATAAAAGAAAGATAGTCAACAAATCATTGCCTTGTATTCAGGTTAACTGCCTGATGTCAAGGGAATTTTACTGGACATGTAAGCCATGATTTTATATTGGTGAGTCAAATTCAATCAATACATTTTCATGAATTAAAAGCAACTTTCAATTTTTGAACCTCTATTTGAAGTTTAAAAAAATTTACCCAATTGCTTGCCAGAAATCCCCCTCTGTCTTACACTCCATCTATAGTAATTTTGCATAAAGAGAAACTGTCATGAAGTGGGAAGGAATGGGAGGTAGGGGGTAGTTTGCTGAGAGACGAGATACCTATTTTTGATAGCAGCTCCATCAGTTTTGCTCAGAATATATAGACAGGAGATGTAGGTATTGAGGCACAATTATGGTCCTGACCATGATAGGAAACTAGGTGAGAAGTGGGGGCTGCCACTTGGTGCTGGACATTAGGACCACTCTATGTCAAGATTCTTTCCTCCAGCATCCCAGCATCCCATCACCCTAGCAGCAGTGGGGGCCTAGATCTTCCCCTAGCAGCCCAGTTGTCAGGAGCAGAAAGAGCCAGAGATCAGCATTACCATTCATTCACTGATGGATGATATCCTCAAATCAGCAGGCCAAAGGGAGTTTAGGTACGATCTGTACAAGTATAGGTTGCATGAACTTTGGGCCACTGAATGCAAAGGACAGGCTGGACTGTTTTCTTATCAATTACCTGACAGAGGATCTTTAACAACTTCATGCAGTAAGTTTCAAAACATTTTATTATAGTCATCTTTAAATTTTCTGGGGATGGAAGGAGCAGAAAAAGCTGGACATCAGCATTTGTTGAACAGAGCAATACAATGAGGACCGCTGGGGGTCCAACACAGAAACAGGAAAAAGGTCATTGCCTTTGTGGTACTTATGAGCCCTTGATGGAAAAATAGATTGAGTAGGTGCAATTCACAGCCACACCACTCAAGACTTCACCGCTTGTACTGAAGCTAAAATCCTATCACTAGAGAACCAATTCTGTGAGTTTAGAGATCTTTCAATCTTTCACATATTGAAAACGTGAAGATCCTATGGAACGTGGAAAACATCAGAAAGCAAGGCCTTATAGAGCGGGTTCCTGGCTGGACCCATTCTGGAATCCATTCATTCTTTTATCCAATGAATATAAAGCAAGTGCTTAATATATGTGAATCCCTGGGGTCTCAACAAAGGAATCTGCTGTGGATCCCACTGCTCAATCCAGTGGAAGAAGACAGGAGCCGAAGAGAAGGGGGCCTTCCAAAGGGATCAGAGGGTGAAAGGAAGAGCAATGGCTCAGATCACAGGTCCTGATTTGGAGTTCTACTTGAAGCAGACGGATCTCCATTGGAGTGAGAGATTGAAAGATGATTTGGAGAGGGTGGTGGGAACAGAAAGACTGTGAAAGTAGAGGAGTAAAAGTGTGTTATTTCATCTGCAAATGTGTGGTAGTGATCATACAAAACAGAATTGAACTTTATATTGAAATTTAGAAGATAATTTTTCTAATAAATCAAATGGAGATGAGATCAAGTTGTGACCTTCCACCCAAAATATCCCATGTAGCTCTTGTGTAGCTTGTGTTAGGCACTGGAGAACACACTTTCCTGAAAGGCTATGTGACAGGAGGGCACTTGATTAAACAAGCCATAACAATGATCAGTACAGGAAAATCAGTACACACACACACACACACACACACACACACACACACAGACACACAAACAGGCACAATCACAGAAACATATTCACAGACACACACTCACAGACACGTGCACAGACACACACACACATTTAATTTAACAAAGAGCCCTGTCTTTAATTCACCAAGGCTAGCCTTAATGTGCAATAAGTTGTAAACGATTTTATTACATTTTATTCCAGCTTGAAAATTCTGTGAATATATTTTATAGGCCTTTCTTGTTTATAATTGTGTATCTATGACAATTCACTTATTATTTCCTAGGAGGTATTACTTTCCCTGATCTAGTATGTTTTAAGGAAGGCTGAAATATTACACTTTAAAAGCAAAAATAATCTGAGCAGTTGAGTGCCATAAGCAGCTGGTGTGCAGGTGCTGGTTTGGGGAGTTCTGTGACTCAGTCCTCATGAAGGGACATTGCGCATACATTGAGCTAAGGACACCCAGAGGAGGCTGAGTTGATTCATTATCAGATCAATAATCTGCAAACGGTGAATATGCAGGAAACCAGAGTCTGTTGGCTTTTCAATCCATTGTGGAAATAAGGGTCTTTATGTCGACTCTGACAGTGTTCTGGTCCAGTGAGTCAACAATTACCATCATATTGTAGAAAATGTGTGGCCCTGCTAGGCCGTGGAATGCCTAGGGAATGCTCTTCAGTGACCAAGTATCCTGCATAGTAGATTATGCATTAACTTTATAGTCTGCTCGGGGACCTAATAGGTAAATAACACGCAGTTAGGTACATTTTACCTACTAGAGCCTACCTGAATACTCTGGAGAAAATGGTGAAGCTTGACAAGCTTTTCAAACAGACTCAGGCAGAGGAGAAGTAAAATTTCACTCTGGTTAAAGATTCTTGTGGCATTTTCTGATGTGAATATTTCTAGACTTCCATTGGAGGAAGGAATAAAGGAAGAGATGGAAGCATGAAGGAGGGAAGAGATGGGTAGGAGGGATAAAAGGAAGGAAGGAAGGAGGGAAGAAAAGAAGGAAGGGAGGGAGGAAGGCAGGAAGAAAGAAAGGGAGGGAGGAATAAAAATAAACCTGATGGGGTGTGTGTGTGTGTGTGTGTTTAGCTGAAAGTCCAAGAATGGAATCAGCATCTAAAATGGAAAGTTTAGTTATAACACTTTATTGGGTTACAAACAACAGCTTGAGAAGCAATCTTCAAACAATATAAAGAAGAAAACTTTAAGAAGTTGACTCTGCTGAATGTAAATATGAACAAAGTTAGAACTGGAGCATGGAGGAATCATACAGATAAAAGAGAATCACACACTTCAAGATAGAAATTATTCCAGGGAAGTTGGAAATACCTCTAGTATTGACTAAAACAAATAAACCTGGAGATGCCCAGAATGTTTCCTTAATAACAACTAACATTTGCAAAGCCCGTTATAATTTACAAGGTATTTTACAGCAATTACTCCAGTTAATTCCCACAATAACTCTGAGTTTAAATATTGGACTTCCTATTTTACAGCTAAAGGGACTGCTGCCTAGGGAGGTTAAGTGGCTTGTCCCAAGGTCACTCAGGAGTCAGCCATAAAACCAGAACCCAAAGCCAGATCTTTTGACTATAGATTGTCCTTCTCTCTCAGCTGCTCTGACTTCATGTCCATTGATCCCTTTACAGTGACTTCTATAAGGTAGAGATCGAACTACCTGGAGGACACGGTATATATTTTACCTAAGCCCATGGGCACCTAAAGCTACTCTTACAACCAACACAAAAACTTGGACTTGAAAGTCTAGAATGTCAATAAAAAATTTTTAAAAGATAGAACTAAAATATATATTGCTTTCTTCCCTCAAATGCAGTTCTTTTCAGTATTTCTAACTTCTATCGTAACAAAGCTTTGTCACCATAGTTAAAATTTAAAAATAAAGTCACATGAGTTTCTGAGTGTCGGGTCATCAAATGTGACCCTGCTTGTGGACATTCGTTTTTGAGGGGCATAAGATGGGAGGGGAAGGCAATGCAAGTGGACAACTGGAGTTTTTACAACATCCCTGGTATGAGACATGGGGCCAGGTGCTGTGAGGGAAGCAATGATACAGGTGAAGAACCTCTCCTCTCAAAGGGACCTGCAGTCTATTGAGAAACACATCTGCACACGTGGAAAGAGGGGAGAACACAGAGGTGGGAGACGTGAGAAAGTGTGTGCCTTGTTTAGGGATCAGAGTGTGAGCCAACTGAGTAAACTAAAGGGCTTGCCTTCGAGAGCAGTGGAGAAAGAGCCGAGAGAGAGAGAAAGATTGAAACGTCAGACTAAGTTGGATTTTCTACTAAGAACAGTGGTGTGTCATAGAGTGGGAGGAGGGTGTAGTGACAGTGTATTTAGGGAAGGCAAATCTAGTAGGAACACAGAGAATCAACCAGACGGGAAGAATTACGAAGATACGGCAATATTTTGAGGTGAGATGGTATAAACATAGAAATGCCAATAAAAGGCAAAAATTAGCTTTGTTATATATACTATTACTATTAATAAGAAGCAGTTCCCAAAACTCTTTTTGAATTGCTTTGAGATGTGTTGCCCAAAATGGGTTTTGAGGAATAATGGTGCCTCTGGATATTAACAGGTGCTTAAAAAAAACACCTGTCATCAAAATGTATGGAATTTATGGATAAAACCCAGTTTTAAAAATTTACAGCAGGATTTATGAGAGACTTTCATATGCAAAATGTCCATTTTAAATTTTGGAAAGGATAATAGACAATGCTGCATTTCCCAAACACATTTGACAATTAAAGATCCTCCTTTTTTCCCCCAGCAAGGCATCTTTCAATATTTGTGAAAATGCCTTGAATCAAAAATTATTTTTGACCAGGAGGTAAGAAACCTAGATTCTAGTTTACTTACAGACTAATGATGTGACCTTGGACATCTATGGGCCTCGATTTCCACACTCATCTTACTATCCTAGTTCGGGGGTCAAGAAGATAAAAGGAGACTGTAGGGAAAGAGTTGAGACAGCCATTTACTCAACAGCACCTGTGGTTGATGGGCATGTCCTCTTAATGAGGCAGTAACTAATTAGTGGCTACCCTGTCCAATGCTCCTAATATAATTTGCTATATTCCTCTAATAATTCAGGAAATGATCTTCTGGAAACAAGGTCAAGCTTTGGGTTTATCCCTTGATTTTAAAAATCTATGTATATCCCATGAGTGTGTAAGTACGAATGTGCCAGAATGGTATGGATGAAAGCCCAATAGAGTCAGATGTCTTCCTTCTCTTGACGGTATGTCTCAACTCCCCAAATACCCCTGTAGGTAGCCTCTGTCTATTACCCCATATCTCATGGCTTCTTGAGCCCAGGGAAGAATGCTAGGCTTTTATGCTAAGATCTAGGATCTGCAAAGCAGAAACATCCAGGAAAGAATGAATATTTCAGACGCCCAGTTCAAAGTTAGTATCACTCTCCACATATGACATCCTCCCAACCTGTGTACAGATGAAAATAGAACTTTATTGAATGAGGTAACAATCCAAGGGCAGGAACTCCTTTAAAGAAAGCAAAAGGGAGCATTAATGTATACCTACTGTGTGTTGCGCACTGACGCGGGCATCTTGTAGGTTATGGAAGCATAGCACGGACCACAGAGGGCTTCGCTTTCAGCTAGCCCTAAGTTTGTTTTAGCTCTGCCAACTACTACCTATGAGACTTTAGCCAACTATTAAAATTCTCTGAGCCTCATATTTCTCATCTGTAATATGGTACCTACTCTATGGGATTGTATTGAGTATAAGTGATATAAAGCATGGAAACCAGTGCTCGGTATATAGTAAATGCTCAAGAAATGTCAGCCTTTATTGTTACTATTATTTTACTACCAATTCAGTTTCCAGCCTTCCCCAATACCAAGGAAAGAAACAAAGACTGAGGCCTAATAAGACAAAAATCTACTTAGGAAATTTACTAAATGGAATTTTACTTACAAAGGTAACAGAGTATTTTCCATTTTTCCGCCTCTGCCTGAGTTATGAATTCTCCTTTCAGATACTGTTCATTAGAGATCAGAAACACCAGAGAAAATCTCTCTATTTTACTTTTTCTCTAGAAGGAACTTCCACATCTTCCATCTGGTTTCAGATTGCCAAAGTGAACCTTTATCATGCTGCCAAATAGTCCATTTGTAAACAACACAACCAGTATATTTTCCAAGCGCCCAGAGTCCAAGTTGATGAAATGCTGCTTGCCTTTCTCCCCATTTCAGTCCCACAATCTCAGCCAGGGGCTCAGTTCTCAGCACATTCTTCTTCAGCCTACAGAAAAGCTAACCAATCTTGGACAAAAAAGAGGAAGGAAATTGCACAAATTCTAAAGTGAAGAATAGAATAATATGCACGGTGCAGGGCAGATATTTAAAGTTCCATATTGTTTCATATGATATTTTTGTACCTTTGGGGAGAAACTTTGACACTGAGAAGATAAGAACTGCAAATTGTCACTGTGATCCCTTATCTCTCACTGTAATTCCACCTTCTTCCTCTTCTCCTAGTCTCTTCTTTCTTCTTACCTTTCCTCCCACCTTCTTAGTCTCCTCTTCCTTCAGCTCTCCCTCCTCTGCTTCCTCTCTTTCTTCTCCTCTTAGTCAGCAGAATCACCATCGTGGACTTTTCTTCAGCACTTACTATTTGCCAGACACTGTGCTAAATGCGCAATATGCACAACATTCTTTAATGTGTCTTCACAAAAGCACAATTTACGGAACAACTCACTTTCTGGACAACAAAAAAAATTAAAAGGCTGGTGTCCAAAGACTACAAAGTCTTCAATGACAATGAACCACGGTGGAATGAGTTGAGTTAAGGTGTGCTCCAACCATCTCAATGGAAATGGCTTTTCCTACAACATAAAAAGGCAACATTAATGGTATTCATTTTGTTACCTTAATGCTAATGTATTTTGTAGCAAGTAGTGAATGTATTCAATTACATATGCATGTGGATTTGATATATCCACTTTCAAATAAGCTTAGTATTCTTTTAAATGACTCATTTTAATTGAATCATGCATTGGAATGCATTCTTGCGTATTTTCCTATGATGGGGTTCTTCAATAATTATCTTGGGGAGAAAAGGGGGAAAGTGGAATGTGGTATTTATTTAACTTTTTCTATGTATTTCCAATCCAGTATAGATCAAACTTTTGCATATATGTTATTTTAATTTTGTATAATGCACGTCAGTATTGTTCATGCAAACGTACCACTAGCCATATACCCTGGAGTTAATTTGCACATTGCAAGAAACTCTTGCAAGTCTGTATGATGTGAAGCATGACCGTATTATGGTTTTGAAGACCGTGTTAAGGTTTTGAAGCTCAACAGAACCAGATCTTAATCCAGGCCCTGCAATTTCTCGGCTATGTGACCTTGAGCAAATTCTTTAATCTGCATGAAGTTCATCAAATTTCCTCTTTGGTAAACATGAGGATAGTAATAGCTACTTTTCACAGCTATTGTGAAGGTTAAATGAGAAAGCATATGAAAAGGCCTGGTATACAGTACGTAGTCAACAGAAGATAGTTCTCTCCCTCAAACATGATTTCCATTTATTGTAATAATGTCTCCCAATCTATGTCTGTACCTATATCAAGTCATATCTATATAACCTAACATAGATGTGTGTTCACACACACATTTGCACCCACATATATAATCATACTCATAAGACCATACATATGTGCCATCCCAAGTATACTCTCCAAGTAGGATCAAACCTAAAGAGGTACAAAACACGCATATGTACTTATTTAATCCATGTGGCACTCCATATAGGGCCTTGCCTACAGAGGCGTGAAAGCTGATCCTATCCTTGCTGCCCTGCCTTGGTAGCAGTACCCATGGATGCCACAGATGTATCGTAGCACCATCTAGTGGGGAATCCCACCTTCTGCCCCATAATGCCTCCTTGTGCAGGCTCCAGCCATTCTCCCAACTCACCATTTTGCAGGCTGCCTCCGTCTTCCTAAGAAACAACCATCCTAAATGAGCTCCTCTGTATTTCCATTTAGGTTCTTTCTAGTTTTCTTCCTGGGTGTTTCTGGACATGAGTACATCTCATTGAAATATTCCCACCTCTACCTACAGACAAGAAAAAGGCTTGGAGCACCTCAGTCCACTGCACCAGCAGGACTTGAATGCCTGTGAGTACATGAATCATGTCTAAGTCCATGTCTTCAGGATCTAGAAGGAAAATTCTATATCCCGAAATGGAAACTTCCTGTAATCGCTAAATTTAGGAATACTTTATATATGTATAATTCTTTCTTTATTTCAGTGAGAACTTTCGCTTACCAAAAGATGCCACAGGCCAATTGTTTCAAAGAGATCAGATGATTTTGGTCTTCCTTTGGCTGTGAAGGAAGCCAAGTTGGTTATAGAAATTGTTACTGCTGCCCGTCGATTAACCTGTGGAATTCAATCCTCATTTCCTTTAGCTAGTGAACTTAATGCACAAAAAGATTAATAATAGTAGAGGAAAACCAGGCCATTAAAGTTGTGTCTGTATAGCCAATTTATTTTGCAAGCTGTTTAACGCCTTCAGAATTTCAAAGGTGACGGAGAGTCATAGTAACGGATCAGGTAAGGAGTAAATGTGCTGCTTCAAATCTTGTTAGTTGGTTAATTAAACCAAAGAAGTAGTAAATGCTGTTAAGAATCAGTCAAATCATCATTAACGTTCTATTGAAGCGATCAGTTAATTATTCCTATTCTAGTTTTCCATGTAACAACAAAGCATACACAAATGGGGGGAAAATATCAGCCTGTGGTCCCCATTTCTTCCTCCCCTGCTCCAGAAGTCTTCCCAGAGCCCAGGCACATTTAGGTTGGCGTGACTGACTTTTTCACTGGTTCACATCAGTTAAACCAATGCTAGCGCCGAGTATGCTCTCTATATGTTCAGTAAAAATGGCAGAGCCTTCTGCCAAAGAGTCCCCCACCTCCAGGATAAAGAGAAAGGGCAAACGAGTGACAGAGAAAGGCAAGATGAGGTTCATTGCTGGAACAGAGTTGGCCCAAACTTTCTACTACTAAGTTAATAAGCCAAATCTTGTGGAAGAATACAGGAATTCAGACCAGAGGTAAGTAGACTTTTCTACTCTCTTTGCGTGTATAAATGAAAATTATACGAATTTACTCAACCTGACTCATGTTGTGAGAACATAACTCATTTGAAAGGGTTGGGTTTGTTTTGTCAGAGGTTGAATGCCCAGTTTGCCTTCCTGTTCCTTTCTTTAAGGGGCAAGTGACGCTCATTGGATGTATCTCGGGAGAAATCAGCATCTCAGTCTCTGGGCTGGGGAGATAGAGGAGGAGGAAATGAAAGCAGCACGCTTTCATTATGCTGGAAGTTACTTATTGGCAAAGAAGGTCTCCATCAATGAATCTATCTGTTTCTCCGCGTATGGCCTCTCAGTTCTGCTGCCTTTGTTGTAACGTTACATTTTGTATCTAATATTTCTTGCTACTGTTTAGAAATCATTGTGACTACATTGGTCTTTATCGATAATTTTATGTAGCCTAATCCATCACCATGTTGGATGTAGGGGCAGGGAGAAGGGCATTACTTTGTCTTTTACTTGGTGTTCAGACAGCTCTCTCGTATTGATTTCTTGGCTTGCATGTTCGTTAGATGATGATTTGCACTTTTCCTGTATTGTGTTTATCCAGATTATGTTTCAGATGCATCTACAACATATCATCATTAACAACGAACATTTATTGAACACTTATGGGCTGTGGATCAGGCTCCAGGCTAGGTACACGGGATAATAAGAGGAATTTAATATGGTCCCTAACCTGGAGGATTTTATTATCTATTGGATCATGTTTGTTTAAAAAAGGAAAAAGAAGATGCCTAACAGCTTATGCCTAGTGAATGCTACAGGCAATAAATGCTCCTGGAGGTCAGAGAAGGGAGTGAATGGTGAGGGCTGGACTGGTCAGGGAAGGCTTTATCAAATTCGAGTGGCTTTTTAAAGGATGAGAAGGATCTTTTTATGGGATACTGAATATAGTGAGTTTCTGAATACCGCTGTGCCAGATTAGAAAAGAATAATGCCTGTATCTTTAAACTACAATTGCCTTATTAATTATTTATGAGCTTAAGATGGAGAATCAATATCACCTGCTTTCCACAGTGCTTTTTGCAGAGTTCTATTGTTAACAACCTTGCACACCTCATCGTACACACCAAGGAAAAGCCAGCCAGGCTGTTAACTTTCTCATTAAGATTTCCCTGGCTTAGTTGCCAACTTTTAAGATTGTCTTTCGCTTTGTCTACAATGTGCCCTAGTTTCTCCCCTACTGAAAGCTCCAATCAGAAAGATGTATAGTCAATGACTTCTTAAAGCAAAGTGAATTTTAAGGTAAGAGAATAGGAAATAATAATAAAAAAAAAAAGAGTGGCTTTCTTGTGAGTGTTGCCTGACTGCATCTTCAGGAGAATGCAAGTTTGACCCTGGAGAGGATATTGGCTCCCCAAGGGAAATATCCGTTTATGAGAAGTTCCAGAGTTTTTCCTCTATAACAGAGAGATGTTCAAACATTTTTGAAGATTGAAAACTTTGCTTATTAGTTTTCTGGGCCTTTACCAGTCCAGATAGATATTTACCTCAGCTTATTGACAGAAAGCTTGGTAGGAAGACTGTCTGTGGCCAGCAGTGTTAAGATTCTAAGGACTAAGCCCTGTGACTTTCCTAATACCAGTTCCTTTTCCAGAACTCTCTCTGTGATTTCTCTTACATTATTTTTTTCTAGATCTCTCTGTTTTATAATTTATTTTGGCTTTGGTGGAATGAGAGGCAGGGAAGAAATAAAATCAGTATTTTCCGCCTTTTGTTTCTTCATATAGCATTTATTTAGGGACACCTATTACATACGTAGCATAAAGCATTCCACAGTCTGCTTGTTGTGTTAAACACGTGAAAAGGGATGAATATTTACATACTCTAAGTTAAATGGGTCAAAAAATAAAAGAATACTTTTTTCCTACCTGTTCTCCTCAGTCCTACCAATTGCAGCTAGGTGGATTAAAATTTTCCAGTTAAAGGCAATTCGAGCTTTTTCATTTTAGAATAGTTTCTTAGGTGTAATTTGGTCTAATTTGAACAAATATTTAGTGAATTTGAAGTATAAATGCTCAATCAGGGATATTTCCCCTTTCAGAAGAAGCCTCTCTTGGACCTTTCCCAAGATGGTTGGATGCATGCGGGGAAAGCTGACAGGCCCTCTGGGGTAAAGGGGCTGTGCAGGCTGTCCCCGCTGCTGTCCACCAGAGTGAGCTTGGTCTGGACTGGCTCCTGAACCTTTTGTGCTGGTATCTGCCCACTATAGTTAACCTCACCTGTTTTTTTGTGCCGTTACTCATGCCATCAAACTATATAGTCATCAAATATATCCATGTTGGAGAGGCCCCGACAGTCTTTATCCTTCTCGTCTAACCCAGTGCTGCAGGGTCTCAGCACCTCTGTGTCCACTCCTGGACACAGAACTCACGGGAACTCAGGGGACTCCTGCATGCAGTGCACACATCATGTGGAATCAGAGCCCTCTGTCTCAGGCTCATCTATTTAAGACTTCTCCTAGCCATCTTGGGTGTAGAGGCGCAGAGGAGCAGCCTGGGTGTTCTAGAAGACTTCAGTCTGTAGACTCTAGTGGTTCAGTCAACTAACTTCCCACCTTTAGTCAAGGTCCAAGAAACCCAGGCCTTTGATTCTCAGAGAACCTGACTACATTCTTACCCTGGGGCATCTACACAAATGCTCCTTCTCTTCCTTGCCCAGGAATGCTTTCTCCTTGTCTTATCTGGGTGGAAACTTCCCTCTTGTCTCTATGTTCTGCACTATGAGTTAGGGTAAAATGCTACCATTGAGTTTGCCAGATTGGCTTCTGATCTGAAAGGGGAATTTTTGGAATTTAGAAAACCCCTTCTCTCTTGACCAAGCCTGGTTTTCAAAACCTTTTTGCACTATGGGCTCAAAACTCAATTTTCTCTCCATTCCTATTTTAACAATACTCATCATCCCCAAAGCAATGGATGCCTCTACCAAATAGGGAGAACACAGAAAAATACATAAAACTACATATTACTCATGTTACAATGTCTACCTAAAACCATAGAGAGAAAGGACAAGGCTCTGAACAGTTACTAGATTGTGATTATAGTGAGAATTCAGAAGTTGGACCACAGTGGGTTAGAACAACGAGGAATGGCTTCCCATAGGAGGTTGAGTTGATCTGGACCTCAACCATGGAAGAATTAGAGTAGGTGTGAGGAAGAGGGAATGGATCCTAAATCAAACTTATCTTTTCCCTCTACATACCCAGAGTTCTGTGTTTATACCTCATACACATCTCTTAGCACAGTTTTTATTGTCTCCAAGTTACTCATGAGTGTGTCTTACAATAAGAATATAAATCACTTGAAGACAGGGATGAAAACTTTTTGTGTTTGTAACTATAATATTACTTAGCCCTGTTCTTGTACATATTAAGCCCTCATATATACTTAAAATTTAACATGTTAAAAACTTAGAGTTTTAAAATTATTGTCCCCTTAGCTCTCCCTTTCAAAATCACTGTGCTGCTTTACTTCCTGTATTAAATAAAAATATTTTCGAAAAATAAGTCTGAATACAGATTTTATATTCTTCAAATACAAGGTACTCAGATTCTCTTTTTTCTCCTCAATGTCCCACCCTTCTTATCTATGGGATTCATATGGTGGTCACCTCAGGCTGTTATTTTTTTTTTCTTGCGGTAAAATATATATAACATGAAATTTACCATTTTAACCATTTTTAAGAGTACAGTTGGGCAGCTTTAAGTAAATTCACATTGTTGTGCAACCATCATCACCATCCATCAATAGAACGTTTTTATCTATAAACTCTATACTCATTAGATAACTCCCCATTTCCTCCCTCCCCTCAAGCCCCTGGCAATCACCATTCTACTTTCTGTCTCTATGAATCTGACTACCACAGGTACCTCACATAAGTGGAAACCTACAATATTTGGCCTTTTGTGTCTAGCATGTTTCACTTTGCATAATGTCTTTAAGGTTCATCCATCTTGTAGCATTTGTCAGAATTTCCTTCCTTCTTAAGGCTGAATATTATTTCATTGCATATTTATACCATATTTTGTGTATCCATCACCTCAAGATAAGATGCTCACTACCATCCAATGGGCTTTTATATACATCTCTGGGAAATTTTGGTGACTCGATTCTCTTCATATTATGGAATATTTGGCTATTTGACTCAAAGGCTTAAATATAATCCTTTCTAAAAAGATTATGCCATGTGGTATCACCAGGAGTAGCACTTCTTCTAAGGCAGTTAATAGTAGTTTCAAGGTCAAGTAGAGTGGTAGCTTAGATTTTTAAAAGAAAAATAAAAATGTTTTCATTTTGTGCCTTTAAGGTTTCTTTCTTCTGTAACTTATTGAAGTGACTAGAGACATCAAACTGATGTTCCCCAGACCGCTAATCCTGAAAGATCCTTTGCACAAAAGGAGTATGGGAGGTCACATCAATTTGTGAGTGTTGCTTCCAGTGGCACCCCTTGTAGGTTCTTGTGGTACACAAGCATTTAAAAATCTCTGAGGAGTCTTGCTGCTTAAAAAAAAATGCTTAATTTATTTTATCCAGCATTTTCCAAACACATCTTAACTCAGAACATTTATTAGTTGTTATTTGGTAATGCTTCAAAATATTCTGGATTAAAACAAGGTAAAATCTTTAAGGAGATAGATAAAAGTGAGGGCATCTGAAAAAGTGGAAAAGTGAGTTCTCTCAGAGCCTTGAGCTGAGTGGATTGTGACACACAGACAAATAGATTTTCCTCTATTCTCCCATAATTAGGACAAAGGCACTCAGATTCCTAGTGAGAGAATTCATTTGTTATTTGTTTTAAAAATCCTTTGCTAAACTCAAGAATTTATCTGTGGCCACATAAAGAACATTGAAAGACAGATGTAGTAAACAATTTTAATATTTTTTGGTCTGCATTTTTGTGGAAGACATAACATGCTATTTAAATAAATTTATTTCTTTAAATAAATACATACACATTTATTTAAATAAAAGGCTGTTTAAATCAAATTTTTCTTACAGTATTTTGATCTGTGAAGAAAGAAATAAGTAAAGGCAGTTAAGTCCTTTGTTAGAAGCATGTTCAGCACAAAGAACTGAGTTTTAGCCATGGTTTCCCCCAGTGTTGGATCTAGTGAGAAGAGAAGGAGGTGAAACGTGGAAGTAGATTATCAAAGCCATGGATAAAATATTGAAGGAGCTGTGTGAGACTTGTGGGAAAAGATGCATCTGAAAAAGAGCAAAGAGAACTAAAAAAAGAAAAAAATCAATTCCCTGCTTTCATGCTTCTGAAAATCTCAAATACCAGTTACTGAAGACTTTTCATAACTTAGTAAATTTCTCTCTCTCTCTTTTTTTTTTTTTTTTTTTTTGATGAGAAAGATTGGCCCTGAGCTAACATCTGTGCAAATCTTCCTCTATTTTGTGTATGGGATGCCACCACAACATGGCTTGATGAGGTCCATGCCTGGGATCTGAACCTGCAAACCCTGGGCCTCCACAGGGAAGCATGTGAACCTAACCACCATGCCATTGTGCCGGCCCCTCTCATTGTTTGTTTTTAACCTGTGTTTTCTGACTTTCCTTGAGTGAACACCTTTAGTTTAATTTTAAATCTGCAAGGGGATTATTGAGGGATGGGGAGGCAGGACAATACATTCAGAAACTATGGTTTAGGAAGGAGAGCATTCTTGCAATGAAATGGAGTGAGTGGGCAACAGTCTATAAGCACTGCAAGGGGAAAAACAACCAACACACAACATCTAGTGTAAATAGACCATGAAGCTATTAAGGTTTAAGAAGTAGCCCCCACGGCTGACACTTGTAGAAGGTTAAGACTTTGAATCTTAGCTCAGTGATGGATGTTCTGTAGGAAACTACGTTAATGTGGTCAGGCCACTTTGCTTTCTGACCACTAGTAGGCATGCAGTAGATATTTGGTAAATGAATGGTAGTCTAACTTGGGACTCTGATAATATTATTAGATGAAAAAAAAAAGAAGAATGATGTTGATCTTTACCAGGTAAAGTCATTCACAACAGAGCTAGGAAATACCTGCTCCTAGTGCTAAGCAAGTAGCTGATTTGGAAGTTGGAAAAATGCCCCAAGAAGGAAGTGTCATCCAGTCATGTTTAAAGCAAGTCATGTGGTCTTATTTGAGTGACCACCTTCACTGGATTTATCTTGCAGGTGAGTTTGTTTGAGGTAAATGCCATTTAAAAGGAAATGCCAAGTATTTGAGGCAATCGGAGATATCCAGGTAATCATTATTCACACACCAAACGTCAGTTTTGTCATTGTTCAGTCCTAGGTTTCTGGATTCTGTTAACAGGAAAAGTTGTTTAGCAAACAAAATGTTTCAGGCAGCCATTAATTCATCACACTGGAGCAGAGTTTTAAATGTACCCAATTTAGGTTTGACCTGAGTCCATGCGTAAGCCTGTCCCTGTTGTCACAGGCCTTGGTCCTTGGACAGGACATGAAGCTACTTGGGATACAATCACTCTTACTTCTGCTGAAGATATTTGACAGCCTACAACCCTTTGAACTGCAAGACTTAGACACTGATCTTGAACTAATGTGAACAAAAAGAGGGAATGTTGAGGTCTGTGTAAATTTGCTAGCGCTGCCATAACAAAGTACCACAGAGTGGCTGGCTTAAACAATAAAAATTTATTTTCTCAACATTCAGGAGGCTAGAAGTCCAAGATCAAGGTGTCAGCAGGTTTGGTTTCTTCTGAAGGCTTCCCCCTTGGCTTGCAGATGGCCATGTTCTCTCTGTGTCCTCACATGGCCTTTCTACTGTACTTGTGGATCCTTGGTGTCTCTTAGTGTGTCCAAATTCCCTCTTCTTATAGGGACACATATTGGATTAGAGCCATCCCTTGTGCCTTCATTTTGTCCTAATTGCCTCTTTAAAGGCCCTATCATCAAATATAGTCACATTCTGAGGTGCTAGGGGTTGGGCTTTGGCACATGAATTTGGGAGTGGACACAATTCAACTTCATAACAAGGTCATTTGATCAAACCGTCTAAGTGGCAGGGTGAGAGCTCGACTGGGAAAACAAGGGATTGATCACAGTCAAGATTCTCTTCCTCTAACTGTTGTCTTTGCTCTTCTCTCTCAGTCTGCTTTATTGTTCCAGAACAGCTTTTCCAGTAGGAGGGAACCATGGCTTCCAACACCTCTAACCTCTCATCTTTAGTGCATTATTAGAGAGGAAAAGGAGTTCCCTCCTCCCAGCTTAAGCTTGAAAAATCCTGGAGAAAGCCTCTGATTGGCCTGTCTTGCATCAGGTGGTCTTCTCTGGACCAATTAGTGTGGCCATGGCAGTGATGCACTTTGATTGGTCCAGGTTCATCCAGTGTCCATTGCCAGATCAGTCACTGCAGCCAGGGAGGCAGGGGCTTAGCAAGATGGCAATCCTCATCTGGAACATATTACAGGAGTGAGCAGGGTGGGGAGGAGGAAAAGGAGTTCTCTCAAATAACCTTAACACAACAGGAGGTGTGACCCACACAGGCACCCTAATGTGACTTTTTGGGGTCAAACACAGTCAAGGAAGCAGGAAAATTTCAATGCAATGTAATAAGGACTCTGGATAGTGATCTAACCTAACTCTATGCAGGATTATGCAATGGGTGCTAGGGCAGCACTTGGTGGGAACACCCAACCGAGTCTTGAGAGGGTCAGTGAAAACTTCACATAGGCAATGACCTTAAAAGTAAGTCCTAGAAAGAGGTTAGTCAAGTGAAGTGAGGTGTGGGGAAGATATGCAAAGGCTTGTGTGGGAGCTTTAGGGGGACTGTAGGTATTCCAACAGGGTGGAGTGGAATATAACAGTTGAGGCTGGAGAGTCCATGTCTGCAAAATAGGCAGGGTTTGAAAGGCCCACAGTGGATCAAAAGTGAGCATATAATTTTTTTGCTGTTTACCCAATGAAACAACAAAGCTCAGAACTTCCACTAAGATAAACGTATGAAGGGGAAAGGGAAGAGGTTGGAAATCACAGTTTGGTTTGGGTTTTCTCATAAAGCTTCCTATTCCCATAGGCTGAGGAGAGAAACACTAGCCTGGGCTCTGACCTTAACTGTTACTCTAGACTAGGAACATCCCCTCTTTGTCTCAGTTTACTCATTTATTTCAAATGAAAAGATTTAGACTGTATGAACTTTGAAGACCCTGCCAGGTCAGTTGGTTCCTACTCATCTTTCTGTCCAACAAGTATGTAGCTTGCAAACTGGTTATCAGCTCCATCTGGCCTTGGTACTGACCTCAGTTTTGGCATGCAAAAAATCTGTGTTTGGCACCAATCCTGTCCATGAAGAACTGCAGACTAATCATCAAGTCTTCAATGTGAACAATGGAATATCAGTGCAAGGTCACCATACTGAAACTGACATGTGAGACAGCTCTGATTTAAGGGCTCAGAGGAGGGAGAGGGGTGTTTGGACTGCGTGGTGAGAAAAGCTTCACAGAATGGTGGGATTTGAACTGGGCTGTAAGGATGGTTGTGATTAACATAGACAAAGACAGGGAGTGAGGTCACGGAGAATGGGCCTTGGGCATGAGATTGAGAGGGTTGTGAGCAACAGAGCAGAGGTGGGAAAGGGCAGTTTACCCTAGAGAGAGGCACCCAGGCCTGCAAAGGTCACCAACCACCCTTCTGAATATCACTGCACACTATCTCTTTTACATATTCCAGACCATTTTTATCCCATTGTTTGATACTTCTTATGTCACCTGCTGGGGATCAACCTCCCCAGGAGTTGGTCCTACTAATGGGAAACAGCCATTTATGGGGCTTGAATAGTGCAAAATAGTCCCCTTTGCCAGCTCTTGTGTTCCTCAATGAGACTCAGCTGATGTCACTGAAAACACTTTCCTTCCCTCTCTGTGCCACTCAGGGCCTTAGCCAACCCACCAAGGCAAACATGGTGTGAGGAGCAAGTGAGGACTGCCATCTCTATCATCATGCTCCTCACCACTGACAATCATGGCTAACATGACTATGTGCCAAGTAGTGCTAAAGCTTTTATAGTTATTATTTCATTTAATCCTTCCAATAGCCCTATGAGGTGATTTCTATATTATTATCTCCATTTTTCCAAATGAGGGAAATAATACTTAGAGATGTTCAGTGGTCTGCCTAAGGTCACAGAGATGGTAACTGATGGAGCTGGGACTCAGAGCCTGGTCCCTGACTGCAGGGAGCTCACAATCACTGTGCACATGAGGTCACAAAGCATGGAAGTTCAGGATGGAACATCATCCTACTATGGAGTCATTTGACATTACATAAAATATCCAAACCTTCGTTAGTCGATGTGGGATCCCTGCTCTGCCTTTCTTGATGGAGTATTTGGTTGGTGGCTGTGCTGGGACACAGTCTGGATCCTGGAAGATTTGAAGATGGGGTTGGGCTCTTAAGAAAATACAGAATTTTTGCTACATAAAAGAGGAAGAAGGTATTTCAAGTGTGTATTTCCAAGGAACAAGTATGGATGTAGATATGGTGGAAAGATGAGGCAGGACTGTGGGTGGAGGGAGACAGGAGGCACTGAGGAACATGGATTTGAAGCCAAGTGGAGCTGGGTTCCAACCTCAGCCTTATCAACACCACGAACAAGTCCCATCTCTGAATCTCAGTTTCCTTATCTGTAAAGTGATGCAATGAGAAGTTTATGGTGAAGATTATTCTTTTAAAAACACTAAATTCTGCAATAGTGCCAAGCAAAGAGTAAACTTTCAATAAATGGTAGCTATATTTTTCAATTGCTTTTGTGATTGAGGAGTGAACTCCTGTCCAGTTCCCCAGGCAGACAGTGATCACTCCTACCTGGAAACTTCCACTTACCATCTCATCGATCCACCTTCCTCCTTCATCAATTCACCTGTGCACTTATTTCATTGAAAGAACACTTACTTAACCCTGACCATGTATCAAGCACTGTGGAGACAAAGACAAACAAAAAAGGATCCTTTGACAGATGCTTTACTCTTTCAGTATATATATGCATATGTCTTGTCTCCCATCTAGAATACAAGGAAAGAAAAAGTCCTTTATCACTGTCCCGCATGTCTGAAACACTAGAGGAACACCAAACACTGTCAGAAATCTTGGTCTTTGCTAGTGGATCGTCAGGGAGGAATCTCATCCACAGATAGGCTCTTATTTCCAACAGTTGTCATTATGTGTGTGTGTGTGTGTGTGTGTGAGTGATCCGCCATGCCTGATTAGGCTTCCATGACCAATCTCCACTAGGAGTCCTTTCATGGGAGGTAGCCACTCTCTTTCCCACTGACCAGTGGGGACACAGACACCCCTGCTCAGCTCCCAGAAGGGCTTTGAGACTAAGTGGTCCTGAGTTCCAGAGATGGGAGGTCTTCTGCTGTGGTTAGAGCCTGAGGCTCAGCTTTGGAGGCTGGCAGACCCCCAAGTCTCTGGGCTCTTCTATGTTGGAGGCCAGCTCTGTGGGGTAACGCTGGGGAAGCAGGACCTTTGTGAAATGCTCCTTTGATGAGAAGCATAATATAAATATAAATTGCTATTATGTCAGCTTCTGAGGAGCCACTTCAATCCACTTGGGCACCTTTGATTTTATTCTCCAATTCCCTTCCTCCTTGAGAAAATTTAATAAGAGCATGTTGTCATCTGGCCTCAAGGGAGTAATTTATTTATTTAAAGTAATAATAAAGTTTCAGCATAATCCCTAGTTCCCAAGGGGGAAGGAGACTCTTTGAACGATTTCTTTTTCCCATCCTTGAAGTATCTGGGAGACCAAATGGCTGCAGTGGTGGTGTCTGGGAGCCCACTGCCATGGCAACGGCCAGAGGGTCTCGGGCAACCGGGAAGCAGGGGGATGGAAAATGGATTCATAACTCTTCTTTCCTTCTCTTTGCTACAAATCCCTCCTTCAAGGAGACCAAAGGGAAGTAGGATGAGGCCCTGGAACAGCTGTGGGAGCCAACTAGCAACTGTGAGAGCCCACCACAGCTGAGTCCAAATCAGGCTCCTGAGTGGAGGGCCACTCAGTGGGTCCAGCTGGGGGCACAGGAAGAGTTCAGCAATCTCAGTCTTCACTGGGTGCTGGGGGATGATGGTGGCACCCCTACTAGGAAAACCAGTGTTATGTGACACTTATCTGCTAGCCAGTGTTTTAAGTATTTTGTATGCATTATTTCATTTGGCATTTATATGAAGCACAGAGCGCTGTGATTCTCATATCACGGAGAAGTAAAATAAAGCTTGTGGAAGTCAGGTAACTTGCCTAATGAGCAAGTCATAACAGCTAGTAAGTGATAGACCTGGGATTCAAAACTAAGGTTGGCTCTGGAACCCAAGTTTGTAACCACTGTATACATTGCCTCTCAGGCTGGATTGCTAAGGGAAGGCTGATGAGGGTGGTTATGTCAGTAAAGAATACTTGTGATTGCAAGTGATAAAAAGCCTGAATTGTGGTGGCTTAAATAAACAGGAGTTGAATTTCTCTCCTAATAAGTTTCTGGAGGTACACAGCTGCTGGTGCAGTTAACAGTTCACTGGGAGGGAGGCAGTTCCCTTGCCCTTTCTCTCATCTGCATCACCTCCTTGTCATGAGAAGGCTGTGCACCTCCAGACATCACATCTGTATTCAAGGCAGGAAGATGGAAAAGAGATAGGTTGCTGCCAGCACTGTCTCCGTCCAGCAGGAAGGAAAATGCCTTTCAGGACCAACTTTTCCCCAACAAAAGCAGACTTCTCATGTCTCCTTGATGAGAAGGAGGTCACATGGCCTCCCCTAGCTGAAAGGAAGGCTGAGGAAAGCAAGAAGTTGTTTTTCCACTCTCTACATTGAAAAGGCAGGAGTGGCTCTGTGCAAGAGCTCCACAGATAAAATGTAACCCGGTATTGGATGGTCAGAGAGAAGGGGAAGATGTCAGAGAGGAAAGGTATAAGTATAAAAATGGCAAAGTTGGGCTAGTTTTAGATCCCAGTTTGTGTGGAGAACTGGTGGGAGCATAGATTGCAAAGCCAGCTGGGGCTTGGATTGTAGTGGAATTTAAGTATCAATCCTGAAAGTCAAACTTCATCGTTACTGGGATGTGTTGTTGTTTCCATACCCCTGTCAAAGCCACATTCTCTTGCTCCATGCTTTAACAAGATGCATGTGTTAATTACTTTAATTTGCTAAATTTCAAAGAACTTGCCCCAAGGCTTGGGGCTGGATTATACTGTAGGAAAAAAAGTTCTAGGTTCATATATGAAAAGATCCTTTGTGCTTCATTAAAAGTAGATTGTATCACTTTGAATAGATAATGGAAGAATCCTTCCTTTTCTACTTCCATTTTCTCATTGGGAATGTCCCTTCTATAAGACAAGAAAGAATCTGTCATTGATTAGAGGAATTAAGAATAAGAGACAATGACAATAGGGATTGTGTGAGGTGACAGGATATGGGGTGATTTATTATTTTTATTACAACATGTTCCTTAAAGTTGAATTTGATTTTGGTAGAAAGAAAAAGAAAAATCTTTAAAGTCATTGAAAAAGAATATATGGTTAAGTCGCCATGACGGTGGTTCCAGTAGAGAAAGGGATGAGTCTTAATAAACGTAACTGTCAGAAACCTTCCTAGAGGTGGGGCTATTACCAACAGTCTTGGGGGCGTACTCTGGGAGCCCTCTCTTCACTGTGGGACATCCTCTCTCCCCTTTCTGCCACCCACTGAGGCCCTCTGTGGATTGTAGTTTCTTTTGACCTCTCTAAGACTATTCTAGATTCTTGGTGACATAGAGGTCATACCCAGGTCACTGCCAGAAACTCAGGACACAGGCCCTCACTGTCCCTCTTTGAAGGAGATTTCTTCATGAGGGTCTCTGGGCCTGCCCCCTTCTCCTCTCAGTGGTGGTGGGGGGATGGAGAGACACCCTTCTCTAACCTGCAGGGTAACCAAAAGCCCAGAATGTCTCTAATAGGGTCCTCTACTGAGCTCCTCCCTGGCATGGGGTGTCTTCTCTTTTCATCATACTCTGATGTAAAAATGCCACCTTTCACATTTTCCATAAGAAAGCTAGTGACGTTCCGCACCCTGTAGGTTCAAGGTCTTCACAGATGCTTTGGGAGGCTGCAGGGAGACCCCACAGCGCATACAGCCCAGCTCCAATTGTCTCACCTGGATGTCATACTTCTCAGGCCCCACTCCTTCAATATGCAGCACTCCTGTTCTGTGACTATCTGTGATTGTGCAGCCCCTGAGTTTGTGGCCCAGTCTACGTCTTCAGTGGTTTGTGTGGCTGAGAGGAGGACTGTGCAGCCAGTTGGCCTTCCTCAGCACACAGATCCCCTCACCACCATCACCACGTCTCCCAGGGCAGAAATCACAGAAACTGCTGAAATCTGGTGCCCAGAGAGCCTCTCCAATTTTTAGCAGGACTGTTTGGTTTGGCATACATGTTTCATGTATCTCTGCTCCATGCATCATTGGCCTATCGTCTTTTCAGAAAGCAGATAAGGCATACATCTTCAATAAAAGAAGTTCAAGAATGCATGACTGGACCCAAGTGTTCATTCATTTATGGATTTCTTCTCTGGTAAAGCCCACTGCTGAGTTAGGCCCTATGGTAGATGCTGGACACATACATGGACAGAAGCCAGTTGCTGCCTTCCAAAGGATTGGAAGTCAGGAGTTAATACTAAAGAATTAAATGTTGACGAAAAAAATTGGAATTTAAGATGTAGATAAGCAATATAGATCTCCTGAGAGTCAAGCAAGGAGTTTTCCCCATAGACTAGTCTTTTTCTAAAATAAATGCGCCCTTTCCCCTGCCTTTCAACTCTTGTTTTCTTGGTGGATCAGGTGAAAGCTAAATGAGTTCTGCCATGTCACTTCTCCACTTAGAAACTTTCTAAGGCTCCCATCTACCTACAAATCAGAACGCAAGTGCCTAGCATGGCCAGACCTTCATGATTTGTTTTGAACCCACTTTTCTAACTTGTCTCTACCAACATACCCTCTGGTTCTCTAAGTGATGTCAACTTGAACTCTTCATCTTCTCCCAAACACAGTGGTGTTCCCACACCATTGTTCACGTTATTTCTTCCACACGGTGGTCTCACTAGTCTCTTCATTTAAAATCCTAGTCACTAGTTAAGGTCAAGCAGAATCCTATATAATCCAAAAGTTGCTGCTGGATTCCCAAGTAGGACTCATCTTTCTACCCTGTGGAATGAATATGGTTTCAAATCCTGGATCTGCATGTGCTTGTGTATAAATTTGGGCAAGTTAGTTAATAGCCCTCTGCCTCAGTTTCCCTATCTGTAAAATGGGATTAATATTAGAACATATCTCAAGCATTACATGAATGATAATAAATGCTATGTAAGGATTATCATTATAACCATCTCTGTTATCATTAATATTATCGATCTATCTCACTCTTGCAGAATTAATCCTGGATGTCCTTAGATTGTTGTGGTTTCTCTCCTTGTTCCTTCTTTGCTATACTGCTATAAAAGATTACCATAAACTTAGTAGCTTAAAAAATACAAATTTATTATCTTACAGTTCTGCAGGCCAGAACTCCAACAGAAGCCAAAACCAGGGTGTCAGCAGAGCTGTGTTCCTTTCTGGAAGCTCTAGGGGAGAATTCATTTTCTTGCTTTTTTCAGCTTCTAGTGGCAATCTGCATTCCTTGGCTTGTGGACCCCTTCTTCCAGCTTTAAAACCAGCAACACTGCTGCCGTGTAACCATCTCTGTAGTCACACCTCCCTCTCTGACCATAGCCAGGAAAGGGGCTCCAGTTTTCAGGAGCTATGTAATTAGATTGTGTTCACCCCAATGGGCTAATCCAGGATCATCTCCCCACCTTGTAAGGTGACATATTCACAGATTGTGGGGAGTAAAAGTGGATGTCTTTGGGGGCCATTAGTCTGCCGACCACAAGATCCTTGAAGACAGATCTCTCTTCCCCCAACTATTCCTCTCAGGACCTGGCATATGAAAGGCTTTTAAGAATGTTGTTGAACTGAATCCAATCCTCACAGAGTGTCAGGGAAGGAAGACTCAGAGAGAGTTTAGAAGAGGCTGTTATTTTCCAGAAAATATTTTCTTAATATTCTTTGTGCTAGTTGCTGGAATGAATTGTTATACTTTTTTGTGTTAATACCTCAGGCAGGAGAAAACATTCTTTTTGAGTCCAAGTTGCAATTATGTTACATATTTAACAACAACAACAAAAGAAGTGTATTGGCAAGAGTGTCTTACAGTCATTCCACACAGACTTGTAGAAACGTCATGGAGCAGAATGGCACATGACACCAGCTTTGCAGAGTAAGGAACCAATGCACAGAAAGTTTGAGTAATATGTCCAAGGTCACAGCATAACCAGATAATAAAATCTTGGTATCCTGATGATCAAGCTAGGCCTTTCTCAGCTGGTGACCCTAAAAATCCTTTTTTATCTCCAGCCAGGACACTCTGACCTTTCCCTTCTGATCACTCGAATAATATCCAAATTTCTGTCTTTACACCATTTTTGTTTTTTTCTCCTTAATTTGGCCATAATGCAAAGGAGATAAATAAATGTGTGAGCAATAATAGTGCAGGAGAGTCCAGGGCCTGACTGGAGAATGGCACATACCTCAATTATGTTATGCTATGTGGTGTACATGAGGAATTAGGTCCTTCATTCAATAAGTGGTTATTAAGCATCTGTAAGTATTGTGGGTTCTTCAGTGAATATCTAGGATACAGCCACTGCCCTAGTGAACATTGTGGAATGTTCAGAGTGTGGTAGTGAAGGCAATCCTTCAAATAAGTAAGTACATTTGTCAAGAGTATCGCCAAAGAAGAAAACTAGACTGTTCTAGGAAGAAGCAACAGATAAAACTGGAAGCATTTCATATAACACCTTGGGAACCAGGCTAAGGGATTTCAACTAAGAGCCCATTGCAATAATAAAAACACAAAATGATGAGAGCTTGGACTAGGGTTGAACTATGGGAGCAGAAAGGGAAGGGTCAACTAGGTCATGATAGTAATGCATCTCAACCCATTGTTCTAATTCTTTGGCGTTCCAGTGACTATTTAGAGGTATGGAAGAACTAACCAATTTGGATTCCTGCTTTGAAGACCCATTTGGCAAACCAGGGTATACCAGCCTGACATCATAGACAATCTCTTTGTGACCCAACTCAAGAGATTATATTTAATACATTTTGGGTTGCCACTTCTAAAAATCTGTTAAATGTTCAGCATAATTGGTTTAGTCACCAAGAGCTTTAAGGAACAGCCAGCCAGCTTCAGGCTGGCTGTCATGGGAGGTACTGTTAAGCGGCTTGTGTACCCACGTTAGAGGCACATCCATGAAGCCACAAAAGGATAATCTGATTTAATAATATCGTTACGTGCCAAGCTATGTGGAACAGGCTATCAGTGCTGTGTTGGTTCAGGAGGGGGCCTAAGAAAGGAGAGCTTACAGGTTGAATTCCTATACCTCAATCTTTCTCCAACTTAAATCCCTACATGAGACTTTTACTACTCAAAACGCATTCTTTTTGTCAAACATTTTCTTCCTGCAATTGTCTCTGAAACTGTAAGAAATTTTGGGTGCCCTTAGTTTCATTCTACTTTCTGACATCTTTCGAATGCTGAGAGTGGTCCAGCAATGGGCTCTACATATTGGAGCGGTAGTGAGTTCCTGTCCCTGAAGAGGCTCACAGAGAGCCTGAGTGACCATTTCTGCAATGTTGTAGAAGGGATACACATATTGTTCAGGAGATTCCACAAGTTGACCTCTTAAGATCAACTTTCTTCTAATCTAAGCTCACATGAATAACAAAAACATATTTTGAGAATGCTGTCTGGTTTACAGCAAATTACTGCCCACAAACTAACTTCTTGCTGTACAGATTGTGTGATTCTTTGCTCCTGATGAAGGAGTTTCTTCTTCTCTTGATAAGGGTGGACGTGCAGCATTGGAAGAAACCAAACACAACATTCCCTGATTTCATAGTCTTGCTTAGGATCCCTCCTGTGTGTCATGACAATGTTTGTGAAGAAAGGACAATCTAGGTGACTCTGAAAAGAAGCTACGTTAAGCTATAATTGGACCATATGTTTGGCATGACTCTCACTAAGTTTATAGTTTCCTTTGGCTTGCTGTGTTGGTTTTTACAAGTGCCTTTTGGCCTGACTGCCTCCCAAGGTTGGCTTTATCTTTCTGGGTTTATTCCCAATTGCTCTTCACTTTCTACCCGACCCAGTGCCCCCACCTAAAGGGAGGCATTGGCACCTACAGTGCCTTTATGTAGAAAAGTAGAGTTGTTTGTTATCTCTACACACTGGCCTCTGCCTTTTTGGAGCAAAGGGTGACTTTAGAGCTATGTATTAGAAAAGTGAGAAATTAGCTCATTAGGAGAATGCAGCCTTAATATTAGATAAAGCAAAGCCACCTGAACTATTCATTGTCTAGACTGCTTATGGCCTTCCAGGAATTATCAGAGGTAATTTTTTCACATTAGACCTCCAGCCAGAGTCAACTATTCTCTGTGTTTGAAAAATTAGGATAAGTGCCGATTACTAAATTTCTTCACCTGCCTAATGCTGTCAGATTACTCAAGACGCTCAATGGAATTATAGATACAATCCTGGGCTGAGGATCTGGACATTGGCCACCAAGGATCATTGCCCAAAAATATCTCCAGAGGGCTCTTACTGGAGTTGTGAGGTAGGGCAGCATCTCCTACTCTGTAAGGTATGAACAAATTTTGGAATATTACCATTTACCTCTGACTATATGGTAATATAGTCTTAGGTGTTCAAATACTCTATTTCAGTGGATTCGCTTATTGGGTATCTTATAAGTCTTTGCTCATACAAGGCATCCTATGACTAAAAAAAATTCAAAAACTACTGATTTTAGTCTAACTCTCTCATCTCACGTTTAGGGAACTGAATCCCAGTGTGGTCAAGCGACTTCAAAAATATTCAAAGTTTTGGAGGAAAAGCTAGGGGAACAGCAATCATTTAAGTGGGAGATGGATACTATAAAGTAATAATACTGTCCTTGTAGCTATTTTCATTTGTCATTTCATTCTTTTGGCTTCCTCTCTGTGTTTGCACCACAAATCAAGCATACTCTGCCCCTGACCTTCCTTGGAGAACCAATTGTTATTCTCTACCACCTGCTGGGAAACCCTACCTGCCTAGAAGTCAACCCAGAGTTCCTAGAACCAAACTATTTCTAATGGAATGAATCATTTATATAGCAATTCCTTGTCTTTATTATTTACTGCTTTCTTTTTTTTTGCTTTTCAAAACACATGTTTTTATCAAATGCCTTCTTCGATCTTCACAATATCCCAGTGAGACAGAGGAAGCAGGTGTTAGTAAAGCACATTATACATATAGCAAAGTACCTATAAAGGTAGAACTTATTTTTTAACAAGAATATTTACCTGCTATTTCATTGTATAAGTGGGCACAGAAAGTCACTTGGAACCTTTCAAATTTGCCTCTTTCCTGAACAAACAGGTTGCTTCCCCTAATTAGGCAAATGTAAGAAGTGAAGGGAGTAAGGCTTTGCATCCTTTCGATACCCTGTAGTATGCTTAGCTGGAGAAGAGATGAGCAAGTTTGCATAAGTGCCAAGGGATCCTCTGGGAAGCCACAGAGACTCAAATGCTAAACATCCCAGTTTAGATTATCTATGATAGCTTGAGATGAGTCAAATGATGTCTGTTGGTGAGAAAGAGCTTAAAACATCTTGAACTAATGGTCTGATCTCAAACCCAGGACCTGGATGTCTAGGGAGAGAGCCCAGAAACAGTGCTGTGAGCATAGGAAGGTAACCACGGACAGCTATACCTAGGGGGTCACAAGTGAGGAGACCCGCTGCAACCTATACAGGATCTGGACAAGAAAGGCATCATCTCAGCCATAAAAAGAACACCACAGACTATGTGGTATGGGAATTTTTTCCACAAGACCTGTGGTAACAAAGGCAGAGAAATGAAGGCAGCTCAACTGAGACCCATTAATGGACACATCAGGCTTCCAATTCTTTTTCCTGACATTTGAATGGAGACCGGCCCCACTTGCAATTAAAAAAGGAGAAGCCTCAAGAGGAAGACACTAGACTCCCTGCTAATGTGAACATGCAGGATCCCCAGGAAGGTGTCTCTGGTTACCTATAGATAAGGTATAGACTAGGTGAGGTATAGGTTCTAGGTAAAGAGAGTTTAAGGGATTTGCCCAAGGTCATATGGCAGCCCAGGGCTCCTTTCCCAGCACACTGCTAGGCCTCTAATCATCACTCCACTCATTTCACTTCTAATGACTCTGACTTAACCACGCTCCCCATTTCTCATGCCTACGAGTGGAAATGTGACCTTGGAGTGGTGGCAAATCATAAATCCTCCTGAGCCTTTCTCCTGCCCATGCATCGGCTGTTTCCCATCTAATTTTTCATATTGTTAGGGACTGTTCTCGGAAACCATTAGATGCATCATCTAAGGGCCCTTAAGCACAGCTCTGGAATGCTGAGAGCTCCAGTCTTGTTTGTAGACGTCTGGAGGTAAAAGATGATTCTCCTTCTCTAGCCCCTTCCCTGAGAGACCGACAGTGAGACCAGGGCACCTTAAGGTTTCAGCAGAGTCTGAGGGGCCCAGGGAGTGCACTGTCCTGGCTCCTGCAGACTTCCATTGTGGTTATTAGTATGCATGATAATGGCAGTTTAGTTCTTTTCCCTTGAAGATAGCTTTTAAATTTGCTCTGTTGGCCTCTTGATGAAATAGCTTCATGCATATTAATGACATCTTTTATTTACTGAGCAGCACCATTAAGCACTTTGAAATACCACATTCCACCCAAGGTCCCTGGGGAGACAAGTCAATATCTCTAGACTTATTGGATGAATGGGAAACTGAGGAAACAGAAAGCTGAGTAACTTCCTGAAAGCATCGCAGAAAGTCCCTCAACTACACATGCTGTCAGTCCAGCAGGTGCTTATGGTCTTGATTGGGAAGCATTATATCAGGCTTCCTGCATGTCCATTCATTCTTATAACAGGCTTTTATTGAGCACCTGCTATGTGTTCAGCTTCATACGGGGCACTGAGTGGGGAGAGAGGTGAGTGTAAGACACATGGAAGGGCATACTCAGTTCAAGGAGCCGCCAAGTCCCTGGTAAACTGAGAGAGAGGTTAGAGTGGAGAGAGCAATGTCTGAAAGACAATGGTGGCACCGCGCTGTTGCAGAATTTGAGGGATTGCTACCCAGAAAAGCCCACACTTCTTGACCTAATAACTCCACTTCGAGGAGTGTAGCCATTGATACAAATCAGCTAGATACAGATAACTTGGAAAGATGTCCATGATATAGCATCAAATGGGAAAAAGAATTCTGCAGGCCATTGATTTTGTGTTTATTAACTGTATGTCTGTATGTTTATACGAGTATGTGCATACAGTATTCATGTAGACAAATAGGTGTAGATAGGTAGAAAAGTAGATAGATAGATAGATAGATAGATAGATAGATAGATAGATAGACAGACAGACAGAGATAAGTAAGAGAATGAGAGAGCAAGAGAGGGACAACTAGAGAAACTTACGGAATTTCAGGAAGACTATACATGCATCCAATGGCAATGTTGGGGAAGAGTGGAAAGGGTCACATTCTTGTTTTTCCTTTCACATAATATTTTAAAAGTTAACTTAGGAGTGATTTTTTTTTGTCTGTGTTGTAGGTTTTTGGTTTGTGTGTGTGTGTGTGTGTGTGTGAGGAAGTTTGGCCCTGAACTAACATTTGTTGCCAGTCTTCCTCTTCTTTGCCTGAGGAAGATTGTAGCTGAGCTAAAATCTGTGACAATTTTCCTCTATTTTATGTGGGATGCTGCCACAGCATGGCTTGATGAACAATGCCAGGTCCACTCCCGGGATCCAAACCCGTGAAACCCCGGGGTACCAAAGCGGATCTCACAAACTTCACCACTACACCACTGGGCTGGCCCCTGTGTTTTAGTATTTTAAAAATAAAATGTTCAAAAGTAACTACTTAAAAGGCGCAGCCACCCACTCAAGGACCTTACAACCCAGAGAATAAGACAAAGAAGCATTAACTACATTATCAGAAAGAATAAAATAAAGATACTCCTAGTACATAAGAAGTGTTTTCTTGAAAAGGTGTGTATAAGACAAAAAAGCCCCATGTTGAAAGCAAGTTTCCCCCCTGGAATATTGACCAAGGACTTCGTTCTTTCATTTCTAGACTGGTGGCTGCCAGTGAGTTCCCTCTTTGGGCTCTGGGGTGGCTCCACTCGGCTCCACTGAATGATTTCAGGAAACCACAGGACAGCCCCCAGACCCGCCTAGGAAGGAAAGCGTTAGACTCACCCTTTCTAGAGCCCGTTCCAATCCTACCGCCACTGCCCATCTGCCTAGGAGGCCTGCAGGCACGTGAGGGCTGATCCAAGGGAAGATTTTAGAGCTTCGCTGATTTAAATTTTCCCTTGACTTTTCACATTTTCCTGGTGTGAGTCAAGACCAAATCACAGTTAATGTAACAGAAATTAAGTTTGCACTATGTGTGTATGCATCCCACAATGGGACCCTGAAGGTGACAAGCCTGGAGGGTGAGGAAGGCAGGCCAGCCTGATGCTCAGTGAGGGTTGTCTGCTGTGAGCCTCTCATGCAGGGGCTCCCGCGGCTGGTGGGAATCATGCCCTTCTGGGCAGAGACATGTGTAATCTTAGTAAAAGTTCTAAGTAAAAAATGCGTGTGGAGGGTGGGGACAGAAAGTTGCCTCATTCTCACAGGAAAATCTAGGATGGCTTCACTGGGGAGGAAACATGCTCATTATTGAAGGATTGATTTTGATTAGCGGAGAAAGTAGGAAAGATATTCTAGAAGAAGAAATTCAGAAGAATCTAAATAGCAGCTAACACTCAAATAGGCCTCACTCTGCCAGGTACTGTTCTAAGGTCTTCATGTATATTGAATGAACTAATCCTCATAATAGTCAAGTCAGGTTGGTACTGCTATGATACCCATTTTGCAGATAAGAAAACTAAGGCACAGAAAAGTTACATACTTTTCCTAGGGTCCCAGAGGGAGTAAGTGCTACAACTGATATTCAAACCAAGGGAATCTGACTCTAGAGTCTAGCTTGTGACCCCTCAGAACTTTTAGTAAAGTGGAGAAATAATGGAGTAGAGGTAAGGGAGAGGTGGGGAACCCTAAAGGTCAAAAAGTTCACCAGTGCTTGGAACAGCTACTCCTCGGCATGACTGGAACAGAGGCATTAACCCTGAAAAGTGAGATGGTGCTGTGATGTGGCTGCCCTTGGATGCTGAGGAAAGGGTCGGGACGTACTCTAAAACAGCGGGAAGCTGATGGACACATTTTTGGAAGAGAACTGACATGCTCTGACTGATGTCTTAGAAAAATATCTCTCCTGAGGATGGGAGAGGGACTGAAGCTTTGGAGGCCAGCTAGGTAGGAGATGCTGAGGGCCTGAGTTAGGTAGACTCATCTCAATTAGAGGAGATGGTGAAAGTGAGGGTCCTTTGTAGATGAGAAATGACCTTCTGTTTGTTTCCACCTCACTACTGAGTTCCTAGAATGGTGAAGACTGAGGTGCCAGCCTGAGAACAGGTGACAACCAGTAGTCCTATCATCTACAAGCAGTTCCCTGGCCTACTTTAGGCCTCAGGTGACTTACAGTCACACATCGTTTAAAGACAGGGATGCATTCTGAGAAATGCATCTTTAGGTGCTTTCGTCATTGTGTGAGCATCATAATGCACTTACACTATCCAGAGGGTATAATCCACTACACACCTAGGCCCTGTGGTAGTAATCTTATGGGACCACCGTGATATGTGGTCCATCATTGACCTAAATGTCGTTATGCGGCGCATAACTGTATTTGATTTTCAAAACAATCCTGCCTCACCAACACCCTCCCTTCATCCAACTTTGAAGCTAGAAAATGGTTCTGTTTTACATGGCTAAGAAAGTATTTCAGAGCACCTCACAGCATAGCAAAACCAAAAGCAACTGCACAGCTTTGGCTCTTTCTGGTCCAGGTTCTGTAAGGAGGTAGCTTGGACAATTTCCTGGGGGTTTTGGAAGCAGATGACACCAAGCCCAGGCCCAGTTTGACTTCTTCCATTTGTAACGTCCTCACAATGTAAATTGCAGACATTGTAGCCGGCCACTCTCTTTATGGCTTCCTTTCTTCCTAAAATGTTCCCGTGCTACATTTTCATGTAACTTATGCACCTCGAATGTTGTAAAAACTGCTGTAAAAGTCAATATAAATGCAATAATGTCACGTCAGTCAAAGGCAGCGGAGCAACCCTTTTGAGCAAACAATTGGGAAACTAGAGGGAAAACTCAATTGCTCCATGTTGCAAATTGATTAAAGATATGAATCAGAAAATTAAAGGGCTTTTGGAGTTTAGGTTATTACTAACTGCTTTACTTTATGGAGCAATTACTTTGATTCTATCTCGAGTCCAGTAAAGTGACTGCTGGCATATGGCGAGATGGGGCCCTGTGTCTTTCTTATTAATGTGAATTACTCAAGATCAGGCTAAATGAATGCATGCATGCATCTTAGCTGTGTGAGTTCATTTCTTAAGCACTGTATTTAAAATTACAAAGAAACAATTTATAGCTAGGGTCACATTTCTCTTAGACTAAACCTGCATGTTCTTTTCATCAGTCAGAAGGAACAATTCTATTTTCAAAGAGTGAGATGTTGCAATAGTCACCTGCCTGGTTATATTTTTTTAGACTTGTGTTGGAAGTATAGGGAAGCATGGAGCATTATCAACGCGGGCTGGTTTACTCTAACACCAGGTTCTGCCTATTGAGTGCCAAGATGTCAACCTCATCTGATTGTCTCAGTGTCTGAAAGTCCATAATTAGATAATAATTCCTTTAGAACTGAAAATTTTGGAACTATGCATCTTGTATAAGTATCGTAGGATTGAATAAACTTGAGCTCAGAAAAAACCTTAGCAATAATTAACCTGGCCCTTTGGGCCTTGGCAGCCAGGATGCTAAGAGCTAAATTTAATATTCAGTTGTAGTAATTACTATGTGCTGGATTCCTGGCCTAGGGTGGGACTGGGCACATTTAGTGGTTGCTCAGTGAAGGATGGCTGAATGGAGGAGTGAGAGATGATGACTAATAGTCACGTTTATTGTTGCTTACTGTGAGAGGTTGCAGGTGTGCTAAGTGCTTCTGAACATTACCGTAATTAATCCTAACAATAATCTCCTCAGCTATTTTCATGACCATTTTACAGATGATGAAGCAGCCTCCTAGAGGTTCAGTGACTTTCCCATGTTCACCCAGCTTAGATTTCAAACCAGATCTCCATGACCTAAGCACCAGTACTCTGAGCTACAACTGAAGGAATGATCACATGGGGGACAAAAGCACGATGCTCATAAGAACTTGAAATTAAGGGAATTAGGATTGCCCTGAGAGTTCATTTGGAAACTTGTGGCATATCAGAATAGATATTAGCTGTCTCCTTACAGAGAAGAAAGTTTTCAAATGAGTAGATCTTGTTTATAAAGTGGATTGAGAGTTTCAAGACATCTTTGGGGAAAATGGATCTGGCAGAAGGAGTGTTGTTCAGCACCAGCAGCACCGGCTAAATGAGAATCAAAGAGGTTAGTGTGGGTAGTGCCTACCCAGCAGCATCTAAGAGCCTGGGGGCCATACCATGGGCTTTGCACATCACAGTCCTATTGGCATCTGAATCTAAAGCCATTAACTGCCAGAATTCACTTGTTCTGACCTCCTGCTCGCCAAGAAACCTTCTGGTTTCATTTTGGCATGCCAGGTCTGTCTGTCTACAGGCAGAAATGTGCTGGTTTTACCCAATCTGAATGGCACCAGAGTTATGGTATTGGGGTAAAAGAATTATTAAGTAGTTTGATTGATACAATGTCTCTGAGGTTAATTGAAGACCATTCCTAAGCACCTCATTCATCCTTGGGTTCTAACCAAACTAGGTTTCTGAGTCTGCAAGGCTGAGAGGCCAATCCTGGACTACAAGTTTCACAAGGTTCGGAAGGCAAGCCTGGAGGCCCTTCCTCGACACTTGGCTTCACCTTTATTCAAATTTTTACAAATTATTTTCTCTGCTTTCTTTTCTAGTGACCCTGAGTCTTCTGGTGACTGTTTATTTTTTTTCTCCAGCTTTGGATACTCCTTATAAATAAATTATTTCAGATGCTTTTTGTTTTAAAGGCAAGTAGCTTTGAAATAAACATGAATATACAGATATGCCTATATAAGAAAAGCCCAAATCAGCAAGCTTATTGGTGGGGGAGAGAGAGAGAGGGACCATCTAGCACCCTACTGTGATCAGGGTCCTAAAGGAATAAGATACAGAGAAGTTATGGGGAAAGAAACAGAAAAAATAGGAGAGTCAGTGCCAAATGCTCTCTCTAAAACTTTCCTAAAGGAACACTCAGTTCTCCTGCATCTATTCATTCATTCATCCATCTACCCATCCATCCATTCATTAAGGCAAATACTTACTAAGAATCAGTTATGTGCCAAACAAGTGACTTGTTCAAGATCATTGTTAGAAAGTGAAGAAACTGGAGATTAAACTGTTTACATCACAAAGGATTGCCTTACCTGCAGTGACAGGAAAATACATGTGATGTAACCCAAAAATGTTTTTCAGGACGTCAGATTAACAGAACATCAAGTTAAATGTATAGGTGTTTCCCATCCTGACCCCAGCCCTTTCCAATTTAAATAAGACCCATATAAAAATTTGCATTCAAACACAAAGTAAATTATAAGGCTATCTCAGCATTGTAAGCAGAACTGTCACTTTTTTAAAAAGGTTATTTAAACAGTAAACTCCCCCAGTTCATTTAAAATTTGATTCTTTCTTTAGAAAAATTGGTTTACATGCAATTTCCATAAACATATCCATTGGATAAAAACATGTAGCTGTACTAGAATCAGCCAAGTGGTGCTGAAGAGCTATAGATAAGGAGAGTAATAGCGTATGGTCTCCTTCAGTGGATCGTGGAGACCTGGAACCTGTGGCCTGGACACCCTCAGATTCTGGACTCAGCTAATTACCTGTATCAACATGTAAATGTGAGTGAGAGATTTGCATACAAATATTTGTGGATTTCTCTGAGAAATATGTACAACTTTGTCTACCTTTCACTTACCTTCCTTCTTCTAGAAATACTCCTCTTTCTCTTCTACCTCAAGAAGCTCAGATGGGAGCTGCCATTTTCTAATAGATCCACCCCTGAATAGGCAGGGCCAATTATAGAACCTCACTCTGCTGGTGTAGGTTGGTGATTCTATTCCTGTGCACCTGACTTATATTAACCCAATCAAAGTGCTTTCTCAGCATTTTTTAATTTGGACTCCAAAAGAGGAGAAACTCTCCGGTGATGTGATTTGGGGCACTAGAGTTTAGGCAACCGTGTTCCCCTTATAAAAGAAGCCAGTCTGGATGAGAATGGAGCTGACTCAGACAGAAGCGCAGATGAGAAAAGGGGAGAAAGAGAAAAGAGGTGGAATTATAATCCCTGATTCCAAGTGTTCCTGAGGCTCAGAACACCAATGCCCTTCCAACAGCCAGGGAAGCTATTAAGTTCCCTTTGTGTCTAAGATAGCTCAGGTTGGATTCATCCACCATAAACTGTGATACTGTGATTTATAATAAGAAGTATATATTTGGTCTTCATTCCTGTTTCTGGTACAGAGCTCCTAAACCCTTCGAATTTCCTAAGTGGTAAGAGAGATAAAGGTGTCTTGATATTCATAACAAACTTCTTTCGACCACACATGAGATTGTATTAATGAGGTGACTTTTGGAAGCACCTAAGAATGGGGACTAGTTGTCAGGGGAACCAACCATGTGATTAGAGAGTTGAAATTTCAGTCTAACCTCCAGATCTGCCAGGAAGGGAAGGGTGTGGAGGTTAAATCAATCACCAATGGCCAATGATTTAATCAACCATGCCTATGTAATGAAGTCTCCGTAAAACCCAAAAAGAGGGGTTCTGAGAGCTTCTGGGTTGGTGAACACGTGGAAGTGCTGGGAAATTGGTGTGCTCAGAGAGTATGGAAGCTGTGTGTCCATTCCCACATACCTTGTCCTGTGCATCTCTTCCATCTGGCTGTTCCTGAGTTACAGCCTTTTATAATAAACCAGTACTCTAGTAAGTAAAATGTATCTCTGAGTCCTATGAGCCACTCTAATAAATTAATGGAACCTGAGGAGGCTGTCGTGGGAACCTCCAATCTACAACTAGTCGAACAAAAGCACAGGTGCCAACTTGGACTTGTGACTGGTGTCTGAAGTTGGAGGGAGCAGTGTTGTAGGACTGAACCCTTAACCTGTGGGATCTGAGGCTATCTCCAGTTAGATAGTGTCAAATTGAGTTAATTGCTTGGTGGTGTTGGAAAAAACACACACTGGAGACCCCCTTCTCTCAATGAGATTGTTGGGGGGACATATAGCAAATACTACCTTGAAAAGATGATAAGAGGCCATTCTGAATTTGTGCAGTAAATGCTTAGCTGGTAGTGTCACTGCATAGAAAAGGAAGGGGGAAGGCAGGGACATGGCAAAAGCAAAACATCCTTTCCCAGTTTTGCCAGGGATAAACTTTGCCTTAGAGAAGAAAGCTCCTCCCACACAGAAAAAGATCCTAGCCATTGTCCAACCCATTTTGTCCTACCATAGCAAACATTGGATGCTTTGATTTGATATTTATTTCTTCTCCTTGAGACTTTCTGAGGCCCATAGAAGGCACTACTCATGCAGAAAGACCTTGATCCCCAGGATCAAGGGATTTGGATGCTGTTATTCTCATCCAGTACAGAACAGGAAGACTTGGCCTATTCCCGTCAGAGATCTCAGCACTCATAAGACCCCTGCACCACAGAATGAGGGACTAAAAATTGGTTGAGCTTGTTCAAACAAAGTCTCAATTTCCCCACAAGCAATTGAAAGTTGGGGTTACGTGTTGAGGTAGACTTCAGACTCTTTTAATGGCATTCAGAGACATGGTTCTCCAACCAATTGGCATTCAGGAAATGTTTATCAGTTCTGACAGCCACAAGTTCCACCCTGGCCAATTTTAGCTCTTATGACTGGAAGTGACTTAGATGTTTGAAATTCTGTAAAATACAGGCTAGTTTTGAAATGGAGCCGCAGAACTGCAATGGTATTCTGGCTTAGCTCTTGGGCAATTTAGGTCAAAATCCTCTCTCTTCTGAACAAGGGAAAGCTTCCCTGAAAAGACTGGTGATAAATTTTCAATAAATCTGCTGGGTGGTGGGAAATGAAAGAAGAATTTTTTAAATGATTTATGAACTTGAGTGAAGTGATATTTTCATTGCTGTCCACTTTCCATAATTTTTCTCTTTTAAATTCCCTTTAGTGTCTTTTCAAAGCAATAGAAGAAAGGATTCAGCATCCTTTAGGGGGTTGCCTCCGAGATAGTCAACACAGGACTGTATATACGTACATGTCTATACATGTATGTAAGCAACCTTCACTTGGGAGCAACTGTTAACTCCATTTATAAGTGTATTTGCCTCGTATCAACAGAGAAGGAGATTTTTACATAAGTACATTTTTGAGCTAACTATTTCCTTCTTTAAGGACTTTTGTCAAAATATTTTTACACAGCAGGGAAGGGAAATAATTTTCTTTCATTCATTCATTCACCACTCACACATTCTTTTTCTATTGTCTTATATTTGGACTTGGCTGCACCTCTGTGATGCCCCAAGAAGGATACTAAGGTTACAGTCAACGCTGCAGCCTTGTTTTTCATCTGCCCTGCTCTACCAGGCAAGGGGTAGGGTATTGTTAACTGTGTGTATGTGCATGCATGTGCGCTTAACATTTATGGAACATCTACTTTGGGTTTGTGCTATTTGCCTTTCAAGCATTCCTTCTTTTAATTTTCTCAAAAATCCTTGAAACACATATTATACCACTCATTTGAGAGAAGATACAACTGAGCTCAGAGAGGCTGAGTGACTTGCCTGAGTTTCAGTGAGAGGCAAAGCTGGAGTGTGTGGCCTCCTGAAAACCACCTGGCCTCTCTGGTCTTTGTCTCCTCTTAGAGCCAATGAATGGTCTCTCTCCTCCCTTCCAGCTACAACACTCCATGACAATGACTTTTCTAACTGGTTTGGAAAATGTCAAATTCATTCCATGAATCAGAGACATTGACTAAATATCAAACAGGCCTAATAACCACCAGAGGAAAAGAAGGATCGCCACTAAGGCCAGATCCTGGATTTGAAATAGAAGAAAATGGAATGTAAACCCACATGCAGAAACTCAAACAATATGGTTTACCAACAAGGCTTGATAACTCTACTGAAGGTGAAGACCCTTTAAAGACACAAGTGAATAAAATCCAGAGACATTTAAACAGTTGCTAATGAGCATCTATGTGAATGTTTTCATGCTCAGAGCATCAGCTCCAGTTTGATATTCGGGTTTTAGATCAAGGATACCATTGACAAACGCTCACATATGCATGTACACAGTTGAGGGTACATTTTAATTAGTCCTCATTTGATTTTTAATCTTACTTTTATTCCATGACTGCTTTAAAATGTTTTATTATCTTTCGCATATAGCCTAATTCTTTTCCCTCTTATTCAGTTTTTTTTCTTCCTTTCTACTCTCCCTTTCTTTCCTCTCCTTCCTTTGCCCTAATTTTTCCATTAATTACTCTTGTTTCTTCCCCTCCCACCTTGAGTTTTTCTTCTCCACCCTTCTTGTTGTACCTATTTCCCCTTCCTATTTTCTAAATGTCCTTCCCATTTCCTTTGTCTTCAAAGCGCTGACTTGGGATGGAAAGGGTTAGGTCAGGACTGTCTGTGGGAAACCCACTGTGCGGTGCTGGTCTGGGATTGAGAAGTGATCTGGGAGGTCAAAGGGGCTGCCTCTTCCAGCACTTATCACAGAAACCTTGTCCAACAATGGAATCCTCTGGCTAGTTGCTTTTTTTGGCCCTGAGACATCTTGGGGGGGAAAGAAGTGTTATCTTTATAGGCCTGTTTCCCTGAATTGAAAGCCACTTGTGAACATTACTGGAAATTTTGAAGATGAGATGCCTGAGGCAAGTCAACCAGGAAAATGTGTAGGCCCCCACCAGAAGTAATATTCATAGCTCCTCTGAAAGAGTTAGTGGAAGGATGAAGAGAGATTTCAAAGGGAAACAAGTTGTCATCTCTTTTGGAGCTGAAGTTTCCATTCTTCTCTCTGTCTCTCTCTCTCTTTCATATGCACACACAGACCCTCCCCATTTACACAGATGTCAGTTAGCTTCTGAGTCTTGGTGGCACAATTACCCCCTTTCCCTGAAATGCAGACAGGCTGCATAACACTGAACTTGAACTCCAACTCTGGAATTTTTGTTATCTTCAGATCAGGCCCATGGGTGAGATGATATTAAGGAGTGAGCTTTTCTTGCCCTGATGTTATCAAACCAAATGCTCATGCAGACAGAAGCTGTGTGGTCTTCCACAGAATTAAGTCAGAAAAATTAAAGAAAACTTCTTGTTCTTTCCATATCCTTCCCCAGATATGCACTCTTTTATACTTTGGGCAGGCATTGTTCTCACACTGGGGTGCTACTCTGAAGCCAGTCACTACTGCAATCAGGTTGTATCCTGGTATTCAACAGCAATGATCATACTAGCTACCTTATAGGGAGGTCTTGCTACATGCCAGCCACTGTTGCGCATGCTTTGCTTACATTATGGAAAACTTATTTTAATAATCCTGCAAGGTATAAGGGTTTGTAGAGCACCAGGTATTCACAGGAGAGACAGATCACTGTGAGTGCTCTTGCAAAAACTAGGCTTCTTTTCCAAAAGGATACCATTGTCACTGTCATCACCATCTCCTGCAACACATCGTCAAGCTTGGTCAATTTAGGGCAATGAATTGACCTTAAGGTCAATTGGTGGGGGTTTCAGTGATTTGGGGGCACCCTCTCTGCATCTTCTCCCACCCTGGCTGTGAGCACCTGTGTGTCTCAGACACCTATACTCCCACCTGATCCTCAAAGCACATCTCATCACTAATGATGTACCAGAGAGGTTGGTGACTCTCACAAGGTTGCATGGCTTGTGCCTGTTAGAGCTGAAGATAATGGAGAAATTGAGCTTTCTAGTTTTTCCTCCAGAAAGACAAGTCATGTGGGGAGGGAGTACTTATGGAAGAGATGAAAAATAAAATGAATATGCTGAAAAATATGGAGAGAGAGAGATAGAGAGAGAGACAGAGAGAGAGAAGCAAGGAGTAGAAAGAGAGGAAGATTAAGTTGCAGAAATTACTCTGCTAGAAAGAAGACTGATAGGACATTGTTAGGTATCATCTTTGCTTTGCTGTTCTCCAGTTGGGCAGTACTGGGTAAAGCGCTTAATCACCCTAAATATCCACTTCTCTTTCTCCTCTCGTCTCTTGTGTCATTCACCTTTGCTGGCTTTTCCCTTTTCCTCTATACATTAAATGTCAGTGTTTCGCAGAGTTCTGTCTTCATATGTCCTCTCTTTGCATCCTTCAAATTCTCAAATGATCTCTCGTTGATCTTTCCCGTGCCCTTTTCTCCTGCTCTAATCTTTCTGAAAAAAATTCATGCACAGGCGCATAACCAGTTAAATGTGCATACTCTTTGGCACAGTTGGAGTATGCCTTTTAGGAAGGTTTTCCTAATTAAAAATTGAACTGCTGGAATGGACAAGTCTGGGGTGTCACTTACATAATCTACAATGTGAATAATAGTTCCTAGACATTTGCAATGTAGTGTTTCAATATGCAAAGTGAATGCACAGCACTGGGCAACATTAGCAAAAGATGGTAACATTAGCAAAGACCTAAATATCCATCAGTAGGGAATTGGTTGATTAAATTCTGGTACTTTCATAGTATGAAATACAATGAAGATGTTCAAAATGTTGTGCCATAACAATACAAGTGGCTGAAATTAAAAAAGATTGACCATCCCAATTGTTAGTGAGGATGTGGAGGAACTGGAACTCTCATACACTGCTGGTAGGAGTAGAAAACAGTATATTCATGGTTCTGCAGCTTCTTAAGAAGATAACCTTAGGGGACTGGCCCGGTGGGATAGTGGTTAAGCTCACATGTTCTGTTTCAGTGGCCCAGGGTTGGCCGTTTCAGATCCTGGGCGCGGACATGGCACCGCTCGGCAAGCATGCTGTGGTAGGCGTCCCACATATAAAGTGTAGGAAGGTGGGCACAGATGTTAGCTCAGGGCCAGTATTCCTCAGCAGAAAGAGGAGGATTGGCAGCAGATGTTAGCTCAGGGCTAATCATCCTCAAAAAAAATTAGCTTAAAAAGAAAAGATAACCATATATCTACCATATGATTTTGACACTTCACTTGTCAAACACTCCAGCAGATTTGGATTCGGTGGGTCTGGGGTAGGAGCCTGGCATCAAAATTTTGAAAAATCTCACTGTGTCCTTCTGTTGTACACTCTTGATTAAAGACACTGTCCTTAACCTAAAGCCTATGCCACAGCACCTTGCATATGGTAGTTCAATAAATGTGTGCTGAAAAAGAATCAAAGGCAGCTTGATATGGTAAGGAAACTAGGATTGGGGTCAAGACTTTGAACCAAGTTCTGTTTCTGCCAGTAACTAGCCAATGACCGAAGTATAATTGCTTAACCTTTTAGGACTCCAGTTTTATTTCTGTAAACAAAGAGTGGGAAAGGCAAGTAGACTAGATAATCTTGTAAATCTCTTCAGTTCCATCATTCTCGTAAGGAGTGTTTGTGATTCAGAATACAAAAGATGACAGGATTATACACTGTGTAACCGGGTTGAGAAAACCCCATAATTCAGTCACAAACATGAGAGAGGAATCGTGTTCAGAAAGATTTTCCACTGTACTCAGTACTCAAGGAGCCCAAACTATCCTCCCTGTCAGGACAGGACTGTTTCCTTGCAAATTCCTTCAGATTCACAGGATTGGGAGTGTATCACTTGCCTAGAGCTGCCATAAAGTACACAAATTGGTTGGCTCAAAGAGCAGAAATTTATTTTCTCACAATTCTGGAGGCCAGGAGTCCAAGATCAAGGTGTCAGCAGGGTTGCTTTCTTCTGAGGCCTCTCTCCTCGTCTTATAGATGGCCACCTTCTCCCTGTGTCTTCACATGCTCTTCCTTCTGTGTGTGTTTGTGTCCTAATTCTCTTTTCTTATAGGGACACCAGTCATATTGGATGAGAGTCCACTTCAATGACTCATTTTAACTTAATGACCTATTTAAATACCCTATCTTCAAATACAGTTACATTCTGAGGTATGGAGGTTAGGGCTTCAACCTATGAATTTGAGGAGAACATAATTCAGCTTCTAAAATGTAGTGGATAGAGTGTCTATGCAAATAGCATCCTCTACTTAATTATGATGGCAGAGTCTCCACTTGTCTGTAGCTTGAAGAAATAGAAAAGCATTAGCTTGTAGGATATTAAAATCACGATGGAGGAAACATGTGTCTCTTGAGTCCTTTGCCTGAATGCAACAACTTGCCTCGGAAGGCTCTGTTACTGATGAAAGCTATTTCTGCAATAGAAAGCCCTTGGTCCCCATTATTACCAGCAATGAAAATTATACCAAGGGTGCCCTGAGCTTCATGCCAAGCTCTGGATTGGACAGAACCTACCCCAAAACATCTATATTAGTACTATAGACTTTTATTTTATTCATGAAAAAACCAAAGAATCAATTCTGTCATAAGAGAAGTCTTCAGAAGATTTGATATCTATTTTCACCTAAGATTGGGATAGTAGAGAGGTGAGGATGGGAGCACAGAATTTTGAAAGCATGTTACAGGGACCTTAGAAATTATCTATATCTGTGTTTCCTAGACTTTTGGCATGGTACTCCAATAATTTTTAATAGAGGTGTCCCTAGGGTTTCTAATTTTTGCTTTGCCAAATATTGACATTAAAAAAACATAAAGGACATAGTAACAAAACATTTGAAGGACATAATCTCAGACCCAAAAGAGTCATTTAAATAGAATATCTAGCTTTATTAACAAGCAAAACAAACACAAAAACCAAAAGCTCTTCGCTTAAACATCCTGCCTCATACTGACAAGAACTTAGCCCTGGGTCAGGAACAGTCTTAGTGTTTGTGATCCTCACTGTTCTAGATCAGTGTTGTTCAGACTTTCCACAAAACCAATTTGAGAAACATTAAAACCAAAGTGAAATATTGCCACTTCAGGCTTTATCTTGGTGCCAACATACCTGTAGCAACTTTGACATGGAATTCTTTTTACAAATAAGAGCTCAATGGAGACAGGTCAAAAGGAATTAGAAACTATGATGGGGCTCGAATACAGCAAAAGACACATGTTTCCTCCCACTGTATATTTAAATTTGGCCCCGCCCATAAAAAGATTTGAACATTTCTACATATAGGCTAAAATAAGGCAAGTCGTTCAGAAAGGTTGGGAGTTGCTGTGGTCAGGAAGCAAATCAATGACTGATGAAACTAAAAAGGCTGAGTTTCTTTCACCCAACTACTTTCTTCTGCTTCAGTTCCTAATTCCTGCTTTCTCTCCAAAGTCTCAAACTTGTGCATCAGAACCATCTGGAGGACTTGTTAAATCCAGATTGCTGGGCCACTCACATCCAGAGTTTCTGATTATACAGATCAGAGTGGAGCCCCATAATTTGCATTGCTAATGAGTTCCCAAGTGATGCTGATGCTGCTGGCTGGAGGGTCACACTTTGAGAATCTTTGCTGTAATTCAGTCTGATAAGGGGAGCACCCATGGCCCAGTATTGAGAAGCAGAAAAGAGCAAGTGTGATGACGAGAAGTGCAGGGGACAGAAGGCAGAATGCAGACAAAGAAGCAACTCAGAGCAAGTTCAGAGAGATCCATGGATTTGGGAAAATGAGCAGATTACTTTTATACAATACTTCTTAAAGCATTTACTGTCTGAATTATGCTAGATGCTTTGAAAATAGACATTCATTATAACTTTAAAGACAAATGACTGCAAAAAAAAATCTTAATTTGAAAGCACAGAACCCAGGCACTTTAAAATTTGGTACGCACACATGATTTTCCATCAGCAGCTGTTAGGGGGATAATTAAGGATTAAATTTTCATTTAATCATTTTCAGCTATGAATATACTTTCCCACTCCCCAACCCCCACCCCAAGCCATTTGAAAGACAGAACTGAACCTCTAGCTCCAGGTCTTATCTTCGGAGAACAAATAGATTTACTTCAATTTTGTAAACTCATTAAAGTGATTTAAGAAATATTTGATTTAATTCCTTTTTCCTAAATTTAATTTTCATAGTGAATAGTTTTTTTTATCAGTGTTCTCATGTGCCTGAATGGATGAGGAAATTCTATTCCATGCCTAAAAAGAGATCTGAGTGAATCGTGTCTCGTTTGAATCCAAGGTTTGTTGGACATTGGTGGAAGTAGGCTCTAGGGAGAAATGAGGAGGTTTTGCAGCAGAATCACAAGACTGGAACACTAGAAGGGACCTAGAGGTCATCCAGTCCCACAGCTTCATTTTACAGGTGGGAAATCTGAGGTCCTGGGAAGAATCCTTGTGCCCAAGGTCACACAGGCAGGCAGTGTATTTCCTGAAACAATAACCCAGGTTGTCTCATTTAGAACCCTGGTGCTGTTGGCTGGATAAATTGTCATGTCCTCACTCTTCTGGTTTCGATGCAACATCCTGAGACTGAGGAGAGACACAAGAATGTGGAAGAGCTTGTAAGCAACCTGAAGACAGGCCCTGGGCATGTCTCAGTCACTCAGTATTTCCTGCACAAAGCCAGTGACAAAACACACTGTAGGCCACACGTATATTTTAATCAAATGAGCTGAGATGCTTAAAATTAGAAAAGGAGACCCGAGGGGAGGAGGAGAGAGGTGCAAATACAAACCATCCAACTACACAATTCAGCCAAGGTTTGGCTTCTATACACTGTGAAACATAAGACCTCAATTTTAATGCTTTGAAGGCCTGAAAGCAACTGACTGGAATTTGCTTTTTTTCTGGGAAAAATCCACACTGCTTTGTCTCTCCCTTTGAGAAGAGAATACCCCTAGTTGAGTGTTTATTCCAGCAATCCAGGTGAAAATATGGGCAGGGCCTGAGCTGTCCACAGGGGCCTGGGTTTCATTCTGCTGAAGGCGGGTGTGGGCCAAGTTCTTGCTCTCCGTGGCTGCCCCAAGGAGGCTGATGATTCTGGCAGGCTTGAGCCAAACCTTGCCAAACCAGAGGGAAGGGCTTCCCACCGCTTCCCCGGGGCAGGCCTCGGCAGCCGCCCACATTCACTCCGATTGATTCCAGCTGCGTGGTGCCATGCGGCCAAGTCTTCTGCATTTGCAATGCTATCTGAAGGCAAAAGGGGGCTTCCATAAAAGTGCCTGAGAAGGGGCCAATCTCACCCCTGCTTATCCCCTTTGCCTCCACCTTAGCCATTTTGCTGATTCTGTCCCCACACTCTCTTCCACTGCTCACTTCTTTCCCATTCCTTCTCTTTTTATCTTTATCACTCCCCTTTCTTGTTTCCATTTTCCCCTCACACTGTGCCACCCTTTCTCTCTTTCTCTGCTTCTTTTTTGACTCTCCCTTTCTATCCACTCATCCTTTCTCCCCCTCTCCCTTGGCACCCTCTATCACCCTGATGTTTTCTCTTCCCATCCCTGGCTCACATTACCTCTAGCATCACATCAGAGTTAAGCTATAGTGCTCACTCCTTATAATATGAGATCTTGGTTTTGCACAGCTGCAAAGAGCATCGAGCAAGACGAGGATTACCAGCACAGTCTCTTGTGGCCAAAAAGGAAGAGTGTGGGGCCAGCCCGGTGGTGCAGTGGTTAAGTGTGCACGTTCTGGTTCGGTGGCTCAGGGTTCACTGGTTCAGATCCTGGGTGCAGACCTACGCAATGCTTGTTAAGCCATGCTGTGGCAGATGTCCCACATATAAAGTAGGGGAAGACGGACACGGATGTTAGCTCAGGGCCAGTCTTCCTCAGCGAAAAAGAAGAGGATTGGCAGCAGATGTTAGCTCAGGGCTAATATTCCTCAAAAACAAAAAAAAAGGGAAGAATGCATTTGTGTGTATTCAGTAGCTTTCTCTGGGCTCTCATTGTCCAGTATTCAAGAGCAGATCCTTAATTTGCTAGAGAATCACAGCCGAATCGTCAATTTGCTTTAAAACACTCTTGACTGAAGCCTTCTCAGAGCTCTGCCTCTGGTCGTGGTTTTGAAAGTGATTGCCTGTCATCTCAAAATGTTAGCGTAAACAGTAGGTCTGCTCAGCCTTATGCGTTTGTTTTCCACAGTGGCATTTGCTAGGTCACGTGGTGCCCATTTAATTTCCACGACTGACATTCCACAGGTCTGAGATTTCATTCCTTTGAGAGTATTTCAAATACTTGTGGTTTTAACCAAGATGAAAAAAATATATATATTTAAAAGAGAAACGCATATGCCATCAGCCCCAAAACCGCATTCAGTGGTGTCTCCGGCAGTCTTGTGGGCAGCTTCTCTGCCCTTCAACTCTCAGATGCCTGCAGACACAGAAAGGGTAGGAAGGCCCAGACATCTGCTTTTCAGTGATCTTACAAGACTAAGCCCTTCAAATGGGCTCCAGCCTTTCATACTTTGGCATTCACTTCGCTTTCGATTTCTAACACCTGGTTTGGTCTCACCCAAGGAAGAGCTGGGGGATGGTTCTATCCCTGGGTTTCAGGACTCACTGTGCAGGAGGAGCCTGAACGGATGCCCATCCCACCCCTCAGGGTCTTTGATTTTCCTTGGTGAAGAGGCTGGTGGTTACTTTTAGCTAAAATTCCCTTGTTAGATTTCAGACAGTAGAGGACAGAGGAATAAATTCTTATTGAAGGATTTGGATTGTTGATCCCTCACTGGAAGTTAAAATAAACAGAAATAGTTAGATAAACTATGGCCGCTAACGAATGAAGTATCCAAGCTAGGGCCAGCCCAAAGCCACAACATAGGAAAAAAATGATTCCTCTACGTCACCTCCATTTCAACCATCTCTTTGAGCTCTTTGAATTCCAGTGGAACCTGCCACTTTTTTATGATCTTCCAACTGCCTGTAGAGCTCCCTATAGGTGTGTCCTGCTGGAGTCAAGAATAGCTTTCTGCCACCTGCCTCTCCTTCTCTGTGACTCTTTCATGTCCATTGTCTCAGTCCCTCTTAGCCTGTCCTCTGCTAAGGAACCAATGAACTCCATTGAGTGAAGGCATCTTAACTAATCATGCTTCTGTGTTGCTCCTCTAGTGCAATCATTTCATTTTAACAAAGGGAAATTTACCGTTTGTAGAACTATCCTTAAGACAAATAGTGAAAAGTTCAGGTCCAACAGCAAGCTTTCTTTCACCAGTTGATGGCTGAAATAAGAACCTAATGGTGAGCAGCTTTTACTTCTCAAAACTACCTTTCTTGGCTATTTAGGGGAAGAAAGAGAAAAGGATGAAATCATAGGTATAACATGAATTAGGGCTTTGAGATGTCAGCACCGGAAAGGGCCTGAATGAAAGGCCACCCAAACATCACGGATACACCATGGGGTCCCTCAAAGCCTGAGGCTGTTGGTTTGCCAAACCCATGGAATGGCTGTGTGTCCTTTTACATGAACCAGTGTTGTTGTTTTCTTTACATCACATGTTCCAATGTGGAAAAATTATGTTTGTTTACACACATAGCAACAATATTAGAAATTAAGTTTTGTCAGCTCCTGTTACCCTTACCTTCTTTCCTGACATCTCCAGCAGTGTTCTGCTAAAGGGCACATCTTCTAAAAAGGTGACATATGGTCAAGGTGGGTCTGTACGGAGACTGGCAATGATGACATATTTTCAAAGAGATGGAAGGGTGAACGTTAAGCTGATCACAGCATCCAGAGACATTGACCTTAAAATTGCCCGATAAAGTGGCAATTTGACTTATGAAATTAATTTTTCCAGGGATGATGGCAGCTGAAGAGTTTTAGATAAATTCATGTATAATAGGCTAAGCTAAATACTTAGTCTATCTTTTGTGTTTGCCAGTAGGTGAAACCCATATTCTTCAACACATTCCTTGTGGCCCTTTTGTCATTAGTGAGACTGAGAATGACACCATTTTAAACTCTCTCTTTTTAATAAAATTGCAGGTCAGCTGTTGGAGAGAAAAGTCAATATTTCAGTTGATTTTAACCTGTCAAGTAAAGAACTACTAATTACATAAAAATATGCAAGCCATGTATTTGACTTTTTTAAAAAATCACTCACAATACAGTAAATATTTGCAATTGATTTTCTTGTTGCTGTGTAGCCTTAGTATTTATAAATTGGAGATTTCCACCGTTTCTTCACTCCCTTGGAATACATTCCTGGAAGTGTGCTTTGTGGAGGAAGTCTAAGATCACTGCCGTTACGTAGGAGCCAAGGGCCCCACGGCCAAGTATGTTTAGATAACCTAGTTGGTTTAAGTTAAATATATTTCTTTAAGGATTTCTCCTATGTTTCAATACTCATGTGCCTTTTTACATGTAAAATGCAGCAATTACTATATATTTGAACCAAAGAACCCCCTCTGTGAGGAACATCTTGCATGACTAGTGTCCTCTGAATACACTTTGGGAAACACTGCTATAATAATAATAGTAGTAGTAACAACAACAGTGACAATAGCCACAACTACAACTAGCATTTCCTGAGCACGTATCACATGCAAGCACTGTTCTTAGTACTTGACCTGTCTCGACCCATATCATCCTCACCGCCATCCAATGAGAGGTACAGTGGTGACACCCAAGGCCTGAAGAGCATAAATAACATATCCAAGGTCACCAGCTGTTTCATTTGGAAGGTGTGATTTGTACAAGGTTGACTGACCCTACAGCTGGCACTCTTCACTCTTATATCGTGCTCCCACCACTCTTCTGTGACAGGAGGTTGACAATGGTAGAACACAGGGGCCATGAGCTTGAGTCCCACCAAGCTAGGAGCTTAGATGCCTAAGAGGTGCCTCCATCTCACATATCAACCCTTATTACAACCCTTATTGGGTGTTTTTTAAATGTTTTATTTATTTATTTTTTTAAATTGCAGTAACATTGGATTATAACATTATATAGCTTTCGGATGTACATCATAATATATTTTGAATTCTGTGTATATTACATCATGTTCACCACCCAAAAACTAATTATAGTCCATCCCTTCACATGTAAGCCTAATCACCCCTTTTGCAACCCTTATTGTTAATAAACCCTTATTAAAGCATTGACAGATGTTAGCAGTAGAAGTATATGGTCAATATTATTATTTCCTAACTGAGGTATTCATTTTAACTTTTTATTGAAGTTACATTGGTTTATAATATTATATAAATTTCAGGTGTACATCAATATATTTCAACTTCTGTATAAACTGTATCTTGTTCATCACCAAAAGTCTGATTGCCATCTGTCATGGTACACATGTGCCCCTTTATCCCTTTTGCCCTCCTCCCATCCCCTTTCCCTTGGTAACCACCTGTTCTCTGTATCTAAGCATGTGTCTATTTTCCACAAATGAGTGACTAACTGAGGTATTTAAACCTCTGAAATCCTAGCACCAATAGAGAATACACTACAGCACACAATTTAGCACCTGATTCTATCTGTAAGTCTGGACAAGCTATACAAGTTTCAGCTTCACAACCAGACTGAAAGCTTCTGTGGTCAAGGCCCTTGTCTAACACTTCTTGCTGCAAATTCTATTGATCAACTGATTTGAACGGCATATTAATAACCTCCCTTTTATTCACTGCTCTAAAGTCTACTTTTGAGTGATAGCATCCACATGGCACATTTCAGTGTGTAAATGCTGTGACAAGTGCACAATTCCTTGATCCCCATGACAGCCCAGTGAGGGAGATGTGAATTATCTCTCCCTTTTCCAAAGATGATGAGGTATGTGATTTGATTAAGGTCATAGAGGAGACTTTGAAACTGATGGAACTGGGACTGGATGAAGGTCCTTCAAATCCAGACCTTGTGCTTCCCTCAGCTGCCTTGGTCTCCACGTCACCACAAATAGGGGAAGAGCCTCATTTAGAAGTTTTCATTCTCTTTGGAGTGTGTCCCTCCACACATACACACTGGCACACTCGCAGATGGGTGCAACTCACATTATGCTGCCTTCTAAACTCCTGCACTTTTCTCAGAACAGAAGCCACAAGTCAGGCAAAGAAAGAAAGGAGGGGAGGTTCGGAGGACTTCAGTGCTAGTGTTTTATTCCCTTCTTTCCCCCTCCCAGAAGATGGGGAAGGACCCCTACCATTCTGGGACCCTTTTTAGGGTCAGGAGAGCAATCAAGCTTCTTGGAATCATGAACTATTTTCACTACTGAATCAAAGAGGCAAAACAGGAGGAAATAATATGTTGGAGAGAAATGACAACCAGGGGCAGGGGAGGGGCAGCCTTTGGATAATTCTCGCATACAATCATTGCTGTCTGCAAAAATGAAAGGAGTTTGCTGTGCACCCCGAGTCTATGGGACTTCATTTCATACAAATGGCTCCAAAGGAATGATCATAATGATAGCAACAGACCCAGGATTCCGACTTGGCTGCCTCGTGTTTGGCCAGAAATAATTTAGGAGTATGTAAGTGGAAGGAACACAAAGAGAAGGAAAGGTGAAGAGGAAAGATAAGAGTGATTCATAAATTGAAAGATGATATTTTTTTCTTCTATGGAATAATGCATTCAGAAAGCAAACAAGTACATCTTCAAGGGCACGGAAGAAGCGCTGCACTTTAGATATTGAAAATGGAAGCACCAAAAAGAATGCGGCCAAAATGCTTAACGAGGAGGGTAATATATTATTTCTTTAGTAATTGCCGAGCACTGAAGCTCAAGTTGACTGAAGATGTATTCTTGGAAACAGTAACAAAAGAATATAAAGAGATAATCTGGGAAAGTGGATGGCAAGGTTTTTTTTCTTTCTCCCAGACAAGAGGAAAGAGAAGGACAGAGCGCAAAGATGGAGTGTCGGGTGTGCTATTTCTGAGTTCGTCTTCTCATGGGGTGCTGACAGAATGATTTTTGGCAGAGGGGGATGGGAGGAAAAGATGTCAAAAAGCTAACGACTCCCATAGCAAACTCTGACAGAGCTCAGGAAAGACCGGCTCGAGCACTAGAGAATTTTTCATTTTCTGATTTTGTTTAAATATACACAGATGACAAGTTGGCCCGAAGCAAAATTGTGAAGTAAGAGAACATTGGCTTCAGGGCCTTATGAATCAATCAATCATCAGATATTTATTGAGCGCCTCCTCTGCACAGGGCATTATGCTGAAGAAGCCAGAAGCATGAGGCGCACGCAGCCTTGCCCTCAAACAACCTACTGTTTAGTTAGGAAAGCACGAGGTGCTCCACCAGAGGAGTGCATTAGTGTTCTGAATAATGGCATGAAGCATCAGGAAAAACCATCTCAATGTTAAGAGCAAACACTATATAGCATTTGCCATATTGCAAGACAACTTTCAAAGCTCTACAAATGTTACATTCTTTAATCCCACCCACAACTCTATGAGGTAGGCTCTGTCACTACTCTCATTTTGTGGCTGAGGAAATCATGACACAGCTAGTAAGTAGTGGCTTTAGGATGGGGACCAGGCAACGTAACCCAGAGCCTGGGCTCTTCACCCCATCCATGCTGCTCCTCATAAAACGCTAGCACATACATGAAAGGCACTAAATGCAGTGGGAATTCTGAGTAAGGTGATGTCTCTGTCGTTGTTTTGGTCCAGACTCTCACTGTGTCCTTTGAACCTAACAATAGCTCTATGAGACAGAGAGGGGAAGGTCGCTATTTATGCTCATTTCTACAGTAGAAATAATTGGGCAACTTTCTCAAGGTCTTATTGCCAAAAACAACAATTTGATGAAGTCAGAACTAGAATTAAGTTCTCCTCACTGCTAGTCAGAGCTTCCAACTCTTGGGGGAGGCGTATCACTTTCTAGTCTAAGCAGACAACCCAGTCCTGAGTACTTTTCACTTTATCATCATTCTTTCCTTCCAAACATTAACTGAGCATGTTGCTACAGGCTGGACATCAAGAAGAGAATGGAAAACAGGCAATACCAGCATGAGCCAGAAAGAGTGATTGACCCCTGAAACATTTATGTAGATTTTAAACTTTTTATTTTGTAATAATTTTAGACTTACAGAAAGGTTGCAAAACTGGTAGACAGGATTCCCATATATACTTCACCCAGTTTTCCGAAATGTTAACCCCTTGCCTAACCACAGCACAAATATCAAAACTGAGAGATTAACATTGGTATGATACTATAAACTGATGATAGACTTTATTTGGATTTCACTCATTTTTCCATTAATCTCCTTTTTCTGTTACAGGATCTGATCCAGTATCCTACATTGTATTTAGTTCTCATCACTCTTGAATCTCCTCCAGTCTGTAACAATTCCTCAGCCTTCCTTTATTTTTCAGGACCTTGAAACTTTTGAAGAGTACTGGTCATTAATTTTGTAGACTGTTCTTCAATCTGGGTTTGTCTTATGTTTTCTCATGATTATCTTATGGTTGTGCATTTTTGCTCAGAAATTTATCAAGGAAGTGATGTGTTCTTCTCAGTGTATCAGCCAGTGTTACATTATGTTGATATATTGATTTACTGGTGATATTAATCTTTATCACTTGGTTAAGTTGGTGTTTGATGAGTTGCTTCACTGTGAAGTTCTGTTTTTCCCCTTGAAATTTATAAACACCTTAGGGAGATATCTTGAGATTATACAAATATCCTGTTTCTCTTCAAACATTCCCCCACTTATTTTAGCACACATTGGGCGATCTTACCAGTAACAATTCTAATGTAATATTTTAATGATGATTTTCTATTTCCCTAATTTTTCTACATTTTTTAAGTAAAATTATTCTAGAAGGAAAAGCTGTTCCTTCTCCTACATTTATTCATTCAAATGCTTATGTGTATTAGTATGGACTCGTGGATGTCTGTTTTATCCTATTCTTCCAGATTTAGTCACTGAGATCTCTTTCAGGTTGGTTTCTGCACCATTTTCACATATCCACACCCTTTTTAAAGTACTTCTTTACTTTTTGTCATCACAATATGCCCCAGGCTCATCTTGTATTTTCTCTGACCTAGCTTTGGACTCAAAAAGGCTTTTCCAAAGAACCCTGACTCCTTTTATTGAAGAATGGCATTTAGAAACCAAGATCTGGGAACTAGGTGTGCTTATTGTCACTGTGATGTCATTGTTCCTACATCCTCTGGACAGGAAGAGCTTGCAAATATATGAATGGACATTAACCCATTCATACACATGCATCTATATTTATTTCTGTATCTTTCTATGTGTATATATATTAAAAAGCCATGAGTTCATACCAATAGCTTTGATTTTAATCCAACACCACAAGGTTCATTCTAGCCTTTCCTCTTTCCTTATTTATAATTTCATTTTCCAACAGTCAAAAAGAACAGATTTTTAGGTTTTTCCAACCTGACTCTGTTATCTACGATATATTTACTTATTTGTTCTAAACTAGAATGCACATGAAATAGTTTCATAATTACTAACTGATACCCTTTTGAGAAATAAATTTACTAACTATATCACAGCATTTGTATATAGTTCTTTTCATCTTTTGCCTTTACAGTATGGTTTTTGGGTTTTGAAAAACAGAAGTTCACATTTAGCTCTCAGTTGTAGTGTTCTCTGTATGGTCCACATCTCTTGTGGAGAGTTATATTCTAGAAACTTCACCTTAAGAGTGACATCAGCAAAGCAGAGACCATCCAGAAAAGGATGGCCAAGGTAGTGAGGAGTCTAGAAGTAAGGCATTTATTAACCGGGGAGTGGACCATCTCCTTGCATGCATCCGTATATTCATTCAATCATCACTGGTCCATCTATCCATTAAAAAAGATTTATTTGGGGCATATAACACATGAGCTATCAGCAGCAAAGTCATAGAATTATTGGGACTAGATTAGAAATTGGAGAAAGGCAATTCTCTTCAAGCTTATGAATGTTTTTCATGTGGAATAAGCATCAGACTTTTTCTGACTAGCTCCATGGAGCCAAACCAAGACCAATGAGTAGAATTTAGAGTGAAGCAAATTTCCTTTAAATGTACGAAATAATTTTCTAATTCTTAGAATGGTCCAAGAATTGAATAGGCCATCTTATAGAGTTATGAATCTTCATTGCTGAAAACTTCTGTCACAGGCCAGAAAGTTGGACAGGAGGTCCCCTAAGGTCCTTTTGGAATCTAATTCTCTATGGTTTTATAACACAATCTTTAACACCCAGATATCCATTTGCTCTCTGTCTAACTCCTCTTTCATTTCATTTCAAAGGCACTTGGCTTGACAGAACACCACCAGAGATGGAAAACCTGCCCATGAATGACAGAGATTCTGTCATATTAAGAGAGAGAGAAAATTATAACTTGAACATTTTTAAGTGAATCATTTAGCAATAATTTAATATTTGCTGGCTAACAAAATGGTGTTTTAGGGGTTGGTCTGAGGAGAGAATAAACCAATTATTGGGGGAATAGACAAGGGTAATTCAAAAGCATATATCAGTGAATTGCACTGTCGTCACTGTTCCTGAAATTCATTTCAGGTCAACAAACATTATTGAGCACCTAATTTGTGCTGAGCACTGTTTGAGGTACAAGGGATATAGAAATTATCAAAAGAGACAAAAATCCTTGCTATTTTGGAGCGTACAGTCTACCAAGCAGAGACAGACAATAAGTACAGCAGTTGATTAAAATATATAGTAGGTTAAAAGGGGTTATGTGAAATTGCTTTAAAAGAAAAAGGAAGGAGATCAGGTAGACCAGGAACCAAAGTAGGAGATTGTGCTATAAAATGAAGAGGTTAGTGTGGGTCTCCTTGAGAAGATGACTTTGACCACAGACTTACAGGAGGGGTGGAAGTCATTACTGCTGGCTCCTGGCCCGCTTCTGCTTCAGTGAGGGCATATAACCCATCCTGGGCAATGAGCTAAAAGAGGAAGTGACCCCATTCCATCTGGACTGGAGCATGTAATAACATTGAATTTGAGGAATTTGAGTATGAGTTCTGACAGGTTCATTTCCCAATCACATCTTACTGGCATCTGAGAAGGGGCAGGACTTGGCCATGCCCTCACAATTGTGGGGCTCTTTCTAGTCATTGGCTTTGCTCATATATCCTCACTCCTTTCATTTGTATTCTTTAAATTTCTGTTCAGATTGAATAAAATTCACTAAGTGTGGGACCAAGCTTCATAGCTATTATTTTCATAGAGAGTTCAACCAAAACTCCTTTTTTTAAAAAAAAAAAAGATATTACATATCAAACATACTTAAGAAAAAGAATAGTTTTAAGATCAGGTTATTCATACTTTCCTCATTTCCTCACATGGCCATACTACTATGAAAAGCTCACTATATGGTAGAGGTTACCAGTTGGTATATGGTTATTCGTTGAGTACCCAACACCCTTCACAGACTGTCAGATTATGCATTCAAGCTATAAGTACACTAACTTTGTTACAGCTGAAGATCCACAATTTTATAGCTATGGCTGTTGGGCTGAATGCTGATTTGAGTAATTCTTGTTATAGGTCAGGGGTAAGGAATGTGGTGTGTGATTAAACAAATACCAGATGAACATCCTGTGTTTCTACAACATGTGAGAACATTGTCTTGTGAGTTCATGAGAGACGAGTCTGTGCAGTGACCAGGTCTCCCCAAACATGACACAAATTTGAAGGGTGACCAGGCAAACAATGTGTGCATTTATGTGGGTGCCTTTACGGAACTGGGAGATTCTCCAATTGTACTGGTGAGTGTGTTGCCCTTATTGACAACTTGTTTAGGAACATTTAGTATTTAGTGTTCTGCCAAAAATTCCAATGATTCAATTCTGTCTAAAATATTCTGACAATACGTACAGACACAGGCCTGCCCCCATAGGGTCACTTTTTCAAACATGAGATCTGTGGGCATGTCATAGGAGGTCTACTGAGATTTGATCCTCCTCATACAGCTGATTCTGCCTCCTCAGATCTCTTAGTCTCCATACTATATCACATCATTTGATAACTCTACAGCATTGTATGAGCTACCACCCTTCTCTCGTTATCCTCACTCTATTCTTCCTGACCCCAAGACGTGAAGATATTGTGTGCCATTCCACTGCGCTGTCATCCCTTTTAGACTCATGGCAGCCATTGTTGGAAGAACTAGGTACTTTTAAGAGGGTGAGCTAATCTATGCACCCAGCGAGCATTATCAACCCCCTACCATGTGCCAGTGCTAGGCACTAAGATACAACCATGAACTGGAAATGTTTTGATGTCAAAGAACATCAGAGCTATTGTTTCTAAAGTACTGTGCATCCTGTGAGTCACACTGTGACCATTTGTTTAATAAAGAGGACATTCCTTGGCAGGAATATGATCATCACTGTTAGGGAAGAGATAAAGAAACCAAAAGATGAAGGACAAGAGAGATGAGATATGTGGAACACTGGGCCAACCACGTCAAGGAGATGGAAAACAAAGGTACTAGGAGACTTGTCTTGAGAAATGATGAAATGAAACTGCTAAAGGCAGTGAGAGGGGAGAAATAAAAGTTGAGAGCAGGAAAAAACTTCCTGAGACAGAGAACACTTGGATTGCAAAGGTGTTTCCCAATGACTGGGATGGAAACCGGATTCCTAGCAGCATTTAAGACTAGACTAAACAGAACTCTAAAGAGATAAATTGTAGGGAGCAGTTTGTCATGGACTGAGGGATGGGCCTGTTTTGTGTTCTTCCAACTAAAATCCATGACTGTAAAAATTTTACTTTCTTGGGAATTTTTGTTGTTTTTAAAAACCCTATAGCAAACATAGCCCAATGCTCACAATGCACCACTTGATAGTAAAATATCTTGCATTTGTCTCTGTTTTGTGCTCATTATTCTTACTGCCACATCCTCCCCTCAACTCCATAATCTCCAGGGAAGGGAGAGCATCAAAGTTTTCTTCTGTAAATCTCCCAGTAACTAGAACAAAGTTGAAGCAAATACCAAGTGCTCAATAAATATGTATTGATAAACTATGGGTTTATTTAACACAAATATCTGTCTAAGCCTTTGCTAGGAGGTGGTGAGTGTAAATATGTCTTTTCCTCAAAGTAGGAGAGAACTGGAAAAAAAATCTAAGTAGTTAACTGTCCATATAAAAGTTAAATAGAAATGTTAAGCACTAATACATAATAATAATATACAGTATAAAAGATATCAAAAGCAACCTCTGATACATCCTAAATAAATAGTATGCTATCTCATAAGCAGAACTGCCGTAAGTTCATTGTTTCATAAACAGTTGGATTCAAAATGACAGATTTTGTCATATCTAAAGTGAAAAGCAACACTCCTGTTTATTTTTCCCTCCTTTGTCCTATTGTCTCTTTGGGAGAGAATCGTGATTATGTGAAGTTTAAATGCAGGACATATGATATATTTGGAGGCACACGTATGTAACTGTGAGCACTGACGTCCAGTCTCAGGGGACAGCAAGCAGGTGGCAGCAGGTCCAGACTCCTGGCATTTCATCTGATAGGGTGGGCATAGGTAGGAACCTGGTAACCACCATGGGTCAGGCTGATCAAAGGCTAAGCTTCACACGACAGGCGAGGCTGGACGGTCAAGCCAGATCATGAGAGTAAAAGAAAAGGGCCATAGGCCAGCATATTAGAGCAGCAGAGGTGACAGGATCAAAGTGGAGGCACCAGTTGGAGTTCTGGTATGAGAGGAGAAGCTCTTCAGCATCAATTTGCCTCACTTTTTACTCTGTGTGTGTGTGTACAAGATGAGATGGGAGGAGGCTGAGGTCACTAGTAATGATCCTTGACAGAAGGAGGGAAGGGCCTGAAAGTGAGTCCTTCTTCCAGAAAGAGCCAAGTTTTACAGTGCCAAATCAAGATAAAATGTTGACAATGACCTGAGCCTGATTCCCAAGGGTCTGCCCTTTCATTTCTATTACTAGGGCCCTCATTACCCTGAAGCAGAAGAGATGGGTAGGATTTCAGATGTACTGGGAAGGTTCTTCTCATTCATTTGTGGCCGTGCCTAAAAGTCTTTCCTTTCATATAAGACTTTGTTTTAAAATGGATATGCCATTTAGGAGAACACAATAAGCTTTTAGCTGCTTTAGTACACAATAGGGGTGTTCTTCAAAGCTGCCAATTTGGGTCCAAAAGTAGAGGGCAGATATTGATAGGTGAGGTGTGCAGATGATGGTGCCGGTGCCCATGTCTTTGTATAGGGAGGATCTCACTACCAGGTAAAGAAGGCCAGCAATGCCTCTGCTCGAAAATCAAGCTGCACTTGCAGGGCTTAACCAAGTCAAAAGAGCAAAGTGAAAAGTAGTTCTTTCCAGGTCAAGCCAGCACTTCCCTGTAGGAAATACCCTCTGTTGTGCAGACATCTTAGTGGTTGGGCCAGTCCAGTTTTAGCTATCATTAGCAATGGTTGTTTTTTTTCTTTTCCCTTGGGAGTTGCTTCTGGAGTCTGAAAGATCATGCTAGCCTACATCCTAGAAAAAATCAGGAAATTTGTGACTTGAATGGAGACACAGGCTGATAGTTAACTGTAATTCATGACATTATGAAAAAGCATGCAGCAACTGAAAAGGGACTTTAAAAGTATCAGCAAAACGTGCAGTGATAAAAAACTACCTAAGCTAGCCACCGACTCCCTTTTAGGGAAGCTTAGACATTAGATAAACTCTACACTGCTGAATCTGTCAGGAATCTTGCAGTTGCAAGTGTCAGAAAAACGGACCCAATTGGCTTAAATAAGAGTGATTTTTTTGTTCATATAACTGAATTGTCTAAGGGTTTCAAGCGCAAATGGATCAAGGAGTTCTAACAATATCATCAGAATGGGTTTTTCTCCATCCCTTCACTCTGCTTTGCTTTGTATTGATTTCATTTTCAGTAGGTCCATCCATTGCAGAAGTAAAATGATCGTCCAGGAGTTCCAGGCTTATATGCTAGCAACTGTAAGTTCAGCAGGAAAGAGAGAATGCCTCTATTACAGTAGTCCCACCAGAAGTCTTGTGACTGCCTCATTGGATCCGATTGGGTCACATTCTTATCCCTGAACCAATCTCACGGACAGGGCAATAAGATGTTGTGATTGGTCAGGTTTAAGTCACATTCCTCTCCCTGAAATTGAGGGTAAAATCAAGATACCACCCACACCACGGTGAATGAAATGGGTGAGGAGAGTATTTCTCAGGAGGAAAAGATTTCCTCTGTCAGATCCAGAGGGAATAGGTGGGGTGCTGCAGTAAAACCATCATACACCACTACACTCTAGATTCACCTTTTCTCTGATAATGTGTGTGTATGTGTGTGTTTGTGGTAAGTGGTGGCAAAGAGTAGGAAGGGGATGCACAAACATGTGAGCAGAGTAACTAGGTCTCCAAAGAAGTGTCTGGTAGTCTATAAAGCACGCATTAACAAGGAGCAAGATGTCGGCCAAGTAGAAAAAGCCAGATTCAGTGTGTTGGCATACATTTCCTTTGGGTGTAACAAAATCCTCAGCTCTTTTGGAAATTAAAACTTAACTGTGACTTCTGCAAGGTACTTTTCTTCTCTGGGCTTGGGGTAATCATCTGTAAAATGACATGGAAGGGTGAAGAGGATTTAGATCAACGGAACACTAAGCTTCCATTATGCTACAAATTTATGTCATATTTAATGTTTAATGAGTTTTATTTAATTTGAATTAAAATTCCATGACAGGACTAATGAGGATTACCTAATACAAGAAATACCTAATTTAAGAAAATGTAATATAATTCACCATTACTTCCCTATATTTTTGGATTCAATTTATGTGATAACGGACTTGCCAGGAGTCCCTTATATTGGTGATGGCGCAACCTAACTGACCAACAGTGGCACCCACAACTTTAAGGCCCTCTGAATAGTGCTCAGGGTGGAGGCCAGAGTGAACTGACCAGCTGTGATTTGGCTGGATACTTTCACCCGCGTTGACCTTTCCTGAGTTAATTCAGGAAAGGCGTATGTTGTTCTCATTAATGAGATTAAACATCTGGCTTAAAGAGAAAATTTTAGTCTGCTACCTGCCTAAAAAACAGAACTTAAACAATTTCTGAAGCTGAAGTCCTTTCTTCTCTTATATTATTGGAAGACTTTGGGGTCAAATGATGCCTTAGCCATTGTTTTCCCAGGCTAAGACCCAGCTATAGATCTTTTGTTACCTTTCCTCACAGCTGTAGTCCAAGTTTTCACAAGATCTGGGTTTTCCAAATGTCTGCTTTCTCCACGATTGCGAATGAAATATTTTACTAAACTGACTTTGTTCTTTAAGTAATCCACAGAGTAGGAAACCTGTGCTCTAGAAAACTCATTCTTTTTAGGGCAGGATGTCGCCAGTCAACAGAAGTCCAAGGTGGGACCACAGTAGCCCAAAATAGTTAGGGCAATGTCCTCAGAAACAGATTCATGATTAATTTGTAGTAGTATTGCAGGTCTTGCCTGAGGGAGTCTGGCTCACTTAATTCTCCATGACTTCCTTGATAACTCAGCTCACTTATCCTCTTGAACATCATTTGCTGCTTCTTGAACACATCCCAGGCTCCCTTGAGAGTGTTATTCTGCGTGTGAGTTTCTCAAGCACAGCTCTTCCAAGGACAGTTTTTCCAGACTGGGTTCTCTGCCTGATGAATGCATTTAAAGGTCTCTTCCAGGGTGAAGCTGTAGAAATGCATTAACTAAATTCTCTTTCTTAAGCTTTCTTTAGTTATGATCTTTCCTTTTCTCATTTTAAGATTATGTTTCTCTGCAATACTTTATTAAAACATTGCAGAAGTTAGGGCCTGGACAGGGGTGGGAAAGTACTATTTTTCATGTTTCACAGAACACATGGTAGTTGTTCCACAGTTTTAGTGAATTTGTTATTGGATGAAAGTGAGCAATAATAAAAAAGTATGCATAAAGAATAGGAAGAAGAAACAAATACTTCTGAATTTTCTCTTATGTTTGTTTTTTTAAAAAATACATTTAAACCACCTTGGAAATAGTCAGGGAGTGTCATATTTGCTAAACTTATGTAAGACAAAAGCTTGTATGCATCTCTCATAATGGATATACATAGAATAAACTCAACAGGTGTTGAATGACTTGTTGAAAAAAGGTAATGGAGTAGATAGATTTGTGACAATGAGATAGTGTAATGATAGCAGGGTATAAAAGGAAGTGCACGAGATTTGGAAGAATCATAATTGTTTCCTCTTTTAAAGTGGGGGTGATTGTACCTATATGCTAGAGCTATTGCTAGCAATAAATGAGATAATATATGTTAAGAACTTAAAATGGTGCATGGCTACATTAGGTGATCCAAAAAAGTGATTTCTCTAGAGGTGCTATGCCTGAAATTACGCTTTTTATCACCAGGTGAAAGTCGTCTCATTAAAGGTAATAGACTCATTCATTCACTTCTTACTGAGTGATTATTTGTTTATTATTTACAGATAAAAATCCCTATCTTCATTGAGCTCACATTTCAGTAAGGAAGGTAGAGAAACTTTAAAAAATAAATACAACAGACATAGGTTGTGGATAAGTGCTAATAAGAAAAATAAAGCAGGTAAGAACAGAATAAAGCTGAAGAAGAAAGGTGCTATTTTTGACAGTGTTGTCAGGGAAGACCTCTTTGTGAAGATAACATTTAAGCAGAGACCTAAATCAAGAGGGGAAATGAGCTATAGCATATACCTAAGGGAAGAGTTATAGCTCCAGATGGTTATAACAGCAAGTGTGTAGGCCCAGAGGCTGTTTGGGGGCAGCGAGGAGACCTTCGGGTTTGGATGGAACTGTGTGAGGTGGAGTGTGTTGGGATATAGGGTCTGGGAGGCAGCTGGGGCTGATTATTTAGAGCTTTCTAGGCTGTGGTAAGGAGATTTTTCACAGTGGGCACACTTCATTTATTCATCCCTTTAGCAAGTTCACTACTGTGTGTAGATCAGAAACTGTGCTGATGCATCCAAAAGGATAAGATGACTCACAAAGACCTGACAGAAAGGCACTCCAAATTTTTCAGTGCAGTTACATGGTTATTGTGACAGAAGTCTGCACAAAGTGCAGAGGGAGCATAGAAGAGGTTCTGAAGTCCGAGGAGATCAAGACAGGCTTTCAGCTCTGAGAAGTGAGAATGTGTAGTTTTCTAGGCAGACAAAGATGTGAGGCGTAAGTCAGGCAGGATAAAAAGGTTAGGTAACAACAAGATGATATTAGTGAGCATGATAAGTTCAGGAATATAAATGGTGTCTAAGAAATAAGGAACGCCCACAATCCAGCCTGTGATTTTTTTTTTCAAACGTTGTATTCAACAAGTTTCAACAAGTATGTATTAGACATTACCTACCAATGTTAACATTGAGTTAGAATACCATTTGGAACAATTTTAAAATAAATTCTATTCCTAGGCACAGATTGGTGCCATCTGAATAACTGGATTATCATCAAGCGCTCTTGAGTTACACTTTATTTTATTGGTGTGCAACCACCCATGCAAGGCTGAATCATTGTACATTGTCTAGGACACCAATGGCATAAAAGTTGATGGCTAGATTTAACCTCCCACTCCATCCCTGGCTGTTTCACTGGTATAACTTTAAAATGCCCTAAAAACTTAGAGTAACACAAATGTATCATCTCCCTTAACCTCTCATTGCAGCTATCCAGTCATCTCAGGCAAAAACACTCCCCAGTTGACTCTACAAGAAGCCTCCTACACACCACTTGAATTTCCTTGCTGGATTAGAAATAAATAGCATCTAGCATCTTATATTGCAGCTTTGCCATATATTAGCTGTGTGATCTTGGATAAGAGACCACATTTTACAAACTGAAGAAGTCAAAGACTGTAAGATATATCTTTACTTCAAATATATTAAAATGTAAAAAAACAAGAAAAAAGAAAGGCTAACACTGATTCTAAGATGGCATTAATGTTAAGATGCATATCCATTCCAGAATGTTATAATGTCAAAAATGTATTATTTATTTATTATTACTATTTTTTTTGCTAAGGAAGATTCACCTGGCTAACATCTGTGCCAATCTTCTTCTATTTTGTATGTGGCTCACCACCACCGCATGGCTGCTGTCAGGTGCTGTGGTTCTGCACCCAGGAACCAAACCTGCGCCAACAAAGTGGAGTGCACCAAACTTAACCACTGGGCAATGGGGCCGGCCCCAAAAATATGTTTGTTTTAAAATCTATGAAATACATCCTTAGTTTTTCTAAGCCTCAGTTCCTACATAATAAGGTGTTGTGAAGATAAATAAGATAACACATGTAACACAAGATCTGATAGATTAGAGGCACATGCAGTGTGCATAGGGTTCAAAAAGTCTCCATCCTTTCTTATTCTCTTTTTTAAAGGGGCTTCCTTTTTCCCACCTTCTGAACACATTTAACATTTACAATTAACAGCCTGACATTATGGATTTCTCCCAATAAATACAACCTGGTCTTACAACATCTCCCCCTCCATGCCAGAACTGGCTCCCTATGATTGTCCACACAAGGAAGACTTTATCTATGAGGTCAAATTCAGATGGTTAGGGAGTTCCCCAAACATCCCTAAATTCTCTAATAACTATTACAACTCCATTGTTTAGTGAACACTGTAATTTATAAAGGGCTTTCTGTAGAAGCTTCCCATTGAAACACACAGTGCATGAGATGAATCAAAGACTTCCTTGTAGAATGGGGGTTTTTCTAATATTAATTCAGTGCCTCATTCATGTGTTTGGTGGGAAGAATAAGATTTCCTATTACGTCAGAGTTTCTCAACCTTGGCAGCGGTGAATTTAGGGGAGGATAATTTTTTGTTGTGGAGGCTGTCCTGTGCATACTATGATGTTAGCAGCATCCCTGGCCTTTGCTCACGAGATGCCACTAGTATCCCCCAACTGTCTCCAAATGTTGTGGGCAAAATTGCCTCAGTTGAGAACCACTGTGTTAGAGCATTGGAGGCAGGAATTCTGACTCACTGGACAGGTGGCTTGGGCAGGAAATAACAACATTGGCTCATCCACCTCACAGGGTCATTGTGATGGGCAAAGAGGAAAGAGCTCATGAAGTGCTGTACACATATCATCATTCTTCTCTTCCCCAAAATTGGAGGGCAATCCTTATTTTGCTTTTCTAAACAGCGTGTTTGCTGACTGATGCTTACCAATGCACAGTCACTATATGCAAGATGTGATGTAAAACACTTGGTATATTTTATCTCCCAACAGCCCCAAAAGACAGGCAACATGGGTACCCATTTCACAGATGGGAAACAGAGATATAGAGATGATACATAACTTGCCTGAGGCCACATGCAGGTGAGTAGTGGAGCTGAGATCTACAGCAGGCATTCTGACCCTGGAACCTGGCTCTGATCCATTTTGCAGGCTCTGTGGAAGGTTCATCTCTTCCTCAGCAAACATCTACTGGCCATCTGGTGGACAAGGTGTTGTGATGGGTATCCAATGATAAAAAAGAATGTGATGACAGCGGTAGCAGGTTATCTAGGATATTTTAGGATAATTATGAAGGAGCAATAGGAAGATCTTGAAATTTACCTACAATATTTTCCAGCAAAAGCACCTCACTTGAAACATTTATCATGAATTTATGTGCAAAGGTGGCTTCCTCAAATGGTCAGGCCCTCCTGATATGTCATTTTGATGGCTTAAAGTAAAAAAGGGATGAATTTAGTCAAAAAGCCTTTGTTTTGTTGTCAACCTGTGGGAAAGAAGTGACTTGACTGCGTTTTTCTCTTTTAAACTGTTTTGTAGTGATCCACATATAATTTTAGTGTGGTCTTCTACTACTGAGGTTTTTTGGGAGGGGAGAAGCAATAATGTATGGTTTTACCTCTGTCTTATGCCATGAACGAATGAACTCAGCAGTACAAAACAGATTTATCCTTTTCCAGAAGAGTCAAAGTCTCTTCCATGATTACTTTCATCAAGGAGTTGATGACTTTTGAGGAATTTTGCTGTGCAAGGCTCTGAATGAAGGACCAAGAGCCTTTAGACACAGCCTCTGCCTGCCCTCAAGGGGCTTACGATCTTCCAAAAGCGCGCGCGCACACACACACACACACACACACACACACATATATATATATATATAAAGCTATCCATGATAATAGAAGCTGTCATTGATTAAGAACCTATGAGACGTTGAGAGACTTTTCATAAGTAACTTTAACACTATTGACATTTGGGGCCAGATAATTCTTTGTTGCGAAGGCTGTCATGGGCATTTAGGATATTTAGCAGCGTCCCTGGTCTCTACTGATTAGATGCCAGAATTAACCTCTCCTCCCACATCTGTGACAACCACAAACGCCTGCAGACACTGCCAAATGTCCCATAGGGGACGAAATCTCCCCTGGTTGAGAACCACTCATTTAGATGCAACAAACCTGCTATCATGCTGCAAATTTTTAACTCCAAAAACCAGGAAACAGGCTCCAAGAGAGTAACTAACTTGCCCAGGGGCACAGGGTTAATGAGGGGCAGAGGCAAGACTTAGGTGGGGCCTTGTTGATTTCAAGTGGAGTTATAACCACACCACCACACTGCTTGGTGGATGCTGAGGGCCCAGGATGTGCACTAAAGGAAATCAGAACAAGGACATCGCACCCACTGGAGGATGTTGTGCATGTGGGAGAAGGGGCCTCAGCGCAGACAGGTGGGATCAGACAGCAGCGCAGGACAGTCCAGGTTCAGGGGCATACAAGGGTTTGGAGAGGCCATGGACAGGCTGGGAGGGGCAGGGGGATGGTTTGGTCCAAGCGAGTTGAAGCTACATAGTTGACAGTAATATTTCCACTACCAAGTGTTTAAGTGCTAGGGTCTCCAGTCTCTCAGGCCACAGTTTACAGAGCTTTTATACCCCTCCAGGCTCTAGTTTCCCTTCTGAGTAACATTTCTACTGGTCCTGGAAGAGGCACACTCTCTGTATGGCTGCCCCTAGTTGAGCTCTGCTCTCTAACCCTCAGCCCTCGTGGGAGGCATTTGTCATCAGGGTTTCCCTGCCCGGAGCACTAAGCAGGCCTGCCAGCTCCACAAACTGTGAAGAGAAATAAAGAGCTGGGAAGTGATGCTTATCTCCCCCATGGTCTAGCTTTTGGCCCCTACCTTTCCCTCCTTAATAATCCCCAAAGATGCAGACGTGGTAAATGCACTTCTGCCCTTCTCACCTCACCCCGCCACCAGCATCCCAGGCTCGCTGTGCCTTTATCTTCAACATCCCCTCCCTCCCCTCCTTCCGCTTCTGAGAAGGATTTCTGCGCAGGCTTGTCAATCTGTCATGGAGGTCTCCAGCCCCCACAACGCCCCACCACCCAGCACCTCCTTGGCTCTGTCCTGAACATCAGTCTGTGTCTGTCAAAACACTGACAGCGCTTCTCCCTGCTCAGAGAGCATCAGATCCCATCTGTACCGCAAACAGTCTTCCAGGTTTATTTTGCCTATCACTTCCGAACACTTGCTATTTAAATTCCAAATCATTTTTCTGGGGGTTAACAGTGTCCCTGCTATTCTTGGAGTTTACTCACTACATCTCCAACTTAGCCACCTTATTTGTATGCTCCTAGAATCATATATATACACACTTGCACACACACAAATATGCATCTGTACACATGCGTGTGCACACACAGACACATAAGCAATGTCTTGCCCACACCGTCAAGGCCCATAAACTTCAGGCTGGGTTATCATTGGTCTATATGTTACATGAACAGCAAAATGTCTGAGATCATTCTGGCTTTCAAAGATCGTTTGAATTATTGAGGGGAGAAGAGATATGGACTAGTTTAGATATTTTTTGTTTGTTTCTTCAGGCCCTTTCCAACCAAAATTTAATTATGTGACTCTGTCAGTTGAAATATGTCAAGAATGCTTGTCATCATTCCCTCTTGCCTCTCTTAGATGCTAGGGGGAATTTAGAGGTATTTTTTGGTGAAAAAAACAAAACAAAACAAAAAAACCACGGCCATCATTTTCTCTACTTATTAGTAGAAACAAGATCACTTGACAGCAGGGAGGTCTGTCTCTTTCAGGTGTGGGACTCCCTCTCTAGAGTGTGAAACACTTCTAAGTCCAATGATACTGACATGAAGCCAAGAGTATAAAATAGAGAAGGAGCAGACAGTTTCGGCTCCAGGATCAGCAGTCAGCCTTGTTCGCCAGAGCTCTAGAGAGTGGGTCAGCCTCTGTCCTGCTCAAGCCCGGACCTCTGCCTGCTTCTGTCAGCATCCCTGTCCCCAGCTTGCTGCCTGCTCCTCTCCTATGTAGCTGCTCTCCCACCTGCACTTAAGCCTTCCTTCCTCTTTGAATCTGTGCCTGGAATGCTGAGTCCTAGCCAGCTCCATGTTGGTGCAGCTCACTGCCCTGTGGCAGTGAGAGCCATTGGGTCAAGGAGTTGGCACCATCAGGCTAATGCAGACAGAATGAGATGCTGAGACATTGCACCCGGGCCTGATTTCAGACATGAGGCTTGAGAGCTGCTGCCAACTTCAGAAGAGAAGTCTACCCTGAATCATTTAGTGAAGTCTTGCTTGGAATGGCATGTGGGGAGTCCACTGTGAGTGAGAGAAGACCCAACAGCTGGGGTTCTTCTTTTTGGAGTTGTGAGGTGCTCAAGAGATAGACCCCAACTTAACTCTATAGTTTGTTTTCATCAAGTCTGGAGTAATTCCAAGGGTCAGGGGAAAGTCCCTCATCTATTGTGGGCTCAACCAACATGAGAATCAAAAAAAAAAAAAAAAGCCAACCAAAGGTCTCCTCAAAGAATCATCTAATTGAGGACACAGGCTTGTCAAAAGATAATGGGCTTCTGCCAGAAGGAAATGCCAAGGCCCAGGCTCCTCTACCCTGGGACATCTCCGTGTCTAGGAGACACCTCCCCTAGGTGTGTGAAGCTGGACAATGGGGCAAACCGTAAAGATGGGATTTCAAAATACAACAAGGCATCTCCCCGGTTTGCACGCCCTGGGCAGGGCCAATTTACACTAGTTGTAAGTTCTGCCTTCTTGTAGTTTCCCCTCCTTCATTCCATTCTTCCTTCCTTCCTTCCCTCCTTCCTTTCTTTATTCCTTCATTCCGTCCTTCCTTCTTTCACCTTCTGTAAGGAAAATTTCCCTCCAACTTTAAGAAGATCACAAGAGAGAAGTTTCTGAACACTTCCAGTCTTCTTCTTATTAATAAAAGTGGAAGCTATTAAAACCTAATGTATCATCATCCAAAAGAAACCTGCAAATCAATAACACAGTCCATGATTCTGAAGCTCCTTAATATGATGTGTGTAATATTTTTAAATGTTGTTAAATCTGGCATATACGGCACTGCCTTCCTCAGACTTCTAAGATCTGTGTTCAGCAGGTTTCTGTTGTATTTTCTTCTTCCTCTTTCAATTCTCAGTTCATAAGAATATTTTTGGAACTTTTACTCATGTGAGGTTTCTCAGATGTGGAGATGTCCTCCGTGGTGGATTCTTGTCCTATACTCTCTCAAAACAACGAAACCGTATGAAATCACTCAAAAGTCCAGTAAGAAGCCACTAGCCACGTGTGACTATTGAGCACTTGAAATGTCCAAATTGAGATGTGCTGTCTTGTCTCCCATACTTGGATTTTCATCTTCCGCACCACTTGTGTCACAAATTCCCTCTGTTTCTCTTTTCTCAATTGGACCCTGACTGATACAAAACCTAAATAAAGGGAGAGATCAGCCAGGGATGGGGGAGATGACAAAATAGAAAATGAAGATCTGAGAGCTGGAAGAACCTCAAAAGTGATCAAGGGCATCCTTTAGACCAGAAGCATGCAAGTAAAATGGGAATGGCTTGCGAAAGGGAAGACGGAAAAGGAAAGAAAAATTCAGGAGAGGAGGCTAGCCCAGGGAAATGCTCAAATGTGGGAATTTGCAGGGTCTGTTCAGAAGATACAGAATAAACTGCCTGATGGGATGGGACGGTTTTTTGTTTTGTTTTGTTTTACGCAAACTTTTAATTCTGGAATATTTGGTGGGGGTGTCCAAAGTTTATAGAAAAGTTGCAAAGATAGTATAGAGATTTCTCATATACCTCTCCCCCAGCTTCCCCTCATATTAACACCTTACATAACTATAGTAACTTGAAAGATTTATTTTAAATGTGGAGGGTGATGTCTATTGATAGAATGGAAGCAGATTCTAGAGGATCTATATTAGTTTCCAAATTTTAGAATTAGAAAGGGTTTTGGAGATCTGTGATCTAATCTTTTCATTTTATGAGCTAAGAAACCCAATGCCCGGGGGAGCTCAGTGACTTTTATTCTCCCACTAAATATGAATTACAATCCAGGCCCTGAACTACAGTGCCGAGCTAAGGGTCACTTAGCTCATTAGTGAAGAATTGAGAATAGAGAGAAATGCTTCCTTGCAATCCAGGGATCATTCCATCAGCCACTATGTTGTTCTTGGAGCAGATGGACTTGTCTGCTGAGAACAGGGAACCACAGTCAGAGTTTTATGCACAACAATTCTCAGGGCCCGGTTCTGTGCAGTTCTTTTCTTTAGGGTGCGTGTGGGCCACCAGATGGGAGAATTACCAGCTGCCCCACGTTTCCTCAGAGCAGCGGTTCTCAACCTTGGCTGCCCACTGGAATCTCCTGGGAACTCGAAAAATGCCAGTGCCTAGGCCCCACCTCTCATCTAACCGGTCTGGTTTGGAGCCTTGATATTGGTATTTTTTTAAATCCCACCAGGTATTTTTGACATATATGACCAGGGTTGAGAACCAGACGTAGAGCATGCAGAAGTTGGCACATTGTGGTTTAACAGCTCCACCAGCTATTCTGGGGAGCTGACAGCTGATTCAAGTGTAAATTCCCATGTGCACTGTATTTGGTCAGGAGCCCTTCTGAGATTGGCCTTCCAAACTTCCTCAGAAATACTCAAGCTCTCATCTGGGCACTTCCCATTTGGCTTTGTCACTGATGGCATCCAATTGAATATCTCCTCTTTACTATGGTCCATTATTTTCATCTTTGTTTATGTAATCACATGGTCTTTTTATTTTTTAAAATATATTTTAATTAATTAATTATTATTATTATTTTTTTTGAGGAAGATTAGCCCTGAGCTAACATCTGCTGCCAATCCTCCTCATTTTTGCTTAGGAAGACTGGCCCTGAGCTAACATCTGTGCCCATCTTCCTCTACTTTATATGTGGGATGCCTACCACAGCATGGCTTGCCAAGTGGCGCCATGTCCACATGCGGGATCTGAACCAGCGAACCCCGGGCCACCAAGAAGCGGAACGTGCAAACTTAAAGCCGCTGCACCACCGGGCCGGCTCCTCTTCTCTCCTTTATCAAAACTTTATTTGTAATTTCCCCTTTACATATAGTAAGTTCCAAGTTTTAGAATCCAAAAATTTGGTGATGGCAGAAACTAAGTGACCATATTTGCCCTCATTTTATAGAAGACTGAGGGAGAGGGCTCTTGTTCTGGGTTGAGCATTGCCCTTTCTCATCTCATTCCTCTCCCTCTCCGAAGCTGAGGGACTGAGAGAGTTTCCACTGTTTGCAAATCCCTCTTTTTTACTGGCATTCACAGTTCTAATGTATGCATGACTCTGTGTGTGTGTAGGGTCTATAATATACCGTACCTATAAATGCTCGTAGATGTTATGGAAATGATGGAAGGGCTGTGCCAATCTCACAAACACAGAGCATGCATTATTCTAAGACTTTGGCTTTGCAAATGGGAACCTGTAAAAACAGCTGATAGATTTATGTTCATGTATTAAACCGACCCCCCAGCCCTCGTGTAAAATCAGGGTGACAACTGAATACATCACTGTTCCCGGCAGCTACCTGGGTGCACTCGTTACCCAGTGGAAAATGGGCCAGGCTTGTTCATTAGAACTCCCTTCTCCTAAGGAGAGCCATTTACACGCTGTCTCATTTAAAACAAACAAACCAATCCCATAGACATTTAAAAGAAAACAGAAAGACCTTTTTCTTTATAGCCTCTGGAAGGTGGTGCATGTTACTCCTGTTTGCCTGTGTCTAAGCTGTCGTGGATGAAGGATAACCACACACCTGCTCAGAAGAGGGAATTCTTTCCTTGTGGGAGGAGGGATTACCTGTCAGCATTAATTAGAAAGAGGTAGAAGCTGGTAAATATTTTTGGGAGAAATTATTGCAACTTGCACAAACAGCATATTGATTGTCAGCCACGTCACCTCAGAGGAACAAAGGGATTGATTGGACTTGGGGTATGGTCCTGTGAAAGTAGCGTGCTGGTCAAGGCCCTGCAGGTGAGCCACCACTCAGACACCTGGAGAGCAACAGCCCATGGTTCACAGTAAGGGAGCTCATTGTCAGACCACGAGGGGCTCATGGGGCCAGGGGAGAGAGGTTCTATCCTGAGCTTCTCTGCCTGTAGCTTTACTCCCTCAAATTCCAACACTGTGGAATTTCAGGGAGGGAAGAAGAGGCCACAAGGTGGCCATGAGAATCAGATGATCACTCCTCATTCTGCCGCACCTGTCCTCCTGCGCTCCCACTTCACTGGCTGTTCCAGACTTGCACCTTCCCTGGCTTTCTGACTCCTTGGCTTCTTGCCTGGGCTCCCTTCTTCCCATGGGTGCCCTCTTTGCTCTGATGAGCCATTTGAGCAGCACCTCCTTCTTGGGCCTTCTCCAGACACCACAGAGTACTCTCCCTCTGGTCTGACACCATCAGCCATGGGTAAACATGGTCTTTCCGAGCCCCAAGGGATCCACACTGGCCTAACTAGCCCTGGCCAACCTTAACCCTAGGGGGCAGTGGGCCCTCCTGAATTCTGCTAAGAGAAGGCGAACTGCCCCCCAGTCCCGCCCCTCTTTGTCTCTGGCCCAGGGGCTTTGAGCAAGTTACTTTAGTTGTGTGTGACTTCTTTTCTCCTCTCTAAACAGGGGCACCATGGGAGCAACCATTCTTAGTCACAGAAATATTTAGTTCACAGGGTAGCTGTGAGGTAAAAACGAGAAGAAGAAACTGAAAGAACTTGGCAGATACAAAGCTCTTCACTGGGGCAAATGGTGCATTTGTTGATTCTGACCCTCCTTCTTCTCAGGCCTGTTTTCCTGGATCTCTGGTGGGCTTAGAAGTAGGATGAGTTGCTGAAAACCTAAACCAAACGCTGTGATCCTCCCAGTGATTAACCTTGCGCATCGGGATCAATTCTACTTGTTGATGCGTGAGCTGCCTCGCCCCAGACCCGTGAACAAATCAATGTCCTGTCAGGCTCCCTGCTCCACCCCCAGTGGGTCAGAGGAGGGGATGGTGAGAATAACAGCATTCACTTGGAGGTGTAGTTTACTAGCCCTGGCTGAGGAAGGGTCCCTGGGCCAGTGCCTGCCCCTCCAGACACCTCTGTTCCAGTAGCTGCTCAGGTAGCTTCTGGAGAGAGGTGGGGCAGGCATGGTATCCTCACCAACAATTTCTAGCTTCTCCATGTGGCATTAGCTACCAGATACGTAATATACGCTGAGCCTCAAAAAGAGAACAGATGTTTGAGGAAACTGAAACCCACATCGATTAGGGAGCTACAGAAATGGGGAGAACAATAGTCCCCTCCTCATAACCATTTTGAGTGCTGACTGAGATCATTCTTAAGTAACTGACACAAAATAATCTGTGAGTACAGACAGGCTGCCCTTTCCCTCTTCTACGCATTTGATTGTGTCATTCTCACCTGGCCCCCACCTCTCACCTCCAAGGGGATATGTGGAGACTGAGAATTTACTTGCGGTTCCTGTGGGGGTGAACCCACCTACACACAGTAAGAGCATATTCCACTAACTCATGCTAAACTGAAATAAGAGTCCTGGGGCTTGCTAACCCAGGATCTCACCGGCCTGTGCAGGCCTTGAGAACCATCAAACCAGACCCAAGCCCTGAGCAAGCAGGTGCCCGGGATACCTGCTGGTCACTCTCAGCCACCTCAACAAGAGCACCCATCTTCCTTCCATGGGGGAGTATCGGCAAGGACTTGGTATACTGCTTATCATGCTTTAATCACTGCATCCATCTCTCTTTCATCACATTCTATTGCTTAATTTCTTGTCAATTTAAAAAATCTTTTAACCTATGTTTTTTAACCTGGTGGGTGCCCCATCAGCCCGAGGGAGGAGGCAGCAAGGATGCTCCTGGAAGACTTAAGCAAAGGAGAACAGATGCCTACTCCCCACCTGCACCCCCCGCAGCGGTCCTTCAAGCCTCCTAGGGGAGCTGGCATGTAATTAAAATTACATACCTTGGAACTTCCTATGGCACAGATATCTATCCATTAATAATAAGAAGGTGACAGTCCTATTATTTTAACCCCCCAAAACTGATAAACTGTACTGAACCACAGACCCAATGTTCTTCACTTTCTCCCCATTCCCTGGCCAGGACACTTAGGAGTCCTGCTGTAGGTTCAGTTTGGCTCAATTTCTGAAATATACTCTATATCTTCAAATGAAAAACTCCTCCAGTATCATCTGTGTCCCCTGTCTAGCCTAGGCACGCCTATTTACCCTAAAAGCATCCTTCCCCCAGGGCTGCGTGGAGGGGAAGCAGGGGTATGTTAACTCACAAAGAGCCTCCATGGAGAGGTGCCAGGGTACCATTCAAGGAAGGGATTGTGTTGTCTTTTAACATCATTTAAATGGTCAGTCTCAAAGTCAGAGGCAAGATCGGAAGAACCTGAGAGGACCACACCATGACCCGATGAATGAGTTGTTTATACCGAAAGAGAGAAATACAGTATGCATGGAGAGGCTGACAAAATGGACAGATTCAATGGATTCTTGCTAATAACTTTGACAGGCCTTCAACTGCCAAGATCCCATCTGTGGCTGATCTTCCCTCCTCCCCTCAACCTTTAAAAGTTTTCACCACACTATTTTAAGCTCACATTGTTAAAACCAAGGCCAACTAAATTTCTCCTGAGATTTCTTGGCTTTGTGTGGCTGTAGGTTTCTCAGAGGCTTTTGCTGGGGTTCTGCTCCTGGGTGAGGCCAGGATATGCTGCAGGGAACAGGGAGAAAATGAATTAGCTCTGCCCTTGGCAGTGGGAAGAATATTGGTCAGGAGATGTGGGTTCTCTTGCTGCTCTGATCCTGAGAATGAGACATTAGAACTGCTCTGTCCAGCACAGTAGCCAGCAGCCCCATGTGGCTACTGACCCCTTGCAAAAGACCCAGTCCCCATTGAGATCTGCTGGAGGTGCAAAATACACACTGACTTTCAGAGACTTGGCACTGAAAAAAAAGTGTATAAAATATCTCATTGATAAATTTTATATTGACTACACATTGAAATGGTTCTATTTTGGAAATACTAGGTTAAACAAAATATGTTATTAATTTCATCTGTATATTTTTACATTTTTAATGTGGCTACAAGAAAATTTAGAATTTCACCCGTGGCTTGTGTTATATTTTTATGGGACTGCACTACCCTAGACAAACCTGTTCAGCTTCCCTGTTTGGTAAAATTAAGTGCCTTAGAGACTGCCTCCAATGATCAGTATTTTCCTTACATGTGCTCTATCCTCCAAGGTTCACTGCCTTCTTTGCTATTTTAAAAATGATTCCCCTGCATGATCAATGAATGTTAAAGAATTATTGAATACAAAACATCTGTCATGTAGGTCACATGTTGGCATCCAGATGCTGTAAAGATATCAAAAAAAACATGTCCTGCCCTCAAGCAGCAAAGGCTAGGATGAAGATATAAGACATGGAAACACAAAACAACCACTAATGATATAAAGGCAGGTGTGATTAACTGCCAAATTAGTTTTTTCTCGCAATATTGTATGTGTAAGGCTTTAATAGGTCCAGAGTGCTTCAAATTGGGAGGCTATTTCTGGTGGGGAGGGCCAGTGAGAACGAAGCAAAGATGAGACTATTATTTCTCATTCTCCCATAATATGATCCTGATGGGGAATGATGAGTGGACATGAGTGAGCTAAATGTGTTATGGGTAACAGAAAATGCCTCGGAGCCATTATCTTTCTCTCTAAAGACTGTTTCCCCTACTTTTTTCCGAGTGAGTTGGGAAACTTGGGTGGTGCTCACCATTGCTTCTGGTTACTCAGAACCTCAGCCATTTTCTCTAAACCTCCAAGTGTGGGAAGCTGGCGATGATGTGAGTCTCCCTGAGGCAATGAGGGATTACAGTAGAGGATTCTGACAACAAAGAACAGTAAAGATATCAGGCATCCTTCGCTCTTCAAGGAGAGGGAGAAAGGAGTGGTTCAACACCACTTCTTGGCACACCGGGGGCCTCCCAGTCTGTTCTGTGACCTTCCTTTCCCCACTCCACCCACAGACAAATGCCCCCTCAGCAAATGTGACCATAGCATTTCATGAAGCTCGCATAGGAGTTGTGGTGATGAATCAATGGAACTGTCATGCTATTTTGGGTTCCTCTAGGGGAAAAAAAGAAGAAAAAAAACACCTTTGGAGAAAACTACAGACTGGCCACGTCCTCTCTCTCCTTCAAAGTTCTCCTCCCAGCTAATTCAGAAAATAACGTTGCAGAGGTTGCCATCTTGGTGTGTGTGGTGTTTTTAAATCCCTTCTAAATGGCTAAGAAGGCAATTCTTTTCAGGCATTTGCTTTCTGCAGCCCTCCCCTTTCCTGGCAGAGACAGTGTATGCACTCTATTAGAGCATTTTTTTCTACATATAATGGCACCAATTAAATTACCTTGCAGCCCGACCTTAATCTGGCAGGAATGATTATTCCATGAAACAGTTAGGGCTCTAATTGACATGAAGTGCCTGCAAAATATGTCTTTTGCAGCAACCCCTGTCAAAGTCACATTGATATGCTAATCCCTATAGCTGGCAGAATCACTTCATAAAGAGAGACATTGAAAATTGAATTATTTCAATTTCAGTACCTAGGAATCTAGTGATCTGTCTGTATATGTAACTAAGTAGGTGCAATACTTTATATGGGTAAACAGCTGTACCAGGATGTTGCCATGGAAACCGCTTGACTCATGGCAGTTGTGTTAGTGATGAAGTCATTAGCAGTGTGAAATGTACTTTGAGGTTGTCAAGTGTAACACTCCAGGAATATTTCAGTGGTATTAGTGCAGCCTTTTCATTTACATAATTTAGGCTTTCACACATGATCTCATTATGGTGCAAGAAAGGAGTGGATTGTGGGGGCAATTGTACCCAAACCAAATGAATCTCCATTATACCATTCATTATTATTCTTTCTCCTGAAATAGGGCCCCCCAAATAAGTCTTTTGGGAAATTGATAACTCTCTTGGAACAATGACTTTGAGAAACCCTGTTGGCGGTGGCACAGGATGGGCTAGCCTACATGTCTCCTATGCTCTTAGAAACCATTGACGATATTGAGGCGGCTTCTCTTCAGATGCATCAGTTATTTTTGTTCTGATGTATCATTAACCTCTAAATTAGGAAATAAAACTTTAAAGTCACAAGATTCATTTTTTAACAAATATCCAAGTGGGCGTCGCCCCCTTTCAGGTACATCCCCAGAGGCTTCTTAACAATCCCAATGATGATGTGATGTGCAGTGTTAGTGAATTTCAAGTTTAGAAATTGTCCTCCAAGTCAAATTATAAGCTCTGTTGCTTGGTCCCCCCTAAATATGACTCATATTTTGGGTCTCCAGAATCAGTTCCGAATGATTTCTGGCTGTTTCACAAAACAGATCACCCTGAATCAGGCTCTGAACATTCCTCCAAAAGGAGAATTCTAGGCATATTTTAAGCAGTGATTACATCATTAAAGTAAACAGACAACTTCCCATGGGGAAAACATGAAAACCACTCAGATGTGTGAGTTTAGGTGTATGAGTTTATAGCGACATCTCAGTTTTTAGTTTGGTATTCTATTTTTTTCATCTATTCATTCATCAAATATTTATTGAGTATCAATAAAGTACACCAGGAAGTGTGCTAGGAGGTAGGGATAAAGTGATATATAACAGACACAGCCCCTGTCTTCATGAAGCTTAATCTAATGAGAAAGTAATATTCTTAAATATGTATAGGCTATTATAAGAACCAGAAATGAGGAGAGAGACTAAAGGGAGGTGCCTTATTTAGATTGGAGGGATTAAGCAAGGCCCTCTGGAGAAATGCCATTTAAGCTGAGACTGGAGGGAGGAGGGGTGAGCCTGGGGGAGTGAGAGGAAGCACACTTCACACAGAAGGAGACAACTCATGAGAGACACTGAGGCCAGAGGAGTCTGCCGGGCTGAAGGAATTTAAAGAAAGTGGGTGTGGTAAAGGGATGAGTTCACCCTAGACCTCACTTTTGGTGGGAAGAATAGATGTCGTCTGAAAAGGGTCATTGTGTTTACCATTTCCAAGTGTGTGGTGATTTACCAAAGAATGCCATCCACATAAGATGAGAATCTTGACATTTTTCAGAAATTTGAATATTTTTCAAAATCTCGAATAGCCAGACATTGTCATTCCTGCTTTTCCCTTGTATATAATGAGTTCTCATGCAGATATTAAATATTTACTCAAGGAAGTAATTTATAACCTATGCCATAGAGTCTGCTGTAATTTCTTTGTCTTCCCTTGGCTTCTAAATACAGTTACTTTCTAATGAAATTGCCCTACACTTTGCACATCCTTTGGCAATGAAGGCTGTGAATTAATATTAGTACTATTGAAATTAGTGTACCCGTTGCTGTTCCTATTCAATTGTAAGAGGTTTAAGGACAGGGACAAGCTATATTTGTTTTGCATCCCCCTCAATTATCTTTTAGAACTATACTCTATAGATATTGTAGAAGTTTCTGGAAGAAATGTATGAAAGGTAACTAATATGACATGCCTTGGGCCCTATAAAATTCTTAAGTGCCTAATAACTAACCTAAACTGTTTTCTGGAGAGGAATTTTGCAAAGGTTAATAGGAGTAACTTGAAAATGATTTCCATGGTCAATATATTTGGCTACATAATATAACACCTTCAGGAAGACATATAATGCATATTGGCATCTTACAAGCCTACTTTAAAGATCATACTTGACTTTGTTTAACCCTCAATTCTCAAGCTCAGTTGATCATGGACCTTCCTCCACTCCTTACTACATTTTTTGCCAAATATATCTCAGCAGCTGTGAAATGCAGTTTGGGGAACCCAGTTCATTTTCAAATGAAAATGCCCAGCGCCTTTTTCAAAACATTTGAAATATACATACTCAATTTTTTAGTTTTTGAAAGTGTATAAAATTCTTTAGTTAAAGCGAATCCTCAATAAACCATAAAACTCATCCTTTCGTTCCTTACTCATTGGTCAAACATACGTTGATTACCTCCAGTGGACTGGTAGTATGCTTGGAACTCATAGTTCAAAGGAAGCAACTAAAAAGAAGTCCCACTCGGGCAGAGCAACGTGGTAAGTGGTGATGGAGCTTATCCCAAGGCCAGTCCTGGCACAGAAGTGCAAGCCTCTCCCATTCTATTTCAGACCAATGGGGAATTGTGAGATATAAGCCAATGATGGGCCATTTATTTTTCAACTTGGTTCCACATCGTCTATTTATTCGACATATTTTCTAGGAGTAGGAAAACTCCCATGGAAAATGCTCCCAGCCCTCTAAGTCCCTTGATGCTCCACTTGCAGTGGCAGTAGTGATTGGACTGTGATGGGCATCATTACAGGTTGTCATACGGCTGCCCAAGATCATCATCAAGAAGCTATCCATCCTCTTCACAGCTCTGAGCTTCCTACATCTGAAAAGGAGAACTAGGAAAGAGCCCATTACAAACATTTTCCTCGATGTGTTTCCTTAGAAAAGGTCAGGGCACAGTCACTGCTGGATAAGAATCAGCACATTTCTCGGAAGCAATCCCAATCCTTTCCATCAGTCCTCCCAGTGAGGCATGTCATGTTCCGTCCATTTTTACAAGCCTTATCTATCCACAGCCTGCCTTTTCACTTTGATAACTGATTTCTGCACCATTAATCGCGTTGGCTATGGGAACCATCTGAAGGGCCGCCGAAGTGGGCGAAACACCAGATTTACACTTTTCCTCTCTGGTGTCTTTTATCACAGAAATACTTTGTTAGATCTTGACTTTAGCTATACAACCATGGGCACTGAGTTTGCCCATCTGCAGAATGGGAATAACAACTAATACTGACCTCAAGGGGCTGTTAGGAACATAAATAAGATAACAGAAGGAAGACCCTTGGCAGAGGGTTCTAACACTAAGTACTCAAAGAATGTTAGCTTTTTTTTTTTTAGTTTTATTATTTCTTAGGACTCTTTGTCAAAGGCAAGACTGGAATTAATTTTTGAAATCTTGCCTTCTATTTGAATTAAGCAATGCTTCAGTAAGCACTAGACATGTAATTTAGCAAATGTTTGTTAATTACCCATGATATGCAAGGCTTTGCACAGGGCTTTGGGTAAATAAAGGTAGACAGAATAGGAATCCTGCCTCCAAAGGGAAGTACTGTGGAGTGAAGGACCTCAGAGCTCACTACGTGTGCAGCTCCGTGCCAGGTCCTGGGATGGGACAGAATAGGTACAAATGTAGAAAAAAAGGGTCCTTGTCTTCCATGGATCCTATAACTTTGCTACTATACAGAAACATCAGCTTGTTATGCAGGTAGTGAGTTAAGTTGGGATATAATTAGACACCCAATCGACAGAAGTGTTTCTGTGGCATTAAGCAGAGAACCAGATGTGAAGCTAACCTGGCTACAACATCAATCACCTAGGGATTCATCTGGTATCTCAGGATTAGTTCAACCAGGGTCTTGGTCCTCTCACCTTTCCAGGTGGCCACTCCAAACTACCTGCTGGATCAGGGAGTCAACCTTCCCTCTGGAATTTTACCGTTGGGTCCATCCATTGCAAGTAACTGTATTCTCCTGCTAGGCACCTCCAACCAGCCCTCCAGGCCCATTGATAGGAGTAGATATTCCCCAGGCTCTGTTTTTAGGGGAGATGAGGGAGCATTGTTTCTGAAGAGTGGTGGTCTCCACTTCCCTAGTTTAGAGAGAAATGTAAGACAACTTCTTTTCTGAATGTATTTTTCCCAGGGTAACCATCATAAAAGTGTCTGTCTCTGTTGGCTGAGAGATTTTTCTCCTTTTCAAATATCCTATTGTTCTTTTCATGTTTATTGTTTCCTTTATGCCTCTTTGATAGCTTCTTTTGGAGGCCTTGTAAGATATTTTGATACTGTGGAAGGAAGGCAGATGTGAGAACCTCTATTATTCTGCCTCTTATTTTGATTTAAAGTTACATGCTCCCCTATGGAAGAAAACAATAAAATACAGCACTGGAAGAAGGAAAGAATGTGGGAAGATGAATAGGAACTTGCTTCATTGGAGAATGAAAGAAGAAGATATTGGGCATAATAATCAATGCAAGAGATCATGAGGGATATTCAGATAATCTATTAACCTGATAATAATCGCCTTGTTAGAAGACTGTATTTCTTGAAAGTGCAGCAACTATTGAAAGATGGTCTAAAACTGTGGTTTCTCTCTATATGTTGTCTAATTCAGTGTAATCACCGTCTTTTATGTATTAATTACAGCTTAGCTTTGCAATTGGGATGAACGGAAGAGCTGACATCCAATCAGGCCAGATTTGATTAGCATTCTTTGACAGGACTCTTATCCAGGATGGCACTTCGAATCTCACATCCTCTAAGGATGAATGTGGATGAGAGCATTTTGCTGGTAATCGTGTGCAGGGCAGCACATCAGGCCGGGATGCTCCATGTGGAAGTTACCCACAGTGGAAGAGACAGCAGAGTTCGAGGAAGGCTTAGTACTCATCCCTGCTCTATTACCTGTAGCTATGGATTTGGGTCAAGCCACTGAACTTTCCTGAGTCTCAGTGCTTAACCTACAAAATGTGAGTAAATATAGTCACTCTGTTGACCCAACAGGATTATTTGAAGGATTCAGTGGGATGATATACATGAAGGTGCATCTTGTAAATTTTAAACTGCTAAACAAGTGTTAATGTCAGTCCCTGAATGATCAGTGATACCACTCCCTCCTGGCCGAATAGCTGCATCTTAGCTAGTCTTCCTCAAGGGCCAGGTTAGGTGTTTCTGTACAGAAACAGGCACTCAACCCATGGGACTTTCTGAACAGCCTGGCTGCCCGGCATGGGCATCACCCTGAAGGAGAGAGTTTACAATCCCATTTAGGACACAGATAAAATGTGACAAGCCACTCATTCAAAAGGTCAAAATAAGTTCACTTTAAAGACAAGGAGGCATTTTATACTCTGTGCCTTTGTCTCCATTTTAAAAGTAAGTGGAAAAATCCTTCAAAGATGAATTTACTTAATCAAGCCGCAGTTGGAGCCATGAAAAACCTATAATCATAATATAATATCTTCTGAATATTTATTACTTTTAAGCGGACATACGCATCATTTCTTTTATTCCTCACATCATTCTCTATAAAGTAGCAGGAGAGATAATTTAAGATTTCGGAAGATGTGTTGTAGGACCATTTGTCGGAGGCCAGCCCTGTAGTTGGTGGAGCAGCACTGGGAAAGCAGGTCATGCAGGGCAGTGCTTGTTGCTCTTACTTAGAGGAAAGGCTAATGAAATGCCCATTTATTTAAAGTGGTTTGTTTTGTTTCCCCTTGATGCAAATATGACAGTGTAGCGTGCAAAAATCTACTGGGAGCCCAGGCTACACTGATCCAAGGGCAACATCAAGAGCAAGCATGGAGTTAAGACCTGTTTACTCTACTGATCAAATCATTTCAAAATGGGATTTCCTTTTCCTAAGGCGCCTTCAGCTCACCTTCTACTCCCAGCCTTTGCCCCTGGAGCTTCATTTTTCTTCCTCTTGTTTAGATAGTAAACCTGATCAAAGACCATCTGTCTGTGACTTTCAACTGAGGTTAGCACGTGTCAGAGAGTCATTAATGTTTGATTGTCTCTTAACATCATTTTAATTATGAAAACTGCAATTTAAATAAAAATGCCCAATTTAAATCTCTCCCAAAGTCAGTCTCCTGTGTGGTTCTCTGTGAGAGAAGGAAGGAGGATTCACTGACCTAATTCAATGGGAAGAGGGTGAGATCTTATACCCCCAAAGACCGGGTTTCCTTGCTTTTTAATATGACAGTGACATCTGTCTCATTGTCAACTAAGAAACAATTCTCCAAGTTTTTGATTTTAAAGACACCATCTGAAGCTGAGTTACTTGACCCCTTGGTTGAAGAGCCATTGTTTAGGCGTGAAAAAATTCAGAGTAACTGATAAAGCTTATCACAAGCTTTTTGGCTAAAAGGTAGTTTTGTTTTACAAATTAGACTCTTTGACACATTAGAAAGTCAGTAAACGAGATATGGCATTCAGCCTGGGTTCTGAATGGACAATGTTCAGGGGAGATAGCTCAGCTTCTAATACATAAACCAGTGGGGCACATTTGAGTGCTATTGTCGTTGCTGATGACGTCAAGCTGCTGCTAGTAACTGAGAATCCCTTTCTCTTTAGAGGGTTTCCAGCGTTCTGTGCAACTGTCTAATATTCTACATTAAGACCGGGAATTAGGAAGCAACTCTTTACATGCCAGGTTGACTGTTGCCTTCTCAGGGTCTTTGCTATTGTCTTGATTGTCATGATGTAGATTAGATTCCAGGAAAAGCTAGTGGCATTCATACACACGCGCACGCGGGCGCGCGAGCACACACACACACACACACACACACACACTACCTTAAAATGCATCTGAGGAAGAAGGCAGCAGCATAAAAGTCCCCTCTGCTGCCCCTTCCTTATCACAAGTCCTGGCCTCAGAGAGTCGGTTTCCAATACTTGTGTCTTCAGCCTGTCCTCTGAGGCTGTCCCAATGGCTGCTAATGCTGGAGGCTGGCATGAAGATGTGCAGGAGAGGGCTTCCTGGTTTTTAATTATTTTTAGTTGTTTGGTAATTAGGTTTGCAATTTCACCCTTTGCATTTTTAGCAGGAGGAAAAACAGCTACTCAGTCTGAATTAGGGTCCCTTTGGAGGCTAGTCGATGAGATAGGCCTAGGTTTGACCGAGGCACATTTCAGAAGAGAGGACTATGGAGTGAAAGGAAAGAAGCAGACCATCCGATCTGGCCTCCCTTTGTTCCTCTCACTGTTGTCCTTGTTGTCAGCATCTGGTGGGCCCTTGCTGAGGACCTACAGCCTCCTGTGTGTTGTAGGTTTACCTTCTCCTTCCATTTTTCAACATAACTAGTGAGTTAAGCACTGTTGTATCCTTATTTTACAATTGAGGGCACCCGGCCTAGAGAGGTTAAATAACTTGCTCAAGTTTGCACAGCTAGTTAAATGGCAAAGCCTACTGTAACCTGTCTCCAGCTCCCTGTAACTAACCAATATGCTGTTCTGCTAAACCCTACCAAGTTGAAGTCATAAAAGCTACATAAATTTCTTTCCAATTTTATCTGAAACTAATGACAATATTGTGCTGTAGTCATTTATTTACTTAATCATGGAAAGTTCATTCATTACTATCTTAGGCTGTTTGGGCTGCTATACTAAATATCACAGACTGGATAGCTTATAAACAACAGAAATTTATTGCTCACAGTTCTGGAGGCTGGGAAGTCCAAGACCAAGGTGACAGCAGGGTTGAGTGAGGGCCCTCTTCCTGGTTCACAGTGTAGGAGAGGAAAAATAATTTTCCTTCCACCCTTCTGAGTTCTTGGCTGGGACCCCTGTAATAAAAGATAGATTAACAAGAAGATAATGGAAGTTTATTAACATGTATACCTCTTACATACCTGGAGATACCTAAGGAAAATGAGGAACCCAAAGAGGTGGCTTTAGATCAGTCTTAAATACCATCTTGACAGGGAAAGGGAGGGAGGATGTAGGCCTCCCAGGGGAGAGTAAATGATTTTTAGGAAAGATGAATGGGCCCTTAGAAGAATAGGAGGGAGGTATGGTAGTTTGTGACAGTTTCTCTGGGTATATTGTCAGCTTCTAGTCTCCTCTCCAATGAGAAGAGTCAGTCTTCTCTGGTTGATGAAACTCCCAGGGAGGGGATCTATGACATTGAGTTCCTTTTGGAGGATCTATCTTTAGGCAGAAAAAAGGGGTTCAGAGAAAGCCACTCCCTGCAATTGCTGTTTTTCTAGTGCCTGCAGATCAAAATAATATATCAAAGTGGGATTTTTGTGGGTGGCGTATTCTGCTACTCTTCAACAGCCAATGCTTTCTTGCTGTGTCTTCACGTGGTGGAAGAGACAAGTTGGTTCTGGAGTCTCTTTTCTAAGGCCACTAATCCCATTCCTGAGAGCTCCACCCTCAGGACCTAAGCACCTCCCAAAGGCCCCACCTCCTAATTGCATCAAGTCAATCATTAGGATTTCAAGATATGAATTTGGGGGGAACACAAATGTTTAGACCATAGTAATTACCTATTACGTGCAAGTCACTGGGCCAGATGCTGCAGGAGAGATGAAGATGAAAACAAAACAAAACTCTTTCTTTCTATAAATAAAATCAGTTAATAGCTAACATTGAGTACTTTTGCCCTCTGGACCAGGCACCGTTTTAAGCATTTTACATACATGAATCTGATGAGCCCTCAGAACCCCTCTAAGGAAAGTACTATTACTGTCCTCATTTTACAGATGAAGAAATGCAGGCATAGATGAATAAGTACCTTCCCTGCCCACGGTCACACGGCTAGTGAGAGGAAGACCCAGATTTGAACACTGTCTGACTCAGATCCTGTGCCCTTCACTCCCAGGCTCCTCTCCTCAGGAACTGACAGCCTGATAAAGGAGGCAGATGTGTGCCCAAACATCTCTGCTGTAACAGGAGAAACACTACATGGCCAACAGGAAGGGGAGATTATGCTGATGGGGGAGGATTATTGTCTGGGCCTTGAAGGATGGGTAGGAGTTAGGGTCAGTGACAGGTGGCTGATGTAACTTCCTACAGAAACAAATTGTCTGCCTCATGACTGGGCTCTGTGATTGCCACTATTCCTAACACACTTCCTGATTTGTAAAACATTTTCACAATTTTGTAAGGTGGGCAAGGTGAGTAATATTATCCCATTTTAGAGACCAGGAAACTGAGGCTCAATGAGAAGAAGAAACTTGCCTAAGGTCACATACTAGAGTTAGCAGCTGAGTCAGGACTAGAATCTGATACTGACCCTGTGGTTCCCAACTCTGCCGTCTCAAGAAAATTATTTGCTGCACCGGTCCCTGTTTCAGCCCCACTGAGCTTCTATGCTGGGTCAAGAGGAGGCCCCTCCCCATGAATGAAGACAACTCACTCAGGGATCCAGAGGCAGCAGAAGCAGTCTCTGGAGTCCCCCCTGGCCCAGCCAGAGGCTACACCATTCCCAGATCTGTGGCAGGTCTGTCCAGAGGCCTGACTTACCTATTTGCCATAGATGGAGTTGCTGACAAAAACTAAGAAAAACTAGTTATTGGCATTACAGACACCCACGTTTGTGCCTGCACTTGGCTCAGAGAATTTGTGACTGATTTCAGAAATTTTGTTGTTGCTCCATTCAATCAAACTGGTTTGTTTGTGTGGTGAAACTAGAAGCCAAAACAACAGCTTCGAAAAAGGAAAATGCAATCCTTTGACCAGGTTATTTCATCTCCATAATGCCAAGTGGTTGGTTGGAATGGTTTTGTACCCTGAACAGTCTCCTGTAACTCCTCTCTGGAAACCTTTGTTCCAGCCAGGTCAGTCTATTTATTAGTCCTTTAATATACCACATATATTCTTACTGTCATGAGAATTGACTTTTACTTATAATGTTTCCCCCTAAAATTCCACCCTCCTTTTTTCCAGGTCAGGCCTCCCTCTGTAATTCCACCCAAGGGACACCTATTTCTGAAGCCTGTTCTCAAAGCCAGCCCTGAGTTCTCCTTCCCTCTGTTGGGTTCCTCCAGGTCTTACAATGGCCACTCCACTTGGTATTTCCCCTCTCTTCCCTGTAATGCTTATCATCAGTGTTTCTGTCTCCTATATCTTCATCTACACAGGAAACCCCAGAGGGGAAGAGATTAAGCCCTATGCTTGGTACTCCTCTGAAAAATGTCACGTAATTCAGGGCTCTCAGTCCTGAATGAGGCCAATGTGGGGAATTGACTAGAGATAGTTGGGTTGATCTCCAGCAGGTCTGGTTTTAGATGGTGATTTCTGTGGCTGCTGAGGGTTGGAATAAGTAGGTAGTTGATCTATTCTCTTGCTTGTGGGTAGTCGGGAGCCATAGAATTATCAAATGTCTGCTCTTACAGAATAACTTTTCCAATGATTTCTTTCAATAGATGAGGACATTGAAGCCCTAGAGGGATGGTGACTTTGGCCAAATTGTCTCAGAAGGTTGTGGACTGAGGCCCCAAGTTTCCTTGTCTGGGCCCCTTAGCTATTTTCCCATCACACTACCTAATCTTTCCAAGATGTCTGACCATCTGACATTCTCTAGGGACAGGAACCTTCTTTATTTTTTCCTTAGTTGTCCATTCTTTGGTTTTATCAAGTCCTGGGTGAGGATCTTCTTTCTATAGTCAACAGAAACTCAGCTTCTGTTACCGAAAGAAAAGTAATATTCATTGTAAACTGATGTGTTCATCCTGATACAAGCCACTGTGGGAAATCTGAGATATTTCAGATGCAGACTTTACTCATAAAGTACATGTGGCATAAGCAAGGAGACAGGACATGTGCATGGAAACTGTTAACAAAAATATAAAGCAGTAAGTGACGAATGTCCAAACTGCATTAATCTACAAAACAATTCCACAGAAAGACCCTTCCTGTAGAAGTCAGCACTTGGTAACTGTGGATAAAAGCCAATCTTATGTGTCAGGTGTCAAAGCCAGGGGTCCAAGGTCATTGTGGATCAAAGAACTTTCACAAAAGTGTCCAAGGATGGAGATCTTGGGGAGACAGGGCCCAGGTGATGGACGTTTCTGGAGAGAGCCACCAATACTGGCTGCTGCACTCATCTTTGCACCATGGAAACAGCCTCGACTTGTGTCCAAGATGTGCCACATGAGGTGACACCTCTGCCCTCTTCCATAATTCCTTGTGTTCTTTAAGTTGATGGATCTGGAATGTCACAATATCATTCACTGCAGAACCAATCAGCTCAGCAAATCAGTTTATAGGCTAGTCAAACAGTTGAAACATACAGTGATACTTTAATAAATCTGTCCATTCTCAGGATGTTGTATTGTTTCTTTTTTCTTCCATTTCGATAAAACATCAAGATTCAAGCTTTTTACCCAGAAGATAATCTGGAGACTGATGTTGGAGTGAGGTTGGGCTGTCCCAACTAGTCAATGATGCATCCATCCCCAAGCACTTATGATGTGATCCAGACATGTTAAATATGCGTTGTCCTTGAAAGCCTTCCACGTACTTTAAGAAAAATTGGACCTAACTTTTCAAAAATTGCACACCAGTTGGACTATTGTAATTATAATTCTAAATGTGCAATCTTTAAACAATTTTTGAAAACTGAATGTTGAAGACACCTAACTCTTTAGGACTTGGGTTGCTTTTCCTTTTTGTTCTTATTTTTTCAGTATGTATAAGATATGTTAATCATAATCACATTTGAATGCTATTGGAGGTCATCCTCTGCTTTTTCAGCTCGACAGGCATGGTTTCACGCAACCTCCGTTGTCTTGCTTCCTGTGCTGGTCTTTGGCCTTCTCTACAGACTGCCTTTGGTTCATGTTGTTATGTGTCTAGCTGGGTTCCTGACTAGACTCCAAGCCCACTGAGGGCAGGACCTTTGTCTTATGCTTGTTGTATTCTCCCTACTCCTCCAACATCTAGCACAATATCTCGCAAGTTGCAAAAACTTTAAGAAGATGTGATGATTAATTAAAAATTGAAGAGTTTTTCTAATTACTTGACATCCTGACCCATGGAAAAGATGATCCAGAGATCATATTATTCAGGGGTTTATTTTTTCTAGAATGGAAATTTAATGGTACGGAATAGTTTTCCAACCTGTGGGCCACAGACTTCTGGGAAGACAGAAGAGTAATTGCAAGGGGATTTCATTTGCACATGTACATAAATATTTTATTCACAAATTTATAACAAAATTGCAAATTTTATCATTTGGGTACTTCCATCTACTCTGCTACTCTCATAGCATTTAGCTTAACTCTTTGGAACTTTTGTTAAAATGCAAACCTTGGGTGGTAGGTGGTCTGCATGTTGTGAGAAGGTGGTTGTTCTTGAAGCAATAAATGGAAGATCTATAGCTGGTGTTGGGAGCAAGAGTGGAGGCAAGATTCTGAGTGCTGAAGAGGAGAGAGTAACCTCACTATACAGTGCTACCCCTGGACCCCCGGCAATGTGGATAACATGCAGGAGGTGCTCCCAGTTTGTATTCAACTGCTAGAGAGGAGGACTCAGAGGCCCAAGAAGTTCAAGAATCATCTCTGAGTAAAGGCTCCTGTTCCCAATTTCATTTAGGAACATGGGCTAACTCTTCACTAGCACTTGGATCATGTCTAACATAGATCAAATGATGCCTTGTCAGAGAATACATATGTGTTTCCTTGCCCTTGGGGAGTCAGTCAGAGACTGTTTGAGAGGCCGAAACCAACCCTAGGGATCATTCCACAAAGAGTGCTCATGGTCAAATGCGAAATGAGTGCTTCCAACCTCACCTGTGACAGGGGTTGGGAAAGGGGCTGATTTGCTTGAGATGGAAGTGGTCCCGGGGAGACATGGGACTTAGATACAGAGAGCTAATTGTGATGAAGTGGGAGAAGCCAAAGCATTTTAGAAGCAGCAGCAGGTCTGGCAAACAGCAGGAAACAGCATGGTTGTTGGGGAGAGAGGATATAGTGCTCAGTGAACATGTGTGTTAAGGAAGGAGCTTGAGGACCCCAACACTTTTTAGGGGGGCACCCAAGTGTGAGTCAAGCCAATAACTGTTTAATGTTATTACCACTTCCCAGCTGAATATGTCCTTCAAAGGTCAGAGGACTTTAAAATCTTAATCTTGAAGTGCACTTGGATGTCATCTAGTCCAACGTCCACTGTGGGAGGAATCTCCAACCCAGCATTCTAAACAGCCTCTGCTTGAATTCTTCCAGTGACTGAGAGCTCACTGCTCACTGAGGCTCTTGTTCCTTTCTGGATGGGTTTCAGTATTGGGACATTTTCCCCGTGATTTTCTGATGCTCTCTTCTCATGTTCTCCCCCGACCCCCCATCACAACCATGTCCCTCCCACCTACCATGCGTTACTCCACTCTCTCCTGACCCCACCACTTATTGCCCTTCCACCCACTACTTAAAATTTAGAACTCCAAATTAGACCTGCTTCTCTGCCTAAGTCACCAGCTTAGGGCTTCTTCTTATATTAATTGCTGTGTGTAGTAGAGATGATTTTTTTTTTTCTGCCAGATTTCTCCTCAGCCTTATTATTGTTCGGGAACCATAAAACTGAAAACTGCATTTTTATGACTCCAAATGACCTTCAGAATTCCAGACACGGCTGACTCTGCTTGGCTATAATATTTTGACTCATTAATTTCAGAGAAGATATTCCGATTTATAATTTTATTAAGTTTCTGAGGATTTTTAATACTGTGTTTCTAAATATGATGAACTTCTCGCCACCAAATTTTAATTAGGGAGCATATTAAGTCCTCAATTAATGCTTGCAGTAATGCATATTTAATATCCAATAACATTTGATCAGGGTCCTTTCAGTGAGGGAGGGACAGGGCAGTCAAGGACTTTGGTTCTCACTGACCAATAGGGCAGCCATATCTGCCTTTTCATCTTCCCTGGCCCAGTAGAGTAGAGCCCATTACAAAGCATTGGTCAGGAACACAATTAACACTCTCATTATCAGCCTCTCCCCTGAAGTGAGTGGGGAGTGTTCTGCCACCAGGTATGCAAGAGACACAGTGAAGATTTTCTGAAGGAGCCAGTCCAAAGCACATGAAAGAACTTTTAAAACTTTGTGCCTTAAAGGTATTTTATTTCTCCTTTTCATCTCTAATCCATTTCCCAATGCATAGGAGTAACAAGCATTAATGCAGGTGTTTGCAAACTTTTTCTGTGAAGGGCCAAGTAGTAAATATTTCAGGCACTGCAGGCCATATAATCTCTGTCCCAGCTGCTTAATTCTGCTGTTAGAGCACAAAAGCAGCCCTAGACAATACACAGACATATAGGTACGGCTGTATTCCAATAAAACTTATTTGTGGATACAAATTTGAATTTCATATAATTTTCACATATCAGGAAATATTACTATTAATTTTTTCAACCATTTAAAAGTCTAAAAACCATTCTTAGCTTGTGCTTTGACCAATGGCTCTAGTTTGCCAATCCCTGCTTAAGTGGAAAGAGTCCAGGACCAAGATCAGGAGACCTGGGGTCTCGTTCCAGCTCTGCCACTGGGTCACTGAGGGACTCTCAGGAAAGCCACTGCACTATCTTGGGAACCACTTTCTTCGTTTGTAAAATAAAGGTTTGGCTTGAATGGCAGCTAAGGTCTTGTTCTAAGGACTAGTGATTCCTTCCACAGCAGTAACTTGTTCTGGTACCCTCTCTAGAGGCCCCCAGAACCATGTGTTCTCATTTCCCTCTTGCTTCTTAAAGCAACAGCTCTCTCCTACCCCTGGAAAGCTGATTGGAAGGAAGGCAAAGGTTGCCAGGCCCTCAGGAGGGCCCAAGTCTCAGGGTGTGCAGTTTGAGAGACAAGAGCTTCACTCTGAGCTTAGCTGCAACAGGAAGGATTACTTCCTTGGCTCTCTTTGGAGCTTTCACTCTTTTGAGAGCTTCAGAATCTTCATCCAGAAAACCCATCCAGGGAGGGCTAACCACTGGGGGAAGCCCATAGAATTCAGAAGCAAATGGCCTGCTGTGGAATGAAGAACAGCTTTCTCCTTCCAAGACCTGGCCCTCAGCTGTATTCAAGCTGCCAGGGAGACTGAACTCCCTGCAGTCTCCCACTTTGGCTCTGTGTCCCTTCAACAGCAAGGTCTGTCCCTCTATACTTGTTTCCTTCCTGTAAAAACCTACCCCCAGCATAAGGACATAATTTGGTCATTCATGTTGAGATAAGAACAATTGTAGAAAACTTGTAACACTGGAGAAAGCTGGAGGAACCAGGCTTTGATCATTATAAGAGCCAACATTTAATGTGTGCACACATGTGTGTCTAGGTGTGTGTGTCTGTGCGTGTGTGTATTTTCTCACCTAAAATCCCCACTTGCAGATGAAGAAATAAAGACTTAAAAAATCTTAATAACTTGCCCAAGGTCAGCAACTATTAAGTAGCAGAACAAGGATTTGAACCCAAGCAGTTTGACTCTCTAGAATGGTAAAATTTGGAGAATCAGTAAGTGGAAGAAGACAAATATTCAGAAGAGCTTGCTTGAACCGCCATATCGTGCACACTGTGTAGCTGCCACTCTTTTTGTCTCTGTGTGGGGTTGTCTCATCAGTCATGTGCTTCCCTCCCTCATTCACAGTTTGTCAAGGGGGGTCCTGTGCACTGGAATCTGGGAGGTGACTTTCCTTATAGCTCTTGGTTCTGCCCTCCCTTCCTCTCAGGTTGCTTTGCCATTCCTTGCAAGATGATATCATCCAGATGGCCAAATAATAACATCATTAGAAAAATAATTGGTTAACTGAAGCTAATATTTATGATATATACTCAGAATTTTCTTTCCCCCTGTTCTAAACATAGCAAAAAACATAATGTTTTAAAATGCCACCGGGGCCATCTGTTGTTTCCTATCAGTTCTTGACGTCATTTGAGTGGCTTGGTTATTTTAGAGTTTCCATAACCATGATCGCACAAGGAGGCATGTCAGAGAGTATTAGGATGAGTGAACAAGGGACTCAGACACGCCAGGGCCCCAGAGGTCACTACTTCTCCCTTCCTTGTTCTCCAAGTATTTTTTCTCAGAGGCAGAGTTCAGTCTAGGTTTTGGAGATTCCTGATCCAGCGGTTAAGTGATTTACTAGGTAGTTCTTCCTCCCTTTATGTTCCAATGAATTTCTCCTCTCTGAAAGATCTTCCCATGTGTCCAGATTCTGGAACTACACAGAATAAGGTGCTTGACATGAGTGGAGGCTCCCTTATTCCATAGTGAGCATCCTCAATTCCTTCAATTTCTCTCATATGATTTGGCATTGACTATGCTCATGTTCCTAATCTTTCTCCTCCCATCAGACTCCAGGCTCCTCTTAATGTGGGTGACCATAACTCTCAGAAGTGCTTTAAGAATTATCTCATTTAATCTTCACAACCACCCTGTGAATAAGAAGGACATTACAATTCCCATTGTACAGATGAAGAAACTGACACCAAGGTGGATGAAATAACGTACTGAACATCACTCGCTGGCTCCTTTACAGTCCAGTGAAGAGGTGCTCCTTGTCCACTGTTCTTTTCTTGGCAGCCTGTTATCTTCTCATGGCAGGGCACATTGTAAAGTAGTTGCTCAGAATATTTGTCCTTATGTATTTATTTAATTGTTTATTTATTTTTCTCAGCTTAAAATGAAATACCTCAGACATACTCAAAAAGTATAATTAGTAACTTAATGAACACCCTTGTAGCTGCTACCCAACCTAAGAAATAAAACATTAGAGATAATAGCTTATATACTCTTCTGTAATGACCCGCATTCCATGTCCCTCCTTTTATCCCAGAAATAACCATATTCTAAATTTGGTGCTTGTCATTCTCCATTTATGTATCTATCCTTACACAATACATAGTATCATTTCACATTTTATTAAACTTCACATAAATGCTCTTCATGATGTAGGTATCCTGATTCTTCTCTTTTACTCAACAGTTTGATTTTGAGATGCATCCATATTGATACCTGTGACAATAGTTCAGGTTTTTCTATGCCCTATAATCTTCCTTTCAGTGGATATTCTACTTATTTACCCATTCTACTGTTGATGAATATTTTAGTTTCTTTCTCATTTTTGCCATTGCAACAATGCTTCAACAAACATGGCACTTGTCTCCCTGAGCCCAAGTTTGTCTAGGGTTTGCCTACAAATGGAATTAGTAGGTCGTAGAATATGTGCAGCTTTACTAGCTATCACCATATTGCTCTCCAAATTGGCATTTTATGCCCACTAGCAGTGGCTGAAGGATTTCATGGTGCTGCCTCTTCACCCACACTTCGTAGTATCATACTCTGCCAACCTGATAGGTATGATCATCACTGTTTTCAGAAAAACGCATATCATTGTTTCTAATTTATATTAGAATGCGGAAAACCAAACTTTATTAAAGTTAGCTGGCCTGACCAAGCCACACAGGTCCAAAGCAGAATGCAAGTTTCTTGGCAGGAGTTAGAATTTGGTGCACTGCTATCAGCCACTAGTCAGCATTTCCTGGGCATTGGTTTATGAAGAGCACTATCCTAGGCACCATGAGACAGTCATAGACAATACATTTGCATTGTTAATGCTGATGGAGGCAACAGACAGGTAAAGTGGGTTTGCAATTTGGACCCACGCTGCTTTCGGGGATATAATTGACACGTGCCCTATGTCAGTCTATACAGCAACAAGACATGTGATCATGTGGCTCTATGGAAGTAGGCATGCCCCATCCTCTCGAGGAGCCTGTCACTGAATAGTGGAGCAAGTGAAGTCCACAAGCAGTAGCCCAGAGGGTAAAGAGTGTTGCTAGGATTCAAGTCATAGAAATAGAAAGTCAACCCAACTTTGAAGATGTTCAGAGAGATGTGCCCTGCTGACCTGTGGGTGACAAGCAGGCACAGATGACCTGAGCAAGGATATGAAGACTTGCTAGCCAGGGACGGTCAGGAAGATATTGAAAGCCAAGGCAGGACCACTAATGCAGGAAGGCTGATGGGGTCCAGCAGGTTGAATGGCCAGCAAGTCTACCAGAGCAGTTCCATTGAGATGGCTTATAGGCACAGAGCACAGGGAAGGTGGCAGCCTTTCCCTTGGCACTGCTTGTTGGCTTAGAGAGGGCTAGCGTAATGGCTACTGACTAGATCCTGAAGATAAAGCCCACAAGCCCACAGGTGAGGCCTGCACAATTTTTACTGTGTGCTTCCCAGCTTCAGGCACTTGGGAGGTACTGAGATATGAGGTATAAGACTCAGTCCTTGCCTCAGATTTGTTATCTAATCAGAGAACAAGAATAAGAAAGGGAAAAAGACATTCTATGCAAAACCTATATTAAAAATAGAAGTAAACATATCGTAGATGGGTAGATGGTCCACCCTAAGGAGTAGCAGCACCATGAGTTGAAGGAAAGAGTCAGAAGAAGTGGTGGGGAGCCTTGAATGCCAAGCAAAGGAACTGAAATATCATTTAGTAATAGTATCAGCATACTTACATAGCGCTTGTTATATTCTAGGCATTAAACACTCTAAATACTTTACCTCATTTAGTTCTCTCAATTACTCTGTGGGGTAGATATACATTTATCCCCATTTTACAGATGAGGGAACGGGACAGAGAGAGGTTAGGAAACTTATCCCAAATCTTCCACCTACTAGGTAGCAGAGCCAGGCTTTGGACCTAGGCAGGGCGGCTGCAGGATTTGGGCTCCTAACCAGTATGCTATATTCCCATTAGAGGATTTGAGGGTCCCTAAGTAAAGGTGAGTTAAAGACTCAGGACATTTTTAAAAATCCCAAATACCTGGCTCCATCATTGGACATTCAGATTCCATGCATCTGAAATACTGAGCAACTTCTTGGGTAATTCGGATGCACCGCACACCTGGTTGACAGTCACTGCTGTCAGCCCTTGGGAGCTGCTTGGGTTTCTGATAAACCCAACAACATCCCCAAAGTTGAATGTTTGGGCGAGGGAGTGTCACAGCAAAGCAGTATTTTGGCAGGACCGATCTGGCAGTTGTGCTTGGCAGGGATTAAGAAAGTCCAGACAGTCGAGGTGGGGAGAGAGTGGCAACTGTTCAGAGGCCAAGTCATGGGAGAGGAGAGGCTGGGTCAGAATGAGGGAACAGAAATGAAATAAGCCATTGATGCTAGAGACTAGCTAGGACTACCTGAAAAGAGTTGTGGATTCCTTCAAGTTAGGAAGGCTTAGGGGGTGACAAAGTCCCCATGCCGCTGAGTCCACCATAGTGGTTAACATGTGGGCTGTGGTTCCAATCCCTGCTCAATCACTTACAAGCTGTGTGACAATGCGCAATTTACTTAACCTCTCTGTAGTTTGCTTGGTTCATTTATAAAATGAAAATAATGACAGTATTTCTCTCATTGGGTGAGTAATACATATATAGTGCTTAGAGTAGTGTTTTGCTCACAATACACGCTCAGTAAAAGTTAGCTCTTATTTTTATTGGTAGGAGAGGGAAATTGGGTATCTGAGCAATGTGAGAGACAATAAACTAAGATTTAGAGATTTTGGTCTTAGATGCAGCAAGATCTCTGATGTTACTACAGCCTACCTTCAGACTAGGATAAAAAAAAAACCAACAACCCTGCTTTTTCCAAAATGACAGCAGCTTCGTTTTCAATGAAAATGATGCTAATTACTGGGTATTGACCCAAGATGAATTTCTCTTTGATGAACTACATACCGCTCTTCAGAAAACCTTGCCAAATCATCTCAAATACCAGGAAGTGTGGGGTAATGCAGCAAATTGGGGGAAAATGTGTATCAGAAAAAATTATTGCTACAAAAATATTTTCAGTAAGTTTGTTCCCTTCATAAATAGTGTGAATGGAATGCCTCAGCAATCAGCTGAAAGCCTGATCTTGGCTGTGGGTAATTGCTCGTCTGGTTAGTGCAGAATTTAATTTGTGCTATTGTGCAGGCAAGGCTGAGAGCGTGAAATAAACAATGTGTGTTAATTTCACGTTTTCCAGTCTACTTAGCTGAAGAGAAAGCTTAGGCTCCTCTCAGGCCTCACACCACCCCCTCCCCAGCATCTCTCCTAGAGCCTGCAGACCACAGAGGGGTGGGATATTTGCTGACTACAGGGGTAGGGTTCTTGCTCCAAGACCAAAGACTCAGGAAATCCAGTTGACCTGGGAAGTGATGCTCACTGCTGATGGAGGACACACACAGCGCTCCCTGCCTCCACCCCATGCCTAGGGATGGTGCCGAGATCTTTCTTCCAAGACAAATGGGCGCCTGCTGGTATCGGGCAGCTGACTTTATGCTCTCAGGTTTGGTGATGCTCTTGGCCTCCTGTGAAGCAGCTTTCACCAGGGCAAACAGAGAACTAACAAATTACATGTGCCCGCACTGAATGGATTAATTGGATGAGCTGAGGGGATTCTTCTCTGTGGAGGGTAACGCAGATAGCTTTATGAAGAAGCACAGAAGATGCCCACTTTCAGGATAGAACTCGAGGGAGGCTGGATCACTTGCCCCCTGCCTGACTCCCTCCCTGCCCCACTCTAGGAATCAGAGGAGTCAGAGCTGGAGCCTGGGCACCAAGCTACTTGCACCTTCCTTCTGTGAATCTGAAGGGCCTCAGGCCCAAGAGAAGTGACTTGCTCAGGGTCGGAGGGGCAATCAATAGCTTGACTAGGCCTGGAACTCAAGGACCCCATTGTCCTTCCAGTACTTTTTCTGCTACACCACTTCTCATCAGGTGTCTGATGTGAACCAAATTATCTCCGTAAGAGCTAATCTGTGAGCAGGCACCCTGGAGTCAGGCTGCCTGAGTTCACCTGGTTCTAGCTTGGTAACATTGCACAAGCTGCTTACGCATTTCAGTGCTTCAGGTTCTTCATCGGTAAAATGAGGACAACTATAGCATACACTTCATAAGGTTATTATGAGCATCAAACTAGCTAATGCATGGAAAGTGCTAGAACAGTGCCTGGCAGAGTGTAAGTGCTCAGTAAATGTTAGCTATTAGTAGTGTTATTATCTGGACTATTCTAAATTTCCGACCTGTGCTTATTGTAAGATTATTTGTGTGTGTGATCAGATTTCCCTATCCCCCCAGCAAGGGGGAGTTCTGTTCTCTTGTCTTTACTTTTTAACCTGCCCTGCTTTTATTATTAAAAATCTAAGAGGAGAATTCCACTATATGGAAATGCCTGAGGTTTCCTTTTGACTGAGAGAAGAGCAAAAGAACTAAAGAGGTTGATGCAAACCTTGTGATGGCAGGAAGCTCACCTGGTTTGTCTCCGTCTCTGCATTGACCAGCCCAGGCCTGACTCATGGTACATCTTAAATGTGTGCTGAACCACCAGGGAGTCCAATGGCAGAGGCAAGACGTGGTTTTCAGGGCTACAGAGGCAAGTGAACCAAGTGAAAAAAAATCTCCTTACCCTTCAGGCCTTGCTTGATCATGGGAATGACTGGTATTTCTTTTCAGGAAAAAGCAAAATCGGTCTTATTGTAACCCATTAAAGCATAGCATAGAATCACCTTCCCTTGGTCTCAGAGACACTGCCATATGCGTTCTCTGTGGGACTTCCATGAATATCGATTAGGCCCCTGCTTTGAACTGCCTCCTATACCAAACACTAAAGATAATTGTACCTGTCCTCAGGGAGGCCTCAACTCCCATAAGTAGGGATCATAACCATATCATAAATGCAACTTGACATTGAAACAGCATCCTGCAGTTTCTAAAGACTGTGTTGACCATTCCTATCCTACAGGACAATGAAAGATTGAGGGACTTGCCAAGGTCACATAGCTGGGATGTGACCTCAGCTCTCTGGACTGGAGGTCCTCTCCTCTCTCCTCTACACTGATCTATCCCTCCGTGAAATAAGAGGTACTTGTCCTGACAAACTCGTTCCACTGACTGTCGGCAGCTGGCAGAAAAAAAGCACATTTTATGATGGTACAAGGTGGAGCTGTGTAACTGGAAGATAAAAGAACAAAAGTGGTTCCACAATGTCGCAGTTAGGGACTTGGAGTCTAGGTAAAATTAATGCTATCAATAAAGCAGCCAGTAGTTATGGAGTACCTACCACATGCAAGACACTGGGCTAGAGTTAGAGGAGGGGAGAAAGAGTTGAGTAAGAGGCTGTCCCTGCCTTCTGGTGTGTCACAAACTCCAGGAGAAGACAAAATGTATATCCACAGAAGAAAACTTCACGTTAGCATGTGGTAGCTGCTACATGAGTTGTATGGACTGGATGGGGCTTAGATTTGAGAGGAGGTGAGAGCCTGCAAATCCTGGGCTGGACTTAAGCATGCAAAGAGGAGCAAGTGAGAGATGACCCTGGGAAGCACAGCGCTGGCTGCCTGACCATGAGAGGAACTGTATCTCGCTGCAGGGGGGAGTTATCAGGGAAAGCTTCCAGAAGCAGGGGACCTACAGAGGCCTCAGGGATGAAGAATTTGAATCAGTGTAAGAGTGGGACAAGGGATTCCAGACAGGAGGAGTGCCAAGACCAAAGGCACTAGAAAAGGTAGGAGAGTGTCAAATCTGTGCCCAGTTGTAGTCTAATTGGAAAGATCATTTGGCTTTGATGACAGACAGACTTTGACCTTCAAAGATGGAGAAGATGGCTGGTTAGTGATTCGTGCAGCAGAAGGAGGGGTGATAAGAGAAGGGGAGCTTAGGATGCATATACTGCCAGACGACTTTTCTCTGTGACTCCCCTTGTCTGGCCAGCCCTTGATTAAACAATGAATCACAGGTTGGGCCTTCTTGGACAGGTGGAACTAGGGACTGGAAATTGCCCTGGCTTGACAGGATCTAAGAAGTCCCCCTGCCTAATCATGTCTTCTGAGCTTAGAACTGTCCATGACCCTGGCACACACAGTTACTCCTAGCTGGGGCTCGAGGGCTCCCTGAAAGCTGGTGGACTGGCAGTAAGAAGGGAAGAGGGAATGAGCTGAAATCTAGAGTAACCCATGAACCCTCCACAATCTCCAAGCAGGCTCCAGGTGAGTACTTCCCTTCTTCACGGTCCCCTTGAAGTTCATTTGCAAGGGATTTCATGTAGATACAATCAGGTAGATGAAGAGAGTAAGAGGCAGAAATGGGAAAGGTAGCTCACAGTGCCTCCAGGAACCATATTCCATCTCTCCTTCTGAATGAGTGCTTGTCTGTGGAAACACGTACACCCACAGAAGAGGACCACTATTAGCTGCCATCCACTTAGGAGTGGTTTAGATGGTTAGATCTTTCTTTGTGCCTGCTTTCTGGAAGTCAGCTCCTCTGGAAGAAGTAGGGAGTCTACATTCAGAGACCCTGGAAGGAGCAGGTGCCCCTCTCCTCCCCACACCATTTCTACCTCTTCCCAGGCTTGGGGGCTAGGAAGAAAGTGAGAACCAGAGGAGAAAGGCACTGAATCAGGGGACAGGAAGGAACTCAAGGCGATTTCTCTGACCTTGCAATTTTTAGCAGGCTAATGTTGGCTCCGTCTCTGGCTTTCTTTCCTGAGAAAGGCCAAGAAAGTGTTACCTAATGTGTTCAGTCAAAAAAGACCCTTCAAGGCAGAGTAAATGACAGCCACCAGGAGGCAGTGCGAGAGGGAGGCTAAGGTTGGAGTGGGAGGGACACAGGCGTCAAATAATCCAACGGGGAAAGTGCTGGTGGCTGGCCCGAGCCACATAGCTAGTTATTTCACTAAATGCATCAGCCAGTCCTGCGTTTGAAATCTTCTAACATGAGGGATTGGGTTGGTGGTGTGTGTTGCAAAGAAACCAACTGCTTGAGGGCTTCTGAGGACCTTAGTGCAAAGGTTTCTTTTTGTTGGGATTTCTACAGCTGGAAGAGCCTGAATCCTAGACTCTTCATGATGCTTGAACCTCCCTAGACCATTGAACATTTATGAACATGAGAATTCGGAGGTGAGGAGCCAAGAAGAACTTAGCAATACTCAGGGTGCTCTGCCCTGTGAGGCCACCAACTTACACGTGTGACCTGAACGACTCCTTCCTGTGCTGAGCTTCCAGTCAGAACTGCCTTTTCTTCACCTCCAACTCTCAAATCTTTTCTATCCTTCCAGAACCAGTTCGAGGCCACTATTCCATGCAGGTAGCTCCTAATAGCCAACCCTCATCCATACATTCTCTCCCAAAGGCAGGCTGGTGAAAGCTTCCATCTGAGGAGTGTTCACTCCATAGGCCCTGTGTTGACCATGGTTTCCTCATATATGTTCACAGCGGACCTCCGAAGTGAGGCATTCCTCTGTTTACTGATGGGAAAACTGAGACTTACAGAAGCTACAGAATCTAAACCTGGGTCGAGCTCAGTGCAAAATTTGAGCACTGAACCACTGCGGTCTAGTGCGTCTTCTAGTCCTGACTATGTGCACTATTGTTTTGGTGTTTAAACAACTTTAGATAACTGAACTTGCTAGGCTCTGAGAGTGATAAATTTCCGCTTTTGTTCAGGGAGATTGCAATCTAGATAGACAGATAAAACATTTAATAATTAAAGCACAGGAAACACGTGCTCACCTTAGAGCATCACCTGTTTATTGAGCACCTAGTATGTGACATGGTACCAAGCTCCTAACGATCTCAAGAGAGAGCTGTCCCTGCACCAGTGAAGCTTACAGACCTCTGAGGGAGCCAGTCCTTAAGCAAATACATTTGTAAACGGCTATATAATTACAGTGTCAAATGTTAGGGAGACAAAGATCCATAGGCTATCAGAGAGAATAGCAGGGGCTCCTGTTTTAGATGGGAGGGTCAGAGAAGGCCTACCTTCTAAAGCGTCATTTTAGCTGAGATTTGAAAGATGGGCAAGAGCTGGTGAAATGTAAGGAAGTGGGGATTGGGGAAGAGATGATTTCTGTCAGAGCCCCGAGGCAGAAACATGGAGATTTAGAGAAACACACCTAACCAAGGCAGCCAGCTGTGTGCTGCCAGCTTTTGCCATCCTTCTTGGGTTTCTAGAGCCCTTGGGCCCCTGCTCTGAACGCCCTGGACTTAGCAGATGGCTCCCCTTCTGTCTGCACCCTGGCTTACTTCTATGACATTGTCCACAGCTTCAATCTGAGCTTGGCCTCTTGCTTTGTCCATTTCCTCTTTTGATCATGGCGGGGGCTTCTGGACCACGCGGACAATGGGGCTCATGGTCCATCTCCCTAAATGGGGGGCCTCTGGGTCATCAGAGCCCCACCTCAAGAGCTCTGCTTTCATTTGTATCTCCCCCTCCTCAGCCTCCGAGGGAGCTAGGACCTGGGAAGACTGTAAATTGTATACATTATTTCCTTTTTGATTAGGTGAATAAATAACTTGATTGAGACGCGCCTCTTTGGAGGGAGATGCTGGCAGGCTTCCAGGAGTGGGAGGCAGCTGGCTCTGAGCACAGAGGAGGTGACAACAAAGGCCCGAGGGACAGACACATTGTGGGCAGGCTTGGGATCCTGCCTGGCCCTGGAGAGGACCTGCCAGAAACATTTAGGGAAAGCAAGGTGCCCCTTCCCTCTGCATGAGAGGAAAGGTTCAGGTTTGGGCTGCCTTTCCAAGCCCTGGGACATCTGACCCAGCCTACTGCCCTCCTGAGGGACAAGCTTCAGCTGGGAGGAATGGGCACAGGCTCAGGGCAGCTGACAGTGATTGTGCTACCCAAATGAGCTGGTTCTCCACCTGATAGGTATCATTTTCAAGAAACGACCTTAGACCCTGCACAACGCCTCCGTATGTGCTGGGTGTGGAGACATTGGTGCATGGTATACATTCACAGGCCTTTGATCCAAGCTCCTCTTTATCACTCTCTAAATTTAAAGTATGAATCTAAGCCAGGATTCTCTGCCCTTCCTAAACCCCGGAGACACCACTGGCCACCTTGACAGCCTCCCAAAGTGGCCCCGCCCAACCTGAGAGCTATGACAAACTCTGGTCCTAACCACCCATAATGCCCCGTAGCAAGGGGCTGTTTCAAAGTGGGGAGAAATGACATGCGAGACTCTAAGTGATTCAGATACAAGCCCCACTCCGAGTCCTAGGCTTGAGATTCACTACTCTGAAGACAGGAGAGGTGTCAACTCAGAGGGTAGATGCTGAGGTTTGAGGCATCCAGAATAGGCCTCTCAGTGCAAAATTGGATTTCCTTGTGGTTACTAATCTACCAGTAGAAAGCTATTCCTTGGAGTTAAGTCATGGTGACTTCAGGAATACCCTGTTAAAACATCCCTAAGATGGAAAATACGGTAATCCAATTTTAGTCATTCATACCTTATTTGGTTAAAGAATAATTGGTGACTACCCTTTAGATACACTCTTTAGGGCCCAAGGAGATATGTAAGGACGTAAAAGAATTTCTACCATTTATGGAGCCCGTTATGAGCCAGGAGAGCATGGATCTTTCATGTATGTATTCCCATTTAACCCTCAGTATTTGAACCCAGGTTTGTGTGGTGACAACCACTACGTCCTCTCTGTTATTCCAGCTGCCTCTGTCTGAATGGATGTTAGGGAAATGAGACTGTTTGGGGGAACCTTGCCCTAGAAACCTCTGAGAGAGCTGCTCTGAGTATCCAGGCATATAGGGTGGAAGGGAGGGCAGCACAAGCCAATAATGTCCCAGATTTGGCTCTGATCAGCCTGCGATCCATGCCTTACATTGTGACTCCCTGCCCTGTGCTCCTGGCTCCTGGGCAGGTCCTCCCCTGGCTGTGGGTATCACTCAGTACGGGTCAGCAGGCTTATTTCCAAGGAGGACCCCTGGTATCCCAGTAAAGGCAAATGCACAGCCAGATTCTGAGCCACACCTGAGTGCATCAGGATAAGGAAGTTGTCAAAGGGACCAGAGAACCAGACTCCGACCTGAAGTGTGTGGAGACTGCATTGCTATCTCCGCGCACACTCCTCACTCCTGGCAGTGGAGCCCCATGCTGGCTTCTATGTAAGAGAATACCTCCCACCCATAGGATTCTACTCACGTTTGATTGTGACCTCCAGTATCCCCACGTGCTCTAGCTCTTCTTTACAAACATTGGCTCTGATCATCTCCTTGTGCATGGTAAATTCCTTCCCGTGCTTTGAGGTTCAGCTCGAAGATGATCTTCTTGATGATGTGTAACCCTACCTCTCCCTCTTCTGGACTGCCTAGCACAGGTGTGTAGCCCCACTCCTGTGACAGCATTTATCACCCTGTTATGCATATCTGCTTCCCTTCTAGACAGGAAGCCTCCTGAAGGCAGTGTCTGTTACACTTCTAGCATCCACAACAGTGTCTAGCATATAATAGCTCTTGTGGGAGGACTTCCCTGACCTCTTCTCCACCTCCCAGTGTTGATTGATTATACATCCTTTGTACCCCCACATTACACCACTCACACATGTAACATGATGTGGATTGTCTGTTTATTCATGTGCACCATCTGTAGGCCATAGCACCAGGAGAACTGGGCCCATGACCATCTTGTCCATCAGTCATAATCCCCAGCACATGTGTGACACCTAGGAGGTACTCAATAAATATATGTAGAATGAATGAATGAGTCAATCTGGGCTTCTGAAGACCAACTGAGTTGTAGACTTCACCTGGGTCAGAAACCTTATCCCAGTAAATACCCTGTTGTCTCACTGTAGGCACCCTGTGAGGCACACTCCATCTGTAATTGCCCACAGTCTTGGCATCATCAAACTGTGCTTACCTAACTCACTATGCTGGGGTAGTAGTTGTAGATTAATAGCTTCAATAGAATATACAATTTTTCCCCGAAGTTCTGGATTTTCTCCTTTGCTCTTGTACAAGCAGAACTTCAGGAACTAATGGGCTTTTTATTATTATGCACACAGAGACAAGAGAAACATGCTTTATCCTATAGTAGGTTTGATACTCTGGGCAACACTGGGTAATCTGTGAGTGATGTCTTGGAAAAAACTTTCCTCCCAAGAGTTAGGAGACCAGACTCCACCATTAAATTGCTATGAGACCTCAGGCATAGTCACCCAACTGGTTAGTTTCCTAGTTTCAAGTGCTGATTTCTATGCCCCACTCCTTTTTGTTAGTCTAGTTTTTCTAGACTACTTTTCTAGCCTGTCTAATAATTGTTGCAAACATGTTAAAAATTGCTTCCATCCATACAGCCTTTTAAATGTTTATGAAACATATTTATGTGCTTTATCTCCTGTTTTCTGGACCTGTGAGGTAAGTAGTGTAATTAAATCATTCTTAATAGGAGCTTTGACTAGATGATCTCTAACATTTGGCACAGCTTTCAGTTTCTAAGAGGTTTGAGTTCAAAGACTTGTATCCTTTGATCCTTGTGCAAGATCACTTCCCCAAGGTGGGGCCATGGACTCCAATCACACAAGTCACAGAATACAAACTCATTCACATGGGATGGTAAGAAAGAAAATCCAAAGGGACGTCTTCTCCAAAGACATGACTCCTTGGTGGAAAAATTTCACACAGTCATGATGGTCTCTGTGTTTTTACCAAGAGTGTCTTCCTACTTCCCTCTCAGTCACAGACCAGGGCTGCCAATCTCTTACAGTGCAGCAGGCTGACCTTGAGTTGCGTTCAAGTGATCCTGGCACTGGATCTTTTGAGCCTTGCAGGAACCATGGGAGGGCCAAGGCTGAGATGTTCTGGACTTTCAGTTGAGTCCCAGTTAAGGACCCAGCTCAAGCACTTTCAGCGATGCTACATGAATTGCCATCATAAAGTGAGAAAGGGAAGCTGGTTTGTTATGCTATTTTTGAAATATAAGGCTTAGAGAGGTGCCCAAGGAATCACCAGAATTCAGTGGTCAGGACACATGGCTACATCCCCCACTAACTATTGAGAGAGAAAGCTGCCTTCTCATCCATGAGTGCCTTTGAATTTTGACTTCAACAGCATCTGCATGAATATTGCATCACCAGTGTTCATGGGCTTGAACTGAGTGGAAGCCATGTGATTTCATATAGAAAGACTTCTGGACAAAAAGACAGTGAACCAGGGTTCTAGCTGCAGCCTTAGTTAGAGATTTTTTCCCATGTTCTGGGCCTCAGATTCTTCATCTTTACATAAGAGAATTAGTTCAGAGAAGTGACTCTCACTATTTAGTCTGAGGACCAACTGCATCCAAATCATTTGGGTCCATGTGTGTAAAGGCAGACTCCTAGGTTCCCCCAATAGCTACTCAATCAGAATATTGAGAGATGAGCATGGAAATCAACCGTTGAAATAAACTTACCAGGTAAGATTGTGAAGTACACTAAGACTCAACAACCCCGAGACCAAATGACCTCTGAGCCTCCATCTGGAGGTATCATCTCATGATTTTATGAATGTAATTACTGCAAGGTCCACAAAGAACAATAGTTAGAGACTAGGGACAGAACTACACTTTTAGTCTCCCGATTTTTTATTCCCCACCCATGCCTGCTGGTTCTATGTAGAAAGTGGATGTATTTGAAAAAGCTAGTACATTCTGGGTGGCACTGTAGTCCCTCTAGGCTGTTCTGGAGTCTGAAGCCCTTAATGGTGGGGTGAGAGAGAGGGGGTAGAAGTGTGCTCTGTGTTCTGAGGGAAAGACAGAGAGTCCCTATAAACATCAGTCCCGGAATTATCCTCCAGCTCCCTCGCTATTATAAAGAAAAGCTGACACAGCAGAGTCCGGGGATGCTGGGTGACTGCAGAGCACTAATCACTGAGGCAGGCAGGCTAAATGCAAAGAGAACATTTTCACAAACAGCACTAGTACTGAGCAGTCATCTGCTATTTTTAGAGCTGCTGCAAAGAGCAGAGGGACATTTGAAGAGACTCCCAAAGCGCACCACGCAGGAGGAAGGTAGAAAGGCTGGGGCATGTTCTCCCTGGCTGATTTTATGATGCTCTATCAATCGCGTCATTGAAAACTTGGCCAGTCTGACATTTTTCTTTTGTTTGTTTTTCATTGAGGATGAGGTGGGGACATGGTGGTGGAGCTTGAGGTGAGGCTGTGCTGGTCGAGGAAGAGGCAGGATAAGGAGTGTCCTTCTGATCTGTTGGTGATATTTTTGAGGGCAGAATACATATTTAAAAGTTTAGATGATTTTGATTCCAGGAAATAGAAGAACAGTCTGTTCTCCAGGGCTTATTCTGGAGCAGCTCCAAGCAGGAATAAATGGCAAATACTTTTATTTTATCCAGCTGCAAAATGTCCTGGTTGTGACAGTCACACCTTACATTCATAGATAGGGTAAATCATACAGTTGGGTGTTAGACATGTATTGGTTAGGTTAAGTTGGTTAGAACCTAGAGGTTAGAGATTATGGCCATTTGGAGAGACTATCAACTCAGAACATCAACTCTTATTTCCAAATCAGGAATAATAGTGAACACTAAGTGAGGATTTAAAGAAACATTTCCAAGGGCAGGCCCATTGACAATTGGCTAAAGAAATCAACTCTATACATAGGGTATTATAAGACTTCTGTAACATGTCCTGACATGGAATTTCCCATCAAAGTGAACACAATTGATCTGATAAATGTTACGCATTTGTTTGACCTTTCAGATAGATTCATAACACTTGAGGTCAGAAAGTGTCATTTTCTGATCTAGCTCCTCCTCCTCTCCCACTTGTAATTAGGAAATTCTCCTCTTCTTTTTTCAGCCTCTCAAGGAACATTGGGTTGAACTGTAATGAGATATCTGGCCCAGTCCTTTCTTGTAATGCACAAGCAAAAGAACCCTCCTCAAGTCTACTTTTCAAGTTCACACAGCTATTGTTTTTAGAGTTGGCTTAGAACCATTGTTTCCTGACCCCCAGCCCAGTGCTTTTTCTACTGTAACAAAGAACTTGAGTCTCCTAGAGTTGGAAAGACCTTAAAATCGTCCAGCATAACCAGTTATCTTCAATGCTTGAATTGATAAACTGGAGATCATACAAACTTTTTCTAATAATTGTTTTCAACAACAAAACTAGACAATGGAGATAAATGCCAAGTTTCAACAATTTTCTTTTGCTCCTGCTTAACATAAATACAAAATGAACAAACAAATAAAAATACCACCTGGCTGCATCTTACTGCATAGTGGTCTTAAGGTGTGTGATTCAGAACTTGTGGACCTTACAGAACTATTTTTACAGGGTAAAAAAATTGTGATAGAAACCAAGCTGCAATTTTGCTACATAAATATTCTATGTGTTCCTTAATATTTTCTAATCAATGCAAACACTTTGAGACTGTTGGAACAGTAACCTTAGTGAACTGATTATTAACAGAACTGCAAAATAACAAATTTTGCTGTTTTCCAATGTCCACTAGACTTTCCAATGATTTCTCCCTATTTCTTGAGTCAAGCCTCTCTCCAAAAGCTACCCTCTGTGTTAAACATCACTCTTTAGTCTTGCTGTCAGCCAACTACTATATCCCTCCTTAAAGTATTTGCTCATAAAGATGTAATAAGTTAGGGAAAGGCAAAAGGAAGAGGAGAGCTGCCTTAGTCCATTGGGCTACTATAAAACAATACCACAGACTGGATAGCTTGTAAACAACAGAAATTTATTTCTCACAGTTCCAGAGGCTGGGAAGTCCAAGATCAAGGCAATGGCAGATTCAGTGTTTGGTGAGAGCCTGCTTCCTGGTTCGCAGACGATCTTCTTTTCATTGTGTCCTCACATGGTGGAAGGAACAAGGGAGCTCTCCAAGGTCTCTTTTATCAGGCCACTAATCTCATTACCAAGGGCCCCCCCTCATGACCTAATCATCTCCCAAGGACCTCACCTCCAAATACCATCACATTGGGGCTTAAGTTTCAATTTTTGGGAGACAGAATTTTTGGGAGACAGAAACTTTCAGTCTATAGAAAGAAGGGAATGAAGGTTTAAGAAGCACAGTTTCCTAAATCTGACCATATTTTTCTCTCTCCGTCTTCTGATTGTGTTTGCTTCCATTAAGGTCCTTTCAAATTCTGTTTTGCATTGGATTGAACTCTAGAAAATTGTTGTTTTTATAGGTCAAAACCAGTCAAGTATCAGCAGTTTACTAAGCTTCAACCTGATGTCATCAAGTCAATGTGTTCTGGGGACTGAGGATGTCCCCACAGCATCCAGGTACTTCCTTCTTCAGAGGAATGTTGCTATGCAGCCACACTAATAAATTACAGTTCTCATTTCAATAGACATGTTTCCCAAGACAGGATCCAAACACCAGTATGTATCCTGACCACCGCCCTCCATCTCCCACCACCAAAAGCACATCGTGGTTTCTTGGGGTTTTGCACTAATTGAAATTGGGAAGTAGCAGGTTTATCTTTCTATTGTCATCGTTGTTCTCAGGGATGTTTGTTGAACTATCCTTACCACTGTGTGTAAAATGCATTCTCTGGAGAGTTCAAGTTTAACGGCAGTGGGGAGGAGGACAAAAGAGAAAATGTGAGAGAGACACTGTAATTTGAAAGCACAAAAAAGCACTGTGCTTAATGGGGGTAGTGGGGTATGTGCCCATCACTCAAATGGGAGTAAGTTCTTTGGAGGTAGGTATTGACCCTCCCATACTATACATCACTAGGAACATAACAGCTGTGCAACAAGTATCCACTGAATCAAAGTAAAACATATTGTTAAGAATCCTCAGTCGTCAAGCCATAATGGTGAACACGTCAAATCCTTTCTCTAGACATTTTTCAAACCACACCATGGAGGCAGCCACTGATTCTCCATACTTACAAAGCCGGATTTGAGCCAAGCTTTTTCAATCATTTTACTCTTCTCTACACCCAAGCAATCTCCAACTATTGTTTTAAGCAAGATTCACATCTCTAAGTCCTTCTTTATTCCTCACCCACCCCACAAGAACTCTAAAAGCAAGGAAAATAAGAAGTCAGGAAAGTTGAAATAAACAGCCAACATCAAAAAAAAAATGTCAGGGGGCCAACCTGGTGGTGGAGCGGTTAAGTTCACATCTTCTGCTTTGGCAGCCCGGGGTTCACCTGTTCAGATCCCGGGTGCAGACCTATGCAACGATTGTCAAGCCATGCTGTGGCAGGTGTCCCACATATAAAGTGGAAGATGGAAGGAAGACGGGCATGGATGTTAGCTCGGGGCCAATATTCCTCAGCAAAAAGACAAAGATTGGCAGCAGATGTTAGCTCAGGGCTAATCTTCCTCAAAAAAGAAAAAGTCAGGAACGTTGGAGGCTTTTGAACTCCATCTTGGCCTCACCGCATCACGTTACACCCTCCCAGCTTTTGCAGGTCATGGCTCAGCGTACCCCCACCCCCATGCTGTTACCCTGTCCCAAGAAACTCTAGCAAGTCTTGGAAAAAAGGTTGGCAGCAAATGAAATTCCTTGTCTGGACTGAGAATAAAATGCAATTAGCCAGGGAAGGTTGTGAAATTTGTTTTTAAACACTGTGAATATTTTATCTCCTGACCCTCACCTCCGTGACATTCCCCTTCCAGCCACCCCCAAACCCCTTCACACAGGGTCTTTGCAAAGTAAAATATGACCTTTAGATTGAGACATTCTCTGTTGCAATATGCTGGAATATGTTTCCACACGGTAACTCGAGATCCATTTACTAAACTGTTTGGCACATTCAGCACGTCCTGGGGGAATTGTTGGCGGGAGCCACGGTGCGTTTCTCACTCTCCCCTGATGCATTACCAGACATAAGGTCATCCCAGTCTAGCAGAGATGGGTGCTGCACAGGGCTCATTACCTCGCAGCAAGCCAGCCAGATGAGGCCATGGGATGTTTTCTCTTCATCATTCAAGCTTGAAAGGAAACTGTCAGCCTCCACTTGCTCTTAAAACAATGAAAATTTAGGTGACAGCTCTCTCATTAGCTCAATGGAAATGAAGGTTTCTAGGCAAAGGCTTCCCTCCTTTGTAGCATGCTAACCAACTCCACCTCAAGAGTCATTCTAGGAGCCAAAACCTGGGGATGAGTGTCAGCTTCTGGGGACAGGGTGGTGACAATAAAATGACACACATCTCTTCAGTCAGACCGGAAACTTTCAGGATACACAGCTTCTGAGTTGAGAAAAGTGGGTAGATTTTAGGTGGGTCCAAACTCCTTATGGCTCACCCCTGCTGGCAAACGGGTACATGTCTCGGGCTGTCCTCTTTTGACTTATATGCATTCACATCGTCAGAAAACAAGAAGGGATATGATTACACTGGCAAATGCTCTCTCTAGAAGAAACTCAAGCAAAACTGCCAAGCATAGATCCTATTCCCTAGACTTATCGTCACAAAATTTCTAATCTAAGAAGCTTTGCTTAATATTTGATAAACCACTTAGATAAGGCACAGAATTAAGGGAATGCTAAAAATCGCTTGCATTTGTATAGCACCATATTCTACGACATCTGTATGCATTATTTTCTCATTTGATCCTTGTAATAGCCATGTTTAATGGTCCTAGCAGGTCTTCAGACTTTGTTTTTTATAAAATCTTAGGAATATTGGAACTGAAAGTGACCTTAGCTGTAATTTAGATCAGTAGATGTTAATCAAGGATGCATGCTGAATCATCAGAACTGTTTTCAAAATCTATGTGCGTGTGCCCCCCTCCCAACTCCCCAACTCCTTGCTTCACCCCCAACGCAAGCATACAGTCTGAATCAGGGAGTGGAGATAAAATCCCAGACATAAACAGTTTTTTGAAAACAGTCTGAAGAACACCCTTGTTTGCACCACTGCTCTAGACCAGTCCCTCATTTGTCCAGTGGGGAAGCTGACCATTAAGGCAGTGATGTGACTGACCCAGAGTCACACACAATGGCAGAGTCTGCATTCCAACCTAGGCCTCCTGACACCTAGTTGGCGGCCTTTCTTTCACACTCTCCTACCAGCTTTCCGAATTCAAGAGGAACTGCCAAGAGGCTGCATGTATTTTAAACCATCTTTTGCTTCGTGCTAGCCAGGAGGAAAAATGATAAGAAATGCTCTGTCCGTAATATACCTGATGTGAGTTTTCCAGAACCACAATTTTCTATTAGAAGCGTTTCCACCTGAATGCATGTTCCTCACAGCTTTTACTCCTCAGTCCCAAGATTTGGTTCCTATCCTCATAAATACTGATTACCCTCTTTCTCTTGGTGGCACTTCGTTCTGATTCTCTGCTCTTTCCCCAGACCACAGCAACATTCCATTGAATTTTGGCATCATATCATCAATAACCTAAAATACATGGCAAAGTGCTGATGAAGAAGAGAAAGGACTCTAGGAGGCAAATGAGCTATAATGGGGAGAGGAGCAAAAGGGTTTCTCCTCTCACTTCTCTGTCCCCCTGTCAAATTCCTCTATAGTAATCTTAGCTTCTTCCCTTGCACTCCCAGGGGGAAGGGGCCCATTAGATTTCTTAGAGGCAGGGCCCTTCCCTGGGTCCTGTTTTATTAGTGACAAGGGTGGTGTGTGAAAGGGAAATTTTACTTGTGGTGCTTCCTGAGCCCAAGTACAGAGAAATGAAGGCAGACTTTTCTTCCAGGCTTGCCTCTTCCGGGGTGCAGGTTGGATAAGCAGTTATGGGGCAGACTCTGTAAATTTTCTCCCCTCAACTCCTGTCCAGGGCACAGGAAGCCTCACTTAGGCCTCATGCCTATTTTCTAGTCTAGATTTTAGTGGAGGGTCTTACATGGGGGGATGGGGGGAGTATAAGAAGACAGAGAGACGGTTTCCTTTCAGCTTTTGGCAGAGCAGCACTGTTTCCCTCTTCTCTGTTTGCTCTCTCTCTCTGTATATATATATATATATATATAATATATATATATGTAGTTCCCTCATTAGGAAATTTCTGATGGAGGAAGGAATGGAAGTTTACCCAGTCCTACTCTTAATAAAAGATGCTCATCTAAAATATTCCTGATTTGAATAAGGTTCTAAGCATCACTATTTTCTATTATGAGCAATTCCACCTACATGGTAGCAGCCATAATATAATTAATGTATTTCTGTACACCCAAAGAATGTGCATGTGGGGCTGTTTTTCCAGTAAAAAGGGTCTGCAAACCAATCAACCCAGCACTTCATTTTTTATTGTAGTGAAATATACATGACATAAAATTTACCATTTTAAGCATTTTTAGGTGTACAGTTGAGTGGCATTAGGTACATTCCCAATGTTGTGCAACTATCACCACTATCCCTTTCCAGAACTTTTTCATCAACCGAAACAGAAACTCTATACTCATTAAACAATAACTTCTTATTTTCTCTTTCTCCCCTCTTCCAGCCCCTGGTAACCTCTATTCTACATTTTGACTCTATGAATTTTCCTATTCTAGGTATTTTGTATAAGTGAATTTATGCAATATTTGTCCTTTTGTGTCTGGTTTATTTCATTTACCATGATGTCTTCAAGGTTCATCCATGGTTAGTATGTATCAGAATGTCATTCTTTTTTAAGGCTGAATAATATTCCGTTGTATGGATATACCACATTGTGTTTATCCATTCCTCAGTATATGAACTAATCCAGGCATTTTTATCATCTCATTAGTTGGGTGTGATGCATATTTACCTAACTAAGCTGTGGAGGGAGGGATGAGGGAAGGAAATGATGAGTATCAGTGAGTTCTTAAGGAACCTCTGAATGAGGCTTCATAAACTATAGAAATATTATAGTGTTCACATTTTTCTGAACTAAACATGAGGACATGATTTGACAAACATCATGTTTGCACAGGGATAACTGAAGAGAATGTTGAAAACAGACTGTCCAGAAAACTTAAGCAGGTGAAGTCACCATAGCTCCCTTAGCAACTGAATAAACAAAGGGGAAGAAACAATGTTGCTCCATAAGGATTCTGCCCCTTCCTGAAGCAGAGGTTCTAGTACCCTCTGTTTCCTTCCCTCCTCATTTTGGCTTCTTCTGTGAAAGTGAGTGCCTTCTCTTCCTGAAAGTGCTTGTGTCTGCAGAGGAGGAAGAGAGTGTGACCTGGAGACCCCAGGAAGAATGTCGTAGAAGCAGCTTGTGGCCCAAGGAGGATGTCTGTGTCATCTCTCAGCCCCTTACGTCCCCTATCCTGTTATCATTAAGAATCAACCAGAAGACCAAGGGCAGAAAAGATGGACAAAGTCTTGAAAAGCAGCATAAGACTGAAATCAGCTCTGTCAGAACATTTTTAGGGCTTGAGCTGGACTGAAATTATGCTCTGATACAGCTGCCTTGGGGCCCAGATAAGACAATTCAGTATTGAGATTAACGAAGTCTCAGTAACTCCTTCAGGGGCTGTGTCAACTTCTTGGAAGAGTATTTGGACATCATGAAGTTGGTAGCATAATAAAAGGTTTACATGAGATTGGGTCAAGAATAAATCCCCAGAAATTCTGCCTCCTCTTGCTTGACCCTAACTGGTAGATTTCATGTTATGTAAGAAGCACATGCTTGACACGAAAGATGGGAAGCTACTGAGGGGTGATGATGGGGCACTGGGGGAGGGGCCAATGGGTTTTATGAAAAGCAGAGGAATTAAAGAAAGCACATTGCAGCAAGTCCTGTTATTTTTCTTATACTATGTTCCAAACCCAAACAAACTCAAAAAAAGTATGTGTGCAAAAGCAAACCTTAAACCATTTTGCGAATCCCACCCTAGATTTCACATTTCTCCAGTGAGGCTCACATTCCTTTATTCAGATTCCAAAAGTAGAGATAATTTGTTCCAAATGTTTCCAAAGCCGACCAGCAGAAGGGCCTAACGATTTTTCCAGAGCTGGAGAAAACTGTGAAATCTTCTACACTCTAATGGAGCATTTAAAGTGAAAAAAAAAGAGAAAGAGAGACAAGCAAGAAGAAAGGGAAAAGGAATGTTTTGATGATCTATTTGTTTATTTTTTTACAGTTATGGCTCTTTGACAAAGTCTGAGGAGACATGTTGATTGCCAATGTCTTATTTCTTTTGGCAAGGTAGCATTTCTTCTGTATTATGGAGCAGATTATGATGGAGAAATCGGCCATACAATTATATATTTCTTGCAAGATGGTGAGAGGCTCCTTTTAAAGAGACTGAACTTGGAGACCCTTGAGGAGGATGTGTGTGTATGTGTGTGTATGTGTGTGTATGCTGGTGGCACCTAAGCCTCTGCAATGACCCCTTTCCTCCTTCCTAACAGATCTTCAGATAACCATCAATTTGCAGGTGACAACTCCCTCTACTAATAGAAAAGACTGTGTCCCAGTGTTGCTTCCATTTAGAAACACGTTCAGGTACTGGGGGCCAAAGCTGATTACTGACAGCTGGGGTAACTTCTAATGAGGGACAAGTTTCAGTGGGATCAGAAAAAAAAGGCTTTTTTCGATTTGCTGGACTGTGACCAGACTGTATGATCATCCAATAGTTTAACACGTGTATGCCTCATCTCTGCTATGATATTCTAAGTTCCTACAAGTCTGGAAGTCTGTCTTCCTCCCCTTTGTGACTCTCACAGGGCCAAGCACAGTGCTTGATCAGTAATAGATGTTAATTTGGGGAAAAAGTCGATAGAATGGGACAGATGATGCACTTTAGCTCATTAAATTTACATGGAGGCAAAGAAAATTTAGGGAAACTTGACTAGGCAGATAGTTCAGGTTTCAAGCTGTCATGATTTGAAATATAAGTAATATTTATGACTTATTTTTAATATCATTATCATTATCACTATTTATTGAGGTTATACTATGTGCTAGGCACAGTGACAAGTGCTTTACATGTATAATCTCCCTTAATCTTCATAGTAACTCTGCAAAGAGGAAATGACTATCTGATTCTACAGATGAGGAAACTGAGGCTCAAAGGATTAAATAATTCTGTATTCCACTAATTGAAGTTGGGTCAGATCCAAGTTGGTTAATGAGTCTTTGGGTATGAGCTGAGATCTTGAAAGTAAACAGAGCTGATGTCATAGCCAGCTCACTCGCTGGGGTCAAGCAAGGGACTAAGGAGGCCAAAACTACAATTGCAGCTCTTCTTGTTTGTGTTGCATCAAGACAACTCTTTTTTGGCTTCCAAGCACACCCCTAAGCCGGGCCAGCTGGATTTCAAATTGTGCAATTGGTCACAGGCAAAAGAGTGTGGGTGGCTTGGGAAAAATTCATCACTAGGTCTGAAGCTGCATTTCAGAGCACATGGCCTTCTAACGGGGGGCTGGGAAAACATTTCTGTGCATGAGTGATGATGGTGCATGGCTGCCAGGATCTGGGGAAGGATGGACACGGAATGTTAGCCATATCCCCTGTCTTTGAGTGATGGGGGATTTACTGGGTAAGGGAGGATGCCCATCTTCCCTGAGCAGGACATAGAAACATGGATATGGGCTTCAGGAATGAGCACACATTTATCCTTTTCAAGTTCTGTACACAGATGCAAGGTCATGGATGTGATGGGGCTGGGCAAGTCTTTACCCTCCCACCTGGAGTCATCATTTATCACTTACTCTTGGACCCCTAAGATCCTTCCTTCCCAAACCATTCCAGTTATAAGGAGTCTTGTGTTGGAGAAACAGAAGCTGTTTTGGGTTTGAAATAATAAGATCATGACTCAAGTTTTTCACTGCAACCCACTAGCCAGAGGAGACATCTGAGTCTTTATTTCTTGAACTAGAAGTTTGGGATAATCTCTGCCTTCCTGAATTTACATGATTGTTGAGAAGATAAAATTACATAGAACACACATCCACAAACATGGAAGTGCTTCATACATTTTTAAAAAGTATATGAATGATAGGTTTTGTGATATATCTTAAAACCTAGGGAACATAAGAAATACACAACTAGCTAAAATTATTGCTGGATATTTCTGTGTCCAAAATTCTGTTAGACATTTGGATGAAATAACTAGAGACATATATGACAGCTCTCACCATTAGGCAGCTTATACTATTTTATAGAAGGTAAAACCAGCAAGTGTAATTGCTTTATTGGATAAGCTGGACTGAGTAGGGTGTAAGAAGGAACCAAATTAATTTCTTCCTGCCACTGGCTTTGTCCATCTTTGGTGTATCTCAGAGCCCTTAGTTTTACACAGCACTTTTAAATATCAACAAACAGCCTTATTTTCAGGTTATTAGAAGGTTGGGTCAGAAGTGATGAAAAGTTCTACTTCATCAGAGCTCGCGAAGAAGAGAGGGAACGTAATCTGTTTAGTATCTTTCCTTATTCCACCTTCTTCTTGATAGAATCTGTTTCTGCCCTCCACACCTCAAGATTGGCTACAGTGAGGAAAGAGAATTTGAGGAAAAGAGCACAACTTTTAGTAGCAAGTTCTCTCATTCTCCCCCTGTTGGACTCTTTTTGTGTCAGATGAACAAATACTGTCTCTTTCTCTCACAGGAGACTTTTGTGGGTTCTTTGCTGATCCTCTCCTCTCTGAGGTCCGACGCTGAACTGTTTCTAAGCACCCTATGCCTCTTCTATCTGAACAACTTTGAATCTCCCTTTTAGTTCAGGCTCCCTTTTAGTTCAAAGCTCATGTTGAATCTTTCTGTCTGTGGCTTCCTCATCCTGGCAGGCACAGTTCTTGAGCAGGGTCCTTTCAAAAGGGCTTATGCCTAGCAACCTTCTGCAGAATCCACTGGCCTTTCCTCCAACCCAGGAAATACTTGAAAGCCAGCACAGTCCTCACTCCTTCCTCAGTCAACACAGGCTGCTGCAGTATTTGGACATTTTCAGAAGGGAATCAGGCACCAGGCTCTGAATCTTTCAAAATCCAGGGGATACAGGTCATGCTCCCTGATGGTTTTCTGGAAGCTCCCTGACCTAGTTGAATGTGGTGGGTTGAGAGGGAAGAGCCATAGCCCCTTCAAATTCTATCTACAGAAATCCATTCTCTCCAATCTTCCCTCTCATAAGGCCCCTTCTTATGTGATGGAGGAAGGAGGAATAATGGCTATGGGCAGGAGAAACAGTGTTTGGCCACTGTATTAGTTTCCTAGAGCTGCCGTAACAAATTACCACAAACTAGATGGCGTAAACAGCAGAAATCTATTCTCTCACAGCGCTGAAGGATAGAAGTCTGAAATAAGGCATCAGCTAAGTTGGTTCCTTCTGGACACTCTGAGGGAGAATCTGTTCCTTGCTCTCTCCTAGCTTCTGGTAGTTACCAACAATTCTTGACATTCCTTGGCTTGTAGATGCATCACTTCCATTTCTGCTTCTGTCTCCACATGGCCTTCTTCCCTCTGTGTGTCATCTCCTCTTCGTTCAAGGGCACCAGTCAACGGATTTAGGGTCCCCCCAATCCAGTGGGGCCTCATCTTAACTTGACCACATTTCTAAATAAGGTCATATCCACAGGCACCTGGGGTTAGGACTTCGATATATCTTTTTGGAGGACACAAATCAGCCTGCAATAGCCAGCTTCCTAGCAGCTACTGCATGGACATTCAGGCAGTCATCTTTAGAATATATGGACACCTAACTCTCTTTCTTCTCATATTTGGGGCTCTAGTGAAGTAAGATCTAAAGTGACGTCTCCTGTGATATCCCTTATACACACCCAAAATCAGTTTTTAAATGATATAAAAATGCTAACAGAAGAAAGCTGCTCTTTCCTTACTCAGCCAGTTTCTAAGAATAGGGGTGAAGTAACTCTCTCTTTTCTTACTTTTAACCTATTTTTTTTTTTTGCTATTTAATTTTTTACATATACACAAAAATAGAATAGTATAAATAACCCATGTCTCACCTTGAATAATTGTCAACATTTTGGCATTCTTGTTTCATCTATTTCCTCCTACCAAAAACACAAAAACAAACAAAATCTGTTTTTCTGGAATATTTTAAAGCATATCCCAGACATCATATTCTTTCTCTGTAAATATGAAGTGATCTCTTCTAATCATTGCAGTTCAGGCCATATTGGGACCTTCCTCTGTGCAGACAGTGGGTGGGGTTACCAGTGACATACATCATTTCTGCCCATGGGTGGCAGCTGGGTGGGTCTGAAGAACTCAGCTATTGGTATAGAATAAATCCTTTTCCCTTTGAAATTCATGGCTATTCTCGCCTCTCTTCTAAAATTTCTCCTCTGAAGCTAAGGGCAGCCATAACATTCCAATCAACCAATGCGGTGGAGTTACTTTGTCTTCATCCAGCGAGGTTTCTCCCTGACAGTCAATTCTGTGTTTCAAATATGTCATAAGTGTCCACTAATGAGCAAGGACTTGGATGGATGCTGCAGAAACTTGTCTCAAAAGGCTTCCAAGGCAGTAGAAGGGAGGAAATAAGACAAATACATAACCATAACTTAAAAAGAATAAAAAACCTGAAGTGGTATACAAAATTGCAAATTTGAGTTAAAGCCTTCACCCAGATTGACAACTACTATCCTTGTCTGCAGAGAAGTTTCTGGAATTATGGCTCTTACACTAAGTCCACAGCTTAAACTAAAATAAAAGTACTGGCCGCAACTTGGATGATGCAATTTTGTATGAGGAGAACAGCTCCAAGGGTCAGGAGTGGGGAGATGTGCGGGGTGAATTTCCCAGGCACGGTTCTCAAGACTCAGGCCACCTTTGGGAGCAAATGCAGCCATTCAAATCCTGACCATTAGACTTTCCATTTCAAAGTTCTTTCCTCAAGAATTAATAAAAATGCAGCTGGGGTGAATGGGCTGAAACCTCCTGAGCTACACAGGGTCTGGCAATTTATCAGTCAGCGAGGCTTTCCTCCAACTCAATTCGGCTTTTTTCTCTTTGTTAATAGTAGAGTGTTTACGGTGGTTTGTGGTTTCAGGTTATCTCCTTCCCCGGCCAAATTATACTCCCAAATGCATCAATATCTTCTGGGGAATCACATCCACTGACAGAAGAAGTTATTTGCCTTCTCAGAGGATCAAGTGGAGTGGTCTGGGACTGAGAGATGAAAATATTTAGATGGAGAGGCAAAAAAAAAAAAAAGAATCTTTTTTGGTTGTAGTGACTACATCATGCAATAGACCTACTGACTGAACATCTCTAAGAGAAAGTGGAAGAGTTTCTGTAGTAGGAAAGAGGTAGTTGGGAATGAGGCATAATGCAGGGAGGGTCGATCTGAAAGGCATTTTTAGGGCATTTTCTCGCAATCCAATGCATGGTTTAACGCCATTTATTTTGTATTGACAGTGTAATTTATATTCTGCAATATATAGAGAAAATAATGAAGGATCTCTCCTAGCACTGGTCTTGAGAAAAATTGTGGAGTCAGTAAATTGCAATCACTTAAGCCATGAATCTTTATTGAGGTTCACAAGCAGCAGCACCCTGTGCTAGGGACAATGAGAAGTTTGCAGGGGTAGAAACTCCGGCTCCACCTCTGAAGGAGTTTATGCGACCCGTAACCCATCAATCCTTAATACGCCTTGTTAAAAAAGAAAAGAGTAATGCATGACTGATTGTGCTTATTCTGGGCAAGAGGATCTTGACTCCATTCAGTAATTTAATAAGTGTTTATTGGGTGCCAGGCACTGGACGGCATATTAGCCCACCCAGCATTGAAAACTATCATAATAATATTTAAAATGGTTCTTTAACTTGATAAAAGTGTCTATCGAGATTGACTCAGCCCAATTTTATTTATTTATTTTTCTGAGCCCAGTTTTAAATTGAGAATTATATATAGTTTATTGCGTCTAGCTGTATACGATACGCTACAAAGATACATAACAGATTCTGAGAGCAGTCTCAGTTGTTCTCACAAAAACTCATAATTTAAGGTAAAGGGACTATTTCTGGTTTGTTCGGCATCCTATTCTGTACAGTCTGTGTGGCTTCTGTCCCTTGAGGCCTGGTCAATGCTGAATTGTTTGCTTCAGGATTTGTGTGTAATCAGTGATACAATGGAAGAACTAATATAAAAATTGAATCACAGGCATCGCCCTTTATTGTAAATGTAAGTCTGCATATTAAGAATCTAAAGCAATTGCATTTTGCTTTGCCTGTTGAATGAGAGTTTTTTGTTAATCTTTTATTAAAGATATTTTAAACATTAGCCAATAAAGCTGGGGGCAGAGGTGATATTTGGACAATGTCATATAGTAGCTACATATTCTGTGTCCTTGAGGACTACCCCACAGTTACTCTTCTTTCTACCTTCTCGCAACTTCTCTCACGATAGAGGCAGTTACCAAATTCCCATTACCCTGACTAAAGAATAAGACATAAAGTCTGTAAGCATTTTGGTCACAATATCACATAAATGGACCAACCTCTGTGGGTCTATCGGTTGGTAAACTCACAGAGATTGGAAACCATCTTTTGGATGTTTGTTTTAGATGGCCCCTCACACTGAGAACTCACCACCTTGATCTCTCTTTTCTTTTACCTATCAAATAGGTCAAAATAAAAATTCACACCTCCACCTCCTGGAGTGTTATGAGGAGTAAATGAGTAAACGCCTATGCAGGGCTGGGAGCCCGCCTGTGGCAGAGTTAGCCCTGGGTCAGTGGTGAGCTCTGAACACCACCAGCAGGGGCTTCTCCCACCCTGCTCGCTGAGCCATCTGCTCTGAGAGCCCTGAGTCCCACTTGCCTCCCTCTGCCTCTCTATTCCTGCTAACTGCTCACCTCCTACCTTTGCGCACAAGTGTTCCCACAAGAATCTCAGTGACTGAGGGTATAGCTTTTATTTATTTGTGTGCTTACTTACTTATTTAAATAGCTTTATTGAAGTATGATTGGTATAAAATAAATGACACATTTAAAATATACAATTTGATACGTTTTAACAAAGACATACCCCTTTGGAACCTTCACGCGATCCAGATTGTGAATATACCCATCACCCCCAAAAGTTACCTAGGCCCCTTTGTAATCTCCCCTTCCCTTCCCCCTACTCTAGACACCCACTGATTTGCTTTCAGTCACTGTAGATTACTTTGCATTCTATAGAGTTTTACATAAATGTAATCATACGATGTGGACCCTTTTTTTCTGTTTTGTTTTTGGCTAGCTTCTTGCACTCGACATAATTATTTTGAGATTCATCCATGTGTATAAATTAGATGTCCTTTTGGAGATGTGATATTGAAGGTAGATTCATTGGTTACAGTAGCGAAAGGAGGCATGCAAACTATTACATTCAGATATAAGGATCCAAAGCATTTTCCATTCTGGGTGTAACCACCAGTGTTGCACAACTCATATCATTCACGTAAGCCAGTAGAATTGGTATCAGTAAAGATGACCCTCATCAATCAAGAAAGGATCAAGTTATGGTTAGGATTCTCTATTTGAGAAGACATGGAAATGCAGAGTGTACTTTGTAATAACTTTTTCCAAAATAGCTAGAATTATTTTGAATTTTGAAGTCTGAAGAAGTCATCTTAGCTATCTGGAAAACTTGCCTCACCAGAATTCCCCAAAGGTTCTGAGCAGCCACAGTTTTACTGCATTTCACTCTTGGGGCTTCCTCCTCTAGCCAGGAGAGAAGGAGCCTATCCCTGACTCATTGAATAAATAGCTGCTTTCAGAGGAAGGTGCTAAACTCTCCTGGCTCCCTGGCCTGAACAGGTAGATGAAGCCCTGGGCTTCCACAGCATCTTTGCAAGCTTAATGGGGCGATAATGAGGAGAAAATGGCTTAATCTGTGTTTTGGCCTCCTTCTTGCCAAGCTGGTTGGAATGAGAGAGGCTGTAACTTTGGAAAACCTAGTCATAAAGTAGGTTTTTTAACATGGCTGTTTTTGGCAGGGATAGAGAGACCCTAAAGGAGTAAGCGCCTGCCAGTTTCAGCTTTGAAAATGGACCAATTAATTAGAAAAGCAAGGGGTAGCGAAGGAGATACAACATGTACCACCTGGACAGCCCACTTTTGTGTTGCTTTATTGGTAAGGAAAATAGATTTAAAAGAAGCAAATCCAAAAACAACCAAAAAGGCATTTGAACTGTGAAACTGTCTTCTGGGCAGTAGCCTAACCAGATATAAAAGGTGAAGGAGAGATCCTTGAAAAATGGAGCTTTCCAGAGGAAGCAGCAGGGGACCCTTATTAATATCAGCCTGCCATACTTAATAATTCTGCATTGGGCAGGAGGTTGGGCCAGATGATCTCCAAGGGCCCTTTCTCACTCTGAGATTCAAAGATGCTGATATTTATAGTGCAATATTCAGAACTTATAAATCGACTGCTCTCGGAAGGTGTGCCTTATAACGTCTCTTTTATTTCATCAGTTTTCCCCCTGGATCTTGCCTTCTTCCCTCAGTTACCTCCTTGCCAACAGAGCAGGAAGAGTGCATTTATAGATCCCCGAGTAACATCTGGAGGATATGTGTTGGCCTCCAGCCCTGGACAGATGTTCTGGGACTATTCGTTTGGCCCCATATTTCACATGGCAATGTAACAATAACCGCCTATGATGGCTCCCAGTTTCCTCCACCACCAAATCCAAATCCACAGCCCAGAAGTCAGTGTCCTTCCCCAGCCAGCCTCCTCCTTCCTCACAGTCCAAATACATGGAGGCTCAAGGCTTGTTGCTTCAGGTTCTTAAGTAAGTTGACTGGCCAGTAAGTATTTGCTGAGCTATTGTATGTGCTTACCTTTGGGTCAGCTATTAAAGGGACTCCAAGGGAAAGAGATACATCTCCACACTCAGGATGTCCATAGTCCAGTTTTTTAAAAGTACACGTGCAAAAGTAATTAGAGAAAGAAATAATAATAATAATAAAAGCATGTATTAGGTTGTGTGTGTTCAGCTCTAGCGGTGTAAGAGTTCGGAACAGGAATCTAAAAGGACTGGAATAGTCACGAGACCCTTTGGCTGTAAGGGGCACTTGAACTGGGTCTGGAAGGATGGGAATAGATTGGGATGAGGGATGGGAAGAAGAGCCAATCTAGTTGGAAAAAACAACACGCAACAAGACAAGGAACTCTCTGCAAACTGACCTGTGCCAATTATTGTTACTTTTGGTAAGTACTGGTAGGCTGCTAAGTTAGAAGTAGGAGAGGACGATAGGTCTATTTCTTTACTAACTTGCTTCCAGGTTATAATTTATCAGGTAGTCAGGCTTCCATGGAGTACTCAATTCTGCCATGTACACACAAGTTTTTAGCAGGCAGGTATGAAAACAATCACACAACCTGCGCTGTAAGCAACATGAGTCCCGCCGCTCTGTCCTTCTATGAAACCGTGGCTGAAACAGATGCAGCAATGTTCTGGGAGCAGGATTCCACTGACCTTCTAGTCTAATAAGCAAAGACTCAGAACCTATTTTGATTCTTAACCCCAGGAACACCATTCCAAAGTGAAGAGAAAATTGCTCTCACTTCATTCTTATACCTTTTTTGCGCAAGGGCAGGACTACATGTAAAACAGTGCAAAATATCCCATATTTCTAGCCATCAATGGAAAAATGGTTTCTAACATCCATTATTCTGATTAACAAAGCCACTGGTCATAACCAGAAATAAAGAAAGCTGAAGGCCTGCAGTAGTGCCTCTGGAGTTATGGTTTCTGATTGGAGACTTTCGCATGCTAACTAACCACCTCTGGAGTGTGTATTCCTGATTAAGGAACTACGAATGTTAATCAATAGCCTCTAGAGTGTAGATTAAAATTAACACACATGCCCATTATATCGTCTATGCTATTGCATTTTGAAGTAAATTACAGATAATATAAATAGGTGGAAAAGAACATGGCAGGGATTGTGGACAGTGAAAGGACCATCAGCTGAAAGATGGATGTTGAGAAGAAAAGAAAGATCAGGTTGTGTAGGCAGGTTTTTGGCAGATTGGTGATGCATTGGATTCCAGCCTAGGCAGTTTTGATGGGGTAGTCCATATAATTCACCCTCTGTTTAATAAGGGTGAATTTATTGTCCAAAGGAAGGCACTTCAGAGAGGAAGAGGGGGCACTATTAGTAATTACATCAGAACAACATATATAAACTTGTACTGTCCTAGGCAAACCAAGACATGTGGTCAACGTAGCTATGGTCATTGCATGAAAGCTTGGAGAAGACATGATGAAAGTTGTATCTTATGAAGACTCATCCATCAGACACTTCTGCTCTGGCTCACTGGACCCAGCAAAATTTCCTTTGGGTGATGTGGTAGGTCATAGGGACTGCCTGGGAAGGAAACTCCCTCTGACTGTCTGTGATTAATTGTCTCAGATTTGTTCATCTGTAGCCAGTGTGGTGCCCTACTTTCTCGGAGCAGCATTTCTGGACCATGTTCTGCATCCCCAAACTTTAGCTTGTGCAGAAGCAGTTACACAGTAGTAAGGAAACCACCTCCTTCAGTATTTTGCTTATGTGACCTTGGGCAATTCCTTATCTGTGCCAAAGAATCAGATTAGCAGGTATTTTTTGAGACATTGCTGTGTGTTGGTGGAAGGCTTTTCCCTATGCAAGCTCATTCCCCCAAGTAGTCCTGAGAAGTACAAGGACGAAAACATGACCTGTCCATCCCTAAATGAAGATACAGGTATTCACCCTACTTTCCTTCCAGAGTTTGTGAAAATAAAATGAGGTGAGAAATTCCCTGAGAAATTGGAGAGTTGGTTATCCTGGTTATGAGGGTAGAATATCCTAAACAGAAGCACTGACGTTCAAGTCAGAGTCCTCGAGGTCGGCTGTGGAACAGCTGAGGGAAAAGTCCCACCAATGGAGGTAATTCAAGGCATTTTGGGAGCTCTGGGTCCTAAAGCAATTAGGTGGTAAAAATTAGAATACAACTTTCTTGGGTTTTTGAAGGGGAAATGTTCAGAATTGGAAATGCCCTTCCTCTGAAATAATTGATAGAGTGATGAATTACAAGCTGTAACCACAAACTCTGCGTTTGTTTGAAGGAGGAATCTGTGTTGTGGGGTAAAGAGCACTGGCATGCGAGCCAGAAACTGTGAGCTCTAGTCTCTGCTCTGGCCCTTTGTGTATGCTACTTTGGGAAAATCATAGCATGGATCTGGGTGATGCCAACCCTCCCAACCTGTGACCCCAAGGAGTGGTCTATGCTGTGGATACACGTGGTCAGTGAAGGATTAGGTCTCAGGTAGGACAGTTCCATAACAACTTTTGATGCTGATGCTGGAGAAGATGAGAATAACGATTCTGATTCATACTTGTTATCATCCAGCCCCAGAATTCCCCCTCAGATAGACGCCTCGAGAGTGGGCGTAGCAAGGCTGGGTCATTTCTTAAAATGAACAGACAACTGACCAAGATGGCTAATTTTTTCAATATCCAGTCTCAGTCATCCCTCACATTTATTCATTCTCTGAACGTCTGTTTGTTGAGCATCCACCACTTTCCAGGCACGGTAAGGAAGCATGAGTCAAATAGCAAGCAAAAAGCAACTAAACAACCCTCATAGAGCTTGTAATCCATAGGAGAATAAAATGCGGTTGATTCTCATTATTCGTCAATTCCGTGTTTGCGAATTTGCCTACTTGCTAAAATGCCTTTGTAACTCCAAAATCAATACTCATAATGCTTTTGAAGTCTTTCACAGACTTGCACAGAGCAGCGGAAAATTTGAGTCGCCAGACATGCAGTTTCCCAGCTGAGTTTGAATAAGGCGACACGCTGCCTTCTTGTTTTAGCTCTCTCATACCACAAACAACTGTCCTTTCTGCAGTTTATTTGGTGCCACGTATTTTGCACTTTTGTGCTTTTTGTTGGTGAATTTGCTGTTTTAAATGGCCCCAAGTGTAGTGCTGAAGTGCTGTCTAGTGTTCCTAAGGGCAAGAAGGCTGTGATGTGCCTTACAGAGAAAATACGTATGTGGATAAGCTTCATTCAGGCGTGAGTTATACTGCTGTTGGCCATGAGTTCAACATTAATGAATCAACAATATATACTAAATAAGGTGTCTTTACGCAGAAGCAGACATAAAACAGGATTATGTATTGATTGGTTCTCAAAAATGCTGTGACCAGAGGCTCACAGAAACCTAACCGTGTATTTCCACTGGAAGCAGTGGTTCAGTATTCAGTAATTCAGTGCTCATGGCAACTTTATAGAGCAGAACTACTGCCAAGAATTGACTGTGTTAACCAAAATATTTTTTTTTTTTAAAGAGGGCTGATATCAATTTGAGAAGACTTCTCCATTTCTCTTTTTTCTTTAAAGAGTGACACCTGGGCTAACAACTGCTGCCAATCTTCCTTTTTTTTTTTTTTTTTAAAGAATGTCACCTGAGCTAACAACTGTTGCCAATCTTTTTTTTTTTTTCTGCTTTATCTCCCCAAACCACCCCCTGTACATAGTTGTATATCTTAGTTGCAGGTCCTTCTGGTTGTGGGATGTGGGACGCCACCTCAATGTGGCCTGAAGAGAGGTGCCATGTCCGCGCCCAGGATCCGAACCCTGGGCCGCTGCAGCAGAGCGCGCGAGCTTAACCACTTGGCCACGGAGCCGGCCCCAACCAAAATATTTTTAAGAAATGAATGGTGAACTGTTACTCGTGCTGTGTGGTTAGGATGACCAGGTAACCTTTACTGGACCAAGGAGGCTCACGCTGAGATCTGAAAAATAAGAAGGAGGGAATCAGAAGGAGAGTGTTCTGGGAAACATACAGTTTGGGGAGACTCCCTTGAAAGGACAGAGTTGGCAGGTCATGTGATTGGGGTGGAGAGGGAGGTAGAGTATGGTTTAAAGTCAAGGTCAGAGAGGGGAACCAAGGCCAGTCCATGCTGGGCCCTATAGAGTTCCAATTTGAGAACTAATCTGAGAAAGGCACACGCTAAGATTTACATTTTGTGAACACTTTGGCTGAAACTTAGCGAACACTTTTGAGAGCAGAGCGAATGCAGGGAGCCCCAGAGAAGATTATTGCTAATGTCCCACAGAAAAATGCTGTGTGTTTGTATCAGAGCATTGATGATCAGGATAAAGAGAAGTAATTATTCGAGACATACTTAGGAGGCAAAGTGGCCAGGACTTGGCGAGAACAGAATATGGAAAGGCAATCAAGACTTGATCGATCCTAATTTCAAAGACCTTCCCATGACAATGTATTCCAGTGACTGGGGATTCTCTGACTCTCAAGCTTTGCTCTTGGGAGAGATCTAGAACTTCCAGAGCTACTTCTAGATAGAGAACTAGTTCTAGAGCAGGAACATCTCCACCTACCAACCTTCCTATGTAGCCAAAGGCCACTAAATCATCCTTTATCAGCCTTGCTTGGAGACTTGAATCCCAAACCCTGCACCCCTGCCCCTGATCTCTGAAGCCCTGATGAGTTGCCCTGGCAGTAGCTGACACAGAACATAAATCTGGGCAGCATGGGTAGTGAGCCCCATTGTAGGATGACTTTACTACTCCTACCGGAAATAGCCCTATTGGGTCTATTCCTTCCGTGCTGCTGAAAACCTTTACCTATCTTTGATTCTGTTACTTTTTTTCATAAGCAAAGCCCTGATCCAACTCCAAGAGAAGCCCCCCAAAGCTACCTTCATTTATTGAAGTTTGTTTAATAACATTCCCTCTTCCTTCTCTGAGAATCCACATTCGAAATGAGACTCATAGAGGAGGTGGGTCTTCCTTATTTGGGCTAAATTCTTCCTGCCAATATGTTGGTTCAGGTGGTCCAAAGGGGAATCAATAAGCAATAATCAGGATGCTGTCATGGTGGTACCCTTGTTGATCAGAACACTCCCATGGCAGTTCCTGTTTCTCTTGTGTCACCTTACTGTTCCCATCTCCAGTGACCCCACTCTGTTGCTGTGACACATGGAGCATTTGCAGCACAGAGCGAGAGAACACGATTCAGCGTCTCCTCCACATCCAATTAAAATGTTTTACTATCTTTCCTTTTTATCTCGCCTTTGTAATTGGATTCCCAGTTTCTCAATTTTCATGGCAGCAAAGGGAGGGGGAAAATGATAGCAAGTATCTGATAAAAATAAAATGCTATGATTTAATTTTTGCTGAAAGGATTCTCTCTCACTTTTATGAGGCCTTTGAAAGCGTTCCCGAGTCCCTGACCCAGTCGTATTGTGGCCCTGTGATTCCTTCTGGGTATTCAAAGGGTCTCTTAGAAATTCTAGGTATCATGAGATTAGAAAAATCTAAAATCACTGTCTGTCTGAACTGCATGGAGGATCCGGAAGGGACAATTTGTGAGGCAATGACAAAGCTAGACTTTGTGTGATGGTAATATCTGACTATACAAGACCTCAGGCGTCCTGAAACAATAGTCCCTGCTTGGGGTTGGGGTAGGGATATCCTCTAAGGTAGGGGGGTAGAGGTATAGGGGCATCCTATGACAGCAAACATTCATGGTGAAATTTGCACGTGAAAGTAGCTACAATTTGCTGGCCCAGTAACTTTCATAAGCTGTTATATTCCAATTTTGCTTATATGAAAGCCCTCTGTGCAATTCTTTAATCAAAATTTGGCACTATCTTTGTCATTATTATTATTATTACTATTATTATTATTATTACTATGCCCCATAGTGCCTAATAGAGTCTTCTACATATATTCTTTACTAAATAAACATATGCTGATCAATGCATTGAAATATTACTTAACACATATGCACGCCAACATCAACTCTGACACCAACTAGGTGCCCACCAATTCAATTCTGACCTTCACTACTCAGAATTAGCGCAGACCCCACAGGCTAAGGGCTCAGTCCCACAAGCCTGCTCCCACTTCACACGCCAGGTCAAGCCCAGGGTATCCTCAAGCACTTCTGTCCAGTTTCAAATTCGGGGCTTCAATAATTCATTAGAACAACTCGCAGAACTCAGGAAACCTCTATATTTACAATTACTAGTTTATTATAAAGGATACGAATGAACAGCCAGATGTGAAGAGATACACAGGGTGAGGTCTAGAAAAGTCCCAACAAGCAGATATTTTGACTGCAAGGGGAAGAGGCAAATACCAGAAATGGTGTCACAAGGATGGGGCCAGTAAGCAGTCTCACTCTGTGAAAACCCAGAGAGAATGATAAATAGAAAAAGTTGTCTGGTCAGACATTCAGAACGCAACGCGCACACTGTATCTGCTCTGTGCTTCTTCCTGCAAAGAAGTGGAGGATTAGTTCTTGCCTTTGTTTGTTCATTTAAAAATACATTATTGAGAATTTACTCTATGCCAGAAACTCTGATAGGTGCCAGAGAGATGGAGATTGAAAGAAAAAGGCAGAGTCTCTACTGTCTAATGGTGACATTTCAGGCATCCGACGGGCTGGTGTGCAGAAGGGAAGCCCGGATCACAGCCCATCATGTCCATGATGCTCTCTGCCTCTCTACAAAACCACAGTTCTGTTTCTCTTTTGTTTATTACCCTGTTGTTTCCAGTTTTCAGGAAACCTCTCCTACCAACCATCTCTTCTGGATTTAATTTATGAGATTGATCCATATGAATTGTCTAGTTCATTTAATTCCACTGCCCTATATCATTCCATTGTAGGACCGTTCCAGTTTATTTACTCAATCTCTTTTGATAGCCCTGTGGGTTATTTCCAATGTTACACTGTGCAATGATTCATATATGTGTCTCCTTGGCCTCACTATGAGTGTTAATCTAGGGAAAATGCTGATTAGAAGAATTGCAGGAATATAGGAAAAGTGTATCTTCAGCTTTACTAGATAATGTCAACCTGCTCTCCAAACTGGTGGTACCAATTTATACTCTTGTTAACAGTAAATGAAAGTTACCATCGATCTGCATCCTTGCTAACACTTAGAATTCTCAGATTTTAAAATGTTTGCCAATATTATGAGTATCTCACTATAGTGTAATTTGCATTCCCTGGATAATAAGAGTTGAACTTCTATTTACACATTTCTTGTGATTTGTATTTCCTCTTTTTCTATTGGGTTGTCTTTTTTTTTTTTTTTTTTGAGGAAGATTAGCCCTGAGCTAACATCTGCTGCCAATCCTCCTCTTTTTTTTTTGCTGAGGAAGACTGGCCCTGAGCTAACACCCATGCCCATCTTCCTCTACTTTATATGTGGGACACCTGCCACAGCATGGCTTGACAAGCAGTGCATAGGTCCACACTCAGGATCTGAACCAGCAAACCCCAGGCTGCCAAAGCAGAACATGCAAACTTAACTGCTGCACTACTTGGCTGGCCCCTGGGTTGTCTTTTTATTATTCACTAGTTTATTCACTATTTATTTTATTCACTATTTTATTTTACTAGTTTTGAAAAATATGTTTTGACTATCAATCTTTTGCTAGTTTTATGAGTTACAGATATCTTCTCCATGCCTGAATTTTCTTTTAATGGCATCTTCTTAATGGCATCTTTTGATAAACAAGAGTTTTGAAATTTAATATAAATTTATCAATATTGGAAAATCCTACCTACCTTAAATCATGATGACATTATCTTTTAAAAAAAGTCTTACTTTTCATAGTTAGATCTTTAATCTATCTGACATTGATTTGTTCACAGTATAAAGTAGGGATCCAATATCCAACTTTATTTCTTTCCATTGGACATCCAGCTTTCTCCACACCAAGTGTGGGGCAATCCATCCTCCCCCTGTGAATCTGCAAGGTCACCTCTGTCATAGATCAGGATTCCAGAAAAGAAAAGGGTCTGTTTCTGGCTCTTTATCCTGTTCTCCATCTATCCTTGTGCTAGTACCACCATGTCATAATATCTATAGCTTTACTATAAGTCTTGATACTGGGAGGTGCATCCCACCTTATTCTGATTCCTCAGTCCTCATGAATCTTTAGTTTGGCTTTTTCCTTTATTTACTTCCAATCCCCACTTTCCATCTACTCAATTTTCAAGACTCAGTACAAACTTCAAGGCAGCCAGCCACAAAACCTTCCCATGACAGACCATTCAGAATTATTGTATTCAACTTCCACATTCTTTTAGCATTTTTACTTGTATGGTAGTATCTTTCAAGGCCTGCCTTGGGTCTCAGCTCATTGTCCCTTGTGCCTCAGCCCATTTGCCCCATATCCACAGAGCTGTGAGCTCTCTACAAAATGAAAGTCCCACCTCTGCATTCCCATAGCCCCTCACACTGAATGGGAGGCATGCAACAGGCACTGGGTAGATTTCATGAGTTGAAGCTCTTTGCCATCATCTTGACAGTGATCTCTGCCACAGCATCCGGGGCACGAGACAATTTCCCCTGCAGACGTTTTCCCCACTTTTCCACCAGATCTGGGATGCAGTGGCCCACAGTATTCAGGAAACCCGGAGTGGATGAGATGACTTCAGTCAGAAATTCTGGTTTGTGAGCTCTTTATGGAAATTACTTACAAGGTTTGAAATGTGCATCGACAATATTTAGTCCAGTTACACATTTACACATGTGTAAATAAAAGTTTCGCTTTCTCTAAAGCCTTGCACGTAGCTCATCTCACTTGGACTAAATGACGAGGGATCCAGACACCCAAGTGGCAGCCCCAGTTCTCCCACTATTTCCTCTAATTCCTCTCTTTCTCTGGATTTCAGTTCCTTCACTAGGAGATAAAGATATTGTGCCTGATCAGTCCTGAGGTCACATCTCGTTCAAACACTCGATGGCTCTGCTTATGATTACAGTCTCTACTGTTCCTCCAAAAGCTCCAATTCTGCTACTCAGCCTTGACAGCTCTGGACCTCAATTGTTTCATCTGTAATGGAAGAATGTTTGACTCTAAAAGGCATTTTCAGTTCCCAAATGCTGCAATTCTATGTGCTTCTTAACCAACCTGGGAGATGGATAAGACAGTAACAATTTTCTCTAACTTATAAGGAAACTGAGGCCCAGAGAGGTTGAGTGGCTTGCCCAGAATCACACTGGATCAAGTAAAAAGGCAAAGACTGGTAGGGTAGCTGAGGCTCCAAAGTTGAGCTGAGGTATCTGTTTCCTGTATCATCCTATCTCCCATTTCCTTTGCATTCAGACTAGCTGTGTGGCTCTATCTTCCTTTTAGGTGGCTAGTCACAAGATGGTTTTAGCCCATTACTTTGAATTCTTCAGCCACTCACTGGAACGCTAGTGTCACAGGTTTTGACTTGGGTCAGGCTTCTGCTGGCCTCCTGTATCAGTAATGAACCTGTTGTTGACTCAAGAGAAAGGCTTGGACTTACGGTATGATCCATGCTAGATTAAGGTAGTTTATAATGGGGTTTCACCATGTTCTGCCCAATTTCTCTATGCTCATTTTGCTTTCTTATTTTTAAAAGGTGCTTCATGTACCCCTTCCATTTGGACACAGATCATATTTGGAAGCACTATCAGTTTAATGGGAAGTGTCATTTGCTCAAAAACACATAATTCAGCCTGGGGATGATATCAAATGGGAGAAAGGCCACAGAATGGGGAATGCCTATTTAAATTCCAAGGCAGACTTATTACCCTGTGCAGCCACATGTGAACTTTCCAGTATACCAAAAGTGGCATATTGGGCCCATTGACTTTGTTGCAGGGATAAAAACTGATTCTGTTGTTTAAAAAAAGCTGCTAACAATCTCTTTTTTTCCCCTGTATTGTGTTTTGGTTGGCTGGCCACATTCCAACCTCCTCCTAGAGGTGGATGGAAATCTATCAATGGGCCTCCTAGGTGGTAGGCTAGCACAGCGTTCCAGAATATGGCAAAGCTCAAGCAGACACAGGTAGCAATGGTTGTCTGCAAGTTGCACTGGGCATTTCAATTCTGACACATTGTGCAGTGAATGCAGGGATTATGGAGAAGCTGCACAAACATAACCTCTTTTGGTTACAGCACTCTTCTCTCCTGGGCATTTCCCCAAATGTTTCTCTTGAATTATCCAAGGTGCTGTCATCTCTAGATTGTAAAAAATTAAAAGGCAAGAAGTGGAACATAGAAGAAGATTAAGAGAACTAACTAGGCATAACTTGGCTAAAGGAAAATGCCGAGGGACCTGAGAGCCGTCTGTAAGTGTTTTATGTACCGAGGTAATTTGGCAAAAGGCAACGTCTCAATCCTTCAATGATAGGAAACAATGATCGCTTCAAATAGTGTAAGAAATCAGAAGTAGCTGAAGAAACAATATTATCAACTGTTTATTGAGCATCTACTCTGTGTCCAACCTTATGCTGGCGCCAAAGAATAAAGACAAAAGCAAAATAATTTACAACACTCACCCTAAAGAACAACAGAGCTAAAAAGACAAAACACATGTCCTTGAACACAGTCCAGGGAGTGGACAATATGCTAATAAAATTCAAGGCAGGGAGAGAGCTCTATGACCTGAAGTGTCCAAAATAGCTGGAGAAATGTGAAAGAAATGAATTTAGAGTATTTTCTGCAAAGAGAGTAAATATCACTAAAAACCAACGTGGATAAAGCCCAAGAAGCATGATGTGTGTCCCTGAGACGCACTGAACAGTTGCTATTTCTGATCTCTCTGATTCCCAAGAACACCCCCGTGGCTCAGAGAGGGTTGATTAGAAAACAAACACACTCATCGCTCAAGGTCACGGGAAGAGCACGTTCATCACCATGAGGGAAATTCCTCGGGAAGAGGCCGCAGTTCAGTCTCCTGACGGCAGGACCGGCACAGCTCCGCATGGTTGATAATTAGGAGGCGCAGTTTAATTCCAGATATCTGGGCCACAATCGATAGTGGGAGCATGAGGGGTGTACGGCTGGACTGGTTTATGTGACGGGTCACACATTAGGTACCTAATTGATGTGGCTTCTCGGGATGTGGCAATGCCGCTGACGCACACCACTTTCTTATTACTAAGCTTAATGATTCATCTTTTGATTTCTGCCTCATTCCCAGCACAGTGTTATTTAAATAAGACCCTATTAGGAGATTTATTTATCATGAGGAAAAGATTTATCCAGGAAAAAAATCTACTGAGACACAGCAGTTCCCTTTCAGAGATGCCATAATAGAGAAGACAATGGCAATATTTTTACTGTTTAGGTCGATACAATTATAGGATAGGAGAAAGCAAGAAGCAAAAAATATAAATTTCACACTCAGTGACCTAGTAATTTGTCAGTCATTTTCTGCATTAAACCTAATGCATCCTCTGGGACCAGGGCAGAGGATACCAGAGAAATAGCACTCTTGGCCTGGCCACATTCTGAATTACACACTTTCTCCTCCTTTATTCTCCTTCCTTCTTGATCTTTTCGTCTATGTGTTTAATTGTCTTTGTCTTCTCAGTTCCTATCACTTTCGGATGAGAGTTTTCTGTGATCTTTTATTCTGATACCAATTGATGGAAAAATAATCCCCTCTTCACCTACCAGATGAACATTTTGTATTTCTTTATTGGCCTAATATGGAGTGGTGGAAAATCTTCACATTGATTAAGATCAATTTAACTTTGCCAACCATGGGAAGAGAGGGAAATTTTATCCTTCGTAGGTCTCCAGCCCAAGTAATCTTCATTTTTCCCACGATAGCCTTTCTCCATTGCACTTACACACTCTTCCTTTGGTAATGAATGCCCACTGTGTTTCCTGCCAAGTACTGGATCTGATAAGTGTATGAAAGAGGCAGAAGGGACATTGTTCCATCCTGGAGCTTACATTGCGTGTGAGTAGATGAGACGCACATAGAACATGGAACTATGAAGGACACTGTGGGAGTAAGATGGGACTGGAGATGTGAGGAAGGGAGCAGGTGTGACAACAGTATCCAAGTATCAGAAGGACTGAGATGGGAAAGGAGGAGTAGATATACTGGGGGGAGGGAGGGTCTCTGGGGAACATGAAAGGGATCAAAGAATGGGATAACCAGGGAGACAGATGCCAGGTCAACGTAAGGAAAACCTCTCAATCCATTAAACCGAGTCATCTGGCAAAAGGAGGGGATGTCTATGAGGAACTCATGGAAGAGACCATGGTGGGGGAGTTGCTCTACTGGACAGGGCATGAGACTGGCCCATTCGAGCCCCAAGTTCTCTGACATGACAAATATGTGGTTTAGGAATCTGCTGAAGGGACACATTCATGAGGGCTTTAATCATCAGGGAAGACTTCAAAGAAAAGATAACAGCTGAGTTAGGCCCTGTATAAGAGCTGAACTGGCCAAGAAGATGTTTCCAGATGCTTCTATAGAAGGAACAATGCATTCAACCTGCACCCACCCCCACACACACCCCCATTGTTACTTATAATTCTCTTTCCAAAGAATAAATTCTCCTCTTTTAAGCAGAGAGAAAACAGTTCATGACATGTTCATCTAACCCCAAAGAGAAGGAAGAGGCACAAGAAGTAGACCAAATTTTAAAGTTGATGCCTTTATTTTTTTCTCTTTTGTCTTTTCATTTTTTTCTATTTTTCTGTCTTTCAAAACAGTTTACTGAGGATCTAGGCACCAGGGCTAAGTGCTAGAGATACAATGATGTGCAAAGACAGAGATGGTCCCTGGCCTCACAGAGCTTACCTTCTATGAGGGGAGAGAGATATCAACCAAGTAATGTCTCAGATATATATTTACAAGTGACATGGAAGGAAAATACAGGAATTGAAGAGAACGGGTAAGAGAAAGTCCAGATCTAGGCTGCAGTGGAGACAGAACAGGCTTCCCTGAGGAAGGGATAGATAAGCTGAGATCCAAGGTTGAGGGATGGTAACAAGGTGAAAGGGGGTGGTAGTGAAAAGGGTCAAAAGGTAGGGAGAGGAGAAATAAATTGTACCAAGAAGAGGAAACAACATAAACAAAAGCAGGAGGAAGGACTACATATGCAAGAAACTGAAAGAAAATTCTAGGAAACACCAACAATGTACGCATCCACAGTGGTAGAAAATAGTTGAATTAGGTTCGTGATTCATTATCAGGGAGACAGGGAGGGAATGAGGATAAACTGATGAAATGCAGGAACTTGGGATTTCTATAAATTGTACAATCCTGATGTTGTACAGTTCTTTGGGAAGATGGAAAGGTTAGCATTCATTTTATAGATCAATTGTGTTATAGAAAATATTTATGATTGGTGTCCATGTGACTTGTTTTAGCACAATTTTCCTGCAGCCCCAGCCAGAATGTACAGATTAAAATTGCAATCATCTCATAATTATCCATGCATGAATTATCCCTAGTGACCTGAGCCCATGAATGGTGTTCCTTTGTACCACATTGTTAAACCTTAACAAAATGGGAAGAACCTACATTAGTGGAGGAATCCTGGGGCTGGGTACCAAAAACGTTGGATGTACTTGAGAGTCTGATTGTGGTAGGCACGCATGAAGGCTGTCACCAGTGATTTTCTTCCTACCACCTTCCAAGACTAAATATAGGCCCCTGGATTATCCAGTCGGTGGTATTAGTCTACCTATGGCTGCTTAGGCTGGCTTTATTCTGAAATTGTAGAGATTTATGCTAAATGGATGGATTAAATGAGTTGCTAATTGTTTTCTTCTTTCTGAGATTAAAAAGATTTTTAACAAGATGAATGGGGACTTTTCCCAAAAAAGCATAATGAGTGGAGACAATGGGAATTATTGGTGCTCAGTTGGTCTTCTTCCATTATAAGAAAGAAGCAAAATTCTTAGCTTTAGAATAGTGAAGGTGCTTGAGGTAATTTTTTGAAGGGGGTAAAGTTGAGGTAAGCTATAAAGTGAATGAATAATTGTTCTCTCTAACATCAATGCTAAGTAAATATAAAGACAAATTACCTATGCTATAACCAGTAGAAGTCGCTGATTCAAGCTCATCTAAGCTATTGATGTTCTCTGACTCACTAGTTCAACTTGTTAGAATTCTATTTACCTAATCAATAGTCTTCAAGAATCTCCAGTGAATCAATCAGCAAAGTTTCTAGACATTGGGAGCTTGTTGATCTCTGAGGAACCTTAGGAAATAGTCAAGGTCTGGATGGGTTGGCTTCTTGGTTATTCCTGAGAGCAAGAGTACCCGTGATTCATTCCTCCACTCACCCTTCAACCCATCTTGGGTAATGTCTACTGTGTGATCAATGCTAGAGAAGAGCCATGACAAGGATAGTTTTGACTTGTGGAGGTTCCTGGGTCAGTGGAGCAGACAAACTTGTAAGTATGTCTTCAGATCTCAGAGGGTACCCTGAGCCCTATCTGATGGAGTCAGAGAGATATCCTAGAGTTAGTGGCACTTGATTATCTAGTGGAGTCAGGTTGTCAGTGCCCTGGTAAAGCCATTGCTTTAGTAAAAGATGATTTCCACGGGCTGGCCCCACGGCCGAGTGGTTAAGTTCACACACTCCACTTCGGCGGCCCAGGGTTTTGCCAGTTCGGATCCTGGGCGCAGAGATGGCACCGCTCATCAGGCCATGTTGAGGCGGCATCCCACATAGCACAACTAGAAGGACCTGCAACTAAAATATACAACTATGTACTGGGGGGAGTTGGGGAGAAAAAGCAGAAAACAAAAAATGATTGGCAACAGTTGTTAGCTCACGTGGCAATCTTGAAAAATAAAAAGGCGATTTCCATATAAATGGCCGGACGAGTTGAAATTAGGAAAGAGATAACGTTTTCATAATTTTACAACGTATGCTGCTCACCCAAGCCTGCTCTCCCTACCTGCCCTAGTGATCTACTGTTCTGCAAAGTGGCTCAATCTTCAAATTAGTTCTGGTTCACCCCTCTCAAAATCTCAAGGATTTTTAACTGTGTGTACCAGGAAGAATCAACTAAGAAAACTCACTTAAGGATGTCAGTGACTGATCATCCCCATGGTATTTTTTAAAAAGATGTATGATATCTTAAATGGTATGTATATTGATGGAACTGAAGAAAGATAATATGGAAGAAACACTTGAGGGTAACCCGGCTTTGAGATGTGGAGATGGGGTTCTTTCACATCCTGGTTCTGTGACCTGGGGCAGAGAGATGCTCACGGATTTCCACATTAATCTCTTTGAGTCCAAATGTGCTAGTTATAAAATGAGGATGATCATACCTATCCATTCCAGGGAGACAATGGCTGCAAAGCACAAGGCCTGGAACACAGTAGGTGTTCAATGAAGGAGAACTTTTATGATGCTGATAATGATTCTAATCTCACACAGATGTAAGAGACCCTCTTTTTCTGGCTGCCAGCATAGCTTGGAGAAGGGCGGTATTTTTGGAAAGGGAGCACAAAGACCCCTGACCCGTGCGCACACAGTCAGGGCCTCCATAAGCCTTACCCTGGCTTCAGACAGAAACCTGGCAACCAAACTTGTAAGCATTATGGTCTGAATGCTCTCACTCCATCTCAGGGCACTGGGTCAGCTGACCAGTAAGCTGGGGCCAGGTTGGGCTGCTGGGAAACAGTCAGGGCAGACTTACTACCCAAGCAAGCAAGAATCATGGAGACCCAGTGGGGTAAATCCACTTGGGGAGGGGTCCAGGACTGCAGTGAACACCCAAGGCTTTTGTGATGGCTTTGATGGGGACGTGGTCAGGGCTTTGCGGACATATCAAGTTTCAGACTACATTCCCATGCACTGAAACCATGGCCGTGCTCAGCATGCTGTGACATTCAATGCTCCAAAAGCCCGGAAGGATGGATTCTATGAATCCTTAGGCTTGTCCCTTACCTTCTCCAAGTCTCAGTTTATAAATCTCTACAATAGGAATGATACTGGTGATTGTTAGCTTTTTCTGGGACCAAATGGGATAAATGATATGGAACAGCTTGTTTCCTATGACAAGTGACTATTGTTATGAGTGTGATGATTATATTTTCAATAATTATCACTGTATGGGAGTCCTGGTTAAACACCAAAGCCCATTCAATAGACTTTATCCTATTTACATCTTCTCTAGAGTGCGATAGTATCCCACTTATAGATGTCTTGGAAGAAACTTGTCACATCAGCATAGACAGTGACAAGTTGGACTAAAGAGACCTGGGTCAGAATCAGGAACAATGTGGACAGTGGTTAAATCTGAGACGGGAAAGCCGACTCTCCTCAAGGTTGTAGCTGGAGGAAATAAATGTAGGCCAAAAGTCTGGGTACGAAGAGATCAAGATACAGATTAAGAACAGTAAAATAATTAGTGGTCTGGATCAGTGCTCTTCAAACCTGGCTGGTTGTTACTAGAATTAGCCCAGGAGCTTTAACAAAAATACAGATTTACTGAATCATAACCTCTGTCTGGTTTACGGGACAAATGTTTTTAAAAGTTCTCTGAGTGATTGGGATGATCAGCCAGCCAGGTTTGGAGAGCAGAAGTCTGTGCCAGTTCTTGGCGCCAGGTGCAAGAAACCATCAACCCTGCAGGATCAAGCACCCGGGAGCCTGGGACCTGGCAGTTAGCTGGACCACAACAGGGACATCAAGCGCTGGAACATAGCATGGAGAATGATGGGGGCAGGGTTCACTGGCCTGTGGATTTTGTTTGCTTAATCATGCCAAGGTACATTCTAGAAGGGCAGGAGCTTCAGTTCAGGACACTGGGGAGGCTGGGGCTGTAGGTATGAGGAGAGGGAAAGCTACAGTGAGGAAGGGGAGCCTGGAGGAGAGGCTGAAGGTTAATGCTAAGAGGAGCAAGTTTGCTCTCCTCACACTCTCAGAACTTCTCTCCTGACGCAGTGGGCTTGGGACACACAAATTTTTTTCACTGCTATCAGGACAGGGTAAGAAAACAGAGCTGGAGGGGATATATGGTGGAATTAGAGGAAGAGGAAGGAAAAATAAGAGTGGGTGGATCTGGACCTCCTCTGCAGCTGCAATCACTGGAGTAAGAAGCCACAGGTGCCCTGGGGCTTGTGTCTCAGGTTCGGGAGGAGACCTGATTGGCGGACCAACCAGATCCCTGGGGAAGAGGCTGTTTCTGCATCTTGGTGAAAGGCTTGGACCCTGCCTTTTCAGGAGACTTCGAGAAAGCTCCCAGCTCTCAGACACAGAGGTTTTTGGTAACCACAACTCAAAAAAAGTTTCCTTGGAGACCTGGCAAATTTCGTGAATCAGCACAGACAAGTGGGCCAGAGCGATATAATTCCCCAGTCAAGGTAGTTGATTGTGCATATCTTCAGTTTAAGAAAAAATTAAAAATAAACCCTCTGAAGGAGAGGAAGAGAATGTTTAGTTAATCTATCCTTTGTCTCAATGAAGTGCCAAAATGAGGATTCCATATTAAATTCTCCAAAATTTGCCAGAGACTGATTTTCAATGAACATTATGCTTCAGAAATGGAAGAAACACTAGAACAAATCTTTGTTTCCCTGGCCAAAGCCTCACTGGTCTTACAGGCCATTCCCATGGGGCTGCTGCTCCTGGAACCAGCGCCTGCTTGGGCTTGGGTTCCAGTGAGGCTCTGTGAAGCAGGAATGTTGGTAAGAAGCCTCAGAGAACCAGTAACCCATCAGAGGAACATCATAAAACACTGTCATAAAACTTGGCTTGATCCAAGTAACCTTTCTTTCCTCACAATTAAATGTATAATGTGTGACCAAGATGGCACAACAGAGAAAGGAGTGTGTATTTTAAATACCACACCAAACCTGGCTTCTAACATTTCTAGATATATGTCCTTGGGCAAGTTACTAACATCTGAAAAACGGACACAAAGGATACCTATACCTGCCACCTAGAGTTTTAGAGAGACTCAGATGAGATAACGTGCATGAAGTCACTTTACAGTGTCTTAAATACAGCAGGCGTCAATATGTCTTAAATATGATGCTGATTCACTGATCTGTGTGTGACCCCTCCCAATTTTTCAACCAGTTGTTTGTATTTCTCTCAAGTCTCCTGGATCTTTCTGCACACAGATGGCCATAGTTGGATCTGTGGAAAAGCGATGTCGGAGTTGAAAGGGCATCAGCTCAAACTAGATAGGTGAGCAGACCAGGATTCGGGGCATAAGCTAAAGACAGACATTTCTATAGGGCTGGTTTGAGCTGAAATGGAAGGATGGACAGAGGTAGAAGATAAGCTGGGAAGATAGATGAGAGTCAGATTGTGAATCAGAGGTAGGAGGCAGCAGGCCCCCACTTCTCGCATTGCTTCCAGAGGGGTTCCCCAGGACCCTGGCTCCTACTCACCCCTCCTTCCCTGCCCCTCTGCATTAGCCAGTTAATGTTTAATCTTTTGGTGCGGATACCTGCAGGGTGGGAGGCCCCAGAGCCTGGGCCTCCCCTCCCTGGGAGGAGATAAGGAGCAGGCTTCACTGGACAGGCCTGGCTGCATACCTCCATGCCCTGAGCTCTCCAGGGTGCGCCTCTGTGATCAGGTGCTTATCTCCAGGTGTTTGCCTGAAGGGAGGTCATGAAAAATCAACACCAATCAGGGCAGTTTCCTTGGAAGCTGAAATTATCTCGCAGGCATCTCAGAGCAGGTGCAGGGCTATTTTGGGCCAGCAATCACTGTGTGCAGAGGAGGGAGCATCGCCTCTCCTTGCAATAAGGCAGCAGCCTAGAGAAAGCCAATTATGGTGAGCCGCTTCCAGCTCCTTATGTCTGTGCCTCTGAATGCAGCAGAGCGTCCTGGCACAGGTTTCTGCTGCCCCACCGGCAGCAAGGGTTTTCTCCAGCTGATGAAATTATAGGGGCTCAGCTTCCTGGTCTGAAAAAGAGCTTACCTCACCTATGGGATAAAGTTCACGTCTCTTAGCTTGGAATTCAAGGACCTCTGTTTCCAGACTCACATGAAATCTCTATTCCAAATCTTTGCCCAGATTCCTCTCATGCTCTTTGCCAATCTAGACCCTCCACTCCCATCAGGACATGTCTTGATTTTAGCCCAGATAAACTGAACCTGCCTCTGGACCTCTGCCCAGCTGCCCTCCACATCCTCCCTTCTAGGTTAACCTTCCTCTATTTAATTTATCATTTCTCCAGATTCCTCTTCTTCATCAAAGTGTATGTCCCCCTGATGGGTACCTCAGCCCCACACAGATCTCTCCCTCTTCTGCCCTGCCATTGTTGGAACCACAGAACCCAACGGTGCACCTATGTGCACTCTTCAATTGGCAATGATGGCTTCCTGGGTATATTATACACTCTCTCCCTCTGGAAAACAGAAAGTGTCTCAAGGGTCTTCGACTTCTTTGTGTCCCCCACAGTATCTAGGACTAATGTCTAGGCACTGAATAACTACTAATTCACTTCCCATCTCTCCTAATTCCCGAACCTTCTGTAGAGCCTAGCTCATCTCCTCTTGCCCCTCAAAATCTACTCTAGCCACTCAAATCATCTATGCCAGTGACATTCAGAGGCAAATCCCAGAGTTTAAGAATTCATTGCTTTCCTAAAAACTTCTGGCAGGTTTGTCTTTCGTCTCCAGACAGTCCATTTCTGAGGCGAGGGGCCATGTCTTATGCATACTTCCTCATCCCTCACCGCCCTCCCCAGCTCACACAGAGAGTGGGTGCTCAGTGTGTGTTCTGTTTGCCTAAAGGCTCTCCAGCTGGTGATCTGGTTTCCAAGGCAGGGAAACACTTGCATTGTAAACTGGTTTATTAAAATACGTGCTCACCATCCTCATCTTTTAGAAGCCAACAATCTAAAAATATGCCTCAGAGAGAAAGGGCACACAGACAATTGAAAAGACAAGAAGTAGGAGCAGACCGTATCTAAAAATATCAGGATTCTGAACAGAAAAGGGAGTTTTATAGCGTTACATGTTGAAAGCTTGTCCAAAACAGATCTCTTTCTCTCTGCCCCTGCCACCCCTAATTTATTCACTTCTTTTCTCTTTCACTTCCTCTCTTCCAATATTTAAACATTAAAAAGGTCAAAACAGAATCCAATGGACAGCAAACACCCATGTCCATCACTGCTTGTTCTCTTCCCCCGAAACTGACTAGCACATAGTGGCACTCCTGTCAGGTGGCTTAGATGAAAGTCCTCTCTCCTTCCTCTGGTAGCATTTGGTGACCTTCTGACACAGCACTGAGAAGTTGTCCTGGACTGTAGTCATGGTGTGTGAGGTTTCTATCCCTTATTACAGTATAGACCCCTTAACTGAAGGGACTGTGTCCCATTCATCCCCAGGAGCCCTAGGGTACAGTGCAGTGTTTTTGGTATAGAAAGGTGGCCTTTCGCTAAGGGAATAAGTGAGCTATTATTTGAAAGCATAATTCTCTCCAGGGCTTGACAGCCCATGGACACACTGATATTAATAACCACAATTTGGGCCCACACAGCTCCCACCTACACAACCAGACAGTCTGTCACACATTGACTCTATCTGAATCAGGAATGAAAAAAAGGGGCACCTCCACAATTACATCGAATGGAATCTCAGACAGACCCTCATATAAAGAACGGATGGGACAGGTTAGAACTGCTGTGTTTGGCAGAAGCAGCTTTGCTGTCTGCAGAGGCTCTAAAGCAACAAGAGGGCCCCAGAGCTCAGTGCCTGGACCAAATGGCCATCTCAGGAGTCAGAACCAGAGCAAGGCAACATGGCCCTGGCAGCCGACTCCCCCTTAACCAGGGCTGCTCTGCTCCTCCCAGTTTCATAGTTTGGGATTCTATGTAGGATTTTGTTTGAAGAAAGTCTTCCATTAATCAGAAAATAAACCACTAGATTACAAGAAAGTTTCCTAATCACTTTCCATGGGACAAAATGCCACTGCTCATGCCTGCCTTCTCCCTGCGAGCACCCCTTGATCACTGTCCCCAGAATTGCTTTAGATGGATGACCATTGGGCTGTAGAATTTGAGCTGGGAGAATGTGACTACCAGGTGTCCTTTGCTGACTGGTGGAACCATGGAAAGTCATCTTTCTTCCTGCTCTCCCATGGACTTCAGGGCCCTTCTGCCCTCCACTCCCCTTCCGAACCATCTCATGAATGTTCTTTATTATGAGGAGTGAATAACTGAGTGTGAGAGCGAGCAGGGTTCTTAGAGAGCACCCGGACCAAGTCCCTGGTCTTACAGATGAAGAAATCCACTACGAATTGTAGACAGGCAAAATGACTTGCCCAGAGTCACATTGTTAGATGGTAGAGACTCATTCTCCTTGGAGTGTTTGCATATTTAACAAGTTTAAAACATCACACTAAAAGAAACCGGGGATATAAGAGAATTTCTAGCATCAGCCACTTCCAGGTACAGCTGTATTCTGTCCAATGTAGGGAGATGTGGTTCTCCTGAAGCTATACCACAGAAACTTCTTTTTCTGCTAAACTTTTGATAGTTTCAACCAAATGAGAGTGGCCTTGAACTCCAAGACAAATATTTACTTCCCATCTTCCCCAATTTACCTGCCTCGGGCATATGCTAGACAGGCTTTGCTGGAGTTGCCCTCTCTTCCCGCCAAGTTGGAGACAGAGCTTCTCTGGGGACCAGAGTTTGTGGTGTGGCACCAGCTTGACAGCATCCCTGTGAATGGAATCCACCAAGGCCTGGCACTTTCTGCTGGCTCACACTCATTCCTGTCTCCCCTCGCCTGCCCCTTCTCCCATGAAACCTCCCCCCCAATCAAGAGTGCTGTGTTTCCCAAACCCCATTTCACAGCTGTATTGTTTTATATGGCCCCTCCAAAATACCTTGAATAGTCCCTTTCTATTGCTTCCATTTTCTGAAAACTCCAGCTGCTCCTCTGAAACCATCCAAATCTAATTAACCGCATAAGCTGGAGTTAGGGAGAGTGGCTCACTTTCGGGTCCTTAGCATACCCATTCAGGCCTTCTTTCAATATGGGCACAAAACCAGGAATTTCTAATAATTGTATCTATGGGCCAGGAAGGAAAAAAAAAGAAAAGGAAAAGAAAGAAAGCAAGCTGCTAATAAGTAGGTCTGTGAAAGCAGGGAGATCGGCACCTCCCATGAACTTGGCAGCCTGGCCCCGAGAAACTCGTAGACAATGCGACCAGGGGATCTAACAGCTTAGCCTCCTGACTCAAATCTTGTGAGAACGTACCGGGCTGTGAATAGAGATCGGAGTCTCAGCTCTAAATTGTCCCAGCTCGGACTCATTGAAATGTCTTCTCACAGAATGAGAAAAGTTTGCAGAATGTCAATGAGGCTGTGCTTAGACGTAGAAGATGGAGAAACTCCGAGGTTTATTCCTGAATGCCATGGATTAAGACAAAGTGGCACATTGGGTCTTTGCCAGGCGGCCTCGAAGGGAGGGGGCCATGCTATGTGGGGAGCTGTCAGGGATGGAAGCTACCTGGGCATGGACTGCTTCCTGGGGTGTCACACTGGGGCTGGGGCCTTTGGTAGTCACTACTCAGTCCTCACTGCTCGTGTAGCAGATGAGAAGAGAGACTCAGAGGGGAAGGGGCTTCAGCATGCCCTCCTCTGTCTGGGCCCCCCCGCCTCTTCTTTGCTGCCTCCCCAGAACAGCGTTCCTCACCATTTCCATTCAGTCCCCTCTCTTTGCCAAAAGAGGCCATGTGCAAATAAATGTCTGGCCCTATCCTTCCAGACCGGTTTCAAATGCCAGCTCCTCGGCTTATCACCCCTGCAAACCTCTTTCTCTTCCCTGGGCTGCTGTGGCTCTTGAGCCACTCTCAAACCTGCTCGGCCCTGGCCTCCTAGCACACGTTTTGGACATTTTACTCCCTGCTCTAGATGGCTGATTCTGGGGGTCTGGGACTGCATCATATACTTCTGGTATTCCCCACAATTCCTTAGCTTCAGAGGTAATTAAACTTGTTTGAATAAAAGCATGACTAACCCAAGCTGAGCCTGGCATTCAGGTCTGCTAATTCTCACAATAATTCAAAATTCCACCACACTATGCTTAAAGGTTTTCCTGATGGCTGGTCAGTTTACTTACTTTGATCATTGTCGGAGTAAAAGTGAAGGAAGAACAGGGGAATTGCCCTTCTGTAGCAGTGGTACATCGAAGGTAGACAAATTATAAGAAGAATTAACTTATATACACGTCTATGTGTTCTAGATGTATATATGTGTGTGTATACAAATGTATATCTAACCACACATATATGGAATGGGATTGAATGTGTTTATAAATTTGCAATACAATGAGAAAGAAAATAGTTTTCTTCTGGAAAGAAGTCCGTTGTTTCTCATTGTAAAGAAAAAGAACTGCAGGTGTTTGTAAGCAGCATAGATTAGGGAATGCATGATTTTAGAATAGTGCTTGGCCACTAGCGAGCATGACTTGTTCTGTTCATTTTTATTATCAGTGTCTCAGGTTGTTTGTCCAGGAGTGGGAATGGGTTGTCTCTTATGAATAGGAATTCACTCCCAAAGGCTCACTAGCGAGCTTTTATTGAAAAAAACTAAAGCACTATTCTCTAGTCACATCTTTACTCCTGGTGACGGTGATCTGAAGCCCATTTGTAGCCCCAGATATGAAGAGTGACAGAACTAGAACAGTGTGAATCGCAAGCTTTTCCAGGTCCTGGAATCTTCTTCATATGAAATCACAGACAGGTCAACAAGTCGAGTGGACCCTCTGGGAATGAGGAGAGCAGTGGTCCTCTCTCCTTCCTCCTCCCTCCTCTCTCTCCCCTGCCCACCCTTCAAACCTCAGCAGCCCCAGTGGGGCTCAGGGACTTCCTAAGCCTCCTAGCTCAGAGGAATGCTATGCAAAAACCTCTGCTTTCCTCTGATGTCCCAGCTTTACAGAGTTGGAGTTAGAAATTCTGGGTGCAGGTCTCCATTTTGCCTTTTTCTAGCTCTGCGGCCTTTTGCAATCATTCCCCTAATCTTGCCTGGAAAATGGTCATTATAGGCATTTCTTAATTTCTGTACAAAACAGTGTGCATCCCTGCTCTGTGGAGCTTGATGAACACACATAACAATGAGACTTCTTGGTCTTGGCAGTCTTCTTTGCTACTCTTGTTATTTAGAGAAGAAATGGAGGATTAGAGACATTTAGTGCTGTCCTTAGTATCACAGAGGTCCCGGGTCACCTTTAGCTTCTACCTCATTGCTCTTTCCCCTGTCTCACTTGGGTGGCTCTCTTGATGAAGAGGAGACACTTGTGTTTTGGTGGTTCTGGTCATTGATTCCAGAGCCAGAAGGAGTAGGTTCAAGTCATAGCTCCAACATCTGGCTTAGAATGAGCACTATATGTGTGTTCTATTATTATTACTTTCACTATTATTATTATTGCTATTGTTGTTACCATTCATTGTTTTTCTAGGACTGTGAAGGGGCTCTCTCTTGTGTGCTCAGCACAGATAAATTGTCCAATTAGGGCTGCAACTGGAACTAGATTATCCCATAAACAGACTAAGCAATACACTCAAGCAAAGCAAAGGAACCAAAAGAAAAAGACAAAGACAACTTCAATAAACTTAGTTTTGTAATCAGAAAATTCCATCAGCAGAGGTAGAGTAAGCATAACTAGATTTTTCAGTGTTTCCTTTCCAAAGGACTTACCATGAAGCAGAGCACGCCCTGGAGGAGAGAACAGAGCACAGCTGCCTCCCCCATCAGGAGTCTGGACCCAGCCCTTCAGCTTCCTCAGCTGAGCTCCTCTAGCTCCCTCTACTCACTCGCCACAGTGGTCACCATACTCACATCATTCCTTCTGGGCTTAGTCTTCCCCTTCACCTAGCGGCCTCCTTCTTGGCCTCACTCCACATTTGTTGTCCTCTTCTGTCTCCTCCTTAGTGTGTGCCGGCTGGATCAGTCACAGAAAAGGTTTGTGAAGGAGTCAGACTCAGAGCTCTGTCCAGCAGGTGCCCTAGGTGGGGAAGCCACTTTTGAGAGCCAAAGATACAAAGGCAGTAACGTAGCTCATGCCGAGGATCCCTCCGTCACCACTCACATCTACAGCAGCGACAGTGTGCAATATGCAAGGTGGATCTCAGCACTGTGAGCTAGAGGGTTGTCTATCACTTTCTACCTTCCTCTTTAGGATCTTTCTTTTTCCTTTAGTGTCTTCCCCTCTCCCACCACCCAGAAGCTGCCCACTAGCTGTCCACTGGCTGCCCAGGGAAACCGGCTGCAGCCTTCTACCCAGGACATACCTCCCCATGACCAGAACCTGAGATTGAATCTCTGTCGCCTCCTTCCCCACCTCCACACATACCTGTGGTGTGTTTCTCATTATTGAGAGAATTGGCTCAGCCGGTACCTGGCAGAGTACTTATCCATACAAAGGCATTCATGGATACTGATAGATTCCATCTATTTCATCAGCGTGATCTACACACTTCAGACTGGAACAGAATTTATATGTAAAGTAGAATACTAGGCCAAATACCAGGCCAGTAGGAGAGCACTTGAAGCACAAAGGCTGGGACGTGCTGGTATCATTTCAAGTCACACTGCATGCTGAGGCCTTGCGTGAGGAAGGAGGAGGAAAATCTGTCAGAATCACAGTTCCATTTGGCTAAGGGGAGGGGAAAGAGTTATCCAGCAGCATGTAAACAAGAAATGTATTCCTTTGACTAGAAGTTTTTACTTTTATATTTTAGATTTGTAGCTTTGAGATTTTCAGTTTTGGATTAGAGGAATGTTAGAACTATGAAGGGCTTGGGAGATTTTCTAACCCACCCTCCTTATTTTATAAATGTGAAAATAACCCAGAAAAGGAAATGACTTGACCAAGCTCCCACAGTGAGGTGGTGGCCTATGTGTTTGGGGAAAATGACCAAGATGCCTAAGAAGAAAAGGAAACTGCATGTAAAGAGTTACCATCCATGGATGTGAGAGTGATCTGGCTGGCTAAACAGGTGTCCCCTTCCCCCCTCACCACTCTATGTGTGTCCCTTTCGAAGATCACACTAGGTCAAAAAGGAAAACTTTCCCCCATAGAGGAAGGAAGTTCTTGGGTCAAGGGTATAGGAGTAGCTGTACTCCCTGCTAGAACCTCCAAACCAGCTCTCAACGTCCGTTTGTAAGAGAACGTAGGATAGTCAAGCTTCTAAGACTCCAGATACATCCAAATGAGACACTACAGGTGGCAGTATGCCTTTCTTTAAAAATAAATAAGTAAATAAATAATTAAGTAAAAAAAATTTAAATTGCCATTTACCCACTTTAAATGACAAATTGACCAATCCGTTAGCAAGCAGGTTGAAACATCATGTCAACCTGTGTTTTGACATTTTAGCGAACTTGTGACCTTGCAAAAGTCACTCTCCTGGTAGTGTGCTGGAGCTGGCTCACACCGAGCCAATTGTGCTCATCTTTTCCTGCCTTCACTTTCAGTAACTTCACAATGGTAGCTTGAAATTGGCCGTGATAGAAGTATTTATACCACAGAAAACAGCAAATCTCAGCTTCCTCATAATTTTGATTTGATTTGCCTTAACTCCTTGTTCCTCTCACACCGACGAGAAATTGATCCTATTGGACATTGAAGAATTCCAAATACTGTTAATAACCAATAAATACCCAAGATGTGAATCATCCAACTAAATTAAATCTTTCATGAAATGTTTGGTCATTCAACAGTAGAATGGCAGGGCTCAGGATGCAGTGACCATCTTCAGCCAAAAGAAGCCAACAAACAACTTGAGTTGTTAGGATGTTGTAATGGGCATTCCTGAATGGAATGAGTGACTGCAACCAGCTCACCTAGGAAAGGCTAAGATTCTGCTAGGTAAAAGTAATTACTCTGTATGAGTCTCAGTCAACATGGAAAAACAAATAAATACTATCACTGCTCATCTTTTCCTCTTTCCATCCCCTCCCCTTCTCCCCACCATGTAAGAAGGAATTAGCCCTGACTGCCTAGAGCAGAAAGATGGGGCAATTCAATCTCTGATGAAAAAGACTCATCAGTTTCCAGCTTTCTTTTCCAGTATCCTTGTACCTACCTACTCCTCTTTGGGGCCAAACCATAAGGGTAACTGGTCTCGTCTGTCTATCCCCAATCATTTTTTACACTAGTTCTCATATATGATTTCATGTGGTGCTCAACCTAGGTGCATTTTCATTTTAAAGGAGGTCATTAGGAAAATGTAAGGCTTAATCCAAAGAAACATCACATATTTAATGGGGAAATATCAAGGATCCAAGGTAAGTATGTTATATATGGCTGGGGTGGCTGAAGGATAGTGTTCCAGTGGAGGGAAAGCTGAGATTAACCTTATACATATACATATAAACGTTTTATGCTAGGAAAATTGTTCTAGTGTATCGTCCATAGCACTTTCACTTAATCTCTTTTAACAGTAAAAACAAAGCTGCAGTATGTGTGTGTGTGTATATAAATATAAATATATACACACACACATATTTTATACATGAGAGTGCTCCAGATCATATTTCCATTATTAAACACCTACTGTTCACTATACACGGTGCTAAGCTCTCGGATACAATGGGAAGCCAAGCAGACGTGGTGACTCTTTGTGAAGCCTACAGTCTAGGGCATACGCCCTCTAAAAGGCCTAGCAAGAATCAAGTACAAGACTCCTGATAACAAGTACAGAATTTTTTCTACTATGTTATGGCTGTTTCCCAGGGAAGTTATAGGAAATGGCAAAATGTGTATTGGTAGATTTTTCGCCCCAGAGGCACCCTGCATCAGACCGGATCCTTGATGAAACTCATGGACTGAGAACTGTCCAGGCTTTAGGCAAAGCCGTCTTCTGGGAGCAACACTGTGGGAGTGAATTGACGCTTTCTCCGTCTTTTCCTTCTCTGTTCCTGACACACATTCTTTCCCCATCTGAGAGGGGACTCTGTTAGGAAACACTTGGAGGATAGCAATGGGTTAATCCCTTCATGGAAAAGGGATTTAAAGGCTGAACATGAGGGAGAACCCCAAAGCCCCTACCTCAACCACCCCCACCGACCTTGTTTCGTTTTTCCCTGGGATCCTCCAGAAATCCCAAGGAGAATCAGCCACAGGGAAAAATTCAGGCAGGCCTGAGAATGAGGACTGACAAGGAAGTGAATCCAGGCAACTCTATCATCTGCTCCGTGGGAGAGGAGGCTGGTGAGCTCGGAGGCCTGTTTTTCCCTTAACAGATGCAAGAAAAGAGCCGGAAAAGGTCAGAGATAAATGCATCCCTCACTTTGTTCTGCATATTCAAAAGAACTTCTCTAAAGAAAGACCGAAAATATATGTGTGTTCACTCAACCTTTTCCTGTCAGGCGCAGGGTTCCAGATATGGAAATGACAGAGTAACCGCTGATGAAATTTTTGCAGGTCTGTGCAACAGCAGCGCTTATGAGCAGGGCCCCCAAAGAGTACGCTTCACACGGGACCCATCAATCTGCCTAGAGAAAGGGAAGCAATGGAAACAGCATATTATCTTGAGAAATCACTCCCAGAAAGAAGCAAAAAGTTCACAGAGAGAATGCCAGGGAGGAGGAGAGAGAGGGAGACTAGAACACTGTCATCAGAAGCGGCTGGAATTGGAAACAGTCCAAGACCTCATCATGGCTGACATCCCCGCGCATAATCAGAAATTCCTTTCAATTATGTGGGAAAAGTCTCTTTGCATTGTCAGCCCAGATGCCCCCGTGAAGAAATAGCATGAAATGAGTCTCAGGGAAATGTCAGCATGAGAGCGAGATCCCATTGCCGGTGGCTTGGTTGGGGGAAGGCAGGCCAGAGAGATGGGTCTGATGGGATAATCTGCTGTCCCCACCCAGAGAAAAACAACACCCCAAAGGCAAAGGGACTCTGTACCCCGGCTCAGCAGGATAGGCACTCATTTCTCAACATTAATTAAAAATGTTTAATCCTGTAACCCTGAAACATCTCTTCTGCTTCAGTTTCCACAACCAAGGACCCAATCTGCCTTTTCAACCATAACTCTCTCTATGCCCTTCTTTTCACCAAACTAGACTTTCCACTATTCTCCAAACATGCCTAGATCTTTCTAGGTGAAGTATTTCTTCTACCTGGGATCCCATCCACCTCTCATCCATCTCTCCAAACCTTATTACACTTCCAAGACCATCCCCCATGTGGGTCTACAATTGGTACACCCTGTCTTATGGCTCTTTCAACCACATAATGTCTAGCCCCAAACTTTATTAGTCTCAACTAATAACATTAATAATAAAAATAATAATAATAGCCAATATTTATTGAGCCCTAACACCGTGCTAAATTAATTTAATCCTTATACAATCTGTAGAGTGGATAAACAGTGACACGATTTAATCCTCTTTGCAGAGAAATAAACTGAAGCTTAGCTAGGTAAAACTACTTATCTATAATTACACATATGGGCAAAGCCTGGATACAAACCTCAGCCCTTTGGACTTGAGATGCTCTGCTCTTTACTCCTGTGCTTTTCTGCCTCCCTTAATGTTACTTACTCTTTGTCTTCTGTGGGGGAATTGCTGATCGCCTGTTTTGCAGATCTAGCGCAGAGATGTTCAAAAAGCCAGTTGAAAATGATTGTATGTCTGTGTGTCTGACCTTTTTATTTACTCAATGCATATATTCCAAATACGAAACTCTCCACTGCTTGCCTTACAAGTAAATTCATTGAAGAATACCAGAATACTATAATGAAACTTTCAAAAGGACATGGGATGGGGTCATCTGGCACAAAGATAACAAATGTTCTGGAAAAGAATTTGAAGGGTACTACCTTCTTAGATAAGACCTCGATTGGGAACTAGAAATTCTAAAATTAACTGTTATGATGAACAATTAACTTCCTCTACCAGATAGCAAAATTTCTACGTTATAATCCTGGGGTCGTAGCCTGCTAGATAAGGCTGGAGGTGACTCTAAGAGCATCTGGTGCAGCTCCTTTTCATTATAGGTGGGAAATCTAAGGTGTAGGCTGAGGACAGATCTCGTTCATTCAGGTAGTTAGTGTCAGAGCTGGCACTGTTTAAGTGTGAAACCTAGAAAAGCCCAACTCACCAAGGAGACGTGGGACACTGGTAGAGTCTAATGCTTCTCAAGCTTAAGTCTGCGTTCAGATCGACTGCTGGTCATATTAATATGCAAATTCTGATTCAGTAAGCCCAGGGTGGGGCCTGCATTTCTAACAGGCTCTCAGATGATGCCCTTGCTAATGGTCCATGGACTGACTGTAACTTAGGTAGCCAGGATCTAATCTAAACCAACTCTATCCCATAGAAATATAATGGGAGCCATATATGTCATTTTAAATTTTCTAGTAGCCAACATTTTAAAAAGCAAAAAAAAAAAACCCAGGTAAATTAATTCTAATAATATTATTTATTGTCTAATATGTACATATTGTTATTTCAACATATAATCGATATAAAATATAATTAAATATTTTACTTTCTTTTGTCTATCTTAAGTCTTCAAAATCCAGTATGTAGTTTACATTTACAGCACAATTTAGGCTAGTCACATTTCAAATGTTCAATAGACATGTGTGGCTAGTGGCTACCAGATTAGACAGCATAGCTCCAGACCACCCTGCTGTCACTTGTAGACCATCTTGTGCAGTCTATTTCATTTGTAGTTTGAAACCCAACTATACAGCTCCTCGCTGAGAACAGAGTTCATTTCTGTGTATGCCCTGTGACATCCTGCCCGGGTCTGGGCACATACACATACAGTCCAGGAAGACTTGTTGATTTCAACTTGCCCCAACATTTTACAAACAGAGATCAGCCTTTCCCACCATCTTCACACATTTCTATTATTCAGCCCGGGCTTTCTTGTTCCTGCACTGGATATGATGGAAGAAGAGGTGACTTTCAAGCTTCTTTCTTCTTCCAAGAGCCTATGATTTTATCCATTCCAACATTAGCTGCAGTTATTGTCCCAGATATCCACTCAGTCTCCTCTTTTTCTTCATTGTAAACAGTTCCTACATCCTTCCCTCATTCCCTCTTTGAAAATCTCATTAATCACCTTCACGCTCCCTCTGGAGCCAACTTCAGACGACTCTCAGATTTAGAGGCTTAAGTGGAACACTGGAGTCTAATAGAGGACAATTGGGGGCACTATATCAGATGCTCCTGTTTCTGTGTGCCCTCAGAATTCAGTCTTGTGTTTATATACAGCCCTGAGACAAACGGCCCATGGTCAACGTGTTAAGTATCTAAGGATGAGTAGAGTGTAGTGGTTAAGCACACAGTCTCTGGGATCAGACAGCTTATGATCAAACACCAGTTCAGCTGGACAGCATATGTAAATTCTGTAAACTTCAGTGTCTCCTAATAGCTATGAGTTTAAATGAGATAACCCAAGTATAGGACTTAAGACAGTCCCCTACAAATTGGTGCAAAATAAGTGGCAGGTGACTATTAAAGTTGGTGTTTTTTGAATTGTGTGGCAGGGGCCTGATCGTTACATGGCTCAGGCAGAAGAAACGCTGTGGCTAAAAAGGACTGAGCATGTTTGGGGTGGTGCCTAACTTAGAGCAAAGCTATTTTTCTTTTACATTAGACATTTGATCACTCTAATCTCAAAACCTTCTAATTTCAATCCTTCTCTTAAAATCCTGTTGCTTTTCCTTCCCATCACCTCACTACCCACCATTCATTGGTGACCTTCACCTGGCCCTTTAAGAAGCTGTCAAAGAACAGGTCATCTCAGAGAGCCCCACAAAGAGATCTCCTGGTTGAGAACCTTGTCTCCATGCTGCCCAAAGTCACCCTTGTACAGTTTGCAAATAAACAACTTCCTCCCTGGAAGAAAGAACAAATAGTTCATAATTGGCAATCTGCATAATGAGTGGTGCATCTATGCAAATATAACATTTGGAATAAACTATTAATATCTCGACTGTGATGTCTGTGGGCCACTACTTCCCATGCTAAAGAGTCAGAGCCAAATATTTTCTGACTCATCTTGAGGTGAGAAGAGAGATTGACAAGCTGCTGTCTTCTTGGGGTTCCAATTAGAAATCTGGAGACCACCAGAGTTGGAAGGGATCTCAGAGGCTGTTCAATCCCTCCCCCGACGTTAAGGATGAGGAGTCAGAAGTCCAGAGAACCTGGAGGCTCCTGGGGCTCCTGTGCTGTCAGTAGCAGAACCAAGGTCACAAGCTAGTTGCAGACTCCCAGCCTCAGCCCTGCCTGAGATGCCAACACGTCTCTCCTGCTGATCAGGTTTTTGCTGCTACAGCATGTGGCCTTCCAAGTGGAATTGTCTCCAGCTCTGCCTCCCCTGTCTTCCCTTTCTCTTAACTCCTCTTACTGATCTAAACTTATAACCTAGAGAACTAGCTTCTCTAGAACTAGCTCCTCTTACTGATCTAAACTTATAACCTAGAGAACTAGGGCAGAAAGATTGGAGGACTCCGATCAAAAACATCTGGTCCCAAACAAGTGGCCATTTGTGAGTTAACCTAAAGATACAACTCCTGGGTTGGGCTGAACCCCCTTTGTTCTTAAAGTAGAGAGACTCTTGAACACACACACACACACGCACACACACACATACACAAACACACACACACAAATAAAGCCTCAGATTTGCAAAGGTAACACTACTGACCCACCAGTACTGGAGGAGTACAGGACAGGCGCGGGGAGCAATCTGTGACATTTCCCTAACCCCTTTCCTGTCATCCCACGCTCACCAGCCAATCTTAGGCAGCCTCACCACTTCCATCATGTTCCTCCCCTTCCCTAGAGGCAACAGTAGCTCCTTCTGTCACCCAAATATCTAACAAGCAGCAGGGCATGTCCACATACCTGCTAGCCAGCACAGGGTGGGAAACTGGCCTTGCACAGAGCAATCGGTTACTCAATCAGACAATTAACCATTGCCCAAGTTGGAAGAGTAGCAGTGTGAGTCTGGGAGGCTCAGGCTACACCCTGGCATGGACATTAACAAGCTATAAGTTCTCTATCCTTCTTTAAGGTACAGGGCAATGCTTTTTCTGGATTTGATCTCACTTCTCAGATTTAATTAATAGCCCCCCTCCTGCTCCAGCCTGTGAAAACCACCATTTTACTTTGTACAACTTATATTTCGCTGAGCTACTTACATGCCTCCCTTCCAGGCTAGATCGCGAATCTCTTTGTCTCCTGAAGTCCTGAGCATGTTGCACAGTGTCTGCCACAAATAAATGCCCAGCAAGTGTTTAACGAATGACAGAATGAGTAAGTTAAGTCATAAAAACCTCTCCGGACTTCAATTTCTGCAGCAGGAAAATGAGATAGTTGAACTTTCTCGACTTAATTCTATGACTCTAAGATATTATTGAGCACCTGCTGTGTGCTCAAATTCTTCTAGTAGTTACCAAGAATCAAGGAAAGTATGAAACCTGCTCCTAGCCATCACGAGTCTAGTTGGAAAGACAAACACATTCAGTAAAGAAAATCATTTCAGGCTATATTGGTTGATTTAGGTTGATGCAACAGAGATTCAGAGAAGAGAGATCACTGACAGGTGGGACATTTAAAGATGATTCTCAATGGCAGTGGATGTGTGGGCACAGGGAGGGAGCATCCCAAGAGGAGATGACTGTGTGAGCCATGGCATGGCTTTGGGGCTAGGCATATAAGCCAGTTTTCTGCAGATGGTGAATGGCAACCTCAGGAGCTATGGGCCTTCATTTCTGCACATCAGTTCAATCAGAGACATTTACAACTAGATTTTGGTTCTTTTCTCTTGCACGTACCTTTAGCTTCTCACTTTCTTTTCACTTCTTTCTAAAAATAACTACTTGTATCTCTGTCTTAATAGAACATTTTATCACCAATGCTATATTCCTTTACCTCCGAACCTCTTTAAAATGTGGATTATATCACTGCCTCCCCTGGTCAAACAGCTCTTGCAATCTAGTTGCTTCTTCCACCATGTACTACTTTCTAAGCGCCATCAAAACAGCTGTAATTGCCAGATGCCAAAGTTCTTTCTTATTTCTGGTCCTCTTTGACCTCAACACTGATCCACTGACCTCCAGTCTACGTTTCTTGAAATGGCTCCTCCAGTTTCTGTGGTCTGTTCAACGGCGACTTCATCACAGACCTTGCTCACTGTCTTTTTCACTGACTGCTCAAGCACTCCCCCAAAACTGCTGAGAATCTCTACCATCAATCCCTTAATGGTTATACCATTTTATGTAACATTGGCTTCTACCAAAATGACTTATAAATCCCTGGTACTAGCCTCAACTTCTATCCCAAGCTTTAGACACTGCCTTCCAACTTCCAAATAAACTCTCAGCCTGGAGTACTAACAACATCTCAAAACCAATGTTTAAAACCCAGCCCTTCCCATTTGCTCTTAATCTAGCTCTTCAGCCTCCACTCCCATTCCTCCCTTCTCCTGTCCTTCGACCACATTGATTCCAAACCTTAAGCCTTTAAATTATCCCTCCACAACATCTCAGATTCATCCTCTTCTTTCCATTTCATGTACCTGAATTTTTGTTTGGGTGTTCTCTACCTCTTAGACACCTGCCATGTCACTCTCACTTCCTATCTATCCTGAACTCTTCTCTGGGTGAAAGCCTTCCAAGATTCTCCATTACCTACTAAACTTAAAATAAACCCTTGATCTGCGAATCCAAGCTTCTGTCTTCTATGGCCCCAACTTCTGGCTTTACCTCCTACCACCAGCTACCCAATCTCCCAATTACAAGGATCTTGATTGTTTCCCAAAGGCATCCCACAGATTCCCATCTCTGTGGCTTTCTCAAGCTCATCCATCTTTCTGGAAGATCCTACCCCACACAATTACCATCAAAAATTTATACATCCTTCAAAATTCCTGGGAAATTGCCATTTCCTTCTTGAACTCAGAAATTAATATAATCTCTATCTCCTTGTTTCTCCCCTTAGACACTTAGATATTTTATTTTGAATTTATAGTTATTTATCTGTGGGCTCCAAACCAGACAGTACGCTCCTAAAGCTAGGGGCTATGTCTTCTGAATTCTCTGGAGTATTCTACATAGTGCTTTAAAGGCTCCCATTAAGAATTGAATTGAATTGAGCTGAACTGAACTGAATTGAATTACTGTCAAAGAGGTCTGAAGACAGCCCCCTTTATTCCTCATCTCCAGAGTAAAATATTTGGAAAACTACTTCTTGAGAAGAATCTGTGAGCTACAGCACAGTTAACATTTAGAATAGAACTTAGATGGCCATCTCCATCTCTAGAGTAAATTGACTTCAAAGACTTCTGGAAGTCATCTTTCCTTTAAAACTCTGACATAACATTATAGAGGCAAATAGTTCAGCAGAAAGTGTCTAGGATTGAACATCAATTGTCCTGAATTATAATTTATCCTGGCATATGCAGCCACATTTATGGGCCAACATTTTACTAATGCTCTGTGAGGGGTAAAAAATTAACTGTGATACAGTTCCTGCTCTCAAGTTTAAGATCTTGATGGAACTCTACAAGAAGAGAGACTATCTCTGTTTTATTCACCAAGGTGTCCATAAAGCCTGGAAAACATAAGTGTAAAATACAATTTTATTGAGTGAATCTGATGGGAAGATGATACCTGATCAAAAAGCTAATTAAATTAAAATACAAGGTGGCAAATGACCAGCTAAACAACACAAGATGAAAAAGTGACTACATCACAGTAATACTTGAATTCCCCACCCCACCCTGATTCCCAAGAGTCTAACATGGTGCCTGGAACAACCCAGATGGGTATGGTAGAGATGGAACAACCACAGGTGTCATGGAATACAAACTACTGCCTGGTACAATATCAACTCTCAAGTGTCCTCTACAAAATGTCGTCCAGGTTCTACATGAATTCCCTCAAGAATAGTAAGCTTGCTGATATCAACACTGTTGGACAGCTCTCCATGTTAAAAAGACAATTCCTATATTGAGCCCAAAGCTGGCTTCTTATAAATTCCACACACTGGTCCTAATTCTGCCTCCAAAGTAACATAGTTAAACCTCTTTTCTCTTCTATGTGATGGCCTTTCCCATGTCTGAAGACAGCTATCAGGTCTCCATCATGTGAACTATTCTCCAAGCTGACTTCCGCTGCCCCCATTTTCTCGACCATTCCTCCTATGACCTGGTTTCAAAGCCACACTTCATAATTATTACTCTCCTCTGAATGTGCTACCAGGTGCCCATGGACCCTCTAAAATGTGATTTCTAGGCTTGAGTGAAACACCTTATTTATGTTCTGTCCAAACTGTTACCTTCTACAGTCTGACCGCCATCCACCTCTTAATGAGGCCCAAGAGCATACCAAATTCTATCAAAGCATATCAAATTTTATCGAAGCTTTATCATTATTTTCTCACAGTAAGTGTGTGATTATGCTAAACCTTCAGGCCCATTTTAGATAAAATCTTCCCTATTAAGTCTCCTCTAATTTTGCAGTTATCACAGGACTTGACCATGGCCAAAAAGAATATTATGCACGTACTTCATTTTATGCATCAGACTGTAGGAGCAATAGGGTAGGTAAAGAAAAACGGCTCTCACTAACTAGCTAAGGGACCATATGTAAATCTCTTCCCATCTTACCTGCCAAATGGTACAGTAATTCCCATCCCACCTCCTCACCCAAGTAATATAAGGCTCAAATGAGACAGATTTGAAAAGGATTTAAAAAATTGAAGTAGAGACTCAAATAGAAATTATTAAGACGATCCATTCTCCTTAAACTCTGGTGTCTTGCCATTCTTCCATGGCAGCTGCCACTACACTCTTGTGGCTTCTCTCCTACAGTGGTGGTGGTGTGCAATAGTGTAATAGTGTAGTGCCCTGGAAAGAACAAGGGTATAGATACTATAAGACTAGCCCTTCCTAAGTGAGTGACCATGGCAACCCATTTAACCTTATGGACACTGTCAGTATCTTCCAGCCAAAGACCACCAGAAACACACCTGTAGTTAACCAGGTTGAGTTTATTACTCTTTGCAGCAAAGGATGATGCACATCATGGGGAACTCTGGGTCATCTCAGTAATAAGGTGTTAGAAAGAACCTATTATAGAATTTGAGCCTTGGTTGGGTGATATGAGAGAGGGTCTAAAGAAATAAAGGTTGACTGTAGATTGGATGCTATCAGAAAGCAGGAAAGAGTCTATGATTGGGTATCTTAATAAATCTTATCTATAGTGGGAAGAAGGATAAATCTATAACTGATAAAGAAGTAGGACTCACTCATTTTCGGCAAGAGAGGGGCGTGTTTGGTATTTGTGGGTGGCATGGTGAACTTGTTTTTGTCTACATCTAGACAAAATTATGAAGTGGCCTTGCTTCGTCTCACTTTATCGTGATCTCAGAGCAGCCTTGCCTGAGGTTAGTATCCTTTGGGATTGTTAATGTCCATCAGGAGGATAATATGACCTAGCTGTGAGTGCCAGGCAGCTTTCAGATGTCAGAGGCTGCTCTTTTTTGGCTCTCAAAATTAGTTCAACTATTTGTTAACCTCCCTGAATCTCAGCTACGTCATTTAGAAAACAGAAATAACAGCTCTTCGCATTGTTGTCGTGGGTCAAAAGTGGTACTATTTGTGAAAACGTTTCGTCCAGCTCTGGTCTCCAGGACCTATGACCCCTTGACATTGTTGAGTTTTCCTGGGCTATTAGGCCATCACCTCTCAGAAGAGACATTTTACATAGAGCTTCACAGCTTGAGTCCTCTAAGGAGGCTGCTCTTGAACCCTTCTGATAAACCTCTCTCTGCTGCTGAAGCCAGCCAGTGTTCTGCACTTGTTAGACAGTGAGTTCTCTCTTCCAGCAGCTGGAGCTGGGCTCTCTGACAAGGCAGAACCTAGCAGAACCTAGCAGGCCTGAATCCATCTGCCCAAGTCATGCAGTTGGATAGTGACCCTTGGCACATATTTGGTTAATAAATAATTGCACTCTTCAAATTAAGACATCATCGGATGTTGGATTTGGAAGACATTAGACATATTCTTGACCAAGCTTCTTATTTTATAGTTAAGGAAATTAAAGATCAGAAAGGAAAGATCTCCTGAGTTTAGTTTTCTGTAGTCTCCTGACTACAGTCAGCCCAAACAGTACAAGCCATGAAGGCTCAGGACTGGATCTGATACATTCGCTTTGCTTTTAGATCCTGGCTTGAGCCAACTGAGGGCTTCAGCACTTGAGTAGATGCTTTATTTTTTTCTTTTTTGATGTATCTTGAGTGTAGCTCCTAGTGTTTCAATAATATGGACTATAAACCCCTCAAGGGGTATACTGGCTGGAGACAAAAATTGTGATTTCAACTCAATTCAAGCAAGTAATGTTTGGGAGTAATACTTGTGCTTGATGCTGGGGATATGGACAAGAATTAAATACAAGCTCTACCTTCAAAGAGCTTTCGCTTGTATAGGGAAACAGAGCCCACGGCAGGATGCATGGAGTACTATAATGGGGGTCAAGGGATTTCATCGTACCTGAAGCTGTAGGGGAAGACTTCATGCAAAACAGACATTTATGCTGGGCTTAGTCTATGCGGCTTGGTATGAAGTACATCTAGCTACCACCTTATGTCTTCCAGATTCTCCACAGTGCTTAACTCTCCACCTGACTTTTGTTACCTGGAGACCTAATGAATACATACCCTGAATTATAAGAAAGAACCATACAGCCTCATAGGTCAGAATGAGGTTAATTCAGGTGTCATTAGTCTCTGAAATATTTGCAGTTTAGGACTAATCTCTGTATAAAGAATTTATGAAAGTTCTAGGCACTTATTAAATACTTCTAATTGATTAAACGACACCAATATTTTCAGATGTCTCTTTTTACACTTTATGTAGCTCTGTTGAAAAGAGCTGGGAGATATCCACTTGTCCTATGACCATGGTGGTCTTGCATAATACATGGCAGAGAAAGGGTTTAGTTTAGAGCTGCCAATAACCTTTAACATTGCCTAGTCCAGTGATGGCAAACAGTTTTAATCTCAATAAAATCTCTATTTGGTTGATAGCAGTGTTTCAAATGCAGTGTTGAGAGGGACCCTGAGTCTAATTCAGTAGGAAAGAGCACTGTGACCTATTAGCAATATGTGCTATGGGCATAGACTGTCTGGCTTCATTTGTGATACACATTTGCCTTCTCTGATATATTCCAATGCCTATGTTTTACAGAAAAGCAAATTAAAAACTAGAATGTGATTTGTCCACGATCACACAATGCATTAGTGAGAAAAATAGAACCAAGACCCAGGTCTTCTGATTGCAAGTATACTGCTTTTCCCATAATACCATCAAGCTCCCAGAAGCACCTGGGAAGTTCTATGTAAGCTTTCTGTGGAAAATAGAAGAAATTGACCCATTGTATACTAATACAGCACAGCCCCAGGTAGAAAAATTCAGTGACCATATGGGCCATATGGTAGCTCCTTCAGCTCATAGAATCCCAGAGACTAAGAGTTGAAATGGGCTTAGCAGTCATCCAATAAAACTATCCAGCCAGTATAGGATTCTTTTCTACAGCTTCCTTGATGGTCCTAAACAAAATATTGATAGAGGCAAGATTTCTATTTGTTACACTTCCCCTCCCTTGCCTTCTCTACTTCTCCTCAGTCTCCTGGGGCTCCCTTCATGGGCCACCAGGTATTCAGACCCCCATGATGCCCTCGATCCAATTTAGACCTTTCACTCAGGCTTAATCTTGCCCCAAGTTGTTCCATAATTCAAAATGTCTAAACCACTATCCCAGCTAGATGTTATAGGAAAACAATCTGAAAAATATCCTTGGGTGGCTGCCGTGGGCTCTGCTTTCCTAGGTTTCCTTATTTCCTACACTTCTGAACCCATCTTTTCCCTCTCTTTTCCTCCTTGCAGCCCCCAAGAGGCCTCTGAAAGTGATGTGAGGTGAGAAGGATGAGTGAGGTTAATCTGAGATTCATTTACAGGATGGATTTGAGAAGGACCAATATCAAGAGTAAATCTCCAGACAAGGAGCAAGTTGAAAGAGCCAAGGAGAGTCCCTGGGTTGTGAAGTGGGGGAAGAGAATTGTTCTTATATACGTAAGACATGCTAGCGTAGGCACTACACAGGGAACTAGAGATTGGACATCAGTTACATTTGTTTGAAAATGAGAAAGCTGAGACTAGAAGCCTTTGCACTTTCTCTTAAACCACTGGGACCTTACCCACCGCACTGAAGAGGAGTAAGAGCTTGAGGGAGCCATATAGACCCTCTGCTCTACTGGTTGTGATGTGCTTTCTCCACCTCCAGCACTTGGTTTCACCTTCAAAAGGAAGAGCAGCATGGAACCTTCCCAGGACCAGCCTGGGAATCCATGTACAAATCCTCTTGCTGTAAAGTGAATGGATCAGAACTTTGCTCTCTAAAGGGCTTCGTGGCTGTAGGATTTTTTTGTGTTCCTAGGTGGGAATTAGCCCACAGGCTTCATAAAGGAAACATTCTCCACTTTCGTGGGGCTGCAGAGGATGCCCCAAAGTTACCCCCAACCTGCCTTGCCCTGTTTCTGAATAACGGGATGGATTTAGGATCGACTGTTAGGCGCTGCTGCCCTCTGCTGGGTGGTATGTAGCCAACTGCCCCCACAAAGTACTCTGTCCACCCCCTAGCTGCCCAGGCACTGCCCTTGTGTGTCCCTGTGGTGACCTGTCTGGCATCTCATGTTCAAGTGGAAAACCACAAGGAAACTGAGGACTCAGGAGGGTGTGTGTACATGTGTGTGCTGCAGGGAGGTGGGCATGTGAGTATAAACCCAAATGGCCCATTGTCCTCAGTTAAATGAATGCTACCCTATGACTTGAGGGAGACCTTAACCGAGGTCTCACTCAGCAGAAAACCACGCACTGGTTACCCATATAGTGGCACCTTCAAGCGAAGATGACCAGGGGGCTTTCAAGCTTCATCTGCCTTTTGTTGTCCATGAGCTAAAGCACAGAAGCAAAATGGGAATAATTGGACGGCAGGGGAACATCAGGATATTGTAACTGTTCTCCTTGGAGATGAAAAGGGAAGCGGAAAAACATCTGCATGCTGAAATCTGCTTCGACGTGCTAAGTGGGCCAGGAAAACCTGCAGCCACGAAGTGGGGCTAATTTACTGCTCTAATCACCAGCATCCAATCTGAAGCCAGACATTATCTTAGAGTACACACCAGTTCCAGGTGGCGCACAGCAAATGTTTGATTAGCGCTACCAAATTCCCTGCAACTTGATAACGCTTTCAAGTGTGCAGGAATCACAGGGCTGCGCCCCGATGGAGCTGGGCTGCTGCTGGCTCCGCAGCAAGCTGTTTGCCATTGGGTCACGACCTTCCTAAGATGCTGAGGTCCCAGGGTGCTGAGATGCTGGATTTGCACAGGCAAAGAAAGGAACTCAGCAGGGGTCAAGGGAGATGGATTTAGTCGATGAGGAAGAACCCAAATGTTTCCAGTGAGGCTTGAAAAATGGAAGAGGGGGAGAGTGGGAGATTAAAAACTCATGTAGTATCTGATAGGTGCCAGGTGCCAGATATTTTATATACCATTCATCCTCACATAATAGTACATGGTTACCATTACTATCTGCCCATTTTGCAGATGAGTGAACCGAGGTACAGACAGTTTAAGTGACTCACCCAAGATATCTTAGCTAGAAAATCATGGAGCCATAATTTGAACCCAAGACTGACTTAAAGGCCTTCAAAGTAAATGTCTCTGAAGAAATAGAGGTCAAATAAGGTAATACAGATGTTAGAGTGGTCTAGGTGTTTCACAGAAAAGTAACAGGAAGACTCTAAGTCAGTCAGTCGGTGGCTTCAGAAAAGATGGAAATAAATTGACTTAGGCAGCTGACAACTTCACTAAGCGCCTGCCACCTCCCCAGGACTGTCTTCAGAGCTGTGAGTGAAGCAGAGACATGGTGCCTGCCCTCAAGGTGCTCAGGGTCTGTTTGGAGAAGATGAGACTGTTTGGCCCAGATGTGAGGGGTGCTGCAGGGTTCAGAGTTGAGAGCTGCACTGACAAAGAAGGATGCTTCAAATCAGCAAAGACAAGTATAAGCCAAATTGTGGAGGCAAAAGTGATGGTGGCGAGTTGTTCTGGGGTAAATCAAGAGGCCCAGATGAGAAGTCACATCTGTGGAGCTGGAGTTGGTTCAAAAATTGCAGCTGGAAACTACTTCTGGCTGGCTCTTAAAACCCAAACTAAAGGATCAAAAGTCTCATGGAAATTTCATATCCAAAACTCATAGATGGGAGGGGAGATGGTATTAAAACTGAAGAGAGGACCAGGGTGGAGTGAGGATTGTTGACAAGGAACTCAGTTTTCGTGACACCTGGAGTTGGAGCTATTTCCTACAGTGTCTTCTAGAATTCAAGGACCTCAGGAGGGTCTTGGAAAACCAGGGCTAATCACAACCTCATAGTCTGAAGACACACCACACCCCCGAATGGACCCACACATTACATTGCGTCTATACCTGGCTTCTCCCTATTCTTCCTCCATTATATGTCACCTCTCTGGGTCCCACCCCAAAAAGGTGTGCTCCCTTCTCAGTGGCAGTGGGCACAGCTGCATTAACAGATAAACTGAGTCTTGCTAACACATAACCCATTCAGCTCCCTCTCCATTCAGCAACTACTAAGATGCCTGCTTTCAGAAGCAGAACGCCTCTGTGGTTGACAGCACGGACTCTGGGGTCAGGCTAGGATCTGAGGCTCTGCAGCAGTACCAACTGGCTGTGGGACCTTGAGCATGTTACTTGACCTCCTGAGACCTCAGTTTCCTCAACTGTAGAAATGGGATGATGACAATATCTACCTCCCAGGGACATTGTGAAGGTTGATGGCAATAATGAATGCAAACCCCTTCACACATAACCAGGCACATGGCGAGCATGTGCAATAAGTAGCAGCTTATTATTACTAATATGATTGTGATTCACTAACAATTTTTCTCTATGAACAGTCTATGAATGTCAACCCTCCCTCCCTCCAGACCTGGGCTCAAATTGTTTCTGGAATGCTGTTGTCTGAATTACTATTTTTCTCTAAACTGGGCGTGACCCGATTGCCACTTCTTCCACTGGACCTTCACTGATACTCTACACATTGTGGAATCCATGAGAATTTTGCTATCTCTCCCTTAGAACTTTCTTCCTTATATTATGGTCATTTATGTCCATGTCTTATTCCGGTCTTACAGGGATGAGCTTCCTGTATCAGTCAAAATAGACTAAGCTATGCTGCCGCATCAAATGACCCCCAATCTCAAAGGTTTTAAACAGTAAAAGCTTTCTCTCACTCATGCTACTGTCCATCCGCCGAGGGGCTCTGCTCATGGCAGTGACTTGGGGGCTAGGCTAATAGAGCAGCCACCGTCTCATACTTTGCTGGTCACTGTGCATAAGGGAAAAAGAGCCCTGGAGGCTCTCACACCAGCACTTAAATGCTCCAGCCTGGAAGTAACACACATGACTTCTTGCCACAACTCATTGGCAAACTAGTCTTATGCCCCGCCCCCAATACAAGGAGGCAGCAGATGCTACCCTACCACCTGCCTCCTCATCCCCAATTTGAGGAGAGCCAGATATTGGTGAGAATGAGTGATGACTACCACACTCCTGGGAAGCAGAGGCAATCTCTAATACCACTTTGTACCACCCTCCATGTGCACCCAGCAGTGTGCCTTATACACAGTAACAGGACAGTAGGAATCTTTGCGTGCATAACTGAATGACTATATTAGTTCACAATCATGTTCTCTCTCCTAATGAAGATCAATGCCTTAGATAAAAAATCTCTTAAACACGGCTGGTAGAAATTTCAGGTATCCTCAGGGCAAGTCAGAAGGGATGGTATTTGGGGACAAGCCACAATTTTGTTTCCCTCTTATTCACATCATATGTTTTTAAATGTAAAAAATTCTATGAATTGCTATGACAATCAGTAACTGAGAAGGATTATTTTCCTTCAGGAAACTGATTCACACATGAAAGGGCATTTACACACAACATAACTGGAAGACAAGCCACAGCTACTTGTAGAAATTGCACAAAAGCTGGTATATACTGTGTCCACAGGAGGAGCCGAAAAATAGGCAAATCCCCATGAGGTCAGGTTATGTGAAGGAGGTCATTCCTGACCTGATTTTTAAAGGCAGTGTGCAGCTTGGGAAGGCTCAGAGGAGGAAAAGATCTTCTGAAGCCCACCTCATTCATCCTTTGAAGAAACCATGAACCTGAAATAAGGCCTTACTTTATCACTGAAGGAGAATAGTTTCACTCCTTAGCTCTTGACAAGAGCTGTGATAATTATTTGAGAACTTCGTCCATTCATTTCTGGTGTGTTGACTTCAACGCCCCAAGGTTGGGAGTATCTGGAGTTGAAAATTTTTGTATGTTGAGACACAGAATCTCTAACCCTTCATCTCCACCTTCCCCTGTCATGTTACCCAAGAGAACGTGAAAAAGTAGGAATTTTACCCATTCCAGAAGCTAGCTAGAAAGAAGAGCATCCTGGCACTTGCATGAAGAAGAGCTGCAGATCACAAACTCCTCCACTACAATCTACGAATAGAGAGGGGCCATACAAGCCACAGGTGCACACAGATATGTGTTTGCGTGTGACAGGACTGTATAGCCAAGGGGTTCTTATACATCCAAATGTGGGTTGGCTCCTTCAAGGAAGGCATTCTGATGTGCTAGAAGCATCTAATGAAGATTTTTTAAATGTTGAATAAATAATTGAAGGAAGGCAGAAGTAACATATTCACATATATAAATGTGTGCATAGAAATAGACTCACAGTAATCTGGCATGAATGAGAAAAAGAGTGAACCCTTTGAGAGGTAAAACCTTTTGATTTCAAATCATTTTGATGGAAATCTTTCTAAAACATGAGATAAGTGTGAGCCCTGGTATTTGGAGGAAACTGACCATCATGAAGCTATTTGCTGGTGACAAAGATCGTCTTTCCGACTAATTATTGGCTGACTGCGGAAGTTTGTGGCTTGAGTGATGGGACAGAATGTGTGCCAACTCCAGGGCAGGCTTGCAACTTGTTTTCTTGGCTAAATTTTGATATTGGCTTGATGCTTTATAATTTTTCTTTCTCATGAATATGGGCTACAGATTCCATCTTCATCATTTCTTGAACCAAGGAATGTAGCTCTCTTTCTCCAAAAGTAATGGTCAACCCAGTGGCCCAACTAAGGTTTTCTAAAATGATCGTCTCATTTTTCATCAAGTCATACTATTCCTCATATTCAAGGACTGATCATTTTTGCAGTATAATAAGCATTGTTCTTACAGTTACTATCAGGTTCCCAAATCCACTTCAACCAGCGTTCTATTTCCCTTGGATTAAGTTAACGAGTAAACATTGCCAAATTATGACCTTTTAGGGTTTTGCTACAGAAGGTTTCTCAAACAGTTGTTCAACTCCAGAATTAAAAGTTGCTTTCTGTTTGAGGATATTTGTTTACAGGTGCCAGAGGGCAAGACAGGACTCAGGCAAAATAAGAAAATTGGCAAATTTCTTTTGAAATTTTTTTTGGTGAGGCACACCAAACAAAGAAAGTTTGGTGTGCCTCGCCTAATGGTTTTCTCCTTCTTTCTAGACTTCTAGACTTTTTCCTGAGCTTAGGGCCCCACGCTCATCTCCATTCCAAAAGATCTATGACTTAGATCCCACTCTCACTCTAAAGAGTAAAAATGTTGACCCTGCTAAAAGATCTTTGCATTTTGACAGATATCCAAACTTTAAGCTGAAAGAAGGTCATTGTAGCATGCAAAAGCCCTTTTGGTGTTTGGGAGAGAGTTTGAGAGGAGGAAAGGGGCTATAGGTCCTGGAGCTGCAGAACACGCATGGTCCCTTATTTTTCCCACACATGAGACTGCAGACAGGACAAGTGTGACAGGTGTGCTTGGAGAAATCCGAGTTCTGGGGCAGGCACTGACACGCCCAGGTGATGCTTAAGAGAGACCTCTGTTTGTCCTGCTTCCTCTGTTCCTACGTGCCATCCTCTGGCTGGCCTTCATGAGGCAGTGAGCAATCTCAGGCAGTACCTCATCATTGCCTCATGTGCTTGCAGGGCTCTCAGAGCGGGACAATCAGGATGCACTAAGTGAGCTTTCAGTCCACTAAGCTTCCTGGAGAGAATGGCACTCCTTCGTGCCATCCACCCCACACCCTCGTCAGCGAATTCACTCATTTATCATTAAACGAATGTGCACCTTCTAAATGTCTGGCATTGTTGGACAAAAATCCTGCTCTAATGGAGTTGACATTTTATTATCTGAGAGATAACAAAAAAAGATGCACAAATAAAATAGGGTATATATAGAATGTCAGGGAAGAGGGTTAGGAGGTGAGTGTGAATGAGGGGTGTTATTTTAGCTGGAGTGGTCAGGTCTGGAAGACCTAAAGGAAATGATAACAATTGCTACATGTCACAAATGGCCACTGGGGCCAGGCACTGAGCCGAGCACCTTTCACAGCTCAATGAATGCTCCCAATAACTCAGTGAAGCAGTCAATATTGCTATGCCCATTTTACAGATGCGATAGCAACATTCAGAGAGGTTGAATACATTGTCCTGGGACACACAGAAAGAATTGAAAGAGCAGGATCCAAATCCCAGAATCCTAACCACTGTGCTGATCACCAACGTGGAAGGAGTGAAGACACCCAAGGCCATTTGGTCCCCTCAGGACAAGCTCTCACCAACAACCTCCCCCCTTGACATACACATGCTTTTCACCTATACTTGCTGGTGTCGTACTCTTTATCCAAGGGTTTAATTTTGTTTGAGCTATATGAATTCTCCTTGCTAAATGTTTAGAAAAAGGAGAATTGAAAAACCACAGTTGACTGGCCCCAGGTAAAATTCGGGCCAATGAAAGCCTCATTGCCTCATAGCACAGCGTGATAATCAATGTGCATAATGTTGACCCAAGTTCACTGTAAAATGTCAGAATACATTTAATAGCTCTGTTTAAGATGGGCCAAAGTAGAATAACACATGTTTAAAAGACTTCCACTAATATGGTGGGTGTAGACAGTATTTGCTTTGACTGGAACATACCATGCTTACACGAAGAATTCACTTATCTAAAATGCTGAAATAAGGTATCATTTTGTGTGACTATACACTTTATATTTACACCTTGGAACATATGTACACACATTTATATGTAAATATGTGTGTATATAGTTTCTCTGTCTCTCTTTGAAATAAAAATACACAATTAGAAAATCAAATCTTTATTTAAATTATTAAGATTAAACCTGTTTTCTAAGAGCACATCTGCTTTCTAATAATGTGAATCAATTTATTTTCTCTTTAAGCAGTAAATTCTTGGCAAATGAAGGTAGAACGTGAAAAATTTCTCTTCACGTCTCCTTCAGTATTCTTTCTACAGCAATACTTGACTGGAAATCCTCTCCTTTCCCAATGTCTCTCCTTATACCTATGTGATAATATTACTTAATATCAATTTTATATGTTGATACATTCTAGGGATATTTTGTATGCATATAATCTCAATTTGTATTTGAAATAACTTAAGAGTCTAAGAAGGCTTAAACTCCTATGTATCTTGCCCTCTTCTGTCAACCCATGCCTGAAATGTTGATTCACTCTCTTGATTGAAGGCTTCTCCTCTGCAGCACAAATTTATGCATCTATGCTCTCTGCAAGAACTGGCACATCAGTTGCTTTAACAGGAAATCCTTTGCAAGTTCATTTTTCTCCACAGAAAAGGTTGTGACAATAGATTGTCCCTGTGCATCGTGGAAACCCAAGGTCTGAAAAAAGCAACACTCAGAAACTTTTGAAGGTTTGCTAACTCAAAAGAGGGGGAGAGAGCTTGAAGCTCTTGAGAGTGACACAAGCACTGGAAGTGGAGCTAGTTCATCCACTCTGACTCAGCCTCTTCCCAGTTGTCTAGAGAGCACCCAGCTCGCTCTCTGCCCCACCCATTCGTGCATAACTCTGGCCTGCTTTGCAGGCTGGATGCACAACACTCACCGTTTTTCTCCCAGTTATCCTTACCAGAGCACAGCCAAGACTCAGTGAGTTCTCACTACGGGCCTTGCACCTTATAAGCATTATGATCCTATCGCATCCTCCCCTAAGCTCTCTGTGGTGTCATCGTCCCTGACTTACAGAAAAGAAAATGGAGACCCAAGGTCTTCCTTTCAGTAAGTGATGGAGATGGGATCCAGACTCAGATCTAAATGGCTCCAGGCTCTTAGCCCCTCCTCACCCTGTCTCTCAGATGGTCTTATTTCATTCAAGTTTGCCTTCTTCGGGAAGTTCAGGATTTTATAATTTGCCTTCTTAAAGAAACCAGAAATATTATGCACATTAAATATTTTATTGTGCTGTGATGCAATGATACTGTCGTAGGTCCAAGTATTACATAGGGCCAATCAACTGTGAATTGAAAATCCTTGTACCTACTTCTTCTTGTCGCTCTGTTATGTACCAGGCTGTCAGGGATCACTTTACACTGTCATCAGTTTGCTACTTTGGACATCTCCCTTCCTCTTAATTGATTTCATATAATTTGTTAAGATGCTGGAAATCAAAGAATCATACTCCTTTAAATTGTGTGTAAATTGAAAGTAAAGAGACACTGAATTGAGTCCTCAGGCTTCACTACAAATAAAATATATATGAGATTTGTAGCATCCTTTGCAATTCACAGCGTTTTGGTTATTTCAAATTTAGAAACACAGACTGTCAAAGTAGAAATTACTTATAAGATATTATCTAAGTTTTTGATAATGACCATCCTAGCAGCTGTGAAGTGATATCTCATTGTGGTTTTGTTTGCATTTCTCTAATGAGTAGTGATTTTGAGCATCTTTTTATACACTTTGTGGCCATTATACATCTTTTTTTGTAGAAATGTCTATTTAAGTCCTTTGCTCATTTTTTAATTGGTTTATTTGTTTTTTTGTTCTTGAGTTCTAAGTGTTCCTTATATATTTAGGATATTAACTCCTTATCATATATAGAGTTTGCAAATATTTTCTCCCATTCCACAGTTGCCTTTTAACTCTGTTGATTGTTTTCTTTGCTCAAATCGGAAGCCTGTGCACCATTAGTGGGAATGTAAAATGGTACCACCATTAGGGCAGACAATACAGAGGGCTTTCAAAAAAATTAAAAATAAAATTACTATATGATCCAGCAATTCCACTTCTGGGTATTTATTCAAAAGGATTGAATTCAAGATCTCAAAGAAATATTTGCATCCCCATGTTCATTGCAGCATTATTCACAATAGCCAAAAGATGGAAACAACCTAAATATCCATCAACAGATGAATGGATAAAGAAAATGTGGCATACACATACAATGGAATATTATTCAGACTTAAGAAAGAAAGAAATCCTGTTATATGCTACAACATGCATGAACTTTGAGGATACTAGGCTAAGTGAAAAAAGTCACTTTTTTTTTTTGTTCTTAGAGAAGGACAAAAAACTGTATGATTCCACTTACAGGAAGTATCTAAAGTAGTCAGATTCTTAGAAGCAGAAAATAGTATGGTGGTTGCTAGGGCTGGGGGCAGGGAGAGATGGAAAGTTGCTCTTCAAGGGGTCTAGAGTTTCAGTCATACAAGATGAAAAAGTCCTAGAGACTTTCTGTACAACAATGTGCAAGTGGTTAACAATACTGTCATGTACACTTGAAAATTTGTTAAAAGGTAGATTTCCTGTGATGTGTTTTTTACCACAATTAAAAAAACAAGACAGAGAGATTATCTAATCCAGCCTGTTCTTTTACACATGAAAAACTTGAGGCTTAGAAAGAGTAGGTAGCTTTCTCAAATCACAAAGCTAGCTGGGAAAAGAACCAGATTTGAACCCACATTCTCAGAAACCTGCTCGTCTGTATGCCAGAATTCTCACCTCCCTGCATCCTCCTCCCCCTGGAGAAACCCAGGAGCTGCGGGCTCAGACTCATCAGATCTGGAGTTGGAAAGGATGTGTAGCCACAGCCGTTAAATCAAACCCACTTCCTGACAAAGACATGTCACCCCAGACGTCTCTGACAGCTAGTCCACCAACTTCTGCCTGAATAAAAAGATGCGCTGCTCAGCCTTGGCAAGGAGCTCGTTCCATTGTTGAACAGTGATGATTTTTAGGAAATTACTTCTTATGTGAAATTGCAATCTGACCCTTACATCTTTCATTCATTTGGTCCCATCTTACTTTATGGATTAGCAAGGAAGAAATTATTCCTTGTTTCCCAATATGGGAGCCTTTCAAATATTTGGAGACAAATACGTTATGTCTGTATAAGTCTTCTCCGCAAGTTGCATTGAGTCCCTCAACCCATAGGTCATGTGTGATGTGGTTTCCAGATCTCCTCTCACTCTAACCATTCTGATCACCCTCTTCCATGTCAATGCTACTTTGTTCAGGCCCTTCTCCAGGTGCTACTCTCAGCACTGAATGCATTGTTATGGATGTGATCAGACCAATGCAAGCGTCCCCATCTCCATCTGAATACCACACCACTAATTGCAGGCCCTATGGGAACATTAGATGTTTGGCAAGCGCATCTCACAACCGGAGCATGAAGCCAAATAAATCATTCTTAATCAATTTTTATCTAACTTCTGGCAAATCAGCTCACCTACATTCCAGTTGTGCAATTTTGATTTTTTTAACCTGATTTCATATCTTTATATTTATCCTTATTGAAATGTATGTTGTTTGTTCTGCATCTATCTCATATACAGAGAACTTCTTGTCATTCAGTAGCTGGCTTCCCCATGTGATTTTATAACCCTTCCTTCTACATTTCATACAAGCCATTAATAAAATAAAGCTGCTGATCATGTCAGGGACAGAGTCCTGTGGAACTCTGCTAGAGACTTTTCTCCGTCCTTATGCTGGTCCATTAACTGACACCTTTGAGGTCGATTATTTACTCAGATACGTATTCGTACAATACTACTACAACACTGTCACCCATGTTGCTCCCCCTGCTTGTCCACACACACTCACAAAAATGTCAGAATTCCTTCTGTTTTCTTTTGCTGCCCTATTATTTTTTGTTTTATTTTTATCTTTGCTTATCCATTTAATGAGTTATTTGTAGGAGCTGTGGAGTGTGAAGGTAAAGACTACAGTTCTGGAGTCAACGTGGTTAATTTGAATCCCGGTTCCATGTCTTACTAGCTGTGGGACCTCGAGCAGATTAGCGAATCTCTCCAAACCACAGTCTCCGTATCTCTAAATTATAGAGAACGATAGGACTTAACTCTTCAAAGAGATATTTAGAAAATTGAATAAACTAATTTATGTAAAAAATCTTAGTTCAATGCTTGGCCCATGGTAGGACTTCAAGAATTAGTGATGATGATGATGATGATGATGATATAAATAAATCACTAAATGCAAGTTTATATTACTTTTGACATAAATCCTAGCAGAGGCTTTAGGAAGTATCATTTATTGAGGGCCTACTGTATGCCAGGAGTTTGCATATATAATCTCAGTTAATTTTCAAGAAAAAAGAAGTAATATTCTATGCATAGAATTCATTTTATATATAGGAAAACGGAGGCTCATGGAGATTAAATGAACAGGGCAAGGCCCATGTAGATAAGATAACAGAACCAAGGATCTAGAGGAGTTCTTTCTGAGTCAAAGTCCTTGCCCACCTCATCAACCTCTCTGCTTCCTGCTTCTCTGCATTGAGTGTGTGGCTGAGATTAAGGCTGGATGTTAATTTCTGCCCTAACTCAGATGATGAAGGAATTAAGATGGCCATGCCACTCCCAGGCTGTCTCAGGGGTCAGACCAGCAGGATCTGATCACGAAGCAGCAGGGATTGGATGGGCAGACCTTCAGCATAAAACAATTGTGGAGTATCTCAAAAGAATTGAAAGCAGGGACTTGAACAAATATTTGTATACTAATGGTCATGGCAACTTTATTCACAAGAGCCAAAAGGTGGAAATAACCCACGTGTTCATGCAAAGATGAATGGATCAACAAAACATGGTGTATACATACAATGGAACATTATTCAGCCTTCAAAAGGAACGAAATTTGAACACATGCTACAACATGAATGAATCTTGAGGATATTGTGCTATGCAGAATAAGCCAGAGGCAAAAGGACAAATATTGCATGATTCTACTTATGTGCTGTACCTAGAGTAGTGAAACTCATAAAAACAGAATGGTGGTTGCTAGGGGCTGGGGGGAGGAGGGAGTGCAGAGTTAGTGTTTAATGGGTACAGAGTTTCAGTTGGGGTTGATGAAAAAGTCCTATAGGTGGACAGGTGGTACAACAGTGTGAGCGTACTTAATGCCACTGAACTCTACATTTAAAAATGGATAAAACTTTGTGTTGTATATATTTTACCATAATAAAAAGTATATTTAGACACCAAAAAATAGTATAATGACACTTATTAGGTGCTAAATCTCATCTCATTTAATCTTCACAACAATCTCAAGATGTAGGTCTCCTTACTGCTGTCAAGTTTGAGATAAGAGCACTGAGGCGGAAAGAGGTTAAAAAAACCAGCCCATGTTCACACAGCCTGTAAGAGCTAGAGTCAGGATTTAAACTCAGTCTGGCTTCTGAGTTTATGCTCTTACTCTCTGAGCTAAAACTGGCAAAACAAATTATTGTTCCAGACTCTAAGGAGAACCTTGGGCTTTAGGCAGATGGGAGTATTCACAGGGCCAGGGCCGAGGCCCCCCGGCAGGCAAGTGTGTGCTCCTGAGGCCAGTTGCCCAGGTTGTGAGCATCTGAGCTGGCCGAAAAGGAGCTGGCTGACCCACAGCCCTTGAAGCCATCACCACACTTCTCTGAGAGGCAGGGTTTGGAGTTAATCTCCAGTTCTGAACGCCTCCCCAAAGCCTCATAAATATCCCAGACGTGGGAGACCCAGCTGGGGTCCATCGTGGAGAAGTCCATGTGGGTGAAATGCCACTTCCTTGGCTTCTGCTGTTTTCTGGCACAGAAGAACTTGGGAGGTTTCCTCGTGGTGGCTGATTTTTGTTTTTTCTTTTCCTTCCATTATTCTGTTTGATGGGGTTGTACCGGGAGGAAGAAGAACATATATTTTGATGGGACTATTTTTTTCTATTTGCATCCATTTTTTTCTACTTTTTCAGATCTTTCTTCTATTTGCTGCCACCCACACACTCCCAACCACACAGGAAGACAACTGGTGAGATTATGTTGGAGTTATAAAGGTTTTGACTGTGCTACTACCGCTGCAGAGGAATTTGCAAATGAGAGCTGGTGGCAAGAGCCAAGTGACAAAGCTACTCCATCAATGCTTTCCTCCATCCTGCCTTCCTTCCTTCCTCCTCATCCTCATCAGAATTGGCTGCAGCCCCAAAGGTCCTGTGGACCTGAGGCAGTTGACTCTCCTGTCACCGTTCATGGCCGTATCCCAGTCAGTTACAATTTGTGTTGCAAGGAGCTTGTCACTAGCAGTAGTTGAAGTACGGAAGTTTAGGGTAAACTTTTTTAAATGTAATATTTTTTGAAACAAGTTAAAAATTACAAAAGTTGCAAGAATAATACCAGTGATTTCATATACTCTTCATCCAGAGACCCCAGTCAAATTACGCCAAATGCTCCTTTGTGTTGATGTCCTTTTTAGCAAAAGGAACCCATCCAGGATGTTGGGTTACGCCCAGTTGTCACACCTCTCTATTTCCCTCCATCTAGAATAGTCCTTCAGTCTTTTCTTGAGTCTGGTGCTCTTGATCTTTTTGAAATTACAAGGCAGTCATTTTGTAGAATGACGTTTAAATGGAGTTGGTCCATTCCTTACTCATAATTAGGCTCAGGTTATGCATTTTGTGCAGGAAATCCCAGAAGTAGAGCTCCATTCTTCTCACTGGCTTTCTCCCAGGTGGCTTGCAATGTCACTTTGCTGCATTCATGTTGATAAGATGGTCACTTGATTAAGATGTTGTCTTCCACATTTCTCCATTATAAAGTCAATTTTTCCCTTTTGTACTTAATAAGTATTTTGTGTGGCGATATTTTGAGACAATGCAAAGATCTCGTTCATAACCCAAGTTACACCCACTGGTTTCAGCATCCACTGATGTCTCTCGCCTGAGTTAATTGTCACTGTGATGATCACTAAATGGCGATTTCCTAATTCCGTCATTCCTTCTACATTTATTAATTGATATTCTCTTGTAACAAAAAACTTTAATTTCTCCCTATCTTTCTATTCACTTGTTTATATCAAAATTGACTCGTAGATTTCTATTTTATTCATTGGCTCATATCCATTCCTATCATAATTTATTTTGATGCTCAGCTTTCTCCTACATTTGGCCAGCAGGAGCCCCTTCGAGAAGGCTCCTGTGTTCTTTTCATCCAGTGGTATCATTCTTTGAGCAATTCATTTGAACTGTACTTCTCCTGCCCCAGCCCTGGAGTCAGCCATTTCTCTGAGGATTCCTTGCTCTTTCTGGTGGAGAATGGCGGTTAGAAGCTAAGTTCTGGGGCTATATGTTCTCAGACCTACTAGGATGTTGCTCCTCTGAAGACCTCTAAGTTGACAGAACTTACTTCCTGCCTCCTTCAGGCCTTTACTGAAATGTTATGTTCATGAGCCTTCCCTGTCTGTCTCATTTAAAATTTCATCCCCTGACACCATCCCTAGCCTCAGTCCTTTCCTTTCCTCTGCTTTAATTTCCCCATCCCTTATCATCATATAATAGTACAAGTATTTTTTGTATATTTACTTCATTATGCTCCCCCTCCAAAAAAAACTAATAAAACATTGACTCCATGAGAGTAAGCACTATTTTACGTGACCAAAACAGATGAAAATCCTTGTTCCCATTAATGAATGTGAAAGACATACAGGAATTACCCAAAAATAAAGTTGAGGCAGAGTGTGTATAATGGCCCTAAGTTTAGGAAAGCCACAGCCATGCAGGAAATGGCAGGATGCTGAGGCTAATGGCTGAGGAGGGGAGAGAAGGGTAAATGAGGGCAGAGCAGCCAGCTAAGCCCACGCCAGCCAGGGCTGTGTGGTTCAGCAAAAAGATTTGATGCATTTCCTCATAAGTGCAACAGGAAGCCCCTGCAGGGTTTAAATACAGGAGTGACCTAATCTAGCTTATATTTTTCGAAGATTTCACTGGCTACTTAATGGAGGAATAATTGAATAGGGGTAAGATTTTTAGCAGAGATACTTATATGGAGGTTGTTACAGTGGCTGAAGAAGAGATGATGGCCTAAGGTGGTGGCAGTAGAATGACAGTATAAAATTTAGGGAATGTTTTGGAGACAGACTCTCTAAGACCACTGATGATGGGTTAGATGTGATGGGTAAGGTAGAGGGAAGTGTCAGTAATGATCCCCAAGTTATAGTTTCAAAGATAGGGAATAGAATCTGTACTTGTCTGGCTTCAAAGTGGGTCATCGTAACTGCCTTGACATCCCCAGATGGCCAGAGACAAAGAATAAGGCTATGCAGGTGGATATTTGGATTGAGCGTTGCTTCACAAAATCTGTCCACATTTCCCTACCTACCAGGGAGCCATATCCTCTCTAGTCAAAGTGAGGATGTATGTCTTCAACGCCTATGACAGAGGCCTACAGTCTCTTTGGTGGTCTTACAGAGACTCAGGAGCTGGCAAAGGAACCCCCAGGAAAACCCACAAACGAGGAATCACATTCCAGCCTTCTCACTCAACACCCCTCCCTTCCTTTCCTCCCGCAAAAATGTTTCTCTTTGTAATTGTCTATAAAAGATTATTGTCTGCATTTTATTTAATTATTCCGTATGAAGTAATTATGAGAGAATAATCAGCCAGTTCGCCGATAATAGACGTTTCATAAAAGAACACAAAAGACGCTAATAAAGGCAGAGCCAGCCCTCATCGCTGTATTATTAGTTTCTCTACATCTTTAATTTTCATACATTTTTATTGTTTGCCTGAAATTAATTGTCCATTTCTTTCCCCAATCATGTTTATTGCAAGCGGGACACTTCTAGATAGCTATTCCATTGGTGTGTTTATCTGGTGAATGTCCCAATAGATCTTGTCAATATTGAAATAACTATCTAGGAGTCTAGAAAGAAAAGGATCATGAAATCATTGTGTCTTGGTAGTCCACAGGATGATGGTGCAAGAATTTAACCACTCCCCCACCACTCCACCCCCTCCCGCTATCCTCTTTTTACAAATGAGGAATCTGAATCATTGAGAGGAGCTGCACAGCTTGTTGGTGGCAGTGATGAGACCAGAACTGGGATCTCTTGGGTGAATCCAGAATAGTGAAGCTATAGCAGGATTTAACTAACTTCAGAAGCAACGTAGCTTCCCATTATAGGTGTGAACCCTTTCTGAGGGTGGTGTCTGGGGCTTCACCATCCCTGAGGACACTATTTGAAAGCTTCTTCCTTCGACTCCTCATTCCTAAAAAGTTCTTATTATGAATATTTTAGACACTTCAATATCACCCAATAGGATGTATTAGTCTGATCAGGCTGCCATAACAAAACACCACAGACTGGGTGGCTTAAACAGCAGAAGTTTATTTTCTCACAATTCTGGAGGCTGGAAGTCTAAGATCAGGGTGTCAGCAGGTTTGGTTTCTGTATGGCCTCTCTCCTTGGCTTACAGATGGTCATGGTCACTTTCTCTCTGTGTGCTCACATGACCTTACCTCTGTGTTTGCAGAAAGAGAGAGAGAGAGAGAGAGGGGGGAGAAGGGGGCCACAATTCAGTCCATAACACAGAATAATAATTCAATTCTATCACAGAATCTCTTTGTTTTTTTTAATTTTAAACTAGTAATGGTAATAGGTACTTGGAGGCAACAGTGGTACTCTGTGTCTGTTAGCCATGGACACAGAGGTGTTTTTCAAACTTTTGAGATGGGTTGCCCCTGAGCGCCCTGCATTCCTGTTCACTCCTCCCCATGTGAGCTGGCCGGAGGGCCTGTGCAGTGGGTGCAGACTGGGCATAGAAGCAGGCAGGAGCAGGACACTCCACAACCTAGTTCATGGCCTCAGCCTTATTCACCCTGTGCTCTGGGTAGGGACCCTGTTTTATCTGTTCTCTTTTGTATCTCCAATGTCAGACGCAGGTCCTGGCACAGAGTAACCACTCAGTCAGAATTTATGTAAGCCAAGTTTGATCAGCTAACTCCTCTGCTTAAAATGCTTCAGCGGCTCCCAGCACCCAGAGGGTGAAAGCCAAAGAGGACTTCCATAACTGGACCAGACTCTACTCCTCCAGCCCCAGCACTTCCCACTTGGGTACTTGCCCCTTTCTCTCCATATCTCCATCCATGCCAAGCTTCTTGCAGTTTGTAGAGTGCCTGAAACTCTTCCATACATCTATGTCTTTGTTCATGATGTCCCTGCTACCTGGAAGGACCCCTCCTTTATCTGGCTGACTGAGTTCACCATCAGGACTCTCTCACCTTCTCCCAGTTTGAGAGGTCCTCCCATGTAGGGGCTCCCATTGCCTTCTGTCCAAATCCTTACCAGTGTTATATGTGTCCATTAACTTGTCTGTCCCCTTCCTTTAGGTATCAGGTAACTCTTGTATCTGTGTATTCCTACTATCTAGCACAATGCCTGGTACACCCGGAACTAAGTAGCCTAATGAATTATGACATTAACTTTTGCATTGTGTAATAATAAGACTGGATTTCTAATCCATAAATCGAAAGCCAGTGCAGCATATACCGATGTAAGAAAGTTTATAGTCTTGGGAGCTCAGGGAATTTGGCTGACTCCTGATTTCCCTCTTTCGTTCCTTCTTCCCATCAGTTGGGAGGTGTCTCCCTTATGTTCCTTCACACCTGCTGGAAAGGCAGCTTGAAGGGTATGATGCATAATTCCCAAATCTGTCAGAATCTCCAGGGAAACTTATGGTTACATATTCCCAGGCCACAGTCTCCATTTCTAGTGAATTAGGCTCTCCAGGAGAAACCACAATTGTTTCTGTGATCAACCTGGTGGTAACCACTGGTATAATGGAAAGAAGACTGAAGCTGAAGTTTCCACCTGGTCTGGCCCCTGACGAGCTGAGTCTTCTTGGTAAGGTCCTTCATCTCTTTAGGTTTTAACCTTGTCTTCTATGCATGTAGAGAGTGCAACTGGATAGTGTTTGTCAATCTTGTTTTCTTAGCAATGGAACAAAATCTTACACAGAGCCCAACACATAAAACAGAAAAAAGCGGGGTTGTAACGGTCAAGGATAGAGCCAACTTCCCACTCAGCCTCACTTCCACCAGCACTGTCTTGCGAAGTCCTCAAGGCACTTCCATGTGGGACTTCCAGGGCTCTTTAGCATATAAATTGAAAAATCCTGAACCAGAAGATCTATGTCTCTGTCAGTTGTGGCATTTTGTGACCCCATCGTCACAATGTGCTTACTTGGAGATGAGCCCTCAGGTTGCTTTCTAGGCAAAGTCTGGGAAGTTGCAGAACATCCCCCAGGGCAGGAGACCAGTCTGAGAATGTGCAGGGAACAGCTCCAAGAAAAAATACAGAAGGACACCCGAGACCAGCGCTGGAACTCTGAGATCCAAAAGGTGCAGAGAGAAGGACACGGGTGAGCTGACCATGTCTGTGAGGTCTAAAGCTAGGAGAGGTACAAGTAGCAAAGGATTGACAGAGAAGAAGAGCCCAGTGTACCACAATAAGAAAGGATCTGATCGTGCTTATTGCTGAATCCGAGGTCAATATTAAGATTTGTTCCATCTAATTCTTCTACATGGAGGCAATATAACTCTAATAAGTCCTTCTGACCCATATGGCTCTGTCTCAGGACAGTGTCATATTCAAAGAAATAAAATTTAATGACCAAAGCCAATTAAAAAAATCTAATCTATGGTGTTATCTTTGAGATTCAAGTCATAACACATAGCAATACTTATCTAAAACCTCCTTTCCTTGCCTCTCCAGCTCTCTCCCAGCTCCACTGTTAGGATCTTGCCGTCCTGGAAGTTCTTTGTTTTCTCCTACACTCTCCTGATTCTGCCCAACACCCAGATGAAAACCTCCTCATCTTGTGAGGATCTTGACCAGTTTTCAAACATATGCATCTCCACCTCATGGCTCCATGTTCATGCCTAACCCAGGCTTATTCCTGAATTTCTCTCCTTTCAGTTGACTCCAACTTGTAATTTTAACCCAGGTGCTCATTTAGAAGAGATGCTTTTGAAGACTGACCCTAGCGCAGACCTCTTTCTTGATGCTGAGTTTTGCTGTTGGACTCTGCTTGGTTTGGACTGCCCCTTTTGCCCATCCCACATCCACCCTGTCACCTTCTGTCCTGATGCTGAGCAGACCCATCCAGGCCCTCAGGAGAAAACTCCAGATAGATCAGTCTTAAGAGGGGCAGAACCTGAGGAGCCAGGTACCACTGATTCTTACCTCTCACTCCAAAGACTCTTCTCATAAAAGTTGCACCTCTACAGTAACTTAACCGCTGGTTTCAAAGCAAAATATTTGCCCTCACTTAAGACAATAGCAATAGTTACTTGCTTCATGTCAACTTTGAAAATCCTGAGTTCTTTTAGCTGGCGTAAGACATAGACCTGGCCCTGATGTACACCACCACTCTCTGTTAATGACTCAACCAACACACCACATGCCTTCCAAAGGGGCAACTGCAAGCTCTAATTTGTGGGTCTGCTTGAAGGAACTCTGCCACAGAAACAAATCTTACCATTTTAGCTCACATAATAAGCAATTGCAATTATGAACCTCCCCACGTTGCTTGCTTAATTATTACCTAGGTCAGGTTGAAATACATTTGGTGGAAATCGAGCTGCCTTTCTTTGAACTGAAGCACGAATGTTTTTCTCTTCATTGTTAATATCATTTGCTGGGGAAATCAAGCTGGCATATGTTTTCAGAAACCACCACTGAGATCATTTTTCTCTCTCTCTGGGGTAATTCTGGGAAAGAAAAGCCTTCAAAATATTATATTTGCCATACCCTAGCACATTCATGTCATGTAGTGCCTACAATTAATGAATGGTACTTTTGAGGATGTGAGTCATTACAGCAAAGCATTTAATTCCATTCTTCTCCAACGCACAGATTTAATCCACCCTGAGTTAAACTGGAAATGTAATGTACCTTCCCTGAATAGAGCTCCATGAGATAACATGGTGTGTCCGAATGACAGTAATTTTGCACATGTACATAGCAGCTTCCAGGCTAGGGTCTCCAAGAGTTGCTTCACACGTGGTAATTGATGGCACCTCTAAGCGTTACATTAAACATTTAATTGAACAGTTAAATGTGGATTAATGAGGCCATTAATTAATACAGCGGGGAAGTCTGCAATTCTTATCTGCAGACCACAGAGAGGATTTCCCCACACCATGTATTTGAAGCTCCATGATGAAAATTCAAAATTGTGAAGCTGTTGGGAGAGGGAAAAAAGAATGTGAAGATAGTAGAAATAGCACTAGGATGGCAGGAAAAAGACCCAGAATTTGGAGACTTAAGTTCAAGACCAGGCTTTGCTACTAATTAGCTGTATGACTTTGTATAAATCACTTTACCTCTCTGTGACTTGGTTTCCTTATCTGAAAAATAGAGGATGTACAACATTATCCCTAAGATTTCTTTTATTTAACCAACGCTCTGAGTCTGTGAATTTAACCAAATGGATTCTGTGAGTGGTTCAGTCGCTCAGCTATTCAAGTATCTATTGACTTCTGCTCATCAAACATTTGGCTCAGAGCTCCAGCCCCTCCAGTTGCAGCCCCTCAAGGGGAGGTGGAAGAGCACTGGCCTTCGATTCACAAGTCTTACTTTTTAATTTGCTGCTAGAGGTGAGAGTCCAGTGCACACGGTTCTCCATTCCTCATTCTTAAAATATAGGTATGATCTACTGCAAGAAGTTGTTTTAAGGACTAAATCAGATACTTTATATGAGAGCTAAAAAGTCAAATGTATATGTGAGCTACTATTTCTGTTTTGTTATCATGGCCAGGGCCACTGACAGCTAGCTGGTGCTGGGAGTCATGTCAGGGCCTGTGGCCACTCCCTCATTTCTCTACCGCCCTTCCCTTCTTCTCCTTGTACCTTAATGTTCATTCTTGAGTTTCTCTTTTTTCCTAAATATAGAGCAAACTAGGTACTGTCAAGCCTTTTGACACCCATAATTACTCACTCAACAAACTATTATTAAACCCTTTTGTGACTGTGGTAGTGAAAATGAAGCAGAAAGAAAATCCTAAAGTTCCATATGGCTGCATTGCTTTTTCCAAAGTATACTTAACTCACTGAGCTTCAAGGCAAGATTACCCTCCATCTAACCCTTTCCCAGAGGAGTGTTGCAGGATTCTTTTTAGATGAAAATGAAGAAACAAAAGGATTAAGTAGAGAATTGTTTGTGCTTTTTTTCCCAAATCCAGATGAGCAGTATATTTTAGGGAAGTTAAATAACTTTAAGTGAACTTCATAAACTTTCATGGTCAAGTCATTTGAGATGGTCTTTATATGAATTTATGAGGCACAAAATTAAAAGATGAGGGAGGCAGCCCCATGGCTGAGTGATTAAGTTAGCATGGTCCACTTCAGTGGCCCGTGGGTGGCGGTTTCAAATCCCCGTGCCTACTCATCAGCCATGCTGTGGAGGCAACCCACATACAAAGTAGAGGAAGATTGGCATAGATGTTAGCTCAGGGACAATCTTCCTCAAGCAAAAACCAGAGGAAGATTGGCAATAGATGTTAGCTCAGGGCAAATCTTTCTCGCAAAAAAAATTAAATCAAAAGATGAAATTATGTTCTGTAGAATTTTATTACCACATATGCATTATTGTATTACCTCATACGATGTATATGAATTCTCTCCTAACTAAATGTTTTATTTTTGACTATATTAATAACATATCTTACTAACTAATTCATTAAAAATGTGTTTATTGACCCTTACTATATGCCAGATAATGCACTGAAGAATATACTTATGTATATATATTTCTATATATTATATATACGTTTGATCCTTATTTGCAGATTTCGCCTTTGCAAATTTACCTACTTACTGAAATTTTCTTGCAACCTCAAAATCAGTGCTCACAGTGTTTTCACAATCATTCAAGGACCTGTGCAGAGTGGGGAAAAATTTTGGGTCATCCAATTTGCACATTCCCAGCTGAGGTGACACAATGAGATGCTCTGCCTTCCTGTTTCAGCTCTCAGACTGCAAACAAGTGTCCTTTCTGTGGTTTATGTAGGGCCACATGTTTTTTTTGCATTTTTCTGCTTTTTTTTGGTGATTTTGCTGTTTAAAATGGCCACCAGCACAGTGGTGAAGTGCTGTCTAGTGTCCCTAAGTTCAAGAAATCTGTGATGTCCCTTACAGAGAACATATGTTGCAGATAAGCTTCATTCAGGTGTGAGTTATGGCGCTGTTGAGTTCAATGTTAATGCATTAACAAGATATATTATATAAGGTATCTCTAAACAGAACAGACATAAAACAGGATTATGAATTGTTTGGTTGACAGAAACGTGACCAGAGGCTCTCAGGAACCTAACTCTGAATTTTCCCTAGGAGCAATGGCTCAGTATACACTAATCCAGTGTTTGCAGAAACTTAATAGAACATAACTCCCTCAAATAATGAGAACTGACTGTGTATATACGTGTATGTGATTGAGTTAAGTACTAGGCACAGACTATAGAGAGTTTGATTGGCAAATTTATGTATTTATCCTGTTAATCTTACCAGAAATTGCTAATTTAAATGAGAAATTCTGTTTTTATTAGAATAAGTGAAAACCAGTCTTCTCAGTCTTAGAAAAGAGTCAGACTTCAACTAAACTTCACTGTATTAGAAGCTCTGATCAAGGAAAATGTACAACAGAAGCAGAGTGAAGGGGATGCTCATGGTTCATTTTTGTGAACATGAACCAAGTTTGAGACTTCTTCATAGCATACAGATTAGGTTTCTCACACCCATAATGTAAACTATGTCACCACTCTTCTCTCATACATCACCCATCCACTCCACAGCAAACATTCACCCAGGGTATATTAGGTCCTGAGTACCAGAGATGACAAGTCCTTGTCTTACAATTATCACGATGTGATGGGCTCATAGAGAAATGAGGGAAGACCGCTGAGGAGAACTCAGTCTGGGGTGGGGGGTGAATGTCAGTAAAGGCTGTCCAGAGGAGAAGATGCTTGAACTGAGAGATGAGGACCAGTTAGCATGATGGCCTTGGTGGGATTCCCTGGTGCAGAGGTCCACAGCACTTATTCTGTGTGAGGCACCAGAACAGGCATCATGGGTGACACATAGGTGGTTAAGTCTGCATCTCATAAGCCAGTTTCTCAAGGAAGCTTCCCCAGAGACACCTTCCCATCCGTGCACACATATCCTCCCAACCAAGACTAGATCCGGATGCTTCCATAGAATTCCTTTCTCCTTCATCCTGGTACCTATTTGATTAACATCTGTCTCCCCAAATAGAGTTTGAGCCCCTGAAAGCAGAGGCCAGGTATTTTTGTTGTTGTTGTTGTTCACTGTTGCATCTCCCACTGCCTTAAGCCTCGCCTGACACAAACTGCTAAACACCTGAATGAAGATTGCAGAGCGAGGCCAAGGTGTTATCCCAAGGGTGACAGCTTTGCCAGGAGGTTTGGCAAGGTCAAAATATTGAGGGAGGTTTCTTCTGTATGGAACAATGTTTTATTTTGGGAAATAAGTATACACCCCATAGGTATTTTTATTGATCATGTTCTAAGCTTTTGTTGCTTAACTCTTTGACCTCATAATGAGTAAATTAGCAGTAAAGAGAACTGCAAAGAGAGAAAACAGAAAGATTTCCGGTCTTCTAACTTACACTTCTAAATGCATAATTTGGTCCCAACAGGTTGGCCCATGTTCTCAGCTCACAGTGAAAACTGCCCACATGGGCAGGGGGCTGACGTGTCTGCTTTTATAATCTCTTATTTCTAGATTTGAGCTTGAGGATCAGCCCAGAATCCTATCCCCAGAAGAATTACTTGCTTCTCTTCAGTCTGCTTAAGTTTCCTTGCCGTGAAGACCCCTTGTCTCTGGCTATGAGAAGTGAGATAGAGCACATCCAAGGGGACAGCATTCATGGCACACATCACAGGTGATGGTCAGGGTCAGGATGGCCAGGACGGCCAATCCTGAGATAGTAGAAGAATGCTGTGAGGCTGCTGAGCCAGGAGGCTTTGTCCTTCTCCTGTTTCTCACTTCTTAGTTGTGAGGTTCTTAAACTCAACTGCTCATGTGCCAGACAGCTAATGTCAGGAAGTGGAGCTGGCCAAGTGGAACCGTGGCAAGCCCTATCTGAAGGGGGCTACTACTCAGCTCCATGCAAGAATCTGGGACAAGGGTTGCCAAATTTTTTGATTTTTCAGGAGAAAGCATAAATCTGGCATTTCATCCTCAGCTTGTCAGTTTTTGTTGTTCTTATTGTTTTCCTGAAGTGCCTTTTGTCAATCATTAGGGAGAAGATAAAAATAAATAGAATCACACGCCCGTCTAAAGAGCCTAAGATCCGGGAGAAAGCTAAAGCTCATGCATAAAAAGATAATTATACACAATAGCTTATGTTATCTAATGTTATGTACAGAGAAAGTGTGTTGGGAAGTTTTATTAGTCTTTTTTTTAAGAGAACCCCCCTCTCTTTAGTAACAAGAAACTCAATTGTTTCCACGCCCAGAAAAGGAAGCTTTTTCTGCCAATAGGGTTTCTTCACTGAGCTTGTAGAGTTCTACAACTGCTTGAAGAATTGTGTTGCAATGAAGTAAGAAGGCAAATGAAGGTGGTTGCATCAAAGACATACCTGGGTTAAAATAGATTCAAATAATCGTACGTGCTAGCATTCTTCAGCTCCTTTTCCTTTTTATTCTTCCTCAGACCCAAGTCCCTGACTTCCAGTAAGGCATTCTTTCCTCTCCTTGCTTTTGAAGGAACAATCAGAATTTTAAGGTAGTGGCAAGATTCAAAATTCCAATGCTTTTACAAAACATGGATGCTCTTTCTCCGACATTGTCATTCAACAAGTTGATCAGAGATTTTCTGTTTCTGCCAATGCTGAGCCACAGTAGTTAATATGTGGGGTTCTGGAGCAACAGTTCTGCAACCCAGTCCAATTACTTCCTCTTACTAGCTGTGTGATTTTGGACAAGGTACTTAGCTTGGCCCCTAAGCCACAGTTTTCTCTTCTATATGTAAGGTAATAGTAATACTTACTTCTGGGGTGTTTTGTGAGGATAAAATGAGGTCCTACAAGTAACTTCACAAGAGTGAAAAACCCTGCAGGTATCCAAGAGAGTAATGTAAGAAAGAAGATCATGCATAGCTCTGTATGTGAAGCACAGAGACCCAGCCTGGCACACACACAAAAAAACACTTAGTCAAAGAAGTCAAGGGGCCAGCCAAGTGGCATGGTGGTTGGGTTCACATGCTCCACTTTGGGGGCCTGGGCTTCATGGGTTCAGATCCTGGGCATGGACCTATACACTGCTTGTGAAGCCATGCTTTGGCAGCATCCCACATACAAAGTAGAGGAAGATTGGCACAGATGTTAGCTCAGGGACAATCTTCCTCACCAAAAAGAGAGAGAGAGAAAGTCAATATCATTATTATCAGATAGGGGCATGAAAATGTCCTTGCTGTGGAGTACTGTGAGTATAAGGATACATCTGCATAATTTCTAATTTACTGCAAATGGGGCAAGTCAGTTTAGGCAAACCCACGTTTAGTATTATGTGGATGATGGACTTGGCCTGGCTACTCCAGGTCATTAGTTTCATGCCCAGCAATCAGCATGCAACACTGCAGGACTGAGTTGAGGTATAATGCATGTGGTCCAAGCCCCTACCTAGCCATGGGAAGTTCTCAGTTGGAAAGTGGCCTTGTTAAATAATAAACAATGGCACACTCAGAATGTTCCAAGATTTTTGGAATTCTAGAATAATGATTATGGGCAGAGGAGTCTTCTGAAAGAACCCAACAGTTTAAGAATAAAATTCCTTCTTTCTTTCCCTCCTCCCTCTCTTCTTTCTTTCTTTCTACCTATCCGCCCATGTATCCAATGGGAAATGAATCAAAACATTTGGACACATAAGCAATTTACGTTTTCAGAGGAAAGTTCATCCTCTACAAAATTATATAATTGCATCAATTGTTCAAGGATGCATGAGCCTTTCCATGTGTCAGGCACTGTGCTAGACACTGAACATACAATAATTGGAAAATACAGTCCATATCCTCAAAGGTCACATGGTCTAGGAGGCAAGGTTATCTTTGTAAAGCCTCAGGCTTGCCTTTTCTCCTCTAGAGTTCCTCCCATCCTAGTGCCTAGTGTGTTTACTTGCTCTCAGAAAAAGACTCTGATCAACTTCTTTGCACTAAAGTCTACATGTTTAATCTCTTCAAATCACAACAATGTCTGCTTTTTAAAAGGAGATGATATGTCTTAAACCACAAAGGTTATCTCAAATGATAGAATTTTAGGCATTCTTGAAAAGGTGGTGGAGTGAATTTTTATAAATCGAGTATATACTTGTTGATTCTGAGGTGAACTGCCACGGCTACCAAATATGTCTTGGTCAGGATCCTCCTTGGTCCACCGTGTACATTAAGAATCCACACATCCTGTAGGTACCTTTATCACAGACTAGTAGAGAGACTTAAGCTTTGGCTCAGAATTGAGGTCCAGGGGCAGAGGATGTGTTTCTGTCATCATTCTCTCCAATTTTATACAACTGAGCACTTCTGGTGTCGCCCAAGCAAACACGTAGTTTCTTGCACTCTTTGGAATGCCCCAACATGCGTGTATACGCGGAGGCTTGATCACATCCTGAATTGCCCATCAAAGCTCTCTAACTGAGCTATCTCCACTGTTGGATGGCATAAGTCAAATATTAGCCTTAATTTGAACTAGACCATTAATATATTAGACTTGTCTGTCATTCTTGATAACTTCAGAGCCAATGGCTCTCGTGTTTCCAAGTGTTAAAGAATTGCCACTTCAAAGGGTTCAACTCTTTTCCAATTTTTATTTAGAAAACTGATAATGATTGAAATAAGCCACAGGGGTCAAAGAGCCAGGTGGCCAGAGAGCTTATACCTGAGATGAGAAAAGCCTTACTGCCTGCTGGTTTAATAGGCTGCCCTTATTTCTAATGGGGCTTGAGAGGAGCTGAAATCAAGGCTGAGGGACTATATCAGAGCGATCTTAACATCGAACCACCTGACATTGGGTCTGTGGGGGATATTTCATCATTGTCTGCTTGACCTTTGGCCTCTTAGACCTACAGCCCATCATTTCTGGGAAGCAGTGACTAAAAAGCCATTTGTTCCCCATCGAATGTACCTGTCCTGATGCGCTGTCAACAGCTGTTTGCATTGCTAACTCTGCCAGAGGAAAACAATTGATGCCAGCAAACTCCAGTTTCTAACCACCTCTTTATTTTTGTCACTCCTGGTGCTAATGATGACCTATATTCTCTACCATAATGATTATCTTAAAAGTCTTTTTGGCTTTGAAGAGAGCATTTGAGTTCTAAGTGCCCGTATTGTGAAAGAATATAATATGGAGCAGTCTATTATCTTAGAATTCATTTGCCCATTTTTTCTTTTTTTGAGGCAGTGCTGTAAATTAAACCGCTTGAGTTAGCTTTGTAGGTTTCTTTTTTTTTTTTTTTTTTTGCATACACAGCAAGGATAACTACACCTCAGATTTATGAGCATTGTGAACAGGTTGCCATAGCAACCACTCTGGCTGCTCTACACCAAATAACCTTGTCATGTGAGCGTTTATCACAGGAACATCAAGGACTGGATTGCACTGTACGCTCTTTGGCTAAACAGCAGGATTTTTCTGAATAATAATTGGTCGTGGCCTTTTATTCCACCAGTCAGAGTTAATCATCCTCAGAATCTGAAATTAACCATAATGCATTCAAGGCACAGAGTGCAGTCATTCAAAAATTCTTCTTTGGAGGAAGAAAACTTTCCAATGATCTTTGCTCTTTGTTGTATATGACCATTTTTTTATTGTTATTGTCATTATTATTATTGGGAATGCTTAACAAGAGAAGGATGAGGATTTGGGAATGGCATATAGAACTCATTACCATGATGTAAGCAAAATGGGCATTTTGACTAGCCTATTATTTATGAGAAATAAAAGATATTTTAAACTGCCATCAAAACCAGTAGTTTTTTTCCCCTCTCAAATTACCTTTACAGGACATTTGATCGTTCAAATGGATTTTACTAGGTTAATTTATTTTCCATAGATTCATGTTTTACTACACACCTAGAAATTTCAATGTGCTTCTGATGTTGTCATATTAGAAGGGGTGTGAAGGATCAGTGAGCCGTCTCTGTGCTGACACAGCATGCACGTGTGTATGCACACATGCGGGTGCTTGTGTGCATATACATGAACTCACAAGATGGACCCCAGAAAGAGAATAATTACATCACGGGGATACAGTTTGCTCTCTGTCGCAGGCAATTATGTTAGAACTAGGGGTGGGGGTCAAAAAATGTCAGGACTGTGGTTATTCATCGGCAGAAAGTTTCGGTCTCCGAAGAGTCGCCATGTAAACTTCCACTAAGGATGGGGCCAAACTTCAGCAAGTTCACCAAATTGTAGTTTGCTTGAGCTATTTAACACTTCCCATTTTCAGTAAATGTCTCTCCTACCCCTTCTCTTTGCACTTCCCTAGTCCCAGAATCTTATTCCTTACAGGTTCTCCATCATCATTATTGTTGATAATAATCATCACACCTTAAGTGTGGCCTCCCCCAAGGATAGTTACATAAAAAAACCTAAACATTGAACCTCAAATGGAAGAATTTAATAAAGCAGTAAATAGTTTTTTAAAGGCTGGATTGAAGGAAGAATGGGCATGTTTTTAAATTGCTGTCAAATTATACCTTCCAGGTAGCCACAAACACCATCAACTTCTAAGATTCTCTTTTATGAGAAAGACCTGCAGTCAGTTCAATTAAATGAAGTTAAATGATTGCATTTGGAGATGAAAAGTAGCTATATTGAAAGATTTTGGATAAAGCTATTTAGGGAAATGGCACTGTCCATCCAGTATCATATTCCTGCTGTTGTCTTTTTGTGGTTCTCCCTTTGAAATAAGTGTATACGTGGGGCAAGCAGTAAGGTGAGTTTTGGAAAAGCAAGAACATACAGCAGCAGTGGGAACACAGCAATTCATTTATTCATCAATCATATATTAAGTTCTTTATAAATGCCAAGGACACTGCTAGGTGCTGTGGGGGAAGCAGCAATGAATGAGACTTGGTTCCCATCCTCTAGGTCCTTCCAGCTCAGAGGGAAGATAAAACATGTGCAGAACTTGGATAGTTTCTGCATTGTTGAATGAGAAACCAATCTCTTGTAAGTGAGTGGCATAAAAGTCTGGAGGTGGCATTGTCATGGGAGGACTCCTGTAGTTTGTGGTGTTGAAAGTGCTGGACTCCAGTGATGTATGGAACGCTGGTGATTAGAAGAAGAGCATTCCAGAGAGAAAAGATGGCAGCAGGCACAGAAAGCAAGTGGCACAAAAGTGTTTGGGGTGTTCTGAGTATGGTTAGCATTTGTTGGGGCTCCAGATTCACATCCATGAGTTGTGGGTAGAGCTAAGACTGGAAAGTACCTCCGGGCTAGATTTGAAGCATGGTAAGTGAGGTCACTTACGTATCAACCCAGGTTGCTTGGACATTTATTTGAATGGCATTAGGGAGTCATTCCAGGTTCCTAAGCAGGATATTAATCTGATCAAAGCTGTAGGAAAATTTAAATGAGACTGGGTGAGGAGGAGGAAGGAAGGTATTTTGGAAGTTTTTGCCTCACTTGGAGAGGTGGATTTAACTCAAGTCCCCATTCAACTAGTCTTTTTTGCTTATCATTTTACTTCTGGGGAAAAGAGAAGACAATCCCCTTTAGATGATGGTTTTGAGGGGCTGTGTTAGAGGTGGGCACAAGATGCTCCCAGGTGAAGCATCAGATGCACGGCTTAGCAATTAGGTAGATGGACAGTTAGGAGACTGCAACTGGTCATATTTGGGCTGGGCAGGCTGAAGTACCAAAGACACAGCCAGAGTCTTATCATTTGACTTTTTAAGTTTTAACAGGAGTTTCATGAAGAGGAAATAAGTGATCAATTTTGTTGACCAGTGCTCAATAAGTTGTGACCGATTTACCAATGAGAATTGCTGCTATGGGACCCAAGGGTGCTATAGTTAGATGCTAACAAGAGAAACATGTTCACACTGTTTGGTGGAGAATTTTCACAGAATTGTGTCTGAAATCCAGGGCTCATGAAGCACACCCTGCCCTGGATGATCCCCGTGGTTCCTCATGGCTCCCTCTGACCCCATTAGGGGACTATGACGTGTGTAGGTGAGGTTTAAAGTAAGACTAGAAGGAGAAATGATTCTCTCTGGTTCCCCTTCACTCTGCCTCGGTCTTGACCATCAAACTAGTGAGCAAATTTATATTGTGTTGTGATTCTGTCCTAGAAACTGTTCAAAATGAATTTTTTATCCCTTCTCCTTTTTCATTTTATAAGATCCATGAGGGCACAAAGCAATGTGTCCTTTGTGCTCTCATAAGAGTGGGCATTCTTCTTGCTACTAGTGCTGAGTATCAGGCTCTCCCTGGTTAGAAATAGCAGCTGTTTGGGAAACTATTATCTAAAGCTGCATAACAAATCTCTCCAAAACATAATGGCTTAAAGCAATAACAATAATTTAATGTCTCTCACAATTTCTGAGTATCATAAATTAGGGGCAGCTTGGCTAGGCAGTCCTATCTTGGAGTTTCTCATGAGGTTACAGTCAAATGCCAGCAAAGACTACTGTCATCTGAAGATTTGACTAGAGCTAGAAGATACACTTCCAAGGTGGCTCATCCACGTGGCTGGCAAACTGATGTTGACTGTTGTTGAGAGTCTTCACTTCTTCGGCACAAGGGTCTCCACAGGGCTGCTTGGGCATCCTCACAACATGGTGGTAGGCTTTCCCCAATTCGAGTAAGTAATATAAGACACTGAGCTAGAAGCCCTTGTGACTCAGTCTTAGAAGTCACACACCATCACTTCTAATGTATTGTATCAGTCACGCAGGACAGCCTGATTGGATGAAGGTGGGGATTACACAGGTGTGAACTCCAGGAGGTAAAGGTCAGTGGGAGGGGTCTTGGAGGCTGCCTACCACAGAAGTGCTGCGTCTTTGCACCTCATAAGCGGATGTGCGAGCTTCTGGTATTCAAAAGAGAAGCTGCCCTGTTTCTATTCAAAAAACTGGGAAATTTTCAAGTTGAGTGATACTCATTGGAGAACTGCTTTAATCTGAGAAAGTCTGGAATAGTGGTTAATAATGAGTCAAATTATTTTAAACATACATAAAAACAGTAAGCTTTTTATTTTAGCTTAAACTTATAAATAAGTATTTGTTTACCAATCCCTTCATGTAGGACCAATAATTTTTCTTTGAATAAAGGTCATCTAATTAAGCTTCTGCATCATCTTTTCCCGCAAAACCATTCCCAGAATACACAATTTACATTATCTAATTTTGGTATCTTTAAAGTAAAACAAGAACCTAAAATGTATTTTCCAAGCAATCTGAATGCAGAATTCATCCAGACCTTTGTAATTTTTGGCTAATCTCTTAGAGTCGTGTCACCTACATTCAGTTCAACATCAATTCTTTTTTTTTTTTTTTATCAACTTGCCATTTACTGACTCTTTCCAAGCAATCAACTTAGTTTTTATCAAAACAACAACTCTCTTTGCATTCATATTTCACAGTTTTGCATTATATTTAAATAAATTACACCATTACTACTGCAACTAGCATGAAAAGGTTTGGGAACAAACAATTGATTCTTGGGAGGCATCCAGCATAACAGGTTACAGTAGAGGATACTGACCTCCTGGAGAGGAGCTAGCCCCAGAGTTTCATCAGAGTGTCCTGAAGATAGGATGGATGTCATCAGTTAAGTGGTCGTGTGTTAAGGCAACATTTATGGTCACTATTTTTACTTACTTACATTTTTTAAAATATACCTATTGAAATGACTCATCTTTGGTGCTCCTTCCTCAAAATTCAAATCTGTGCAAATAATTGAACTGGTCTTGTAGCTTGTCAGCTAATCAGGGACTATCAATGAACTCACAATACTCACCTCACCAAGCATGTAGAAGAGGCCTGAAGAAGACATCGAGGAATAGGAAGATGAATGCTTAAGAGTTAGTTACGTTTGGCCCCAAAGCTTAGGATGACAATGCAGATCAGCTTCTAACACAGTGCTGAGGCGACATCCGGGCAATGAGTGCATCAGGGTAGGCTGCCTGGAGAAGAGAGTCTTGACTTTGGCCTTGAATAGGATATGAAATATCCAGTGGGACAGGAGCTTGTACTATAGAAGTGAAAATGAGTAGGGACAGTAAGAATGTTTGTGGAATAGCAAGGACAACACGGAGAAAAAAAGCTGAAAATGTGATCTCTGAGGGAAAGAAGAGCCTAAAGATTCAGGAGTTTTGATTCCCTGTTGGAAGCAGGGAGCCATGGCAGGTTTCTGAGCAGAGGAATAGCGTGGCTAATAGGTATTTGAAGTCTATCAGACTGACAAAAGACATTGTGTAGATTCAAGTGGTAGGAAGTTGGAGCTAGGGCCAGTTTGTAGGAGCTGTTAGGGTGGTTGGAAATAATGTGTGGGAACATCCTGACAAATGTAGAGTTTGTGGGCATAGAGATTTCACTAGAAAAAAATGACTGAATTTGGGAGCTAGAAAATAGAAGATGTAAGTAGAAGAAATGTAAATGAGTCTAGGGAGATATGAGAAATAGTTGATGCTAGTTGGTGCTGCTGACATAGTATGAAAATTTGGGAGGAGGAGCCAGTGTGAGTAAGGAAATGATGAACATGGATTTAGGCTGAAGAGGAGATGGGAGGGGTAGTGGAAGAGGACTGGTGGAAGGTTAGAGACACAGAAGGACAGGACCCAGGGAGTGGGGACAGAGCTGAAGGGGTAGATTCAGGAATTGTCCACAGCGCAGCCTGTGAGAGGCCCCAACAGTACACAGGTCAAACCTCTGGAGTGGGCCCTGCAGAGACAGGGAAGGCCAATGTCCAGATTGAACCTTGGCCAAAGTCCTTGCTCCATCCACTGAGCCAGAGCTTTTCATGACACAGAAAAGGTGATTAGAGGTGCTGCTAAGATCTTACAGCCTAGCTTCCTGCTCTTCATTTCCCTGTTCTCCCCATTTTGCGAGTCTTGTCCTCTGTCTTTCCTCTCTGAGTCTACATTTAGACAATAGGCAATTAGACTTTGTATAAGCATGTGCTTACATTCGGTCCAGTTTTTATTTTACTATCACGTATAAACTGAGCCTGGCTCCCTCAGTCTCTCATTTCCACCCTTTCTTTGCTCTCCTTTCCTAACTTTTCTACTGACTCTATTGCCTGAAATTTCTCCCTTGTTAAGGATGGGAAGCTCTCCATTAGGGTGCACACTCCATTGTGTCACACCTCATTTAAATATCTTTATCACTTTCCCACTGGGAAAAACAATAATTGATGGTGTTTCCATTTATCTTCACTTTCTGTGCTCCATTTGGGGAAAAGATGACAGTTTCAAATAGCTTATTTATTTTCCATCCAGCTTCAAGTTGTTTTCTAGCACCATCCATATAGGGACCCAGACTTCCCACAATCCCGTAATGTTTTATAACCAGTTTTACCATCCAGACACTGTATTATCATGTCCTTCTGAAAGGTGGTTATGTGAATTGTCAGAAAACAGGAGCTGAAAAACAGGGTTGTCTGGCACTGTTCGACGGTTGTCTCACAATCTGCCCTGGTGAGAGCCGTTTGCTCCAGAGCTCCAGTGTGGAGGAGCCACTGCAGTAGGACCAAGGGATCACTGAGATTTAAAAAGTTCTCATGCTGTGGCCAGCCCGGTTAAGTTCGCGCATTCCGCTTCTCGGCGGCCCAGGGTTCGCTGGTTCGGATCCCGGGTGCGGACATGGCACTGCTTGGCATGCCATGCTGTGGTAGGCGTTCCACATATAAAGTAGAGGAAGATGAGCACAGATGTTAGCTCAGGGCCAGGCTTCCTCAGCAAAAAGAGGAGGATGGCAGTAGTTATCTCAGGGCTAAACTTCCTCAAAAAAAAAAAAAACAAAGAACAAGTTCTCATGCTGAACTACAGTGTGCATAAGCTGAGGAGCTGCACTGGAACATTCTAACCAGAGGATTCTTTAGTGAGCATCTAGGCTATCTCACCCATTTGATGGGCAAAGAAACTGAAGTTCAGACATGGGATATAATCAACCAGAGACACATACGATGACAACCTCAGGACTGAAAACCAAGCCTTCTGATCGTCAAAAAAAAAGCTTCTTAAAAAAATTGTTTTGCTAAATACATCACAAATATGACATCCAGTATATCTATTCAACTGTCCTAAGTAGAAACAAAAACCCAAAGATGATGACATGCAGTAATTCTAACTTGATGTTTTATGTTGAAAAAACAAAGTGAGCAGAAGTCCTGGTAATTGGCATGCCTTCATCTCTTCCCCAGAGCTGGTGCTCAAGTGCTCCATTTTTGATTTATCTTCTTAGACTGCATCATTTCACCCAAGATTTATTGAGTTGAGGTGGAGTTTTTTCCACCCCTTATTCATCTCTTTTGCTTTTCTGCAAGACAGAGAGATAACTGGAGCTGAGTGGAGCAGCTTCTCCCCATCGCATTGGGAACTCAGTAACCAATGCCACTCTCGGGGCTGGCTTTCAGAGAGATGCCTGAGACGGTAGGGGGAGGGAGGGCACAGATTTCACATAACAGCATCAACTATGAATCCAGCTGAACCCTTAGCAGATAGGATTTCTTGTAATAAAATGGGGCTGGGAAGTACAATGTTTAAAAGACCTGAGGTGATATGCATTAAAAAGAACCCTGGACTTGGACCCAGGTTCTGGTTCTGACGTTGCAACCAAATAGCTGTGTGACCTTTCGGAGCCTCCATATTCTCATGTATACTATAAGGGGTTAGTTTTGTAGACTCAGAGACCCCGTCCAGCTCTAACATTCTGGGATTCTACAGAGACTTTGCATCTGGGAGATGGTGAGCAATGATTGCAAGGAACACGGGCCGGAAGGGGAATGCAAAGGAAAGGCTAATGGGAAACACATGGTGTGGACGACTAGAGGCAGGAAGACAGGGGTAGGATCGGCAGGCTCAGGGGCTCCCCATAAAGGCCTCACTTCTCCAGGGGCAAACTGTTTCCAAATCGCAACAGAGCACAGGCATGAAAAGTTGGACACTCATAACTTAATTGTCATTGCTCGTCAGAGAAGAGCAATTCATAATCATCTCCATTGACTTTCAAAACACCCCGGTGAAGTAAACAGATTCTGTTATTGTGCGTTTACACATGAGATCATGGAGGCTCCAGGAAGGTAAAAGATTTATTGTTTATGGGCTGAGTTGGACGAGACCCAAAATTTTCTAGATCCTACTCACAGGCCTTTTCCAACTCAGTTTGCTATAGCAACCACTTGTATTTCTATAAGACTCTTTACTTTTAAAGTGTGTTGAAAAACCATTGCCTTATTTTCATTCCACCATGGCCCTGTCAGTTTGGGGTACTACAAGATATTTCTCTTGTTTTAGAGATGGGGAAACTGAGGTCCAGGGAAATTAAGTGATTTTCCCTGAGTTTCCCATTCATTCAATAAACCGACATGGAGCACCCATGGTCCAACAAGCACATCCCAGACACGGCTGCCTGATGTCAAAGCCCATATGATCTCTCAGTGCCTTGACTGCACATCCAGTGCCCTTTAGGAGCTAAGATTTTTAGTGTGAAAATACAAGCTCTCGAAACAAGCTTCCAAATATGGCACGGACAAAATGTCCCTGCAATAGTAATATCCCATCCAAAAGAGAGTCCTCTCTTGTCCCCTTTTATTTTAGGATGGCTTTTCAGGCCCAAAGTTAATGACCTAGGAGATACATAATAATTCTTAGAGATATGGCAGGGCAATAATAACAGCTAATGAGGACATCAGGACCAGCCTTCAACTTTGATTTGAAATAAGCAAAGCATGTACCAAAGCTTTCCAGCCTCCCTGTGCTGTCTCCTCTACCTGCGCAACACCATGATTCCATAGCCTCCTCCACCCGAGAGCTGTATCCTTAGTTCAGTCCCTGCTAACCCCCACTGATGGATCACCGCTACGTCAATGGAACAAGCCATCACAAGAACAGACACTGGAAGGCCAGCCCTTAGAGATGGCTGGGAAACAGATGTCTTTCCTAGGAGAAGGCACTAAGATTCTCTTCACCTTTAAGAACAGGTAACATACACTCACTGGAAGTCCTCCAAGTACCTCCTAATTATGTGGCCTCTCCTGGAATGTACTGCCTCAGTCAGGTCCTCAAATATAATAGTAAGTTGTCCAGAACTTTCTAGTTGACAAACATTACGTTAACCTTCCACAGATCCTCAAAGCAATCCCAGTTTCCCTATTTCCCTTACGCATTTTTCTCTAGGTAGGTAACACAGCCCTGGTACGTTGTTTTAAGAAGGAGGGATGGATTTTACTTGTCTGAAAAACTGTGTGCTATCTCTCCACTTCAGAAATGGTGCTTCTCAACCATTATCACCCAGGATGCTCTTTGAGCCTCTGGAAGTCGAGGCAAGTTTATCCTGAGCCACCCATACTCCATTGTGTAGTCCTTTGTGATTACAGGACAGCAAGTCCCTTGGCACAAAAGGGAAGTCGGTGTCTGGGAAAGTGAGCCAAGTCAACTCTCTGGCTTCCTCCACCTCCACCTCTCTTCTTGCCTTTGGCACCACCCCTCTAAAGACCCCGCCTATCCAGCAGCAATCCCGCAGTCATGACCCAGTTCCAGTCCCACCCCTCCTCTGATTCTATGTGGACCATACCATACCCCCAGACTTCTCCCTTTCCTGGGCTATCACAGTCAGTCTTTCTATTCCTCACTGAGTGCCACTTGTCATTATTATCCTCAAATTGCTCACTAACTTGTCAAGTGTGTAATCATGACTTTTCAACTGGAGTGTAGGCTCCCTGAAATCAGAAGACATACTTCCTTCATCTCTGTTCCTTGCTATGATTTATGTTAGCTAGTCACATAGAGTATGTTAGTTGGTTTAAAAAAGTGACTTCCAAGTGGAGCACATGCTGACTTTAGACCTGAAAACACAAAGCCGAGCAGAGTGAACTAAGCATATATATACTCAGCGGAATAACAGCTCTTGAACAAGATTAGACATTTTCTAAGGGAAGCACGGTGCTGTCCCGGGGTCCTGGCTCTGCCCCAGGGAACTTGCATTGGTCACACATGCCTGTGTGAGGAAGCCCCCTCTTTGCTAATTCTGGACCACCCATCACAACAGCAGGAAATCTATCCATCTGCTATCCTCCCTCAGGGAATGACCACATTGCAACCATCTCCTTTCACCTCTTAAGATGCCAAATTTTTTCATTCTTTCTTCAACACAGAGTTGGGGAAATATTAGTATTGGCTGCGTTGAAACTGTGGGTCATTTTACCCAGTTAATAGTGACCGAGTCATTCCAAAATACCTACTTAGGAGGGACATAAGTAGCATGGAAATGGACACTCCACCCCTTTCACTGAAAGATTGTGGGAGTGATTCTTTATATTTGTCATGGGGGAAACCAAATCCCTGATCTGACATTCACTTAATTTTTCTTCATGGTAAAAGCTGTTGACTTCTCTTATTAGTGGGATTAGAAAAAACAGCACTGGCCTGGAAATCAGGAGGCCAGGCTTCTCACCCTGGCTCCATGCCCAAGACCTCCTCCCGCTGGTTCTTTCCATGGGACCACACCACTTGCACACCTGCTTGTCACTTAGTACCAAGTGATGGGTTCATTTGGGTGGCATGTTTCCTTTGAAGACCACCCAGAAGTTCCTGCTGACACTCGTGCTTTCTACTTAAAATTATTGGCAGCAGGGAGACCGACCTCTGAGGAACACGATGTGTGTGCAGAAAGGTGTCAAAGTTCCACCTGGAGGGTCTGGGAACCAAATTCCCTCCTACCTCATCCACTGATCCACGTGTGACCAGGAAAGTCCCTTGAATCTCTGTGTTTGTTTCTCTGTCCGTAAGTGGGAAATAATGATGCAGATAACCCCAACCCAAGGGTTTTTCCCAGGGCTCTTGTGAGAATTAAACGGGATTGGAAATGTGACCATATTTTAGAAGCAAAACTATATAAGGAAACAGATGGTTGTCAGAGCATCATTGTGTGTATTGCCAAGAGGACAGTCCAGGCAGGAGACCTGGCATCTGATTCCAGCTGGGCTGCCAACTATGTGATCTTAGGCAAGTCATAAGGTCTCTCTAAGCTTCACTTTCTTCATCTGTCAAATGGGAATTAAAGTAACTTCCCTACCTTTCACACAAGGGTGTAGTGAAGATCTGAAATAATATGTATGAAAGAGCTTTCACGAGTATACAACATTGAATTCCAGTAAGAAAGAGTTCACTGTCTTTAGCAAGTCTATCTGGCCTGAAGTCCATTCATTTCATGTAAAAAACCCACTCTTCTAAGAGGGCACCCCAGAGGGAGGGATTATATGTAAATTACCCAGCTACTGTACCTGTCCTACTTCTAGAAGATGAGTTATTCAACACAACGAGCACCAGCCTGGGAATTAAAAATGGAAGCTAGACATTTACAAGGAAAACTCAGTCAGTCTCTTGGGATGGCATATATCTTAACAGTATTATAACCAACTCAAACAGAACAACACTTTTCAAGGGCGTGGTGTCACTTCTTCGGACTGTTAGATAGAAATGATCCATGTTTAAGAAGCTATAAAATGGCTACCACAGACCATAACTTTAAAATAAAAAACCAGCTTTGCAGAATTGTAACTAAAGAAATTGTACACAGTATTGTAAGTGTTCAGGAAAGATGGTGCTAACATGAATATAAAGCAGAGAGCAGTACCACAGTGGATGCCACAGTAGTGTCAGGCGAAGGAAATCCTGGAAGGCTGGAGAGGGAGCCATCCCAGTGCGCTAGAGGTCATGGGAGCCCCCAGGGCACATGCCACGTAAGTTGATCCAGAAACATGGATTCTGATTGGAAAAGCAGAAATCAGGGGGACTATGCCAAGGTGACATGGTAGGTCTGGGTAGGGAGATAAGCAGAAAGGAATAGCAGGTTTAGTGACACAATGGATCAATCTCTGACACCGGACTTAAAAAGACCCTGCTCCACTTACCACCCCAAGTCAAAAGAAGGAAAATTAAATAAAACTTGCATTCAGGCTCTATTTAATAAATATTAAGACACACAGAAATTCAGCACCTCTGAAGTCACTCAGGATAATGGCTGCTGGTTCTTAATGAATAGTGGTTCATCACTAGTGATAGATGGTGGTTCTTGAGGAGCCCCTCAACTTGTCCCCTACTATTGATTCTAGATTTCTGGGAAGAGATGAGCATCTGTTGCTTTCCTGGGAGGAATCCATGTACTTTTCCTGTAAGCACTGAGCCCACCCTCTCACAAGTGCCTAATGAATAAGAGGACTGAGTAGCAGGTGCATTACTGAACAAGGACAAGAGAGGATCTAAGGGCCAAAAGCAGAATTTACTCTTTTACATATTTGGAGGAACACTGGCCCTGACCACAAAGGAAGTTATGTAACGGAGGACAAGGAAGACAAAGACAAAGATGTTAGAGTGCTAAATTTCTTGACATGAAGAGATGTTCACAATACATCATTAAATTAAAAATTACCTTATAAAACAATATACGCTATATATTTTCATTTTTTGCAAAAAGAAAAATACTTACTGGATGAATAAACACTGTTACGTTTTTAAAGGCAAAATCCGTCAAGCCAGGAGGCTGTAGGGAGCCCATGCTCCTAGCAAGAACCTGCCTGTGACAGCAGGCTGGCCGGGGCTAAGGAGGGGGAGTTGCTCTTTGCACAGTATGATTTAAGAGGTGAGGACCTGTCTGAGCAGAAGGCATCCCATCTGCCCACTTTAAGGGGGTCTCATAATAGCACTGGGAAAGACTTGAGGGAACAAACCTGGCCCATCATTCAATTCTCTCTTGTCAAATCTCTGTGATATGAGCCACAGGCAGCTCCTAGGACCCCCACTCATAGCTAGAGAGGTCTCTCCAGCCTAGCCAATCTCAGAATAGAATTAGCTCATATTTTGCATACGTTTCAGCCTCACAAATAGAATGTAGTCTTTGGCAAGAGTTCAGAGGGAAAGGAAGACAGAGTGCTTGAGTTTGATCTTCCAACTCAAGCTAGGGGTTCTGGGGCACCTGGAAGTATCCTTCTGTGGCTCCCCTGGGGTCCCTGAGTTCTAATCTCCACAGTGGAAGGACCTGCCGTTGTAGCCGGGTCCAGTGAATGTCTGCAATTGAGAAACCTGATACTCTTCACTCCAGAAGTTCTTTTAATCATTCCCTAAAGAAGCAGAGGTGCTCAGGTTGCTTGGGCCCAGTGATTTTTTGCAGGCTTCATGGAAACTCAACAATCTGCCTTAATTAACTGGCTGTACCATCTCTTGCTCCTCCATTCATATATTTCACACTCAGCCTCCATTCTCAGACACTTGTATGTTAAGCAATTCAGGTTTTGGATGGGCCTTTCTCTGCAACTTCCTGTCCCGTCAAATGTTTAATCAGTTCATTAAAGTAGAGTTGCAACTTTGGAAAAGTTCTTAGAAGCCATTTCCTCAAACAGTGTCATCTTTGCAGTTGGGGAAAACAGTCTTTGAGAGTTAAATAATTTGCCCAAAATCAGATAGCTGGTTAATAGCAGAGCTGAAACAAAAGACAAATTTCCAAATTACTGATCCAGTGTTCTTTCTACCACTTCATTCTAGCAGTTATATTTGTTGGACATTTGCTACAAAGGGTTAGAGAAAAGCATAAGGCATGGTTCCTACCCTCAAGACTATAAATCAAATTGAATAGACAACATACACAAGGGAAATAAGAGGGCTGTTGTGATAACCCAGATAACACTGACTGAGGGATTTCAGAGAAGGGAGAGAGCAGCGTCGATTGGAGTCATTGGACTGGCTCCGCCTGTGGAAAGGAACTGTAACATCAGGAAGACAAGGAAGAGAGAAACTTGAGAAGGCAGGTTGGAAAGTGGAGGAACTCAGATATGGAGGGCTTGCCAAGGGGGATGGGTGGGCTTCACATGGTAATAAGAAGGAATCTGCTCACTGTCCACCAAGACAGCGAGATTTATGGATCAGCGGAACTGACAGGTGGAAGGGGCACCGAGAGAGACCTGTCTGCCCTCGCCCTGTGTGAGCCCCAGGTTTAAGGAGGCTTCTCTGGCTGGGCGTGGATGACTTTGCAGAAGCAGGAGGGAATGGTCGGGGAGGGAGTTGAGGACCCAGGCATAAGGTCTGAAAGGTTTGGAGAAGGGTGAAGACAGAGGGGAGGATCTTACGTAATCTACTTCAGATCTCTAACCTTTTATTTGGAAACAATCATAGAACATTTCATTTGGGTTGGTAATCAGACAAGGCTTAATGCTGACTAGGCAGAAGCAATAACTCTCTATATGGTATAATTTATGCTAAAGCCTAACAGTGACCATTAGACTCTCCTCTTAAGGGATTTCTGGAGACAGTATATTTTGAAAGAATTAAGATGTTATATAAAAAATAGATATATTACCTGCCTAGCAAGTGAATGAGTGTGTGGTGTATGTGTACGTGTATGCATGCAACATCTGATTAATGAATGAATACTGGCCCACTGCTAACTAGTTCAGTGACCTTAGGTAATTTACTAAACCTCTCTGTGCCTTAGCTTCTTTACAGTGAAATAAAGATCATAACACTTACCTTGCAGGATTATGATAGGAAGTAAAAAACATAAAAACACCTCACCCAGTGCCTAGCACATAGTATGCACCCAAGTAGCGTTAGTTCTCTTTCTTCTTTTCTATCTACAATTACTTAGTGAGGAGTTGGGCTTGGGGGACACAGAAGGCTGGCACTTAGGATGCTACGTCAGTACAGTTAGAAACTGAAAGTCATGGGCAAGCAAGGGAGCAATCGTGTGTGCTGTGTGCTTTAGGCAGAGGACACAAGCAGTACCACAGGTCAGTGGATATGGTCTAGAGGAATGGGCCGCCGCCATGGTCACTCACCCCTAGGTGTCCAGGGCTAGGCTTTGCAAGGGGCCCCAGGGAAATCACTAGAGGCAATGATTCCTTCAATAAGATGAAAGAAATGGGAAGGGTGATCCTGGAGAGAGGAAGAAACAAACTGCCCTGGGTAGAGCCCTTGGCCCCTGGAGGGTTCTTGTCCTGCCAGCAGAGTCTCTTTTGTTAGCTTACTTGACAATGGAAGGCAGTACAATGCTAGTAAATGAGGCCACGCAACCCTAGTTTATGCAGTCAAGCAGGGAGATGAAAACTGGGCACAAAGCTTCATTGTTGAATATCATTCCCCCAGCAAGACAATACCTCGTTTGAATATTTGTTCTTAGTCACTATTTGTTTTGATTCTGAGCAGCCATTAACCTCCTACTATGTCTCCATCTTTTATAATAAAAATAGCAGTGTTCAGAGGCTAGCAACACTCCCCAGCAGGCACCCTCCCTGTGCAGGGTTCCGCATGGCAACGAAGGAATGAAAATGACAGACACTCCTGTGCCCAATGATAAGGCCACAGCAACAGGCAGGACCCAGGTGACTGTTTGAAAGAAGCTTCTAATGGAGCTTTTGGGAAATTGCCATTATGAAACCCTCCTACAAAGAAAGTAGCTAGAAGAATAAAAGAGTTGTTAATTAACAAGTGGCCCAGAATACTGTCGCTGATCAGACCATCTCTCGAGGTACACAGGTTTTTACAACCTAGGCAGTCAGCTGGGGACAAGCATCCTAATCCAAGGGGCTGATTTCTGTGCTAGAAAAGAGCCAGCGTGATCTAGGGAAGGCAAAGCCCAAAAGAAGTCACCAACTCCAGATTTTCTGTTGTGACCTAATGCCCAGGGCTTGACCTTCCATCGGAACTTGGCCTTGTGAGTCGGCTGTGGTGTGTTCACGGTTCCATGTTCTTCTTCCTCTTCTCCTCTAACCCCTCCTCATCCTGCCTTCACTCTCTGGAGATGTGCTCCATCGACTCTTCTCTTTTGCTCCTTCGGAATAAATCTTTACCTCCCTTGGACGCTATCCTTGTCAGTGTGGATGAGATAGACATGGGCTTGAGTCCTGGCCATACATTTATTAGCTAAGGGACTGCAGGCAAGATCCTTAACCTACTCAAGCCTCAGTTTCCCCTCTTGTGCTGAAGGAGGGTTAAATGAAACAATGCCTATAAAGAGCATAATGTAGTGCCTATAACAGAGAGTGTGCAATAGGCATCATTTTATAGTTAATAAAATCCTATTATCAATATAGTTAGCCAAACAGAACTATTTGCTTGTCCTTGAATGCAGTGTCAGCTTGCCTATGTCCATGCGGTTGTCTGCACTATTCCCTTATCTTCCTAGGCCGCCTTCTGTGATGAAAAAAAAAGTTTCGGTCACTTTCAAAAGTCATCTCAAATGTATATAACTTGCTCTCGTTCTCCAAACACATGTGCTCTCTAGGAGCGCTCCATACAATTTCTGTGGCACTTACCTTATTCTATCACACTTCTCCACCTTGTACCTGCTGCAGGATTAAGAGGATCTGGAAGGCTGGGAATATGCAATGTCAGCCCCCGATACGAGATCAATAAATGCTTGTTGAGTTGCATTATCTTAGAGTTTCCTAATATCTGTATTTAGGACTGGGAAGAAGAAGTTTAACTTGATCTGATTTAAATCAAGAACATGTGCTTCTTGTTTAAGGTCGCAGGACATTCAAACCCTGGGGAACAATGAGACCAAGGCTATGGAAGGGACATGGAGGTCCCGAATGGGCACTGAAGATGACGTAGTTTAAAAAAGAAAAGTCTGGCTTTTCCTCCTCTGAGAGGAGACAGGGGTCAGTCTGGCCAACTTCTCACTGCCTTTGGCTCACCCCCACTCATAACACTTGTTCCCTAACACCAGATGGTCCCCTCCACCTAACAGATCCTTGTCTGCATCTCTGAGGGGCCTTCTTGGGTACTGGGGACCACTCCTTTACCCCCTTATTTCTTCCATCTCTGAATCACAGGTGATCCCATATCTGAACCTCTCCCTTTAGCTTTGTGAATCATCTCATACTGTTCTCTCTCTCGAGCATGAGCCCTCAGGGATAGACACTGTGTCTTCACTTCCTTTATTTGATTTATGGACAGCCAAGGGTGGGTCCTTAAGAAGTATTTGTTCTAAGACTGATGGACTGAGAACTCCTCTTACAAATAGAGGTTGCCCTCAGTGATATGCAGAGACTTTTCAGTCTGAGGAGACTCTGAGATGTCGACTGTTAATAAGTAAAGAAAAAAGTTGTAAGACCGATTTTACATTTCGTGGACTAAAAAGGCTGATAGTTCAACTTAATTTCATCAGGAAATTTTGCAGAGCTTTTTGTTGTTTTTATTTGTTTGTACAATTTTAAGTAAGTTTAATCCATTAAACTGTTTTTTACATGTAGTAGCAGCAATGGAAATCTGGAATTTCTTGGACAGAACCAAGAGCCAGTAGGGAAAACCCAGGAGCCAGGGCAGTCCCGGGAATTGTTACATTGTTCGTGAGTTTACTAACTGGCAGCCAGCAGGCGATCGATTTTATTAAGAGATTGAAAAATAGTTTGAAAAAAACCCGTATGTGAAGATTTCAATCAGAAATAAATGGGCACTTTTTAAACTGCAATTGGTTTCTAAAGAAGGGGCAAGATAAGAATTGATAGAGGTGAACAGCTATCAAAACGTGGGGTGAAAAAAAAGAAGCAAATTGCCACCTACTTGAAGTGAATAGCTCTTATAATGTAATGGGTTTTAAACTTTAAAATTGTTTTTTGCTATGACATACATAAGAGTGGAAGTCGGGATTGAGAGCATTTATTGGTTTTTTTCCAATGGAAGATTGCCTGTTTGGTATTTGAATAATAATCTCCATATAAAAATATGGTAATGTAATTATGCTAACTAGTATTTTCTATAATTCAAGACTGTGTTTATAATAATATATCATATTTTGCAGTCAGGTAGGAATCCATTTGTCCCCTCCACCTGGGCCTGGAGATACGAAGAGGAACTTTAATACACAGTTCTCTGCAATCCGGTCCTCTCTGGAGTTAGCATTTCCTGGAAGGGGATACAATAAATCTTACCACAAATACCTTCATTGACCACATGCTGCCAAGCGGAGAGGAAGCTGATTCTTCCAAATTTTGCAGATAAACTTGCTTTGACCAAACTCGCAGATGGAAACATGCCAGCATGAGGATATTAGCCAAACTCAAAGGCAAAAGAAGTGAGAGAGTGTTTTAAACTACTTTGGAGAAGACAAATAGAATAGGTCAACTACATCTGTTAGGACACAGTATGTTATTGAGAAATTTATATGTGAAAAGTGAGTACTTCATCAGCTGGTCTTATCACCCACACAAGAATATACAAATTGTGAAGTTGTGGGTAGGTATGCACTCGATCGAGTCCTCTTTTCATTTGGCACTGTACTAAGAGAGTTTTGACAAGCCTAGTTCATTGTTCTTACTTTTATGCTAAGAATGTTAACAATTGTGGAGCCCCTGGAACCTTCCAGTGTAAGTCTGACTTTGTTTTGGAAAGCAAACCCTGAAAATATTCATTAAGGGAGTAATAGTAACCCATCGGGTAGCGTCTAGTGGCTTGTCCTAGGCTTCTGAATCAACCCTGCTCAGGTCGATAGCCTTAATAACTGGGATGAGGGTACTGAAAGCTACACTGTAAGTACAAACGTAAATATATTGAGAGGTGTGTTGCAATCCAAACTAGTTTTCATGGCTAGTACAATGGGCCAAATTTAACATTAAAATTTATAAGGCTAAATATAAATTCCTATATATAGGTTTCTCAAAAACTCACAACCAAAGAAGCACATCACAGGGAGACTGAGGCTAAGCAGCAGCATATGACGTGCCAAAGAACCTCGAAAAGCATTGAGTTACATTAATAGTATTACCATACTCAGAGAGAGGCAGGTGTTTGCCTCTCACTAAGCATAACACCCTTGGAGTTTTGCGTTAAATTTGGGGGCACCACCTTTTCATAAAGAAGTTGTTAAATTGGAGTAAAATGTCCAGAATGATGAATGAGGAATGGTTGAAAGAAATAGGCTGTTTATGTTGAAAAAAGAAGTCTGTTTTCAAATACACTTGAAACCAGATAAATGAGGAAATGGACTTATTCTGGGCGTCTCCAGAAAGCGGATGCAGTTCCTATACCAGCCTGGATCTATAGACAAGCTTCTCTTTGCTCTGACGACCCCAAACCCTTTGTGTCTCAGCTTTATTGGGGTATGATTGACAAATAAAGATTGACCCCTAAGCCCTTGTACCACTTTGCATTTGTCCTCACATCTCTATAGAGGAAATAGTGAGGGGCGGCAATGACGGGGCTCCCTCTACAGAGGGGACAGCTGGGAAGGAGGGGAATTTAGGGAAAAATCAGGTAAACATTACAGCTCCCTCCTGATAGGAAAAGAGACAAAACCCTTCCAAACAATCTTCATTCCCTTTCCCTCCATCACTCTTTTCTCCTCTCCCCCCTCCCCCATAGCTTCCCCCTACAATTCTTTTCTTTGCATATAGGAGCCTTGAAAACAAGGAACTGACCAGGAGAAGTGTGTTGATTCCAACCTCTTGTAGCATCCTGGGCGCCTTCCTATTTTCGTTCAATTGCAGTGACAGGTGATTTGAGGTGATGATAAATCCGTGCATTTAAAGCCTTGATTGCCTGAATAAATAGGTTGGATAGGTTCAGTAATTGGATAATTAAAGCAAAATGGAGATGCCAGTGGGGCCAGAAGCTGAGAAAATCAGGATGGCTGGAAATTTCACTTTGGAAAAGTCAAAACCCAAAACTATGGTAGTAGAGCAGGTAAACCAAAAGGTCCATCTTCAGAGCAAAAAAAAAATAGATGCAAAGGAGGAGGGGGCTTGATTCAATTGAACTGAGATGCAAATGGAAAGGAAAGATGCACTTGACTTCTTGGTGTATTTTCTCCCAAAGCATGTTGATCCCATGCTCTAGATTCCAGGTTGGGGCAAGGAACAGACAACAGAGGGTGGAGTCCTCTTCTGAATAGGTGCATCTTGCTACCAGACCCTCCCTCCATCTCCACGTTTGGGTGTGCATAAGGATGCACATGTGTACACATACACTCACACACACTCACACCTCTGCTTTGCTCTTTCTTTTCATCTTCTTCCCATTTTCCTCCCTTCCTTCTGCCCGTTAAGCATGGTCCTTGAGAGTGGTAGTTAGAATCCAAAATCTGTAAAAAACCATCAGAGAGGGCACCCACCAAGACACGCTGATACCATCAGACCACAAGGGAGCAGAAGAGAAACCAGGGCCATAGGGATGGCCTCTTCTTGTTTCCAGATGGTGGAAACCCACCTCAGGGAGATCAGGGAAATAGAGTCATTCATCCAGGACCCCACTGCCAGACAAGGAAGTTATTTTCTCTGGCTGGTAGTCAGATGTGCTCCTCTCAAGGAGCCAAGCATGCCCACCATCACCAGAGCACTGAGAGGGTCCCCACCCCATTCAAGCCTCCTATCTGGGAGCGGACACATCTGCTCCAGCCCCTAGCCACGCTCATTTCACATGGCCCCTGCCTGTCTTTTCCCCGTGCACACCAACCTGCACTGGAGGTGAAAGGTTCACCATGAAAAAAGAACTTGACCGCCACCCTCCCAACCTCAGCAGCAGCAGCAATTGGGCATTGAGCACTCGCTATGCCAGACACTGTGCTAAGTACTGTGTTTAATCCTCAAAATCATCCATTGTTTCCCATTTTACTGATGAGAGGATTGAGACTTGAAAAGGATAATTAACCTCTTAGCAGATAATAACTCCCAGAAGGAGAATCCACACTCATACTGGGAGCAAAAGCCATGCTCTTAATGTATGTGACCCCCTGCTGCCTTCCAAGGGCCTGGGAATCTTGGGTTATAAATACCCTTACACGCTTGACGTCTTATTGCCCATCTGTCTTCAGTCATACATCCAACAAAACATTTATTGGGCACTTACTATATACAAGTGACTATGCTAGGCACCGAAACTGTAGAAGTGAATAGCAGCATGATGCCCTCAAAGACATGGAGAGACAAAAATAAAGACTTCTAGTAAACATATAGCGTAATAAGTTCTTTGCCTATGGTAGGTGCTCAACGCATATTTGATTAAATAAAATCACTTGAATTAAACCTCCAAAATCAGTCTCCGAAGAATAGATAGCAAATCAGCATTTCTCTACACAATGGGCTGAGGCAGGTTGCAGAGGGGTGGGGGGAGAGGGGGTGCTTCTATTATGATTGCAACCACAAGCCTGCCTGAAAAACACAAGGAAATATGTTTGACCCCACAGCTAAGAGAATTCACCTCCTGTTATCTGTTTCTACAAATACAAACTAGATGGACAGAGTTCACAGGCAAGTTTACAGAAAGGCTCCGTGTGTGTACATACATGTGTGCTCATGCATGTGTATGTCCAAGAGAAAAGGAGATTTTCATGAAAGACTGATTGTTTCAGATGACTTATAATAGCCAAAGCGACTGTTTTAAGCAGATCCATCCTGCTGGAGGCTAAAGAATACCATTTCCACTCAAACAAGCTATAAATGGCATCACTTAGATTGGAAACTGAGTAAAAATATCCTAATGATCTAGCAAGAAAGTCAAAATTAAAGGTTCTTATCAGTCCTGTGATAGGAAAATAGACAAGAAAACAAAGTTCTAATGCCAAGAAGGCAATCCAGTGCCAACGAAGTTACCTTCGGGTAAGAATTTTCAGCTCAGAGCTATAAGGGACACACTTGCAGTTCGTTACTGCCCATAGCAGGCATTGGGCACTGCCCGGACAATTCCTCCTTTAAGTTTCCCAGTGACCCTCTGTAACCCCAGTGTTAGCTAGGGCCTCTAGCATCTCAAGATCGGAGCAAGACATTGCAGACTGAGCATTGAAACAGTGAAGATTCCTGGTTTCTTGTCAGATTTCAGCATGTCGTTAACCCGAGTTAGAATAGGAATTTGCTGTTCAGCAAAGTCTTCAGGAAAGAAACTACCGATTCTCATGCTGTCTGTATTTTCTGGGATATTTCCTTTCTGTTTTCTCTTTGAATAAATGTCAATAAGCAGCTATTCCTGGAGCATCTACAATGTGCTTGGCGCTGTGGTTGATGCTGGGGTGCAAAGATGAACACGGTCAACCTGGTTCTTGCTCTTCTGAAGCTTAGAGCCTAGTGAGGAAGAGATGCCAATGAAATCATTGTGTGTAATTAGCTAAATCAGTATAGACTGTTCTCTGCTCTGCCCCGCTAAGGAAAAACACAGAAGAGAGTTTTGCCTACACTTGGCACAGAGTTTTAAAGGAGATGGCACCCTATCCACACTAGCAAATATTGGCAGGTGGGGGAGGCACAGGAATCACAGCGTGGGAGAACCCAAAAGAGAAGAGACCAACTCCTGGGAGAGAAGTGGCACCAGCTCACCCTTTACACCTTCAGCCTTGCCCAGGCTCTGCCATGCACAGAGCGGTCCTTGGAGACTCTGTGCTTTGTTCTCACAAGCAAGACCAGTCCCTCACAAGGGATTATATTCAGCTTTGGAAAGCTGATTTCAGTGCCCAGTGACTGGGTTAACTGAATGTTTCCCTTCTCGATGAATTGCTTTGGCATCGTTTAAGCCCAGTCATAATATTGTGGCTCACAGGAAGCTAAAGAGCGACCTTTGTAAGTTGATCAAATCATAAAGCTAATGAAAATGGATGGCTAGGGCTTCTGAAGGGGCATGAATATAGGCCTCCTCCAGGCAGCTCAGCCTGAGCTCCTTTCCATGCAAACACTGTTGTAAAGAATTTTTTTCGAAGTCTTACTTTTCTTTCTGTCAGTCATTAATTCATGCCAGCCTCGACTAAATCCAGGAGTGTTTTTCTAAGGCTTTTGATGACACATACATGTACTGAATCCCTTATGGTTGTTGCCTAACACTCCATCCACCTCCAGCTCCCACCCCAGCCAGGTCTGTCAATGGACGCTCACTCCGAGACCATACCAGCTGAGAAGTTGATAGTCTGGATTCCAGCATCAACTCCAGACCTGGCTTTCCTCTCAGTCTTCACCAGCAGAACTGTTTTAGCTTATTAGAAATGAAAAAGGTTCTCCGGGCATCAGACCACGTGGTCACATTCAGTAATTCAGTGGGAGGTGAACCTAGTAGCCTATTAAGCAGCAGCTGAACATATAAGAGGACAGGGTCTGAAGACCACAGCCTAGAAAGTGCTTTCCCTATGTGGTAGGCAGAATTCTAAAAGCAAAACACACCTAAATGGATCACTTACTAGTTGCATGATATTTGGCAAATAAGCCTCTGGAAGCCTCAACTTTTTCATCTGTAAATGAGGAGAGTAATGGAAGCTACATCAAAGATAAAGCCCTTGGATCAACCCAGGACACAGAGACACTGTGCGATAAAGGCAAACAGTTTTTGCTATTGAGTCCTACATGAGAATCTGCCATGAATCAAGAACGATGAACATCTTGAGTCCTTAAGTCTCAGACTGGCATTGCCCTGAGAATTGGGTATTGCTTCCTGCTGTCTCTGGGAGAATAAATAACTTCCTATCTGAGGAATATCAAGACCACCTTGTTGACGCTGCATTATTTTGATTTCGTATTGACCTCCTTCCCTGTTTCTGGTTGCCTGCTTTGCCTGGTCTCAAGACTGGACTCTTGTAAGCACCTGCCCTGCTTCTACCTGGACTGTCCCTTCTGATGGACAATGGTGCCCTCTCCACCTCCACTTTTGCTCTCTTGGTCTGCATCCTAGTCATGCCAATGTTCTAGCCCAATGGGTTGGAAAAGTTAAGAGGGTCCCTTTTTTCAAATATAGTTTCACATCAGTTGGGAAATGCTGAGGAGACACCCTTTCTTGCAGAGATTCCAAGGATAAGTGTGCAAGGACGCTCCTGCTGAGGGGCACTAGATTCATATGATTTTGAAACGGAATCAAATCCAAGCTGGCGGCCATTTTGCATTTCACCACCCGGGGGTTCTCCTTTGCTCCACTCAGTCAAAACCCTGAGACAGGGATGCCATAGCTGCTGAGGCAGGACCACCATGGATCTTGGCTTCAGGACAGACGGTGGGGGAAAGCTTCTGAAGGTGGAACCGCTAGTGCTTAGTGCTGGATGGACGGTAAGATGAGGAGGCCCTGGAGGAATCTGGTCTGTTTGGCTTCAGTAAAGGAGCCAAGTTCAACTTTTGGATGTGTGCATGTGTTTGAAGGCTGCATGGATGGATACCAGGCGGCGAGAGGTCCCCCTGACCACGGAGACCAGGAATGAGGGAGCATTTTAGTTTTAGACTTGACTTTCCTTCCCAATCCTGGTGAATTTAGGAATTCACCCTCTCAGAAACAGTATGACAGCACACACTGTATTTTGGGGCCTCCAGTGCCTTCCCAGGGCTAAACAAAAATAATAAAACAAAATAAAGAAAATAAGAAGATTGAAGTGAGAAAATTTATTTTTCTAATGGCAACCCTAGGCATCTGATTTGGGGTTCTGCTAATTGTTGAAGGAGAAGAAATGTGGAAAAAATAGAGGATGTACCTCAGGGTTCTGAGTTAGTGGTGGGAGTGTGCACTGGGAAAACTGGCTGCCCCTCCCAGGCTAAGAGAGAGGGTATGTTACATCTGGCTTGTCATGGAGAGAAAATTGGCCTGTTCTGTCCTTTACCAGCACAGACTCCCAAATAAAAGCAGCAGAGCATGCAGAAGTAAATTGAAATCCTAGCTCTGCCCCTTCCAGCTGTGTGACCACAGGCAAGTTATTTAACCTCTCTGAGCCTCAGCCTTCTTGTCCGTAAAATGAAGAAAATAGTGCTCAAAGGCCTTGTCTTAGTTTTCTAGGGCTGCCGTAACAAAGTACCACAGACTGGGTGACTTAAACAGATAATTATTGTCTCAAAGTTCTGGAGGCTGCACGTCTGAGATCAAGGGGTCAGCAAGGTTGGTTGCTTGTGAGGCTGTGAAGAAGAGTCTGTCCCAGGCCTCTCTCTTAGCTTCTAATGGTTTGCTGGCAATCTGTGCCAATCCTTTGTATGGAGAAGCATCACCCAGATCGCTACCTCACCTTCACATGGCCTTCTCCCTGTGAGCCTCTGTCCACATTTCCCCTTTTGTTAAGGACCATAGTCATTTTTGACTAGGGGTCCACTCTATTTCAGTGTGACCTCATCATAGCTAATTACATCAGCAACAACCCTATTTCTAAATAAGTCACATTCTGGGGTACTAGGGGTTAAGATTTCCGCATCTAAATTGGGAGGACACAATTCCATCCATAACAGGATTGTTGTAGCATGACAGATATATAAAGTTCTTAACAAAGTCCCCATTACAAAGTAAGTGTTCAATAAAGGAATCCATTGCTACTGTTATTTTTTGCTAAACCTTCATTTACTAAAGATTTATCTTTGGCTGGGCCAGATGGCTAGATAATGTCGCCTCCCGTATACATTAACCACGTCAGCTAAGTTACTCAGGGCGTGTGTGTGCACCGGAGGTGGGGGTGCTAGGCTGCAGGAACTTCTAGGTTGTGTCCACACAATGTCGATACATGGGCCGGCCGTACTGGCAACTGTATGGTTATATATGTGCATGTTTTTAAAAGTATATGGGAAAATCTTTGCTCCAAAATCTAAATCCCCTGAAATTTAACCATGAGATTCATCTTAGATTAGCTACCAGCCACTCAGATCTCATTCTGAATGAGGGTATAAGGCATCAATTCTCTTTGCTTGAAAGATAGGACTAGAGAAGGAGGAAAAAGAGATCTTTCCAGATCCTGGGCCCTGTGGAGAGAAAGCAGGGCTAGTCAGCGGTACGAAATGCCTGGGAACATATCTGGAGAGTGAGTCACCTAGAAAAGGCGAAGGGACCCAGAGGGAGGCAATGAAAGCAATAGAGTGATTGTCACCAAATTTACCTCTGTCACAAATAAAAAAGGTTGGGCTCCTCTGTGAAACTGTCAGTGATTTACCAGAAGGCAGGCTTCTGTGCATGTGCTGAAGAACCCTAGACCCTGTTCCAGGGTTTTCTGTGGTGCTAGCAGCAGTCCTGGCGATAAGATGAGTTGAGAGCCCTGGACTGAGAATCTGGAGGCCGCGGTGCTGCCCCCTGCTCTGGAGCAACTTTGCTGTGTGATCTTGAACAAGATTCTTCCCCTCTGTGGGCCTCAGTGGCCTCACTTATAAAATGAGTGGCTGGACTCCTTTCTCTCCATGAACCCTGCTGGCCCAAAATTCTTTAATGTTCTGATCATAGCCTAGGCCCAGACCCAAAGTCAGTGAGAACGAAATTCTGCTGAGTTTTAGTGTCATGAAGGATAACGCTATCCTCAACTTAGGTTCCTTCCTGGCTGAACTCCTGCTGTGCTTCTGGAGCAGGCTTTTGGAAGAGAGAAAAAAGAAGGACAGATCATCTGTCTGTGCTAAAAAAAAAAGAGAAAAGAGAGTAAAGTGTCACCTCATGGCAAGCCTGGATCCGGCTTGCTCGTGCTCATCTTTGAAGCGTGGAAAGACACTTTGCCCGAATAGTCTGAGTAAATATGATGAATGAGGCTATTTGATTAAGCAGGATGAAACTGGGGAGCCAGTGTTCTCTGTGTTCTATTTTGCCTAATGGCTGTAATCAGAAATCACGCAACCATCTTTTCAAAAGTGGGAACCCGTGGCGAGGCTGCAGGTCGTTGTGCCTCTGCAGGTCTTTCGAAGAGCTCACGTCTCTCCTGGAGCCTAAGGGAGATTGAAAATGTGGAGGCGTCTCTGATGAAGTCTCCACCAACACCAACGTAATTGGATTGCTTTGTCAATTCAGTCAACAGCCCATTGGCTCATTTTCCTTTTGGAAATTTAGATTACATAGCCAGTACCTAGGACAGTGGCTGTCACCAAGTAATATGCTTCAAAAATATTTATTAAATGAATTAATCAATGAGGGAATGCATGAATAATGGACGGGAACCTTGTAGGTAGGGAAAAAATGTACAGGTGAATTTTTAGCTTTTCATGTCAAGTTGACGTTGTTTTTGATAGGACACAAGAGACATTTGTGATGTAGGACCCAACTGTTTATTCCTTAGTGATAAAAACAAAGAGGCCTACTTTTGCGCCTAGGTCTTTCCCTCACTTGCTGTGTAAACTTAGGGAAGTTGCTCAGCCTATCTGTGCTTCAGTTTTCTCATCTCTAAAATGAGGGTAATAATAGTACAAACCTAGCTCATCGGAATGGTGTAAAAACAGACTGAGATTACACATGTGAACACTTACTGCAGTTTGCGGCCCAACAAACTACAGGTTAAGTTAGAACAGAATAGATGTGGTCCCATGTGTGTACCACAGATGCACTAGGCAGTTGCCTTTATGGCACGATTTCAAAAGGTCAATGGGGCCCTTTTCTCCCAAATATCATCCCGCTGACCTATAATGTGCCTAAAATTCCTGCTCTTAGAATTTCCCTTGGGCTCAAGAAATGCCCAGAGAAGTCTTGTTAATGACATAAATTATGTGAGAAGGTGAACACATTTAGCCATCAACCACTAGTTACTTCCCAAACTTCAATCTACCTTCAACAGACAGGGCAGTATGCATAGTCATTAAAGCCTTGGCTTTGGTGTCACTCAGTTCAAATCTAGGCTATGCTATTTACTAGCTGTGTGACCTTAGGTAAGTTACTTAACTTCCCTGAATATCAGTGTCCTTCATTGTAGATGGCTAATGATATTTACTTCTTGGTGTTACTACGGGGATAATATGAGGTAACGTACACGAAACTCTTGGCATACATTACTCATACTCAGTTAAAGGAAGTGATTATTATTAATATACTTTTCTTCCGTTGAAGATGTTCATTAGAACGTTGTTGTGCACTGGATGGTTTTGTCCCTCCAAAACTTATATGTTGAAGCCCTAACCCCCAATGCGATGGTGTTAGGAGGCAGGACCATTGGGAGGTATTTAGATACAGATGAGGTCATGATGGTGGAGCCTCCATGAGGAGATTAGTGTTCTTAGAAAAAGAGGAAGACACCAGAGCTCTCCCTCTCTCCATCACGTGAGGACATAGTGAGAAGGTGGCTATCTACAAGCCAGGAAGAGAACTCTTACCAAGGACCCAACCTTGCTGGCACCGGAATCTCAGACTTTGAGATTGGAAAGCACAGAGGATTAGCGGAGGTCAGTTGAAACAGACATCTCTAAATGGAGTTCAGAGAGATGAATAAGATGCGATGGGAAATGGGGAGAGAGAAGGTCGTTCCTGCTCCCTTATGACTGTCACCATCTTCATGAGCCCCTGGCTTCCTGTCTCCTCCTCCTCTCTTTCCCATCCTGCTTCCTATCCACCATCCCCACCTTGGGCCAAAGGTAGCCAAGGAGAGAGATTTCTCCTCCTCCTTCAAAAACCTCTGTTTTCAGTTGATTCATTTGCCCCCAGCATTTTGTAGCTTGGGAAGCTGGGAGGCTGTTCCACACATCTTGTTCCCACCTGATCACACTGGGGTCACTCACTTCCCCTGGGAGATACCCAGGCTCAAGGAGGAAGTACCAAGCTAGAGAATCTAAGGGCACACAAATTCTAGTCTTTTGCTGGTTTTAGAAATCGTCTTCTCTATTTTGACTGGAACCTTGACTTGCCTCTTTGCCCCAGGACAGAATCGAGGCTACCGCAAGGTCTACACATCCAGATAGCCCACCTTCACTTTTCCAGGAGGAAGGCGGAGGTCAGAGAGGAGCAGGGAAAGCGACGCACACAAAACAGCCACATGCAGTACTATGTTTGTGTTGCAGCAAACGGTTAAACAGAGATTTTCTTCTCGTATCTTATTGAGATCATTTTATGACTCCAATCTCCAGGGAAAACGAGCAGTTTGCACATTTACCGTTTCCTATCAGTCGACCATCTGTAGGAGGCACCTTTCACAAAGAGCTTATACATTAACTGGTCACTTTATCATTGTAATATATTTGAAAAATCAAAAACCAGCTGTTATAAAGCTATAAACTGGAGACTTTATTACATATTGTTTATCATTACTTTAGTATTTGGAGATTCATAATGCATGGACTTTGAGATCTATCCGTATTGCCAAGGAGGCCAAAGTTTATTTCTCTAATAATATGCAAACGGAGCCTTTATACCAGATAATGAATAATCACTTTAGATTAAAGGCTGAATTTTCTTTTAGTGGTACTGGCAGTGCAGCCTTTTGCATGCAGTTAATAATTAATTTAAAGAATTACCACTTCAGTGAGCCCTGCTTACATTATTTATTAAGTGTAATTAAAGTATTTATTAGTCAAGTAATAAATGAGGGACAACCCCCAACACCTTAACAGTGTTGTAAAACAGTCACAGACCATGTTTATCTGCAAAGCAAGACTGAGTGTGACTCAAGTGTGTTAGTAGATTCTTCATGATCATTCTGTGTGTTATTGGTGTACCTCAACAACGGGTGCGTGTCCAGCATGCCCACCTGCTTCCATTGCTTCGTTTATTCTACAGAAAATGAGTGCCTTAGCTTTTTCTCATTGGTGTTGATTTGTATGTGTTGATTTAGAAGCAAAATAAAGGGGATTTCTTTGTTGCAATCTAACACCCCCAGTCTACCATGTTGCTTGCAGCTCAAAATGGTTAATCCAATATCACCATCCTGGAATTTCTTGAAGAATTTTCTGAAAGCATTACCAATAATTAAGATGACTCTATAATTCGCTGTCCAAACCAGGACAATTTTGAGAATGGAAGAGGGTGTTATTAATAATATGTAAATTGAGAGGGTTTTAGGCAAACCAAGAATGAACCTCCAAAAATTAGCATAGTCTTTATCCACCTAGCTGGGTTGATTTTATCAGGCTGTGAATATAGGAATCACCTTCTACGCCTGACTGCCACTTATCACATAAGGTTTTAGATAAGACCCTGGACCTCTGCCTTCTCTCAATTTCAGGCAACTTTGGGTTGGGCTGCCCACAATCTTCCCCAGGAAACCTTTCTTGGCCCCCCTTCCAATCAGAAATGATCACTCCCTACTCTAACTCCCACCACATCGCTTACACATCTGTTGTTGCATATCTCACTGGCTTGCAGCAACTTCATTTATGTAATTATTTTTAACTCCACTCCATGAAGAGATTGCAAACTCTTTAAAGAAAGAGTCGTACCGTACTTGCATATTTTCAGTTCCTCCAGTATTCTTATCTTGGTGCCTCACTAAAAGCAGGAACACAGTATTCATTTACAAAATAGATTTTATAGATGGGAAGCCCCATCCCTTGTCTTTTTAATCAGGAGAGAGGGTAAAATTTCACTCCAAGATCACTGACCAGAATCCATAACTGAGCAGATGAGCCTACGGAGTGGACATAAGCAGAGGAAGGTGTGGCCAGCAGGCAACCATCCCAAGGGACATTCAAGTCTGCCATGGAAATCACTTGAGAGTAGGATTACTTGCAAATCAATAAACAAAATCTCAAGGCCCACTTGTTAGACCAGAGCCTCATTGACTCTAGAGTATCACACTCAGTCTTTGTTCTCTAGACCCTCTATCTGGAAAGTTCTCCATCCTATGCTCTCTAAAAGCAAGGATAAAACCTACCAGAGTGTATACAGGTTAAGAGACTTTCCTAAGCTGACCCAAATGATTGGTGCATCTCTGCAAATCCTCCCTCTTCATCTACATGAATCCCATCTACCTCATATTCCACCTCTTCTCTCAAGCCTTTTCCTGACCACCTCTCTGGCCATTTAAAAATCCGCATTGTCCGCATCTCTCACTTGGATTCTTTGCATCCTTGGGTTGCATAAACCTCTGGCTCTCCAGGAAAGGATGATGCATTCTCCTTTTCATACTTTCCCCACAGTGCTGGGCACCCAGGAGGTACTAGACAAGTGAGGAAATGGGAACCAGACCTCTCCCACTCTGCCCTGAACCCTTCCTTCTCCTGTCTGCCTGCCTCCACCCTCACTCACTTCCCAGAATCCCACCTGAAGGGGACTGTCACTTATCAAAAAATACTACCATATTAATAAAGAAAGGAAGTGATGTGAGGTCAAAGTTAAAGGGGCTGAGCGGCATTTGAGAAAGCAAACCTGAAGAGTCAAACTTCATGTTTTAATAATAGCCAACACTACTGGGCCCAAACTTGTGGGCTTGTAAATTGATTTGTCTTTGGACCCCTTTACAGAGCTGTTTCTAGGCGACCGACAGGTTGGCCATATATCATGTGTGCTCCGGCCTCGTGCTGTGGCAGCCTGCTCCTGACCTCTTCATCAAGCTGAGTGCTGGGGCACAGAGAGGAGATACGCGATCGCTTACGGAAACACCCAGCTGGCGGCGGTCCCACGAACCATCTGCCTGTCTCGCTATGGTCAGACTGACTGTCTGCTAATGCCCCCTTCTCCTATGAGCCATTTATATATTTCTCCAGCCTTTTTTTTTTAAGTGGGAAACAAATAGCATTATTGGACATGCTCTGCTTGGCTGCAGTTGTGAATCACAAAGTTGGAAATCAGTCCCAGACAGAGTTAGACAGCACATTCTCTGCTTGGCCGGGGAGAGGTCCAAACTGCTGATCCAGGCTCATTTGATCTCTGATATTTTATTTATCTATAAATTTGACATGGCCCTGTTAGGAAACATCTTGCCGTTGTGCATTTTCCCATTCTTTTTGAGTTTCCAAAGGGAAGGGGCCTTTGCTTTAGTAGTAACCCAGGGTCAATATTTCTTCTCGACCTTGTCAGGAGGTAATCGGTGTAAAGACAATACAACGAGAGAATCATATGCAGCTGGTAGCAGCAGGGATGGGAGAGGGGTAATGGAGGTTTGACATAATTCCCCTTGGCTCTTTGCTATTTACCAAAGTCAGTAATAGATCACAAATACAGAGCAGTAAGGAGATCTAGATGACCTGGGGTGGGACCCTTGCCCCTCATCATTGTTCCATTCAACTAGGATTGAATGAGTTCCACCGAAGAGGATAGCAAATGCCTTCTGAATAGAGAACGCACAACTCCTATATCTGAAAGGTAACACTCCTACAGTCGGCTAATCACCCAATCAGCAAGTCAGTATTGACTTATCCTCTATGCCTATCTTAGTTTGAGTTCCCTGAGAAGCAGACCCTGAAATAAGGATGTGAGTGCAAACCATTTAGTTGGGAATTGCAGGTAACGTTGGAAGAGAATTGGAGAAAGTAATGCAGGGAAGAAAAGGCCGTGAATAAAGGGGCATCATTTGTTTAGCCACCTACTGCTGTGGGCCACTAGAGTCTGACTCTCAAGGAAACTCTGGGAAATGGTGCAAAACACATGACAGAGAACCATTTAAAGAGATGAGAGAGCTGGGGTATTTATACACCAACTTCCAAGAGTCATTGGTTTGAGGGCTATTGTTAGAGGTGATAACTCTTTGAAACTCTGGCCTGCCATAAATACAAAGAGCAAGCTTTCCCCTACTGAGAAGGAAGTATGGAGCATCTTCAGGCACGGAGATGCAGACACTAGCAGTTGTAAGTTAGCTGGAGCCCAATGAGGGGTCCAAGGAATATAGGCGGGGCCCTGAAAGCATCTACTACAAAGTTGATCCCTAAGTGAGGGGCTTCCGGGGAAGCAAGAGTTGGAGATACCCTTTCTATGTTCTTCATGCAATCAATTTAGAAGTATAAAGCTATTAGAAAGCAATCTAATAATCAAACATTAGGTGCCATCACAAAGACTGAGAAAAACAGAAGTTCAGGGGAAGGAAAAGTAACTACCTAACTATTGGGAAACTTCCATGAAAAATTTAGGATTAAATTAGAACTTGAAGAATGAGTAAGATTTTTTATTTCCCAAATTGGGTATAAAAGTCAAGTTGAAAAATAAATAAATAATCAAATTGAGACCAATGAACTCTTCCTTCCTGTTCATGTTCCCATTATCATCTTAGAGATAGTTATCGATATCTACGATTACACTGCAATAATCCACTTTTGTTTAAGTTACTTGGCATCTCAGTTCAATAATCAAAGAGGTTTGGATTAGATGACCTCTAAATTCCTTTCCTATTAGAGATTTTAAGAATCATGGGTCATCACTAAACTATTCAAAAGACTAGTGACATTCTATTTTGAAAGATCATTTTGCTGGAGTTACATGAATAATTACCTCCTGATTTATCTGTTTGCGCATTCAGCAAGTCAAATCTCAGCTAACCAGAACATTTTAGGATGCAGGGGCAGTGGTCATATAAAACATAGGGACAGCTGGGGAGGTGTCTGGTCACATGTCCCTTTGACAGAGGACTGGAAACATGTGTAAGACATGTCCTCAGCTGCTGATTTGACCCTCGATGGGGAGAAAGGCAGTACGTTGGTTCAGCTGAGAGCTAGGACTCAGAGAAGCCTGGGTTTGAACCCCAGGTCTGCCATTTACCAACTTTGTGACCTCGGCACTTTGAGCCCTGTGGGCCTCAGTTTCTCAGCTCTAAAATGAAGGTAACGTCATCCACTGTCAGAGTTGTTATAGGGATTAAAGTTAAAAGGGACAGTGCCTGTAAAGTATGTAGCCCAGGGTCTGAAACACTAACAATTCAATCCACAATGATAATGAAAAACAAGTGCATTAAAAAAAAAAAAAAAAAAACACCAAGTGCATTATTTGCAATTGCAAAGGGTGCATGTCCTGCCGGTTTCGGCATTTCTTCTTGCTTGATTTTACATGCTACACACTAAATCCACTGTATTAGTTCATACCTTGTGTGAGTGAGGTGGGAATTTGGTATTTCTGCTGGGTACCTTGCATTTTAGTCCATACATCCATTTTAAGTTGAGGACACGCAATACAACAGAAAAGGAAATGAAGGTACAGTAATGCCATTGAAATAAAGGTTTCTTAAAAAAACTGACGTTAATTTCATGTATTAATCAATACATAATCAATACATATTTTTCTTGTCATTTGCAGTTTTCTCTCCAACACTGTGCTTCTTTGTGAGTGTTGCTCCCAGGGCAGCTGCTCTGTGGTGCTGGCAGCAGGTCACAAGTCAAGGCCATCAGGGGCTAGGTTTGGCAAGACAAGAGCAAGGTCAGACATGTGAAAAACAGCCACAGGGCAAAGGGTAAGAGCTATGAAGTGTAGTTAAGGTCTGAGACGGATCTGAGAATTTCTTCCAGCAGCATCAGACATCATCGGAGATCAGGTCTCCAGCGAAGGGCGGCATCTTTCTCCTGTGCGGTGGTCAGGGGAGGCCCACTGCAGCCATTGCTTGGCCGGCAACCTGCCCCAGGGTGCCCACAGACTCACAGCCCAACCCTGGGCACTTGAAAAAGAAGTGGAGGAATTGCTCTGAGACAATGGGGGCAACCAGGACTGTCCCAGTCAAACCAGGGCCTGCAGCGTCCCAGCCCTGGGCGTCTTTTCCCTTTCTCTTAGAATCAGAGCCATCTATTCAGTGCCATTCTGCCTAGGAAGCCCAGCTCTCAAATTCTAAGATCCCACCAGCTGTACCCAAAGCTCCCTCTCTCCCAGGTTCTCTTCCTTGGGGATGGATGTCAAGAGCTCCTCGCTGCTTCTAGACGCGTCCATTGCTTTCCAGCACCCCCATCTCAGGGCTGGGCCTGAGGGAGACAGCTACCTTGGGCACAAAATTGAAGGAGGTGATGAAAAGCCCAATAATCAGGACAAATCACATTTCAATGCAATATTTTTAAAAAATCAAAATTCATGAAAAAAAAAATTCATGATGAGCAAAGTATCAAAATTTTAAATAAAGACAGGATTGGTAGCAGTGCTGTGCTAAGCCGTATTGGAGCCTGAAGCGAAAGGAAACACCAATAATACGGATCTTGTCTTTAGTTAAGATTTTGAGGTTTCACTCATTGTGGATTTTTGCATTAATTTTCACTGTTTTAAATATTATTTATCTTGCTGGCTGCGTTTTCTGGCACCTCCGTCCATGCTGTGGCTGAGGCTAGTGCCTCACTTGCCTCACCCTAATCCTGGCCCTGAATTCTGTGTAAATTAGAGTAGCTGCATTCACTGTGCCCTTGGTGGGAACCCGGCCTTGGGCTAAGTGCTTTATTGTTTAATGCAGACACTATCTGCACGAGGTAGGGAGTCCATCACACAGGCTCCATCTTCACAGTGCTCCCTCACTGAAACCTGCCCTCTTGGTCATCCAAAATTCCCAAGTCAAGTTCCACTTCCTTATAGAATAAAAAAAAGCTTAAAGCTGAAAAGACCATGGAAACATTCTAATCCTCAGCTTTCTTTTCTTGTGTGAGAATCCTAATGCACGTTAGTGGTGAAGTGACTGGCCCAGGGTCGTCATGCAGCTGCTTGGAACTAGCGTCCCTTCATCCGTTAACTCAACAAATGTTCATTGAGCATCTGCCACTTCCTCTGTTGTAGACACTGGGAATAGAGTAAGGGACAAAAGAGACAATGTCCCTGCTCTCATGGAGCTTACATCCTAGTGTGGGAAGGCAGTTAATGAACAAACACAGACACACATGTGCATCTGTCAGACGAGGATAAGCGCTATGAACAAATTGAAGCAGGGCTGGGGGAAAAGAGTGGTGGAGTGAGATGTGGGGTTTGATTTTATGTAAGATGGTCATGAAGAGATTTCTGGTAGGTTGCTTTGAGCAAACGCCTAAATAAAGTGAACGAGAGAGGAAGTAAGTGGGAAGGGGGTGGTGGAAGCTGGTTCTAGGGCAGTCTCTCCACTTTGGGAGACTTTGGGACTGGATAATTCTTTACTGGAGGGAAGGGCTGAGCTGCACATTGTAGGACGTTTAGCAGCATCCCTGGCCTCTACCTACTTGACACTAGTAGCACCTCCCTCTCAATTGTGACAACCAAAAATGTCCCCAGACATTGCCAAACGTCCCCGGTGTGGGGATAAGATTGAACCCTGTTAGAACCATGAGTGTAGGCACAGAACGAGGCAAGTGCAAAAGGTCCAAATAAATCAGGCTTCCTACAGCTCAGAGCAGCATCCTCTGCAACCTGTCGATCCCAGCCAGCCCTGAGCACCTACCACCTGCAGAATCAGCGTCACCAGACACACTGCTTGTCTCTGATTCATTTCGCGCTGGCGGTTGGCCGCCTTTCATCCAAGAGAGCGAAAGATCCTTGGGGGCAGGAGTCCAGCCTTCATTTCTTCGTATCCTGTGGCGGCCTGGGCTCTGTGTGCAGTGACTGAGTGTCTGCACACTCCCACCTGCTCCTCCACGGTGGAGAGGCTCTCCAAGGATCCCGGGGACTCAGGGCCAGCTCTGGAGAACACTGTGTCCCCAAGCCACAGCCCAGCCCATGTGCTCCTGTGAGTTGCCCTCTCCACATATTTAAGGCTGTGCAGCTTTCACACAGGGACGGCATGCGATGAAAGTTCACCTTCCACTCAATTAACCTTGAGAGAGAAGGTTTTTTTTTTCCTTTTCTCCCCAAGAGACTTTTTTTTTTCGATGACCTTTTTGAAGCATCTTATTTTCTGGGCAAAGAGCCAAATGATACACTCTCTCCCCAGCTGCAGGGCTGTTGCAGATTTTCAAAGCTGAGGTAAAGACAGCCTTTGGAATAAATGCAAGGTAGGCAGTGGGGTTGAGGGAACACAAGGAAAGGCCTTATTACTGCAGCTGAGATCTGCCTGGAGGGCTGGAGCCTTCGTGGTGCATGAGCCTGCAGGACCCACGAGATGCAGGAACCTGGAGACCTCAGGGCTGCCAGGCGCTCCCCCCAATTAGGGAGCATGCATGAATATGAATCTAAGAAATCAATTCCACTTTGGGTGAAAGTTGAATATTAATAAGTCATAACAAAGCACCTCTTGCATAGTATTTTGCAATATTGGAGGAGTTTTTTTTCATATAGTTAATCTCTTTGAGTCTTAGATTCAGTTATCAAATAAGACTGAATCTTATTTAGGGTTGGATCAGTAAGGTAGAATAAATAGCAATAGCCCTTTTTCAATGGATTTGTTGGCAATGGTACCCAAAAGCGCCGCCCCCCTGCTGCCGTCCCAGATGTACAGCATCTCTGGTGGTGGATTTAGAAGGGAAGAGCACATGCTTGCCTCTCTTTCTTCCCCTAGGGAACCTCCAAAGTCAACTGCATATATGTGCAGAGAAGAAAATAAAAGAAAGCACCCAAGCCAGCTCCATTCCCTCATGGGGCCTCATCATTGGCAGCTCTGGGTGCAAAGGGAGTTGAATGAAAGTGCCCAGGTTTGCTTCAGTTTTGCCCCCACCTCTCTGAGGCTCAGAGGCAGTTGGGAGACTTCTAGAATCCTAGGAGCATTGTTTGAAAGCAACAGGTGGGAGAGGGTCACTGGATGGTGTCTTGTTCCATGGGACCAGGAAGTTATGGCTGGGAGTCAGGAAGGTTGCATAGGTGGAAAAAAGCAGAAAAAAACTCATGGTCAAGAGCACAGTCTCAGGAGCTGGACTGCTTGGGTTCCAATCTGGTTTTAAAACTTACCATCTGCATGACCTTGGCCAAGTCACTTTACCTCACTGTGCCTCCATTTTCCCACCTGTAATATGGAGATCATAAGTGTAGCTACCTCCCAGGGGTGGGAGGAGAAGGAGCGTCCTGGATTCAGATGCTCTCCAAAGGGGAACTGAGTATCAGGAATCAAACATCACTGAAAGATGTGGCAAGGAAGCTGAGGACATGCATGTGCCAGCTGTCCTGGGAGAATGGTTTTGAGAGAAGTGCTGAGGAGCCCACGCGACGTTGGGGGTTTGCTCTGGATGTAAGACAGCCAGAAAGAGCCTGGACTGGGGGTTTCAGGCTCAGCCATGAAGGAAGATAGATGTAGAAGAGATGGCTGCCAGGGCGAGGCACTGCTGCCTCACCTCTACCATCCTGCAGCCCCCAGGGTGAGGTCCTCAGGCCGGGAACCGAGCATCAGGAAGGAGCTTTCTGGAACAAGTTTGCGGCAACGGGCATTAACGTAAAGGCATCTCTTAAGTACCGGTTCCTATCATTAGTCTCCATTTGCTGTCACAGAATGAAGGATCAGTGATTTGTGTTCCGTGAAAATGTTCTTCCCGCAACATTAGGAAAGGAGAGTTGGATCACAGCAAAACTCAGAGTGGCCCCACAGCTGCTGGGCGGGGACCCCCCCCGCAGGGGTGACACTCAGGAAGAGAAGCCCTTCCCTTTGGGCTGTGGGGGCCCCACAACCCCAAATCTTTTCACTCCCCTGCTAAAGAGTCAACTTTTCTTCCTAACGTTGTGCTCAAAATAATTAACTAGCCACACATTGATTTCACCAACTCGGCTGGCCCATCAGCCATTCCCGCCTCAGTGAATTACATTAGAACTGGAAGAAAGCTTAGAATATTTCTAGCCCAGCTTCCTTCTTCTTCAAAAGAACAAGTTGAGACCCAGAGAGATTTCTAACTCGCCCAAGAGCAAATTTACTAGCCACGTGACTGTCTTTGAGCCCCAGTGTCCTCATAGGTTGTGGAACTGTGACGGCAGAGTGGGGATAGAGTCACGTCGCCCCAAGTCTGGGTGGTGTGTGAAGTTACCCTGCCTCATGACCCTTCACAGTTCTGGTAAAGTCAGAAAACCTACAAAACGTTTGGTGCAAGTGGATACACTGATGTGCAGAAAGCTATACTTTGGGGTACAAATGACAGTAAAATAGGACAATTATATAATGCTGTCTATAAAATGCTGTCTACATAATGGGGGAGCTGTCTATATAATGCGGGAAGATCCAGTGACTGGGGCATTCTCTGAGATCCGTCTACACCTTCACAGGACTTGGGCATATTTGACCTCCTGTTTCTCTAGAGAAGGATAAACACTCTGTCCTCGTGGTGCCTTCACCTCCTTGCTTCAGATAGCGTCCCAGTTGGCCAAACTGGGAGCTCTCCTTGTGATGCTGCACAAATGCCCTATGTGTCTTCTCTGCCTCAAAAAGCTGTGTGACCTTGAGTGCAGCTGCCTCCCAGCTGTGCCCAGGTCCCTTGACTGTGAGAAGAGGGTGGTGAGTGGCTGGACTGAGGGCATATGGAGGGCCGGGGCTGCAACTTGCAACCTTCTATCCCCAGAGCCTCACCTGGTACCTGGGACAGAAGGCTGCTCAGAAAACATTCAGGAATTCAGGAATCCACAGCTCTTTCCAGTTCTGACATTTGGGGACTAGATTTGTCAGGTAGATGCTCTCATGTCGTGACCTCTCTCATTTTTAGCAGATGATTTTGATCATGGTTTAGAGGGAGGAGCTCCCCTTTAGAAGAACCTGTAAATGTGTGGTGAAGGTCCGTCCTGACCTGGCCATAAGATAAGAAAACTGAGCTTGAAGAACTCAGCAGAGATCTGGAGATGGTTGCATTCAGCCCCGGCATCTCCAGCCTCCCCTCCACTGTGTCTCCTTTCTCTCACCCTTAGCCAGTCCCCTCCAGGAATCCAGTGCCCTGATGTGCTCCCATCCAAGTCCACCCTCTTTGGTGAGTAATTCTGGACACTTCCAGCTTCCTTTAATACTCAAAACTGCTCTCTAAGACAGAGCCATTGGGTTCTGAGGGGTTGGGAGGGCATTTTCATGAAGATGTGAGTGATCTGTTACCTTCTCAAGCGTATTCTCATCTGACAGGAAGTAATGCTGCCTTAAACCAATGATGGTTCCAACATGGCGCCATCTCAGGCAACCGCCAAAGTCAGGCATGGAAGAGAAGGCTGAGGATCCTCACTGAGGTCTCCACAAATCACACGCTGACTTTTCATCTGCTCTCCCCACACCACCTCCATCTGTACTCTCCTACCACCGTCTTCCTATCGGGGTGCTGTCCCCACGCATACACATGGGGTTGCCCACCTCACCTTCGGACAGGGCCAGCCCGGAATTTGTGACTTAAGGGCTTCCTGACTACTCCTAACAGCCCTCACAATAGGAGAATTTTCCTTTGTGAAAGGTCCAACTCATGGGAAAATAAGATTGGGAGGTGTAGGCTGTAAAAAAGTGAAGACAGCCCTAACGAAGTTTACTCAAATCAACAACAGAGAATATGCACCAAGGAAAATATCAATAACATTTCACATATCTTAAATTAGCAATAACGGGTACTAATGAGTTCTGTGCTATTAATTCCATTCACCATCCCGCCCTCCCTGGAAACTTTTCGCAGTCTCCCTCCCCTGCAGCTTTAATGAGATACTTGTAAATTCATTTTGCTTTGTTGCAGAAACTACTTACCCTAAGAAGCATTTGGAATGTGTGGGCCTGGTCCTTGGGTGTCTTTAAGATTTTATTGGCTCCTGCCTCCTGGGTCTCGCTGTGTGACTTGGAAGCTAGAGAGAGAAAAGGCTTTGGCTCGCCTTTATTTAAATTATTTGGAAGCCAAATGGATGTTTCTCAAACCCTCTCCCAATACCTAGTGTCATAGGCCCTGGGCACCTGCTCTGATCTTTCCAACCAGATTTCACCTCCCACCTCCCTCCCAAAGGCCATCTGAGGCCAGTGTTATTTTCCCCAGTTTTTCCTTTGTTTTTCATGAGGAAGACTGGCCTCGAGCTAACATCTGTCACCAATTTTCCTCTTTTTCCTTGAGGAAGATTGTCGCTGAGCTAACATCTATGCCAATCTTCCTCCATTTTGTATGTGGGATGCCATCTCAGCATGGCTTGATGAGCGGTGCATAAGTCTGCGCCCAGGATCTGAATCCGCGAACGCTGGGCCACAGAAGCAGAGCGAACAAACTTAACCACTATGCCACAGGGCTGGCCCAATTCTTCTTTATTGTCCCCCAAAAGTTCATCCCTCTCTTCCACCTACTTTACCTGTATTTTCTATTTTCTACTCCACTCTTCCCAAGTCCTTCTGTTTCCTATTATTCCTGACACTGACAACCTGCTCCCAAAGGCTCTTGGTTGCTGAGCAGACATGCAGAGGAAATTCGGAGTTTGCTAGAAGTTTTTATTGCCTTAAGGGAACTTGCACGGAGGACGGCATTGCTGTGGTCACTTCTCAGAGAGGCTCTCTTGCATTAAGGGACATTGGAGAATGTGAGGATGAATCTGAGTGACAGGGTCATCTCCAGGAACCACCCAGCTTGGATGTAATTGAACAATTTATTGACGGAACTGCATTTCTTCCTCCTCTGCCAGGAGCAGCATCCTGAGCCATCCTTCAGCAGCAGCACACTAATCCACTTTTTTTAGGACCTACTCTAATTTATTTTTGGCCCTGGGCCCTATCCCTCAACTCTGCTAGGAAGCCTCACACTGATATTTGAGATCAAAGTGTCTAGAATAATTTTGGCTCTGTAAAGAGGTAGTACTGAGGCAAAATCCATGTTTGTAGTCAGAGGCAGCCTCACGTTTAGGCAGAACCCACTGCTACTTATGCGACACAACATGAAGGGCAACGAAAAGACCTTCAGATTCCACCCGAACTTATTTCTCTCACAAGTGCCTAAAATTACACCATGTGAGTAAGAATATATTTCAGTTGGGTAGCATTACTCATCTTCAGCATTTTTTAAAAGGCGAAAATCCAAAAGAAATTGTGACCCATCCATTCTGCATAATTGCTGTGAATTCATGCAAGATTGTTTTTCTCTCTGGGAAAGTCCGAGGTGACACGGGACACTGGAGTCAGTGCAGGTGGGAATGAAACAGGGAACATGAGGTGGGAGGGATGCAGAGGATGGAGAAGAAAGTGCAAGAAAGGAACTTCACAATTTCCCCAGGCACCAGTCTTACCTGCCGGAAACTCGGCCCTCTGGAAGCCCCCCAGAACACCAAGTTATCATTAAAAGAGTGACAAACCCCAAGCAAAACAAATCAATATTTCTGTTTTCATAAATCTGTAGAAAACAACGTTTCTTTTTCCCTCTTCAGCAGTTTCAAACACAGGGCAAATATTTTCATGCTACTCCATAAATCTGGAGTCTTTTGAACCAGAGGGAATTTCCTCTTCAACTGTCCCCCATAACAGCATCAAAAGGAAAAATAAAACCTCAGTACCAAAGGCATAGACTTTTAGAGCCAGCTGACCGGCTGGAATGGGGACCCGGCTTCCAAGGAGAGTCTTCTCCCGCCCATGTCCTGCATTCCAAGCAGGTGAGGGCCGTGTAGGCGGTGTAGCAGGGCCCGTAAATTCCCCAGTTTTAGGGCCCCCTGGTGAATCTGCCAGGCAGGACATATATATCCTCCGCTAGGGGCTGAGGGTTCCCAGATATACGATTTGAAATGGAGCCAAGGGAGAGCGTAGTCAGAGAGGTTGTTCGGCCTCAGTGACTTTTCCAGGTAATTGAAACGTATCCCTTTAAGGACTGGGACCGTTCCGAAGTTTTAATTATTTAGTAGGAAAGCTTTCTAAAGAGGAGGGTGTGCTTCCTGGAGAGCAGGGTTCTGGAAAAGCATTGGAAGCAGGCGGCTTGACATTGGAATCCCAGTCCTACACTTAAAATGTGAATAAATCTGCAGAGGTTCTGTGGGGTTTTTGTTTGTGTTTAACGTCTACAGACTTGAATTTCCTCACCTGCAAAATGGGATAATGCCTAATTCGCAGATTTTTGTGAAAGATAAATGAGGCACAGAGCAAACTGCTTGTCACTCACTAGGTACTCAATACGCGGTCTCTATTATTATCGTTGACATCATTATGATTGTTCCTCACTCTTTAAAACGAAATGTGCTGAATGGTCATTCACTTTTGTTTGCCTCAGGGGGATTATATTTGATAAATGTGTGTTTTCATAATGCGCTGTGATACGGAATGTCCTTGGGACCCCAAGAAGTATCCAGGCAGGTTCAGCCCCACCCCCAAAATAAACAGCCAGACCGACCTGCTACTACTCACATAGCGGCTCTGCTCTCCCTTCCTTCCCATGAGCCACGGATCACGAATTCACTGCAGAAACCTCTGACCTGGGTTCCCTGTAAACAGGACACACTAGGAGGCTGCTGGGTGGAAGGGTGGTTAGAAAGCCTGAACTCAACACCTGAGTGGACAGCTGCGTGGCCTTGTCCTCCCTAAGCCCCAGTTAGGGAAATGGATGGCAACGATGGTCCCGACCTTTTTGGGTGGAGGCAAGGGTTAACAGAGATGGCAGTGTCTGGTGCATTGTAGATGCTCAATAAATGACAGCTCTTATTATTAACTAAAAGCCACAGGCATATGACCAAGGCCATTCAACCTGCAACTTTACCCTTGACCCAAGAGTGAGCCATGATTTGGTCATAGCCAGGTTGGTAGAGTATTCTAGAACCTTTAGTCATCCTTTTTGCATACTTGTATTTCCTCTTGGGGTTTCCCACTTGATGAGTGAGGCAGTGCCACAGTGCATACAGGTAAATTACTACTGTGAGGCTGGGGGCGAGAGTCAGTAAACTCCTGGCAGGAAGTTCTCCAAGAGAGAGCACGTGGGATGCAGCACTGTGCACGCAGCAGGTACAGGGTACCCTGCCATGCAGTGAACCAGCGAATCAGGGCCAGCCCTCAGCAAAAGGCTCGTTGAACATGAGGAAGCAGTTTATGATAGGGCTTAGCTTCAGTGTTGATGAAAGGAGCATCCATGCTCAGAACCAATGAAAAGGCACAAATCAGCCCAAGGTGATTAGCCCCACCAACCCTTTTCTCAATAGCTCTAATTACCAGGATGCCTCACGAGGTTAGTGGACTGGTTAGAAGGATACACTTTTAAATGAATGAGATATCGAAAGATATTGGAACTCTAACAACTAGTGACTGAGTGACCTGGGCAGAATCATTGGTCTTTCTGGAAGATCAGCTTCCTCCCTTATTAAAGGTTAATTACTCTACCGTGCCTACCGAGCAGGAGCGTTGGGGTGCAGAGTAAGAGGGGTGCTTTATCAGGAGCCTGAAAACCAGAGTTCTTATCTGGCCTTTGTTATCAATCAGCTGGCTCACTTCGGGTAACTTTCTTAGCCTCTCTGGACCACAGATTTCCTAGCTTGAAAATGAGGGGCTTGGCATAAATAGCTTCACAAGTCCCCATCAGCTCTGAAATCCCATTGACTTCTGAGCTAGAGAGTATCAGGTCCTAGCTGTGACTCAGTTTACAGAACTGCACAGCATTGTATAAATATAAGATCAGCTCCTAGCCTTGTGGTACCAGGCACACTGTCAACTTGCAGTGAAGTCGTGTGGATGAATTACAATATATCAAATAAGGTAAATTCAAATGCTACCCTTTAAAAAAAGAAGCAAAGAAATTAAAAATTGGAATGTATGCAATATTAAATGGGGGGGGGGCGAGGGTAGGGGCGCTCTGTACAATTTACAATTTCTATTTTTTGCTGTTCATTCCTCCCCTCTGTGAAATGCTAGAAAGTCTAGAGGGACATTTGCAAATCTGCCCAATGTCAATTCCACTCGTAGAGCATTCCATCTTCTTTGGAGTGTGTGTGACCTTTGCCGGTTGTCACATCCTGGGCACGGCACCAAGCGGTCCTCCAAGGGGGCTGGCGTGGAGAAACAGGCCCTGAGCCGCGGGGCGGTGCAAGCGGCAGTTTCCGGGCCCTGTGCCAACCTGCAGATAATTGCCAGGAGCAGGAGAGAGGTGGTCAAAGTTGGCGGAGCCTGCCTCTGGCAGATAGATGGTCCCCTTCTCACCACTGCAGCAACATGGCAGTGAGAAGGAGAGCCGGGAAGCCAAACCGCAGGCAGGAGGAGGGGAGCAGAGAGAGGGCAGGAAGAAAGGAGGGAAGGGTCAAAATGAGAGAGGCAGACAGAAACAGACAAAGAAGGGATAGCTGGAGAAGGACAGAAAAGCAAGAGATGGGGATCACAGAGATATCAGCTAAAGAGAGAAAAAAAACAGATACACAAAATGAGACAGACGGAGGAGAGCCAGAGACAGAGAAATGCAGAAACAAAGGAGAGAAGAAGAGGACCCTTTTGCTGGCGTAGAGCTTCCTCCCATTATAAGCCTCTGGAGCTATTTGGGGGTTCGGTCAGAGAAGTGGAGCCTCCAGAGTCAACTGCACAGATGTGCCAAGGGGAAAATAGACGAAAGCACCCAGATCTGCTCCATTTCCTCATGGGCCTCATTGTTGGCAGCTCTGATGGCAAAGGGAGTTAATGAAAGCAGCCAGGCTTGCTTCGCATCCCAGATTTGTCCCATCTCTCCCAGCCCAGGCAGGGCAGTGAGTGGGCAAGGGAGTCTGTGGTGGGGCTGATCTGCCCTTCCCTTCCCTTCCCTCCTCCTCTGGCCCAGGAGCTGGAGCAGCAGTGGTGACGGATTGGCTCCAATGGGGGAGAAGCTGGCTGCTTGGCTGGCTGAGAGGTAACAATGCAGGGGGATCCTTAAAGGGAGTAGACGTTTGGGAAGCCACGTTGGTAGGTATGAAATGGAGATAATTGTCAGGTTGTAAATATCCGAGACCTCGACTGAATGGGAAATGGAGAGAAAAGTATTCTCCTGGCTTTCTAGGTACCCAAGACCTATCAATAACAGTCAACATTTACTGAGCACTTAATTATGTGTCATACCCCGAGAAAGTCTGTAGTTTTATTAGCCCCATTTTGCAGATGAGCCATGTAGCCATGTAGCCTGACACCACACGCTTGTCCCAGTCAGGCCAGAGTTTACTGTTTTGCACCAACATGCACAGATTTACTCGTGTCTGATAATATTCACTGGACATCCTCTATGTGTGAGACTTTCTGCTAGGACCTGGTTGGTGGGGAAGTGTGGTAGGTGGTGGAGAAGACGTGGCAGAAGGGAAAGATGATGGACAAAGACAAAGAGAGACAGAAAGGCTGCACCCAGAGAGCCTGCAGTCGACTGGGAGGGAGAAGGCATGGGCATCGGTAGTCTTATCAATACAAGTTGCAGAGGGTGAAGGCCGAAAGAATGTGCTGCGAGGGTCCACCAGAGCGTGAGATTTTTTCTGAATGGGAGAGACAAGGCCAGCCACGTGGCATGAATGCCACAGGAGCTGGGCCTTGAGGCATTACTTCAAACATGAGATTGTGAAGTGCGGAGAGAAGGTACCATCTAGATGGAAGAAATTGCCCAAGCAAAAGCACAGAGGATGCAGAAGTAGGATGCAGTCAGGGTAGCTAATCTCCTCCTTCACACTGGGAGGCTCTTTGAACAGTTAGGGGAATAGTAAGAGACAAAGCTAGACAGACTGGTTGAAACTGGACTGAGGACAGGGTTAATTTTGGCACGCGGAGGGGAGTGACTGAAGATGTCTGAGCAGAAAAAGAAAGGCATCCCAGCCATCTGCTTGGCCCTGTGAATGAATGAATGGCCACAGTCACTGATTCATTCATTCAAATATCCACTGTGCATCCACTGTGTGCCTGGCCCTGTCCAGATAGATGGTACATTGGCAAACAAAGCAGGCAGAGTTCTCTGCCTCGTGGAGCTCTCATTCTTGCAGGGACTCATGCCTTTTGTGCCTTATCTACCGATGATGGGACAGTGTCCACTTGGGTGGGATTTTAGGGTTTGTAAGCAGCCAGGAATCAACCCCCTAAGAGTCTCTAGTGCTGCTGTGTAAGGCCACCTCATCTTGGGCAGCCGGGGACACTACAAGTCATCTGGGACCTGTGATGGGAGAAGTCCCAGACAGAAGGAGTTATATTAGCCAGGACTCTCTTGGTTGCAATTAACAAATTAAACTGGCTTAAGCAGTAAAAGGTGATTTACAGGCTCATGCAGTCAAACTCCTGAAAAACCAGGGGTGGGAGCTGGCCTCATGAATAATTAGAATTGGGAATTTTAATGCCACCCATCCCTCAATCTCAATTTATGTTTCTCTGTGCATGTTATGTCGTTTCCTCAAATTGGTTGTTGTTGAGAATTTGGCATCAGCCCCTACAGCTTCATATCCTGACAGTTCAATAGCCAGACGGGAAAGTTGGCTTCCTCTGCCCAGCTCCTCTCTGACACATCTAGGGATGGACTCCGGTTGGCCTAGCTTGGGTCACATGCCCATCCCTTGGGCCAATCTGATAGCCAAGGGGATGAGGTTCTATGTTGCACCCAGGCTGGGTTACTTGTTCCCTTTATGGGTAGCAGAGACAGAAGGAGGGATAAAAATGATAGATATTTGCTACTAGGGTTGTGACAACTTAAAACCCACTTTATTTGATGGACAGTTATCCTTAGGGGTGACCCCAGCATCTCTCCAAAATACGTAATAAGAGGTCACTCCTACTAAATTGGTCTGGGGTATAAATATTACTCTCCACACTCCACCTCCACAAAGTATAAAGTGATACTATTGAACAATTTAAAGAAAGGAAAAACAGTATGACTGAGCTCTCCTGGAGGACGGTAAAGTGGATCACTCTACAGACATGGTGTGGGGGGGGGTGTTGGGAGAGAGGGGGCTTTCAAAACAAAAGCAGGTACCAGCAAGTTCCAGGGCTCACCAGAGCTGCATTAACAGCCCTCTGCCTGCGATCCCAGAGCATCAAGGCAGGACTGCCACTTCCTCTCCCACGCACCACCATCCCCACCTCCCAGCAGGGTTGGGCAACTTGGTCAGGAACAGTGCCTTCAGCTACAGGCTCTTCATTAGCTGAGAAGGCCGACCCTGCAGGAAATCCCGAGCTGAGGCACAAGAACAATTTGAAAGGATGCGGGAGGCATTAAGCCAGAATGGTTCTCCAGGGGGTGGCAGGGCTAAGTGGAAACTCAGGCGAAGAGAACCAAAGAGGGGACCGAGTGAGGCCATCATTCAGGAAAGAAAAAAGAATGCTTCCCAACAGGGGAGAGGGCAGCATCTTCATGAGGAAGGAAAAATCAAAGCAAAATAGAGAGAGATTTTAGCAAAAATCAATGTTTTAAAAATACACATTCAGAGAGATGTTCTAGAAACTTGGGGAAGAGACATAGCTTGCTCTGATATAAAGGACATTGGACTGGAAGCAGAAGCTGGGGGTCTGGCCTCTCTTGTACCAGTGATCCACTGACTTTATTTCCCCATTTGTAAACTGAGCTGACAATCCCCACCTTACATACAACGTGGCATCAAGTGAAGGTCCATTGAGACGATGGGTAGGGAAGCAGTTTTTAAAATAGTAAGCAACTCCATTGTAATTAATTAGGCTAGGTGAATAATGAGAAAATGACCGTTAGAAATTGGGTCACTGTAACCCTGAAAGGGAGGAGGCAGTGAAGGAAGCTGTCTAAGGCTTAGGACTCAGGTGAGCTGGCATCCTGCTAAATGCCACAGACAGAAGGAGCAGATTCTGTATCTTTTTAAAAAGCACATATGATTGCTGAGCATCTACTATATTCTCAGCCCCTTGCAAGATGCCAAGGATAATGTAGAAGAAGCATAAGATATCAGTCCTGAGGCTTCCTATCTATCAAAAGAGATAAACATGTACAAATAAGTGCAGCTTAACCAAAAAAGCAAATTTGCTATTTTACCCTCAAAACAAGTTTATTCCGGAATAGCAAAAAGAATTGCAATTTGGGATATGCGTGCTATGGCAGACCATTGGCAAACCCAGAGAAACAAAGGAAGAGGCTGCTTTTATAGAGGAAAGGGGGGAGTTGGGAGGGGCTGATTAGAAGGAAAGTCCATTGGAGGAGAGCGAGAGTTCAGGGTGGTGGCGACTTCTCATTGGCTGGGCTGTTGCCCAGCAGGCAGAGAAATCTTCCTTTCTCCTGATCAGTAGTAAAGTCGTAAACACCTTCCTGCCAGACACAAGAAAACCCTCTTCCTGTTTAAGGCAATTGGTGATGTATGATAGGGTGTGAGAGCTCCCCCTACAGGCCTTCCTGACTTCAGTTTAGTTGAGGGGTCCTTTATTCATTTCACAAACTCACAGCATGAATTACAATAAAAGCCAAGCTGCGATGTTGATAATAAATGTCAAAAGAGCTCAGGGTAGAGATCCATGGGCTGGCGGACCAGGGAGGGGTGCCTGAGCGGTTGCTCTTGGAGTGGGATTTGGATAGATAGGCAGAAAAAAGGAGAGAGAACATGAAGATAGCTAAAGTGCAGATCATGAAGGCCATCCTGACGGCATGTGTGCCTGGCGTGGTTGGAGGGATTGTCAGTGTGCATGGAACAGTGTGTAAGATGGGAGTGATGGACAATCGTTTTGGAAAAGGCATCATGTCCACTTGTAGAAAGCTTTGACACAAATGAAGAAATTGATCAAAAAGAAAAGGAGCCCATTGGAGACTTTGGAGCAAAGAAGCTAGCTTGACCAAGTGGAGCTTTAGGAAGGTGGATTGCAGGTGCAGAATGCTGAATCAACAGGACAGAGCAAGGCTGGTGGCAAGATACTCGAAGAAGAGGAGCTCAGGAGTGCAGGGGGCGATGGTCAGGTGGTTGCAAAGGAAATGAAAAATAATAGGGGAAGAGATGGCAGACTTAGTACCTAATTTCGTGCGGGGAGTGAGAGACGGTATGAAATAAAGATATCTTGGTTGCCTCAATCCTAAAGAACTGATTCAGTGATAGTAAGGTGTATGTGTGTACTAATTGTTTCCTGTACCTGGGGGGTTTGGAGGCAAAGAAGGCTTCCCAGAAAAGCGACATGTTCATGAAGTCATAGGTTACATCCACCTGCAGTTGGAGGTAGTAAAGAGCACCCAGAAAGAGGAAACAGTATGGGCCAACACAAATGCAAGGAGATGTGGGAAAGAGAACCCCCAGTTGCGGATATGTCACCGAACACATGAAGAGTAGGAGAAGGCTAGAGAACTAGGCAGGGGCCAGATCCCAGAGGAACTCGAACTTTATGCAGCAGATATGGGGAGCTGTGGAAGGATTTATAGCAGGGGAGAGACACTGTCAGATTTTCTTGTAGCTGTTTGTACAAATACAGGGAGTTGAAAAGTATAGATAATTCCAAAATTAAGTGTAATGCAACTCCAAAAGCATTCTCTGATTACTTTGAACGAAGGGAATTGTATTACTGTGGTCCCTTCCTATTCGTGTGTCTCTGCCTTTATTTTTATATGTACTGCGTTTCAGCTTAATAAATGTTGCTGCTATATTTTTTGGTGCATCAATACTCATAATATTTAGAGCATCACTGTAGATTACAGTAAAGTTCCAGTCTTTGCGTCAGTTACTGTTGTGTGCCCTGAACTCAAGCTTGTCTGATGCATGTCTAAAGTAGGGATCTCTAGTGTTTCTTTTGGTTTTTGTTTTGTTGGCTTGTGTGCCTTTGCTGGTTAGGACTTTGCCCATCATTTTATTTTCAACTTTGTGGTCACTTTGTTTTAATTGTGTCTCTTGTACACAGTATATAATTGTTTTTTTGCTTTGTAATTTAAACTGAGAAACTATTTCTTTCGATTGATACATTTTTACTTTTGATATGATAGGTACTTGGACTTAGTCTTAATATCTTAGTCTTTCTGCTTTTATTTCACTTTATGCTTTGTGTTTTGTTTTTTAATTTGGTTTATGTGTTGGTTCATGGTGATAGTTTAGAAAATGTTAACATTTTTTGTTCTTTAAGTGTTATCTTTATAATAATATACTTAAGCTTCTATATCCTTAGTTGCTTTTGACTGTCAGCTCTGCAAGATGATGAAATTTACATACTTCCTCCTCTCATGCCTCTCATTTTCCTACTCTGCCCTATTTTAGTTGATGGTGATGATGAGGAGGAGGAGGAGATTTCTGCTAATTTTAATTTTATAATTTTTAAATACATTTCTTTCTAATACTTGATTCATTAGCCCTAAGTGGTAACTTCTGACTGTCGGCTCCCTCCCACCTTCTCTCTTCCCTTACCTTCTGAATTTTGCTGGTTTCAAAGTTTTCATGTTGTTGTAGTTCATTAAAATTTATATTATTTTCTTTAACCATAATTGCCCCAGGTTTTTGCTTTTTTTAGTTTTAATCCTCAAATAAATCATGAAAAATTCAGCACCAGTCTTTCTGCCATAGCTTCTCCATTCTCTACTGGTTGGTTAAAGTTCAGCCTCTAGTTTCTTCAAGACAAGAATAAATCCTGGTAACTACATATCCTGGGTTATTGGATGTTTAGTGCTGCATTTGTACTTGAAAAGTTTGAGCATAACTTTTTTGTTTTAATTCTTAATGAGGTTTTTGTAAGCCTGGTTCTACCGTCTTCTAGCAGGACATGTTGTTGTAGAAAACCCTAAAACCAGCTTAATTTTTCCCCCTTGGTAAAGGAATTTTGCTTTTGGTTTTGTTTCTTCTTGTCTGTTTTGGTTTCGTGTTCATTCGTTTGAATGGTAAAAGAGTCTTCCTTTACCTTTTGAGTTGATATTTCTATGTCAATTTTTCCTGAGACAGTTTATGTTTTGGTTTTGGTTTGGTTTGGTTTGGGTTTGCTTTGTCTGTCGATTTAAATGTTCTGGAAAATGTTTTATAATTATATTTCTCCGAATATATTTTCTATTTTGTTCTTTTCAGCACTCTTCATCAAGTACTGCATTTATGCCTATGCATAGGTCTATTTGTTCTAGCTCATCTTCCATAGCTATCACGTTCTTTTTCTAAGCCTTTTTAACTGTTCATTTTCATTTTTTAAATTCATTCTATCAATCTTGTTCTTAAGCTACTTTTGTATTTTCAACAGTGTCTGTTTTCCTTTTTGTTGCCTCTGATGGCCCTAATTTTTGTGATGACATTATATTTCTACCCTGCTTCTTTCCTTTGCTCTGTTAGCTCCTTTTTTGTCACTTTCAGTTGTCTTGACATTTCTTACTTGACCTCTTTTTTTACATAAGTGATCTTTTTAATTAAGATTTGTTATTTTTTTAATTTTTTTTGTTTGTCTATGCTCATTTGCTTGGCACAGTTTCCTTTAGCTCTATGGCAACACAACTTGATTATGGGTTCTTTGTCTATTTGTTTCCTCTAATCATTACCTTCCTTTCTTGCAGTATTTTTGTAGAGCTCTTCTGATGGTTTCTTTTTTATTCTGACTCATATTTAACTAAAATAAGCTCTTTCTTAACCAGCTATTTTGCAGAGAGTTTATGGGGCAGAGTCCAGACTATGATAGCATTCAGCAGAGAGTCTCTCTCATTTACTAGGATGCACCTTATGGCACATAGAGTTGTGTGTATGCACGTGTGTACACGTTGATGCAGCCTTTACTACCTCCTGGAAGAAAGAAGATATTGGAAGTTGCGACATCAGTTCGTGTTGAACCTTTCTCCAACCTGCCTCTCCAACAAACTGCTTCCTGCAGAGATGGCATGCCTAGGTGTTTCTTTACATCACTTCCCTGCTTCTTGAAGGAGTCAAACAGGGTCCAGAGATGCTCTCACAGACAGCCCATTCACTGTACACCAGTTGTTCCCCAAAGGTGGTGCTGGTTCTGCCCTCTTTGATGAACTCTGTGCTCTACCAGCCTTGTCTGAGGTCTTTGGTAGCAGACACCTTTCATCTACCTGCCCCTGGTTGGAACTTTATGGCATTTGGCAGCCCTTCCACAACAAAGGTCAAGATTGCATTTCTGTTTTTCATTTTCCTTGTTGTTTTGGAATGAACTCAGAAAGAAGCAGTTAGGTCTGTCTTAACACAGCCATCTTAAAAATAGAAGTCCCTTTTAAAAGGCTGTAAACCTCTGTCTTGTTTCCCCTGAATCTCCAGCACCTAATGCTATATCTGGAAAAGAGAAGATGCTCAATAAATACTGATTACATGAAAGGAATAAATAAAAGAATGAACAAACAACTCTTCAAATGTAATAGTTGAGACATAATTGTCTTTATGGCTTCTCTTCCAAAGAACTTCAGCAACTAATTCTCCTGGTTCCTTCTTGCAAATGCATAACAAGGCATATTTCCCAGGGCATTTCTAATGGTTCAGAAATCTCCTGCCCACTTTTCTCCCATTTTTCGTCGTATCTTATCAGCATCCTGCTCTTACTCCCTATCTGAGCCACAGCAGAGTACCTAGTACACATGAAATAGTGAATTCTACAGGAACACTTTATATATAGTGTTGGGGATTTTTTTATAGTCGGGCATCTAGCCTCAGTTTTTATGGCTGTGTTCTGAATTTGTTTCTCCTTGGCTTACTACTATACTTGGAAAAGTTCTGTATTTTCTTTACCATGAGTCATCAGAACACTGAAGACAGAATGATTCCATTCTGCACCCTGTTTGGGTAAGGAATGGAGATATTCGTTCACACTTCCCACAGCAACAGGCCCCTGGGTCCCACAGTGGTCTGCACTCCATCCATATGCAGCCAGGGAGGAAGGACCCTTTGAGAAATAGAAGACTATAAGATATGGACACTCATTTCAGCCCTTGTGAATTCCATAGGAGTGTTCAGTGTGGGTGCGATCCAAGAAGGGTTCAACCTGGCTCAGTCAGTGGAGCTACCAGAGTTTAGGTTTCTCTCTGATTCTCCTTTCAAAAGAAAGGAGTCTTTGACTCAAAGAATCTACTTCGTAAGACCCTGAGAACAAAAATTATGTCTCATCTCAGACTACTCTTATGCCTTTTGTATGGGATATAATAGGCATTTGAGAAATATACATATGTTAATTTCTGATTTTCCTTGGGTCTACAGGTAAAACCAAAAACTGTCTTACTTGCTCAAAATCCTTCAGTGTCTAATCCCAGACAAGATTCCTCATTCCTTTTAGAGATCTTCAGAAGATGATTTCCTTTCCCTTCTTCCTTTGCCTTGAGTCATTCAAACTCCTCCAAGCTGCTCATTCTCTGTACCCTTCTCACTGCTGAGCTGACTGCAATTGGTGGCCCACACTTGCCCATGTCGATAGACATCGAGGCGACAGACATGTTGACTGCTTATGTTGTGTCCATGCTGGCCTGCAAGACTAAAATGGATAGGACAGCAGGAAAGAGAGGGCCCAGGAGAGGCACACCCATAGTCCATATTAGTATTCCTAACAAAAGCACAATGACCAACCATTTCTACCCACAGCCAGGAGTTTCCATACTCTTTCTTCCAGATGCCCGTTGACATCACCCATATAGACCACATCACCAAAGCAGAACTCCCTTCACCTACCTGAAAACCTATGTCCATCCCCACCCTACTCCTGTCCTGGGGGCCTGGATGGGTTTTTGCTAGGGGCACCAAGAATCCTGGTTTGTCTGGAACAGTCTCAGCTTACGTCTGGTGTCCTGTCCAATGGAGAATTTGTCCCAGTCAAAAGTGATTTTTGTATGATAAATTATATGTTCTCCTTAGTTTAATTTAATGCTTAATTTTCAAAAGGCAGCATGAGTCAGAATGCCTCCAGTTATAAGAAAAGTTCTTCTCTTCTTCTCAACTTTTAAAAGAATATTAGGACTCAGCAAGAGAATGAGGCATGGAGGGACCTGAAGTCCAGGCACACAAATGACCTGGAGTAGGTGATTGGAAAAAAGTTGACACTAGCAGCAAGTCCAGACAGGCTCAGAGAAGTTTCGTGTGAGGCTGCAGGAACAATCTATCCCAAAGATTAGGAGGGAGGGGCAGGACTCCAGGCTCAGAGGAGATATTTTGGGATAATGCAATCCCCAGGTCAGAAAGAAAGGCATTTATAGAAAATAGGCATTTTGAGTGGCCCTCTTTCGTTCTTCTTCGTGCCTGCACATTTCAGCCAACAATGCAGCAGTGGTTTCTCTCTGTTACTTCTTTCATGGCAACAACTCCAAGTCTTGTCTCTGGTCATAATGGTGATCTATGTATGCCATCTACCGTGGGCACGGATAATGAATCCTATTTTATTTCTTAATTAAGAATTTTAAAGTATCGCAAATTACTGCAATTAACATGGATTTTCTTCCTCATTTATTTACTTATTTAGATGCCTGAAATTGCACCCTTAGCTTAAAGCAACTGCAGGGTTCAGGGGCTGTTAAAATATATAGCATTCATTAAAATATTTATTCTTCCCCAACAGTGAAGTTGCAATTTGGAAATGGTGGTGATATCTATGTATGCAAAATGCTTCCAGAAAAACATATCTTTTGAATTCAGTCCATCCAGTTTGGTAATTCAAAAAGTTGAATTTATTGACAATGCTTTGTGTGACTGAAATAAACTAAGATTTTCAAAATATCCCATTGTTACATTGACTTCAACCAGTGTTCTTGCTTTCCTTCTCAAAGTTCTTGGGGCTCTGAGCACAATCATATTTTCAGAAGTTCAGTGCTCACTGAAAGATAACAATAGCAATTTGAGGGTGGTTGAATTGATCTGACTGATTTCAAAACAATAGTACTTTGAATAAACTGTTTAGCATCAAATTATCTAGTAGTTTTGAAGATTCAATCTTATTTCTTCATTCTTGGGATTTTTTATTTGGTTTTGGTTTTGTTTCTAACCAGTTTGCATGAAGACACAGCTCAAGACAGAGTGGTTGAAATTAACCAAAAATATGCTTCAGAAATGGAAACCCTTTGGTGTGGGCCAGCGGCCACTTGAAACGCCAGCCAGCAGGGGTGTAAATGGGTACGATCCCACGAAAATGCAACTGGGAAATAGCATCTCAAAAGCCTTAAAAGATGGAAACCTTTGAAATCCAGCTATTCCACTTCAAGGAACTTATCCTTAGGAAACAATGAAGGATATGTACCAACATTTAGCTATGATGACATTCATTGCAGTCCTGTTTATAATAGAAAAACAAAGAAAATACCAAAATCTGCAGCAAGAAAAGATTGAGTAAATTATGTTACAACCTTACATTAGAATAATAAACAATTATTGAGAACTATGTGGTTTGTATTAGTTGTCTATGGCTACATTACCCCAAAACTTAGCAGTTTAAAACAACAAACCTATATTATCCCACAGTTTCTGTGGGTCAGGAGTCTGTGGGCACAGCTGAACTGGGTCCTCTGACTCAAGGCCTTTCATAAGGCTGCAATCAAGGTGTGCTAATCATCTCAAGGCTTAACTTGGAAAGGATCCACTTTCAAGCTCACTCAAGTGGTTGTTGGCAGGATTCAGTTCCTCCAGGCCTGCTGGTTGGTGGCCTCCCTCAGTTCCTTGCCTCTGTTCCACTGCCCTCCTTTCTGTATGGCAGTTCACAACATAGCAGTTGGCTTCATCATAGTATGTAAGCCAGAGAGCAGGAGAGGGTGAGCAAGACCACAGCCAGATTCTTTTTGTAACCTAATCTCAGAACTGATATCCCACCGCTTTTGCCATATTCTATTGGTTAGAAGTAAGTCAGAGATCCAGCCCATACTCTGGTGGGAGTGGATTACACAAGTGTGAGGATGCAAGAGGGTGGGATCATTGGGAAACATCTTAGAAGCTGTCTGCCACATAGCTGAAGTTTATTTATTGGCAAAAGATATTCATAACATCTTATTCAATGAAAGAAAAGCAGATCACAAAACAGTATGTACAGAATGATCCCAGTTTTGTAAACTAAAAACAATAGCAAAATATATATATCCATATATATATAAATAGTCATGAAACAATCTATAAGGGTTCCATGGGTTAATAGTGGTTAGAGCTAATGGTGGGATGACAGATGAGTTTTATATCCTATTTCCTAATCTGTATTTTCTATTTTTTCTAGAACAAACATGTATTGCTTACAATTTTAAAATGAGTAAATGTTATTAAATTAAAAGACAAAGCAATTTAAATCCTCTACATATCTTTCTGACCTCCACTGTCTGTCTTTACAGGATTGTTCTTTGCTTACTACTTGAAGTCAACTAAATAGAAGTTCATCAGACCCTTTTAGAACACTTTGATCCCACCGCAACCAAGGAAATTGTGAGTATGTTCTAGAACTTGCGGGTGTGTTTGTGTCTTCTAAAACAACTGTTACCACCAATAATGCTACCATGGAAAACTACAATTATTTTTCCCCTCTGAGGTCATTAAGACCACATGGGAACTACGATTGACTTGAGAGAACCGGGTCCTATGAAGATCTTCTTCCCTTGAATCAGTGTCTTCCCAACTCAATTCTAGCTACTTCCAGACATGAGGTAGCATGACCATGTGTCCATCTTCTCTGCAAAATTCCAAAGGGATAGGTTCTACTTATATGCCAAAAATATATGAACAGATCTGACACTGCTGAACATATTTGCAAGTTTGAAAAATGAGAGTGGATGGGTGAGAAGATAAAATCATTAATAATCCCCACACTTTGTTTTCCTGCCTTGTGTCACAAGGAGGGCCTGAGTTGGGATGCTGCTGGTTCAGGGTTGGAATGACTTCTCCAGCAATGTAAATGTTATCTTAAGGTCACTTACTGATGAAAACTACTATTTTGCCAAACATAAAGTTACTGATTTTTTGACAGCAGACCAGCTGCTCTACACCTGTATAGAGCACAAAGAAAGCAGCTTAGTATGGGCAAACTGGTATCCATGCAGAGCAAAGGCAATGGTATCTAAGATGGCAGGGAATTAGAACCAGTTCTGAAATACTGGTAGGTCTCTTTTCATCAGGATCTATTGTGCAATAGCTGATATAACAGATAACACCCACATCATGGTGGTTTAACACAGTAGATCATTTTTCCTTCATATAAGACCCAAATGGATGTTTGTCAAAACAATGATTCAGAAACCCAGGTGCCTCCTTTCTTGTGGTTTCACTGTCTTCTAGGGCCTCTGAGTTTTATGCTAGATCTTTTGCATCTACCTGGTTGACAGGGAAGGAGAAAGTAAAGATGGCGCCCCCACTTCCTACCCACCTTGGCTTACAATTGACACACATCATATCCCATTGGTGAGAACTATTCATACAGGCCTCACTTTGATGAAAGAGGCCTTGGGTTAGTCCCTGGCTAGCAGTGACTTCCCAAAAATTCCACTCTGTGCTAGGGGAGCAGATATCATGGGCTCCACTAGGAAAATCATGGAGTTAGAAAATTCTCACTGAGGAAATTCTTAGTGGGCATTCATATATTGACCAGAGAGCAGGGATTAGTTGACCTAACAATGATTCCTTGAGTAGTGAATTGTTCTGCCCTATACGAAGGAACTTCTAATACTAACCACATACCTCCTTCTCACAATGAAGGGAACAAGCCACCGATAACCAGACTCTAAAGATTCAAGGGTGTTCTACACTGGAAATGCTAGGTGTGCCTGCCAATGCTGGAAGTCCACGGAAGCCAATGGGGTCTCAAGATATCAACTTTAAAACTGCCTGTCTCTCTCTCTAAGCCTTAGTTTCTTGTGTAAAATGACAATAAGAGGATCTACCTCTTAGAGTTGGTATAAAGCCTCAAGGAAATAATTCAAGAAAGGGCATGGTACACATTATCTCAACACAAGTGACTTCCTCAGCAAGTATCCACCATGAAAAATCTCAGAAGTACCTTACCAGCACTACCACAACTGCTGATTCTTGTAATATTGTTGCTACTATTAGGCTAAAATTGCAATGATTAGCACTACCACCAATAATAAAACCATCACCAAAACCATCTCTTCTCTGCAGTGCTTCACATTTGGGTATTTGACTCTCATTACAACCTTATAAAGTGGAAAGGAGACTCACTATTATCACACCCATTTCTTAGGGGAGAGAACTGAGCCTCATGGAGGCTAAGTGATAATGACCAAGATCACACTATAGCCCCATCAGAGCTACCACACGGCTCTCAAACTCAGGTCTTTTAAGTCAAAATTATACTATGACGCCAAATGTAAAACGGGATCTTGTTGGAATAAACAGAACCATTGAAGAGATCTGGTCTCACCCCCTCATTGTTCAGATGAGTTGGGGATGCCTCTGAGGATTGTTCCTCTTTGTGCCGCTGGCCTCAGATTGTCTTATCTCCTTCAAGATGAGTTACACTAATTGCACCTGGGTCTGGTGGTGGGGGTAGTGGTAAGTAGCATTGGTGTTGGTGATGACATTTTACAGAGGCCATCAGTACATGGCTTCTGGAAATTGCTCCAAGATACATGAGTGGGGTCCCAGGAAGGAGGAAAATGTGTCCACTCTGGCACATATGGAGACATCTCTAGCCAGTATCACAAACCCTAGTGGGGCAGGTGACAGACTGGAATCCACTTCTAGGTTTCTTAATGCTTTCTTTCTCCTTCATTCAACTCTTTGGCATTCTCCCATCTAACTTCAATGACTAATTCTTTCGTGACTTCATTCTTTCTATTGAGAGCATTTCCAGTAGCCTTAGGCCTGCAGTGTAAGGTCTTTGGAGACAATGTTTGACCGCGAGTTGGATCACTCCAACTGTAGGGAGCAGCAAGCTACAGTAAACATGGATCCCCATGTGGAGAGCAGCCCCCAGGCTCAGAGCTGCTGCTGGCCACTGCGATGATACAAGGGTCATTTAGACTCTGTAGGCCACAATTTCCTCATCTGTCAAATCAGGTGGAAGATGTCCACCCTCTCCTGCTCCCACACCTTCTTATGGAAATTCTGAGAACTTGGGGCTCAAACACATGAATAGACAGAAAGTGCTTTGAAAAGCATAACGTGCTAGATAAATGTAGCAGAGAGTCGTCATTATCACTGTGCTATTGCCATTATTATTTTGTGGTCAGCTCAACTTTTCCTAACAGAGCAGTTAATGAAGTGGCAGCTGTATTGGTTTCCCACTAGGAGGGTGAGCAGGCCAAATGAGTCTCTATTTTTATCCCGTTTGTGTCCAGTTGTTTTTTTTTTTTCCACAACCACTCTGTCTGGTGGGTTTATAAGTATTTTAATTACAGCAGCCTTTTATTATTCTTACTCCTAACAAAATTCAGGCTAAGGACATTTTCTAAAAATCCTAAAAATGGTGGATTTCCTAAAGACTGAGTTAACTTTCACCAGCAGCCACAGCACTACTACCTTTGATCCCATCTCTAAGTACTAACGAATTTTCACGAATTATTTTCAGCATAGCCAAAAAAAAATTTTTAATTATACCTGCAGGTCCACTAGTAGAGAGAAAAATGACAAAATCCGTTAGTCACTAAGCTTTGGTTCATAAATTGGTCACCAGCTGAGATGCATTTTTCCTGTGATCATTCATGAAGGAGGATCTAAGCAATCACAGCTTCTATTAGCATACCTATTCCTAAGTTTCATATCCATATTTTTAAAAAGTAATAATAATAAAATCAACTGTGGTCTATGTGGAATGAGACCTGATTGACAGTTTTCACATTGTCCTAGACTCAGAACTTAGGAAACAGAAGGAAAAGAGTCATGTGCTTCATCTTCACTGTAAAGCTAGACAAGACAGGGTCTGGAAGGAGTCAAACCCTTGATGTTGTGTGAACATGGGAGCAAAGCGAGCAGAGATCACATGGGGATATGAGGCTGAGATTGAGTCAGAAATGGTGTGGACCCAAGAGGAAAGGACAGACAGATCATGAATTCTGGGAACTAAGATCTAAACCCAGGTCAAAAATCCAGGGCTCCACCAAAACCATAGCCAAGATTTGGCCATTGGCAGAGGCTGAGGGCAGAGGTGGTAAGGCTGATATTGGTTTAGAAAGATTCCAGCAACGTCCAGCAGAGACTGGTGTTCAAAACGGTACAGTCCAACATCAGCCACGGAGGTGGCTGGAGAATAGGGAAGAAATCCTGTTTCAACAGAACTGAGGAAAAAGCAAGAAAGTAATTACCAAGGAAAAGGGCATTCTGTATTAGGTCAAGCCAGTGGGCTACAGTCTCGTGTCATCCTGCCCGTGATGTCATTTGGCCCAAGCCCAAGTCTGATCCTGGCACAGGAGCAACAGATGCACCCGTCATCTGAGTAGCAAAGTTAGAAAGATGCAGGGGCACTGCCGTATGCTCCTTCCAGAGAAAGTCCTTTCACACAACATCAGGACTGACATTTATGTTTGTTTTAACTGAGTGATATCTGCCAGGGGAGAACAAAGACTGAGTTGTTCCCACTCGTCAACCCCCGAGCCTCTCACCCCTCAAGTCAGTGCTGAGCTCACCATCTGCGTAAGGATAGCTCAGTCTGTTTGTCCAGACAGACATCATGGACTCCCAACCATCTCCACTCCTCCACACATCCAACCTGCAAAGTTTAAAGGAAAGGGTATTTAAGAAAAGGACTTCTGCATCTTCTAGAAAACTATGTAGACACTGTACTTGGTCAACCATACTTGTAGACAAAATGGGTTTGATTCTCCTACATGCCTAGACTCTAGTAGCGAGAGGAAAGCACTTCAACACAGTAAGATCCTTGCCTTTCGGTAAGTTCTTTTTCACATGTAAATATCAGCAAGAACACTAATAATAACACCTTCTGATTCTTCTCAGGGTTCACTTTTACCAAGCACTTTCACCTATATTATTTCTTTTGAATTTCACAATGCTATTTTTGGAGGGAATTATTATGCCCCTTGTAAATGTGGATAAATTGAAATTCAATGAGTTTGAGTGACTTACCTTAAGTCACAAAGTTAGAGTCTGAAATTGGACCCAGGCCTTATGAATTCAAGTTGCCTCTAAAACATTATCATGATAAGTCTACCTACCCCCGATAGAAGATCTTTGTGTCTCACAACCCTGGAAGTTTAATAGAAAGGAGAGTCAGGGAGGGTAGAGAAAGAAGAAAGCTGAGGAAAAAATGCCTGACTTTTCAGATTTTGTCTCAGGCCAGTCCTGAGATTCTTGTTCTTAACTCTTTTGGACTTCACCTTAGTGTTTTTAACCCTTCAAAGACGTCTCACAGCTTTATCTCCTTTGATCGGCTCAACAACCCTGTGAGGTAGGCAGAGCAGATATGACGGATGAGGGAATTCACACCCAGAGAGGTTAGGTGACTTGCCAAGAACAGATGGCCATTTGGTGGCAGAGTTGGAGCTGGAACCCCGATCTTTGGAATTGGAATGGGGACGGGATGGAAGAAAAGTACCTACTGAAAGAGGTGGGAAAAAGGTGTTTCATTAAAAGATTAATCAAAGGTCATATGAAAATAAAAGGGGCCAAGAATAGCGAAAAGAATTTTGAGAAATAACAAAAAGAAGAGGGACTTATACCACAGACATCAAACTTGATAAGACAATGTGGCAGAGGTGGAGAGATACAGGGACCAATGGACTAACCTAGAAATGCAGAAAGAGACCCACGCATTTTTGGAAACTTGGTACATGACGGGGGTGATTACAAATAAGTAGGCAAAGTATGGGCTGTTTGATACATACTGTCACAATAATTGGCTCATCGTATTGGAAAATTAACATTAGAACTCTATTTTATACACAAAATATTGCAGATAAACTCCAGATGGATTTAAGGCTAAAAGTTTACAAACTAAAACTTTTTAACTATTAGAAGAATAGGAAGAACAGGAAGATATTTTTATGTAAAATCAAGAAAGTGTTACTTAAGATTCAAAAAGAAGCTCAAAAGAAAAAGGGAAATAAATAGAATTACATTAAAGTCTAAGACTTCTATATGACCAAAGACACCATGAGCAAAGCCAAAAGACAAGTGAGAAATTTGGAGGAGGAGTCTGCAATGTATTTGACGCACAAAGAATTAATATCTAAAACACACGAGGAAAACACTACGATAAGTAAAAGACAAACAGCCCAATAGAAAAACAGGCAAAATATAAAAATAGACAGTTCCAAGAAATGTAAATCAAAATGGCCTATAAAAATATGAAAAGATGCCCTACCTCATTAATAATCAGAGAAATGCCAATTAAAACAAAAAGATACCCTTTCACACCTATCCAATTGTCAAAAACTAAGGGGTTCCACAATGCCAAGTTTTTGTGGGATATGGGCAGTGCCCTTCTGGAACAAGTGCAAATTGTTTTAACCCCTTTAGATGGTAATTTGGAAATATCTTGTAAAAGGGAAGATACGCATCTCTAAGACATCTGGTTTTACGTCTAGATATATGCTCTAGAAAAACTGATTCCCGTGTGTAATATGACATGTAAAAGGACGTTTATTATCGCACTATTTGTAATACTGAAAACTTGGAAGCAATCTAAATGCTTATCGATGGGACAATGGAAAAGCAGTGCATATTTCATAGCAGTGAGTGAGCCTCAGTGAGCTAGACACATGTATCAAGAAGGATGATTTTGGAAAACTCAAGTTGCAGGAAAAAAGATCAAATCATATTAATATGTCACTTACATCCATATTTAAAACATACCAAATAATACTCCCTATTACTTGTAGATTCGAATATATGTGTAGCGCTATAACACAGAGAAGGATCCATGCAAATTTAGGAGAATGGCTTCTTGGAGGAAGAGGGAGAATACCAGGATCAAAGACAGAGAGCACACGAGAGTTGAACTGAACCTATAATGTTTCATTTCTTTAATTTAAGGAAAACTATACCCAATTCAGCCAGATGTTAACATCATAACATTCTGTGCTGTGGATAGTGACTGTTTGATATAGTAAACAATTTGGGAAAGAAAAAGTTATTCACCAGCAGCCTCTCTTTCCTCTGGTGGAAATGAGAAGGCAGTGGGGAGCATGATTCTGCAGGAAACAGAGCTGACAGCTTTGAAAATTATTTTGGCTTTGGATTTGCACGCGTGCACACACACAGAGACAGTTCCACTCACGGGAACAGTGGGGTCATGGAAGAAGAGCTGCCAAGCATGATAGTTAAGGCAAAAAAGGGGCCCCGGGTCGTCCCAGTTCCGTCAAGGCAGGCTAGGAATTCTGTGGCTAGGAATAGGACCCAAGAATGACAATGACTTAAATACAAACAGAGGGTATTTCTCTCAACTTAAAAGAATTCAGAGGTAGGTAGTCTGGGGCTAATATGGGCGCTGCAAGATGTCACCGGGACTCAGGCTCTCTCTATCTTTCTTCTGTGCCATCCCTAGATACAAGAGTTCCATTTCCAAGTTTACTTCATGATCTGAGATGGGCATTGTTGCTCCAAGACATCCAGGAGGGAAGCAGGAAAAAGTGAGGATGGGAAGGGCAAAATAGTTCCTATTGGATCTCTGTACTCCTTTAAAAATTCTTTCCTGAAAGTCCTTAACTTGCATGGGCATTTTATCAGTCATCCCTAACCCCAAGGGAGGCTAAAAAGTGTTTTCTTTGATTCAATCAACAAGGAGCTCAGCTACAAAGTTGGGAGCTAAGGAAGGAGGAATGGCTAGTTGGTTAGCAGCTAGCAGTTGCTGCTACAGCCAGTAGTAACTCCTTGTGTGCCCATGAATGAGACCTTGTCTCCTCTGGACATTGCTTTCCTGTCCATGCAAGAAAGGGCATGGACTTGCTGATGGTTCCTCAGTGGAGACAATCATCTTTGCTGTTCACTGCTTCATACTTTGGCCAGACTTCTACTTGGGACAGTTATATTTGAAGCCCCAGTCTGTCCATTCACCTTCCACCACCATAGGGATAGATCTTAATTGAGCTGTTAACCTTTTCCTTCCTCCATAGTTCTGGTTCTGCGTTTATGCATCACACTTCCTACTCTTCAGGAATTGCAACTTTTCTTTTAGGTTTAGCAACTGCTAGAAACACCCAGATTTTAACTTTCCATCTCACCTCTATCAAGGCGCCCTCTTTTCTTGTGGCAGCCTCCTCTGAGACATCAATTAGTTAAACCTTGCAATAACCCAAAGTCACTCAGAGAGTCAAGACCAGCGTCAGGATTTGAGCTGGCGTTCTGATGCCAGAGAACCACTGTGCTATAAGCAGTAAACCACAGTGCTTGAATAAGAATTCTAGTCTTCCGATTCTTGGCCAAAATTCTCCTCTTTCAACTGCTTTATACCAGTTTCTTAGTTATAAATTCTGAGCGCATCTCCTTATCTTAACTTTCCTCTGTGCCTCATATCTATTTTTTCCCTGAACACATTAGGTACTTGATGAAGGTTTTTGATAGAGTATCTGAGCTCAGTGAGCAGGGACCAGCTTCCCCTCGTATGAGGCTTTGATGAGATTTGACTTGGCCCAATAAGGCCACCGCCTAAGAACTAAATGGAAACATCAAGCTGCCTCCTTGATCATCTGATTGGAAAGCCATGTTCCCGCCAAATTATGTCTGCAGAGAAGAAAGGCGAGTAGTTCTACGTACTCTCACTTTTTAAGTCAAGCCCTGGCAAGGCAGAAAGTGGGTGTACCTTGTCAGTGTCCTGTACTTTTTTCCCTAAAGTAGTAGTATGGAAAAGCTATCCAGGGACCAGGAAAGAGAGGGCTGGGTGACCCCTTGTAAAGCCAAAGTCAGCCACGTCCACTCTTCCATCAGGCAGAGTGAACTCTGCAGGAGAAATTACACACTCCCCAAGTCGGTGCCACTATGCATTCATGCTCCTACCCTCAGATTTGTTTGCTGTCCTTTCATGTGTTCACAGGCATACATCATCAACTCCACCAAAAATCAAACTACTACCTGCTCCTCTTTCAGATACCAACATCATCTACTCATTTGACCAAGCCAAAACTCAGGATTATCTCTGACTCCTCTTTCTCCCTCCTCACCATCACTGAAACAGTTACTAAACTGTATTGTTCCTATTCCCGTCACATTTCTCCAATCTGTCCACTGCCCTCTTTAAGTCTTGGCTTTAATTTGTTTCCAAGCTGACACCCTCCAACCAGTCTTGGCATAACAGAGCTGGAGCTTTCAAAACCATAATTGGATCATGTCACACACATAGCCTTTCTTAATGGTTCTCTATAAACTTTGGGATACAGTCAAAACTCCTAAAATAGAAAGCCAGGCCCTTCAATATCTGACCACTGCTTTCCTCCCAACTTCACTTTTCATCCCTTTGATTGCATGTTCCAGCCATGCTCAAACCCTGGGTTTCCCAAAATGCTTCATGAGCTCCCTAAATTGTGGACCTTTGCATGTGCTGCTTCCTCTGTCTGATGCCCTCCCTGTCCCCACCTCTCAGTCAATATTTGTCAAATGCATGAGTGAGTTTGGGTTCGGGGGAGCAGAAAGAAATGAATGACAGACAGAGGAAGGAGAGACAAAAGTGACAAAGAACCCAGGCATGTGGAAGGAGGAAGAAATTTTGACCAAAGTAAAAAATTTTTTTAAAAAATCAAAGACAGAAGTCTAAAAGCATTACTTCTAAGACCCTGTTGGCACATTTCTATTTTAAACCAAACTGAAGGCTACAAACTGCACTTGACTGATCCCTAGTAACTATTATAGAACCCAAAACACCACCCAGCCATTTGGTAACCCTACAGAACACAGTGAGGAGTTGAAGACTTGAGGACAGGTCAGAGGAGCAGTGATTAAAGTCAAGGCCAGGTCTGCACTCCAGCCTTGGGATTCCACCCATGTGTATTTCTGCTGGGACAGAGACCAACTTGCCTTCTTACTGAAGTGAGTCATTTCCACTTCTTCTCTCATCCTCTCCACAATACTCTGGGAAAGACACACTCATTAATAACTTTAACTCCAGCTCTTGAGGGATTTTGATCACTTATGTATCATGATTCATAAGACATGCCAATCAAATTCAGAACTCTACTGGTAGAATAATTAATATCTTCAATGTGGCAGCCAAGAGTCCAGAGAAAAGAATGGAATGGACATGTAATGCCTACGACATGAGACCAAGTGCAGCCCTCCCAGAATCTGGAAAAGCTCCAACTTACAAGTCTGACCCACTTGCAGAAATCTCAAAGGCCACCCAAAGGCTTTTTATCAACTAATATGAGCAAAGGCCAGGTGAGGCTCCCTGTGACACATCAGTTTCCTGAGGGGCCGTGCTTCGTGCCCATTAATGTTGTGATCTATTTCTAAGCCAGACAGCTGAAGTGGGAAAGATGAATGAGCAGAGGCCATTCCCATCCCTGAGGACAACCTGATCCCTAACAGTAGCAGCAGATGTGAACAAACCCAATTCTTCACACATATTTATTCAGTGCTCAGAGCCCTCTATGAGAGAAGTCTTACCCTTATTATATGAAAAGGTTGGAAACTCACAGAAGTTAAGTGACATCCCCAAAATCACCTATCTAGGGGTAGAACCAGAAGGTAAATCCACACTGAATATTAACAAAGGCTATGTCCTCTCCTACACTTCCCTTATTTTCAAACATCCACAGAACATCAATGTTGCGAGGGGTTTCAGGGGCTAGCTCACCTTACAGATGGTAGGAGTGAGGTATGTGGTGGCTGATGACAGAGGCGGAAGGTGAACCTGGATTTCTTGACTTCTAGTTCAGCTCTTTCCTGGCTACACCTCACTGCTTCTCAGACTCAAACAAGTATTAGCCTGATCGCCACAGCCATTCAACAATTTATTGAACAAATATGTCTTGAGCTTTCACGAAGGGCCAGGTGCTGTGCAAGCCAGTGGGGATACAGCAGGTTGAAAACAGAAAACATCTCGGTTCCCATGGAGCTCACATTCAACTGAAAAGACAAACATAAGCATAAATAATCTGTCAGGTGAGGGAGAGGTGTCCTATGAGGAATGATAAAGCAGAGTGAGAGAGAACAGCGAGGCAAGAGGGAGGTATATGATTTTTAAAAGGATACTCAGGGAATCTTTGAGCTTCCCAAACAAGATCCATTCTAACTTGACCTACATCTTGCTCTTGTAGGCACGTGTGGAACTGGGCTGACAATGAGCAGGTTAGACACACAGAACAGTAGGCCGGAGGTCCCCAAGGGAAAAGGAGGATTCAAAAGTAATCCCCAGCATGGCCCCAGTCTTGCCATGGGACAGTCCTCACACCTAGGGTAGTGGCTGCCACTTACCTTGGGAAGCAGAAAAGATTTTTAGATGTGGCCCTGTTCCCAGAGAAAATGGTCCAGTGGCTCAGGAGCTTAAGGAATATATCTTCACACTCTGAGAATAGCCAACCTTCGAAAGCCTCTGAACATCTTCTCTTAGGAAGGGAAATTGGAGGTGAATTTAATACTTGGAGAATTTTAGTGGGAGGGAAAAGGCCTTTGGATATGTGTTAGGATTTCATTGAAATGTTTCTTCATAGACTTAGGAGATTGTGTCTCTGGGAAAGGCACTAAAAGTACAATAATAGGAAGACTCTGATTGCACCTTAGAAACAATTTGGAATTCCATTCCTGTCCAAGGCCCAGGAAAAAAGCTCTATAAAGAAATTGCAAAATATAATCTATTTTATAACTATAAAGTGATGTATCTGTGCACTATGTAGTACAAGTTTTCCAAAAGGTTTAGCAATCAAATAAATCAACAACAACAAAAAAACCCATTGCCCTAATACATTTCTGTATTTTACTGCTGAAATCCACCCCTAGGAGAATTCCGTGTAGCTGGGGGCTTGAGGAAAGGCCACAGGGAACAGCTGGAGAAGCCCCTGGACAGCATCAATGCCAGTCGCTGGGAGACGGAGAGACTCAGAACAAGCTGGGAAGGGCAGTGAGAAGCTGCCAGATGCCCAGAGCCAAGAGCCCTTGTGCCTGGAGGTGACAGGAACAGCCTGACTGGATGGTGTAGCTTGCTGCTTGCTGTAGTGCCATAAGTAGTCTGCAGATGAAATTGGCAGGCAATGTGCGAGGAGCTAACACTTTCTCTGTATCCTCACCTCTCCCTCCCATCACCACTCCTGCTTCAGGAGAGTCACAAATCTATTCTAAAGTTAACCCTCCATCTCAGCTTGGGATTCACCCCCTCCTGTCTCCTAATTAGGCTCCTGCATTCTCACCTGGTCTCTCCCTTTCAGTTCGATTCTTCCTCCACAAACACATCATCACCCATTTTTAAGGGGAATAAAAAAAGAGAGAGAGAACTTTCCTTGGTCCTGCTTTTCCCCCAAGCTAACATGCCATTTCTCCACTTTCCTTAATTGCCAGATTTTAAAGAAGTGCTTCCATACGCTCTGTCTTCCTTTCCTCATCTTCACCTTCTTTAACACCTCCCAGTCTACTGTCTGGTCCCACAATTCCACGGAAACTTCTCTGACTGCCAGATACACCAATTTGTCAAGCCTTTGGTCTCAGCAGGATTTGTCACTGTGTCTCCATTGTCTGGACCCAACACCTTAAAACACTCACGTCCTTTGGGCTCGATGACCCTGTTCCCCTGGTCTCCTCTGAAGCCTTCTCACCTCCGTCCCAGTCCTGAGCCCCCCAGCACACCCTTAGTCTTCCATTGCTGGAGAAGAGACCAGAATCATCTAACTCACTGGATGTTTGGGGGTCACACACTGTAGAAAATCTGATGGAAGTTTGAAAAAATCTCCCCAAAATATGCTTTATATATACATATACATGCTATGCATATACATATACATACTGAAACATTATTTTGGGAGAAGGCTCATGGACTCCCTAAATTACAAGCCTCATACCCAGAGAATAGCCTTTTGTACAAAATGTAATATGATGTCATGTGATTATTCTGTGTTGCTTTTAAACCACATGTTTCTAGTAAGTTCTTGGCTTCCAGGCATACTATAATGGAGTAAAGCACTTTATCAGAAGGCAGAAGCCCAGGATTCCTATCCCAGTTTTCATACCTTAAAGGCCTGGGCAAGCAGCCTCTAAACCAAAGTTTCCTCCTCTGTAAAAATGGGCATTGGCATTTCTTCTCTGCCTCACAGGATTGTTGTAAAGATCAAATGAGATCAGGGATTTGAAAACATTTCGCAAACTTCAAAGCATAGCACAATGATTACCATTAAAATCAATTATTCATATCCCTAGAGATGCACCAGCAGGGTGCCAATATGGGTTTTAATCCTATCTTGAGCACCATGTCATGATTTGACCTGGGTCCGTTTCCCAGTTTATATACTGGAGACAATAATAGCTATTCTGGCTCCCTCATAGAGCTAGTATGAGTATCAAGTGAAATAATGAATGTGGAGGCACTTCGCAACTCAGCAAGACTGAGCCTCCTGCCATTTCTCATCCCCTTCTTTGTCCCTCTCCATGTGCATTAACTGAGTTCCACGAGCTCAACAGAATGAAGCTGTGCTCGCAGGAGTCCCACCGTGCCCAATGATGGAGCGTTCCTACAAAATAACTCTAGAGTCAAATTAGACCCCAGCGAGTTAATCACAGATAATGTAATTATAAGAAGCAGCAAATAAATTGATAATAATTAGCTACCTATTATTTTTAAAAGTGGAACTTGGAGAGGAAGAATATAGTGTGTGAGAAAGATTATCCTTTGTAGAAATAATCAATCCTCCTGGCCACTTGGCCTATATTTGAACCTGCCCCGAGGAGCACGAGTGTCTCTTCGGTATGCTGGGTCGCTATAAAACACTTTCTGACCTGAAATCCTGGCTTTATCCTGATTCATGAGTGTTTATAGCCTCTGGTAGGTGTGTCCAGGTTTCCAGCTCCCCAAGAAAGAGCATGGTTGATGGAACCACTGTCCCTTCCTTGTTCCCAGCCCTTTCTTCTGTATTCTACTGTGCCCAGCTGAGGTTCAGAGTAGTAAGGTTCAGGGGCAAAGGCATACAAACTTTCAAACTCAAGGTGGAGCCATCTCTGCCTTTTTACCAGGTTCTAACTGGTTTCAGAAAGAGGTGGAGGAGCCGGCCCTGTGGCGCAGCGGTTAAGTTTGCACGTTCCGCTTCAGTGGCCCTGGGTTCACCGGTTCGGATCCCGGGTGTGGACATGGCACCACTTGGCAAGCCATGCTGGGGTAGGCATCCCATGTATAAAGTAGAGGAAGATGGGCATGGATGATAGCTCAGGGCCAGTCTTCCTCCACAAAAAAAGAGGAGTATTGGCAGCAGTTAGCTCAGGGCTAATCTTCCTCAAAAAAAAAAGAAAAAGAAAGAGGTGGGATTTCCAAGGTGCTGTTGGGAGGGAGGGATAAGCTCAGGTGAGGACAAGCCAGGTCACTATTGGAGTCAGCTAACACAGCAAGAAGCATTCCTCACCGGTCTCTAGGCCTTGGAAGGTATGCAACTGGTCTTTCATTGCAGAAGTGAGGAGTGATGAGCATCTTGGGCTCCACGTGCACTGGGAGGAGAAGAAGAAAATAGGAAGGAAGCTAACATTTATTAAGCCAAGGACATTGTCCACATTATTTCATTCAACCCAATCAATAATACTCTCTGGTATGGGTTATTGTACCATTTTACGAGCAAAGAACCTGAGGGTCAGAAAGGCTAAAACTTGCCCAAGATCATACAGAGAGTAAGGGACAGAGGGACTCCAAAAGCCATGCTATTTCCTGTCTGGCAAACTGGTTCACCAAAGGCATCAGAGGCCATTGCAAGTAATGCACACTTAGAAAAAGACAGAGAATGACTCTCCAGTTGTGTCCCATTCAGTCATTCCTCCTGATAAAAGACTTTGATTATTCTATAATAGACGTATCCTATAGTTGAGCATGACGACTCCAATCTGAGGCTTGGGTCTGCCACCTCTCAGCTTTGTGAGCTTAACCAAGGCCCTAAAACTTATCTATAAAGTAGACATAACATTATCTCTCTGGGAAATGTGTAAGATGCTGTGTAATTGAAATGCAATAGCATTTGTGAAAGTGCTTTGTCTTCTGCCTATGCCATGCCACATCACCAGATAGAGAAAGTAGTACTGCCTCCATTAACAGGGCTGCAGGTGAAGACCATGTCCCTGGCATAGACACAGAAAAGCAAGGGCCGTAGAGGTCCCAGAATACTGGATAAGGATGAAGCAGGAGCTCAGAACACAGCTGATGTCTGATAATGAGTTATAAGGTCAGAGCAGGACTGGCAGTGACAATGAACCCACACAAACTGCTTAACACCTTCCTAGGATCAGAATGGTACCAGAGTTTTAGGCAGAGTAAAGTCTCCTATGGTTGGTTGGTCGGTCAAATGGCTTCTGCTCTGGGGAAAACAGAGTCACAGGGGGAGAAAGCTGGCACATCACTGCAGCTGGCCAGGGCAAGACTATCATGAGGGACGAGCTCCAACTCCGCTTTTTTTTCCTCATCCTTGGATCTCATACCCTGGTTTTATGGCTCTAGAAAAAAGTATAGGCTGTAAGTTCCTGGAGGGAATGGATTCTATCTTGAACATTATTGGATTTCCCGTAGAGCCTAGAAGAGCGCAGAGCTCAAATAAGCGGTCCACAAAGGCAGGATGCTGTGCCATCCTTCTGTGAGTTCCCACAGCTAACTTTTCCCACGATGAACTTTTGTTTCAGGCAGAAGACCCTGAAGGGCTTTTTACACAGGCAGATTCTCAAGTTCTACCCCTAAGATTCAGATTCGGATGGTGGGAGTCAGGCAAAAATGTACAGTTTATCAACCTTCCAGGTTGTTTCCAATGCAGGTGAAAAAAAATTTTATTGGGGAAAAAACTTTCAGAAACTCTCTGAAAGTCTATTATTTCACACACCTTCTTGTACTGAAATAACCTGTTTATGCATCTAACTCTCCCCACCAGATCATAAGCTCCTCCAGGGCGGGGTCTGTGCCTTCTCATCCTTGTACCTCAGAGACTAGCAGAGCACCTGGCACACAGTAGGTGTTTGGTTGGGCTCATCAGACCTGAAAGATGAACCATAAAATACATCTCATTCCTATAGGAACAGTTTCCTGTCTAAGGTTTTTGTGGTTGACAAGGGTCACTGAATGCCCATATATCACAAATATGGGCAAGAATATTGAATCATGGGATGCTAGAGTGATAGAGCTGAAAAGTACCCACATGCATTCTTCAACATCCATAAAGCAAAGGCACAACGCTGGATCTCTGCAATCGCTTGAATCTGAGAAACATTTTATTGAAGATCATCTGATCAATGTAATGCAGTGTACCTTACAGTCACTTCGTAGTGGAGAGGACTGAGGCCTAAAGAAGTTAACTGACATGCACAAGGTTGCACCACGAGTCAGTGTCAGACTCGGGACTCAGACCCAGGTCTCTGGATTTTCTGGGGAGTGCCTCCGTAAAACCACAGGATTCTGAGATGGACCTGTGTTTTTGGTTTACTTTTTAAAGAATCATCAACAAAATCTTTGCTTTTTTTAGTGACTCTACTGCTTGCTACAGGGACACTTATCACAAGAAGAAGGCATCATTTTAAAGTTCCCTGGACAGCTCTTACCAGGGACCTGGGCCATGGAAAGTCTTCCCCAGAGTCCCTTGGAATTCAAAGAAGGAAACAAAATTAGAGTTAATGAAATGTGTATTTACTGTTGACTGTGGCAAGCGTGCTTCTTTTAGGTCAGATTTACGATGCAGGGCCGTGATAATGTTTGTGACTGTTCTGTATGTTTTTAGGATTTGAGACCCTTGACTCAGTCCTGGGATTATTACTTAGAGGCAGGTTTTATAGGATTAGGGGTCAGGCTGCAATGGATTTCATGGAACAAGCTCTGAAAAGGGTGTCTCCATGTTATGTGCATTAACCAGAATGGAACTGGCCTGACCTCTGTGCTCACTGAGGGGGCTTCCCTTCCTCAATGCCACCTCCCTTCCCAGCCAAATGCTTAGCAAATAACACTCATGTGACTAACTCAATGTTTCGTTCTAATATGTCCTCTTTCCCTTTCTGTTCCTTCTATTTCAGTAGTTTGTCGTCATAACTCTCCTGTCTTAATGTTCTCCTGACTCCTCAGGTATTCCTGCTACTATATCAGGCTCTCTATGAGATGCATTCCTTTTAGTCAGTTCTCAGGCCTCATCTCTAGATTTTTCCCCTTATACAAACTCCCATACACTCTTTCTTGCAACTCTGCTTAAAATGCTGAATTACAGAGATGGGCAGACCCCATCGATAGTAAATCCAATGAGAGAGGCTGTGCCCCTTTCTTCCTTGTCCACCTGTGCCAACAATTTGAAAATCAATCTCTCTGATAACTAACCTGCTGATCTGCTGCAGCATAGTCAGCCTCATAGATTCAGAGTAATCTTCCCCATCAAAGACCCTTTGCCCAAGATGCTCCCCACACCATTGGGAAGTGGGTAGGACAGAAAGGATTGTGACTGTTTTGCAGGTTCTGAAGGTAAGGATCAGGGATCAAGCCGACTTACCCAAAGTTAGTTAGTAATAGAGCCCCTTTGAGAGCCATGGTTTCCTGTCTCCTGGTTTAATGGT